>NC_139406.1:85087249-85791416 GCF_905368555.1 Meleagris gallopavo
ATAATTCATGGCAGTGATTTAGCTCGGCCAATTCGCCCTTTTTTGTCTGCAGGTTTAATCATTCGGAGATAAATCGCCCGCATCCCCAGCTTCCCGGACGAGGAATCGTTAGGGGCCAGACCTGCAATTCATTATATTTCGGCAGTGCGAAGGTTTAACTGCTGCGGGGTGGGGTGAAGAAGGAAGGAGCTCTCACAAAGGCCGTGAATTACTGCTGCTAAATACCGCTAATCCCGTGCCTTCACAGGAGGAGACATTTCAGTTTTGTGAGTAAAGAGGAGAAACATTCATGGTTTTTTTTTTTGTTTGTTTGTTTGTTTGTTTGTTTGTTTCTCCTGGATTCTAATCGGTGTTTTTATCGAGTATTTCATAGGGATTGTAGTCATCACCTCATTAAATATAGTTTGGGTTAAACTCTTTGCAGGAATTTCAATCAGTGAGATACAAGAAATTGTAACTCCTTTCTGGCTGCTCCTGCATTGTCCCTTAGCTGCTGCCCTGTCACTGTCAGCAACACGACCTGATTCTCCCTTTAAATGACATACTTCACTCCTTTACCTGAAAAATCACAACAAAAATAAGAAAGTGGAAAAAGGCACTTAACAGAGCCTAAAAGAGGAGAGAAGAGCCCCAGTCTCAAGGCCACGGTCCTCACCATCATTAGAGCTCTGCTGTGTCAACAAAAACGTCAACAGCTTCTGTTTGTTGCTGCCCCAGCAAGGCAATGTACTATCGTGCAGTACTGAATGTAGGCAAAGGCCAGCAACTCAAAGGGAAGTGAAGCCAGGGGGAGAAAAAAAGAAAGCTCTAAGGAATGACACTCAGCAGAGTGTATAGATATTGGAATTGGGTCTCTCCCCCAGTGAAGAGTAGACGGACAAAGGCAAATGCTTTCCCTTCTCAAAACAACATCAGAAGTAACATAAAAAGTGAGGTGACTTTGCTAGAGGATCCCTCACACTTGTCTGGCCCTTACCTGATCACTGTCCCAACGTGAGCACATCTCCATCAGACTACAGTAACCATCCGCTGCTGTCACAGATGTCAGCAATGAGATATCCCTTTTACAATGGCCTTTGCTTAAAAAACTGCATAAGGCATTACTTCTCACCATACCTGTGTCTGTATCTCCAGAAAATGCTTTCTGTACTCTCCTTTTAGAGTAGGGCTTGTTGCACAGAACTATCTCCCTTGTTCTTCTAGCCAAGACTGCAAAAGGCGCAGGCAGCCATCGGATTGTAGGAGATATCCATCACTGGCTGCCAAGAGCCCCTGAGAACAGCTTGAATCTGATCCCAGCACTTGTGCTGATTTGGCCTGAGCTGGGATCTGGATCCAGGCACTTGCTCATGTCTTTCTTTTCTCCAGCGAGAAACCAGAGAGGGGAATTTCTTGCCAGGCACCCCAAGGCTCTCTTAATGGCAGCTGAAAGGCATTAACTGCTAGCTGATCCGATGAACTCTGTCTTGTCCATTTTGGTGTCTTAGGTGCCAGCAGGAGATTCTCACCTTTACAAAGGATCAGTTTCTGGTTTCTCAGCGGTTTTGGGGAGGGAAATGGGTGTCATCTGTGGATGCCAAAGTGTATAAAACAGACACTGCCTACATTCAATAGTAAGAGCAAAAAATGGGTAGTTTTAAACACATTAGGAAAGAATTGGGAATAATGTGTAATAGCAACACCAGCAGCACCTATCCAAATAGGTGTGCTTAATCCATCCAACTGAAACAAACAAACAAACAAAAAACAAACAAACAAACACACACACACACACACACACACAAAAACAACAAACAGAGTAATCGCTGACTGTATGTTTTATGCACAATATTTCAGGGACAGTCAAGTTTTCCCAAGTGGATTCACAATAATGAGCTCTTTGGTCTCCCGTATGAGAAAAGACTGAGTAACCCAGGTCTGTTCAGCCTGGAGAAAAGAAGACTGAGGAGGGATAAATGTTTATAAATGTTTATAAATATCTAAAGGGAGATAGGAGGCAAATGGATGAGGCCAGGCTCTTCTCGATGGTGAGTAGCGATAGGACAAGGAGCAATGGCCTAAAACTTGAGCATGGAAAGTCCCATACAAACATGCAGAAGAACTTCTTTGTGATAAGGGTGATGGAGCACTGGAACAGATTGCCCAGAGAGGTTGCAGAGTCTTCTTCTGTGGAGGTATTCAAGACCCATCTGGACACCTACCTGAGTGACCTATTGTAGGGAGCCTGCTTTAGCAGGGGGGTTGGATTCAATCTTTTGAGGTCCCTTCCAATGCCTGCAATTCTGTGATTCAAGTTCTCGTTCAAGCTGCAGGTGATCACAAAGACAATCGGCCAAGTATCAGATTACATGAATTATCTTCAGCTTCTACTCATTAATGTGAAATAAAGGCTTTAGGGTCAGTGAAAAAGACAACAAAAGAACTCACTGACCCATCTGGCCATATGCATATTGGCATTTGTCACTTGACTATGTATAGAAGATGTAAAGAAGAAAAGAAAGCTTTAGGGAAACCAGAATTACATTTAGTTGTATATAATAAAAATGCTGTGCCTAAAATACTAAACTTTTCAGATCTTCAATCAGCACAATCAAAACTTTTGCTGCAAGAAATATTTTTTCTCTATTGGAGGAAAAGAAGCATGTTTTGAAGTAAGGGAAGAAATTCTCTTATGCGTCTTCTTTGCAGTTTAACTCTAAAGAGGCAGAATTAAGACTTCAAACCTTGGATTATCAACAATGCTTAGTATTTATGGAGCCTTTCAATACATCTAATTCAGTAATAAAGCTGTGTGTAAAATACTGTGATAAATCCTTTGCTGATGTAAATTTTCATCACTTCATTAATCCCATGTTAAAAGAGGATTGCCAGATTTTCACTGAGGATAATGACTGGTCATTTGCTTAGCTGGTAGAAAGCTGGTAGATCAATTGTAGGAAATTTGTCATGCCAAATAATAAAACTGGAGTAGTGAGAAAGGCAGATAAAGGCATTTTGCACCTGTAGTGACACTAGTCTGGTTTGTAATTTAATTAATTTATAATAGTAGATACTCTATGTGTTCTGGAAATCAGACAAAAGTAAAAAGAAACAAAGAAAAAAAAACAACATTTATTTCTAGCATCAGATCTGAGACTTAAAGAATAAAATGTCAGTATTTGCAAGTAGGAAAAAAAAATCTATCATCAAGGAGGAAAAATGTTTACCCTAATTTTCCTCATTTTTTCGAACTCGTATTTGGGCAAATCAAATCACACAATGCTTTGGCTCTGTAGAAACCTCCTCTGCCAAATATAAGAGCAAAGGTTCCCTCACTGGAAAAGACATTTGAAAGCGAGCCACATCACTTCAGCATTGTGGAGTTTTGCACAGGAGTCCCACAGCTGGAGGGCCAAAGATATCCCAGCCAAGTATTTTCACTTTGGTACAGTCTATGAGATTGTCTCAGATTGCTGAGGATGTCAAGTCAGATCTTCAGTGTGTGTGTACCTGCTTAACATCTAACCTAAACCTCCTCTCTTTTGGTTTAATGTCACTCCCTCTTTTCTATCACTATTAGACCATGTAAAAAGTTGGTCCCCTTTCTGCTTGTAAGTCCATTCAAGTAACTGGAAGGTCGCAATGAGGTCTCATCAAAGCCTTTTCTTTTCCAAGCCAAACAAGCCCAACTTCCCCAGCCTTCTTTCGTAGGAGTGATACTTCAGCCCTTCGTGGCCCCTCTGTACCCACTCCAAGAGCTCCATGTCTTTCTTGTGCTGGGGGCCCCAGGCCTGAACACAGTAATCCAGTTGGGGCCTTACAGTCAACAACAAGAAGCATTATGATGCTGCTCTCACAACACAGTTCTGCCCTGTGTGCAACCCTCAGGAACATAAACTGCAATAGAACCAGATATGAGCGTCACACTGCTACGTAGGAAAGAAGCTGCTGAAGGATTAAATCATTCACCCTAGCAAACAGGCAGATCACTTACGGAGCCCAAGGCTGTATATACCATTGCAATTTAGAGTTCTTTCCTTGTGGAGAGGGAGCAAAGTCAGTGTCATACAGGCACGAAACCTATAATCTCTGCTTTGATTGTCAAAGCTTGTCAAATATTCATATCCAAGGCTATGATTATTATTATTGGCTATTTCTGCTATTTGTTTCCCACATCTGCTACAGATGTCTATGGCACGCGTTTAGCTCTTGCTGGGAAGTCCTTGCTTGCAGCTTCAGAAGATTCTAATGCAGCATCCCTGGTGACGTGAGGAGCTCCCTACACATCTTCCTTCAGATGCTGAACCCACAGACCAACCCAGCCCCCCATTGACCTTTGAACCGAGTCCATCCCTTCGGGGTTTGCACAAACACGTGTGCACGAGAGGGCGGATGAGCCCAGGGGAGCAAATGTCTCCCTTCACACACACTCAGCTCAGAAGGGGCTGACAGAAGCCTGCGTCACTGCAGGAAATGAGCAGTGGACCACAACAAACAGTGCGGTCTGGCATCCCGTTGGAGGTCTTGTGACTTCCATCTTCCCCACAAGACGAGAGTCCCCTCTTTGTGTGTCTGCCCTGTGCTGCCATGGGGGTCTAAGGCCTGATTCAAAGGCCTGACAAGTGCGCAACACAAGCACGAAATATAAGCAAGAGCTGGCAGCGATCCAGGGATTCATCTCGCGGTTGTCTTAGCTGTGCCAGTTGGAGTTAGTTACAGAGGAAGAGCTGCAGAACCACCACAAGTGCTGACAGGGCTAGAAACATCATCTATGGCGTAAACAGGAACTGCAGTGCCTCAGCAGGGCCCTCTTGGTGCAGTTTGCCTGGGCACGCTCTTCATCCTGGAAGAGAGCATTCAGGGACTGCTAATGCAGGGGGTAAAAAGGGAGGTATTTTTTAAAAAAATCTAAAAATTGTGTCATCTTTCTGTGAAGCGAACCTCTTTCCACCTCGTTCGTCTCTGACTTAGACCAGCTCACAGGTCTAGAGCAGCCACAGGTGTGGGCTGATGGACAGACTAGATGATCTTAGTGGCCTTTCCAAACTTTAATGATTCTATGATTCTTTGCCTGCTCTTTCAGGCAAGGGCATCAGGTTTGGGATAACAAGCCAAAAACAGGTCCTGCAAACTCAAGGCTCGGTCACAAAACTATTTTTGAACCTCAGACCTGCATTAATGCCGTCCCTGCGAGCTGCCAACACCTAGGTATGCAGACGTTTCTGGGGACGAACCATCATCAGGTTTCACTGAGGTGGGACAACGCGTTGCCCTGTACACAGAGATTCTGTGAATTCAGTCTGATTCTTTACAGAAGGGGCAGTTAGAGTCATAGAATCAGAGTAATTTGAGTTGGAAAGGACCCTTAAAGGCCAACTGATCCAACTTCCCTACACTGAACAGGGACACCTACAGCTAGAGCAGGTACTCAGAGTCCTGTTCTGCCTGACCTTGAGTGTCTCCAAGGATGGGGCGCCCCCAGTTGGTGTAAGCAGGAACACATATTCTCTGTAAACTCCCCTAAGGCACATTCATGTGCCTTGCTGGAAATGTTCCCAGAGTAGATAAGAAGTGCTTAAGTTTCTTTATGCCTAGCTCACTGCAGCGTCATCAACCTGCAAGCAGCAAACCAGCCCAAATGTGATGGGTGAGATGCAGCTCTCAGACAGCTTTTACAGGCTTTCTTCAGGCCTAAAAACATGTGCCCTGCAGATTCTAACACTACTCATATGCATCACCAGCAATCATGGGCCGGTGTAAAAAGGAACACCTTGACCTTCTAGATGCTTTAAACTCTGGGCAGCAGCAGAGAAAACATATTAGTCAATAATATGATCTTCTTGGGAGATCTAAGATGAAAAAGAGTAAAATGCACCATTTAAGTCTGACAGTTTTTACCAAACCTACACATCTCTCCTTACCTCCCTGCCACTGATTTATGAATCAGATGCCTTGTCCTCAGACAGGCACACATATGTTTCACATTGACACAGGTTTTCTTTCCCACTCGTCTCTGCTGTGGAAAGTGACCATTTGAACTCATTAATTTACCATACAAAGTGAGTGTGTTCTCCTAGCTGGTGCCCTACAGAGCTCAGGTTAAGGGCAGGAGAGTGGAAAATACTCTTGGTTTGAGGAAGAACAGGAGGGGGGAAGAAAGCATGCAGAAAGGCAATACTTTAACCCAGAACAACTTGCCTTCTCTTCAGCCACAGCATATGGTGTACACATGACTTGAATGCAGCAAAATAGCTCATTGCTTCACACGAACCAAGTCAAGCATGTCTGTAGCTCTGACAGTAGCTCTCTTGGTCACCGTGAGCTTGGAGATGCAACCATCTGCAGCTCTTCCTTACCAGAGATATCTGGATGACTCCCAGAATCTCACATACTGTTTTGTTGTGTCACAAGCTACAAAATCTGAAAGCAGAGGTGACTCAAATCAGCCAGATGAGAGCAGATTTCCCTTGGCTTCACCCTCTACTTCTCCTCTCCCTGTCACCCATACACCCTCAGGAAGTCCCACTGGTGGGACGCTGGCAGACTATGAAGAACAAATGAGGCTGCTCCACTCTCCCCTCTAACAGCACACATTTTGGTATGAAAAAGGGGAGAATTTGTGATGGTGGTGGAGCGTAATGCAGCGTCAGAGGTGAAACACAAGCTCCTGGCTGCCAGGACCCCACTGCTTTCTGCTTCACTTCTCCATGTCCACGGCCCATCTGAGATCCATCAGCATGGTGTCTGGGTCCACATAAAGGGCTTTTAATCATACAAGAGGCTAAAGGACACTCAAAGATTTTGCATGATATCCTCCCTTCTTCCCGGAGAAATTGGTGAAAAAGCAGCATATTCAGACTTATTCTCAGATATCACTGATATTAGAGGTTGGGAATGAGTGTGTTTGTGGCCAGCAAAGTAATGGAGGGGAGGAAGCAGCAAAAAATAATTAGTGGGTGGATGCCCCTTTAAGGAAATACACGTATGGTTAAAAGTAATTTCATGGTCAATAAATCATTTTTTCCAGGAACTTCAGAGGAGAAGACATCTTCACAAAGAACCAGGGAAACAGCAAAAAAAATATGTGCATACACATCTTTGTTAAAGTCCCTAATGTGAGCAAAAGCTCAGTGAACTTTGGGGTTCCATGTAAAATTTCACAAAACAGTGTCTGCCACCTCCAAGTGGGTTAGAAGTGAATGACATGAAGATGTTCCATGCTCTTGATTCCCAATGCCTGAAAACCAGGCCGTAATTAGTAGCCATACACTGTGGATGGAAAAAGATCCCGCCAACTATTACTAAAATGCAGTAACGTTATTTCCAAGGGATTTTGAGATACATCCAGAGAGAGGCAGACCTGACACATTTCTTTTATTTTGTCTTTGGCAGGAAGGAGTGGGGAAAAGGGGATAGACTAAAAGGGCCAAGTAGCAAAAGACAAACTTGCCATGACAAGCTGGACATAGCAGGTCACACTCTACAAAGCATGCAGGGAAATCACTTGTGTCCCTTCTTCATCGGTTCACAATGCCAAAAACCTCAGATGATGTAAATTATCCTTTCTCCTCTGACTCCAGTGGCATTGTGCCAGTTCACAGCAGCTAAGGATGTGACACAACCATTTCTGCACTCTGTGAACATTGACGAAGTTATGCAAAAATTCAATAAAAAGCATTTGAAAATTAACTGATTGTGAATTATATCCTATTTAGGGAATTTACTTTTAAACTCCATATAAGAACTTCAGGTCTAATATCCTGCTGGAATGATGCTGCTGGTGGCACCGGTATTTAAATGAGCCCATAAAATAGGCTTTTAAAGTCTTTTTTTTTTCTGACCTTGTGTTTAAGGCATTAACAGGGGTGGGTGATAAACAGGCAAATAAATTGTTATAGTCAACAAGCAAGGGACCATCAACGCTACACTACTGCTGAGCCTGGGTGTTATCTCAGGCAATCAAAACTTTAAAGGGAAAAAGGCAGCTGCAGCAAAACCGCAGGCTGTGAAAGCCGCCCTGTCCTCACACCCATATGGCTGCAGCATGCAGAGAGAGGAAATGCCTGTAGTCGCTGCCACCAGCCCACATGGGCCCAGCTCTCCCAGCACAACTCTCTGTTAGAGGTGTGGTATGTGTCCTGCACAGCCCCCACAAATGGAAAATAACCTCCTGGAGAGAAGGGTGGCTGCAGTCTTCTGGGATAGGTTTGGCTGGAGGAGCTGCCATCCCCATCCTTCCCACTGCCCACGGCCACTCCTTCTGCTAATGCTGAGATGCTCTTAGCAGAATCATAGAATCATCAACACATCACCATCATGCCCAGTAAACCACATCCCTAGATACCACATCTACCTGATTCTTGAACACCTCCGGGGACAGTGACTCCACCACCTCCCCAGGCAGCCTGTTCCAATACCTCACAATCTTTCTGAGAAGAAACTTCCCCTAATAATGAACCTGAACCTCCCCTGACACAACTTGAAGCCATTACCTCTTGTCCTATCGCTGCTACCTGGGAGAAGTTGCTGACCCCACCTCACTACAACCTCCTGTCAGCGAGCTGTAGAGAGCAATAAGTCTCCCCTGAGCCTCCTCTGCTCCAGACTGAACAATACGTGAGCCTCTCCCCATACAACTTGCAGCGATGGTCCCAGAGATGCCCTTCTGAACAAGAAGGTGAGCCCAGCACACCTCCCTGAATGCTGTGGTTAAATCACACTTGAGAATTCAGTGGTGAGGAGCTCATTTAAACATCTCAGAAAGATGCTGTTCTTCACCATGCTGCAGCACTGCCGTCAGTGCCTGTATCTCTGCAGCCAGACAAATGGGGACTGAGTGGCACGTTTCTGAAGTGGGTCAAAACTTCTGGCTTTATTTTCCTTATAAAGCAGAAATCATAGGGATATAAAAGTGTTTTGATGAACAGCCAAAATTGGATAGACTTCTGGTATTCTCCTCTAATATTCTATTGATGCAACTCCTTTCACCACCTACAAGTGAGCACTTTCTCCCATATTTCCACAAATTGTGAACTAGAAGCAAAGCTAACCACAGTGCCACAGGAGTTCTCACTTCACCAACAAAGTGGAGGAACAGAGGGCTCAGTGCAATAACCAAGATAACAATAAAGGCTTGAGGGAAATAAAACCTAGTAGTCCTTCCTTCCCTCTGTCAATTTAAAAGGTATTTCTGTTGTAAAGCTTTCTTCTGTACTTCTGCAGTATCCTCATGCACCTGTGAAAAAGTTCCAGGAAACAAAATGGTTCACAAAATTCAACATCAGTTGTGTTATCAGGTGTCAGGAACATCAGTGGCCCACCCCTAACATCTGAAAGGGGTAAGCCCTGACTTTGTATACTCACTTGAATCAAAAGCATCCATCCACCCATCTACATATGCACATGACAGTTACTTATGAAGAAGGGAACTCCTAACGCTTGGTCTTCCCAAACATCCCTAGTGTTGTTTGTTTGTTTCTCCAGTGGCACAGGTTTCCTAGCACGTTACCTCCTTTAGGATAAAGGGAATAGTTGGAGAGCCGCCATGTGAACGAGCATCCATTTGTGGATGAAGAATGCAAAGGGCCAGCACCTCCAGCCGGCCAGGAGGTGGCTCAAAGCACTGCTGGAGGGACATGAATCCAGCCCCAACATGCAGCCAAAGATCTGCTTGGGCACTCTGTCCCACTTTGCAATTCTGCAGCCATCCTCCCTCCTCACTGCAGCAATTTCTCATCTCTGGACTTTCTTGTACTGCATTAATGTCAGTGCCAAAACTCCCTCTCCAAAATCTCTTAGACACAGCCACAATACTTGCCAGATGTCTGGGGGAGCCACTGACTTCATTGGTGAATACACAGCAGAAATTGTGCCTTTTTAACATAATGTTTAATTTTAAAATGTTTTATTTCCTCACATCAGCTGCATGATTTCTCAGCTGGACAAAACCTATGCAGCTGGGACAAACCTGCTGGGCATGTGAGATTTGTGTCAGAACCCGAACGCACTGCAAAATGCAGTGTCTGAAGGGCTGGGGAGGCTGCTCCATCCCTGGGTTTTCTGTTTGCACTGCCGTCTCCACTCCAAGGCCTGCGTCCTCAGCCAGCAGATGCTTGTTTAACTCACGTCAAGATTTTGGCAGGCGGTCTGACATTTTCAGAAGATAACTGCAGTTAATAGCACAGATCTACTTAATCACTTAAGTTGGGACAGAATGACCCAGTGTCATCTTCTGATCTGATTTATGAAATGATGGCATCAAATGGTAGAAAGGAACTGGCTGCTACAGTGTCAATGACACGATGTGCTCAAACACATGGGGAGAGGCAGGAGGAGAGCTAATGAGGCTGCAGAGACAGACGGTCACACCTTCCTCAAGAGCCCCAGCCTGCCACATTAACATTACAAGAAATAACACTTAGAAAACTTTTGTTCTCCACAGGGAAAAATTTTACTTTGGAAACTTGCATCACTAGGGATGCAAGGGAAAACCTGAAGGCAAAAATCAATAAGGGCAGAGACGATGTACTAATTGTTTCCAGCCCTTCTTTCCTTTTAATTCTCCTTAGCTACTGTCCAGAGGACACTAACCCCATTGTGCTCAGCTCACCATCATCCCACTGACAGTTAATAAACATGATTTATTGTTGGATCCTCACTATGGGGCATGCATGGTCAGACCTGCTCCTTCATAGAAATGACCCCGTGAGCTCTTCCATAGACTTAGAGATCCTCATTGATGGTGAGTTGGAAGGGACCTTGAGTGTCTCCAGGGACAGGGCATCCATCATCTCCCCCTGTACTCAGCTCTGGTGAGGCCACACCTTGAGTACTTTGTCCAGTTTTGGGCCTCTCACTGCAATGAAGACATTGAGGCCCTGGAGCGGGTTCAAAAAGGGGCGACAAAGTTGGTGAGGGGTCTGGAGCACAGGCCTTATGAGGAGTGGCTGAAGGAGCTGGGATTGTTCAGTCTGGAGAAGAGGAGGCCAATATTTCCAATAACATATCATGCTTCAAGCAGCACATCCATCCTTGTCTGCTCAATACCATGAGAAGCACAGGGCAAGCTCTGCAATAGCCTTTTGTTGGCAACAGTCAAGCAGCAAGATGCAAGAACTAGGAATACATCCCATCTTCCCAGAACACTACTGTGCAGAGATTTCCTCATAATTGGCCTTTATGGTTTTTTATTAAACCGTGATTAATTTTTACTGCTCTTTTTTTTTTTTTTCTTCCTGTGAAAGAATCAGCATATTGCTAAGCACACTGAAGTGTTTGGAGACCACAATCACCAGAAGATTATCTAAGTGCAGTTCTGAATAATCAGAGTCATGCTGTTGCAACCACTGACTATTACAGAAATGAAAGACAGAGGCGAAAAAATATTTTTCATTCCAGTTCAAATGCTGCCCTAAAATCTGGAATGGCCTTTTTGTGCTCTCGTTTGCTGAATCTTCAGGTTTCATACCATAGAAAACCACGCAACGAAGTCCCTGAACAAGATGCCAGACATTTCCAGGCAGGCTGTACACACTGCAGTGTCATTAATTTAATCTTCCACCACTCGACTCTTCTCCTGACTGAAAAATCAATGCTAATAAGGAGCTTTGGGAAAAGAGAGTGTTGATGTCTGATCTCGCATGGACTAATTTTAACCTGCTATCAAATGACTAAGTGGCTCTAAAGAACCTATAAACCCAACAAAGAGATTTTTTAAACGTCTCTTTCCCAAACGGTGCTCTCTGCTGATGAAGACATCTAAATGCATGAGGATAGGTTTATGTGCTCCTGCAGCCTCTCCGTCAGGAACGCGGGGAACGAAGGCCAGAGCTCAGAGCCTCGTCCCTCAGTCATGCCAGCCCTGCACCCGCGTGCATCCAACACAGAGCAATTTCAGGCAGTCACAGACACTAATAGCATCTGAATCAGCTGTAGCTGGAAGAAAAGAGCGTGCTGCTATTTGCTCATTCGGATAAATTGCCTGCCAGAGCAATAACGGGAGCCTGAAGAACAAGTGTGGTTTTAAGCCATAGTTAAGGTGCGTTAAATAAACTCGGTGTGAACAGTTTCATCCCTGAGCGTCTCCCTCAGCACTGATGTGCGGTGTCTGCCTTTCCTCACAGGGTCTCTGGGAGGCATCCTGGGGGTCACAGGGCATCCAGGAAACCATTTCCCAACTCTGGGAGATGCAAGACAAAGCTCTGCTTGGTCACACACCCTTTTCTCACCTTTTAGCAAACTGCCCAGCAAAAGTAGCCACCTGGCTGCATTACCCTGCCCTAAATATGCCACACCGCCTATTCCACCTGCAGACATTAAGTCACATCCAGGAGACAAGGGTGAGCTGAATTAAGATATTATCTTTTCTGAAAAATGCTCTTCATTTCACAGCCAGTCAGTTCTTCCACTTCATTTGTCTCCTCTGCTCCACCCTGCATGCCAACATGTAACCACTGATCATGTTGATCTGATTGCCAGAACAGCAGCTCTATTTCTGACCGCTTTCTACAGCCCCTAAAACTATGAGGGCTCAATCTTTAAATCGAAAGTCGTGAGGTACTGCTTGAATGCAAATAACCACACAGACACTGTGAACAGATTTGTAGAAAGACACGGCCAGTTTTGTTTTCTGAATACGCACCTACTGATATTACAAACACAGGAAAGTGCCGTTGTATTTTTTGAGCAAATGCAAGGCCACTCTTACAGTGAATGGATTATTCACTGAATATTTACTCAACTTCAAAGTTGAATTAATTTTCTTCTCTTTCCTCTTCAGCAGCTTTGGCCACAAAGAGATGGGAAAGGACAGATACAGGTATTCATTCAGCCAGAGAGGAGCACAGATCCTGTTTCCCTCCTTGCAAAAGAGGCTCCCTGCACCCAGTTTCACAATTCCCTCCTGATAGGGTAATGCATTTATAATATCACTTGTTATTAATTCGTATGAAAATAAAAAGAAGAAAGGAGAGGAGAAGAGAAAAGGGAAGGGAAAGTGGAAGGAGAAAGGAAAAGAAACAGTGTGGAACTGTAGTTTATCCCAACAAAACATCAGTGCCTTAACCACTCTGCTGAGAGTGAGAGGGAGACACTACATCAAGCCAGCTTTTAACACTGAGATCCCTCACTGATAACATCACAGCAAATAGCAAGATCTCACCCATTTCTAACTCGAAACAGGGAGCCTACGAGGAGGTTATCATCCCGACAGAACCTGACTTCATTTTCCCTGTGTCTCTCTCTCATCCCAGTAATAACACTGCTGGCAATGACCAGCCCAGACTGCACAGGGTTAGGCCCAAAGACGGAAGGCTCCTCAAAGGCTGCCGTTGTCTTTTTTCTGCTGCTACAGTAAGTGACATAGTATGGAGAAGAACTATATATAGGAATATTTGCTTGCTCTCTGATTATTTCCCAAAACAATTACCTTTTTTTTTTTTTTTTTTTTTTTTTTTGGTCATCATACAAATCCTTGCTCTCACCCATTGTTAGGATCCTCATGCAGCAAGAAAAATGGATGAAGCTGAAATATGACAACACTTTGGCAAGACTCCAACCATGACTGAGCATTTCAATGAGTTATGAACACAACCAGAGTTACGGTACTAAATATCTAAAATTATTTTTGAAATGAAGTCTCCAGAAACATATAAACTCTTATGATGTGAGGCATTAGCTAATCTCTAATTGCAGAGGGAATGGAAGGAATGGAAACTTTTCTGAGATAAGAGGTAACCTGACTGCTTGCTGTGTGGTTTCTTGGAACATCCCCTAACAGCCCTGTTCTGGTTGTTGTCAAAGGCCTGGGCTAGAAGGCTCACTGCTCTAAGTGAGCCTAGATGTTCCTCGATTCCTAGAAAAGCAATTGTAACTTATATTCTACTTTCAATAAACATTGATTTTCTCAATGAAAATACAGAAATATATGATTAGATATATGAGATATTTTGCTGCAGGCAAACGATTACCATAGCAACTGTTTTTTCCCTTTGAAGTTGCAATGAATAATTTGTCCATTACAAACATCTGCTTTTTATTTATCTAATATATACATGTTATATATTTGTATAAACAAAACTAGATAGTGTAAAATACTAGTGCATATAAGATAGCTCCTAGTATATGAGATAGTTGAAGTGTAAAAACAGCACCCCAGCACAGAATTGAGCTCAAATACCTTTACTTATCTTCCTTGTACAATTTATCTGTAGTCCCTAATATGTATTGATTTACAATATGATCTATTCAATCCACCGAAGCTCTTATAATAAAATCTGCTTTACTTCTTACTTCTCTGTGTAGTTTTGGAAACTTATTTTCAGTACTAATTTTGTAATATTCGTGGCAGCTAATACAAAAGTCTCAGAATGAATCTGGTCAGATCTTGGGGTGAAGCCCACCAGTGTCTATGATGCCAGGAATACCAAGGCCAGGACAAGACAGATAAAGCAGAAATCAGCAAAAGGCAGGAAATGAAAGAGAACTCACAAGTTCAGCAGCAGCCAACTAAGAAGCAAAGATCACCTCAATGGATTACCTGTGATCATAGAATCCTTAGAGTCAGAAGGGACTTTTAAAGACCATCTACTCCAGCTCCCCACCAAAGAACAGGAACACCACAGCTACATCAGGGTGCCCAGGGCCTGATCCAGCCTCACCTTGAAAGTCTCCAGGGACAGGGTATCAACCACATCACTAGGCAACCTGTTCCAGTTGGTCAAGCCTTCTATAAAAGGGGTCCAAAAGATGCTTCTCACGGCTGGGAATGTTGATGGTGATCCTCAGATCACCTCTAGTCCAGATGTGCTTTCTCTCACTGTAGCAAGCCGAAAGAATTTAATGGTCAACCATAAGCTTCCATTCCTCAACATCTACTGATCTTCTGGTGATCATAGTATGATCTTTTAGGAACGGAGATATTGGAACAGGCTGCCCAGGGAGGTGGTGGAGTCACCATCCTTGCAGATGTTCAAGAAAAGAGTGGATGGTACACTGACAGATATGGTCTGGAGCAGTCACAGGCATAGGTTGATGGTTGGAGTAGGTGATCTTAGTAGTTTTTCCAACCTTAATGATTCTATAAATCATAGTGAGCACACTGGCTCCGGAGAAGGGGTAAGGTGAGAAATCAACACTTAAGGCAGGAGCCAGAATAGACATGCTTGGCCAACCAGCACTGGCCCAGTGTCACAAATCAAGGATTTCACACTGATGAGAGGTTGAACTGAGCTGTGCAAGGCCAAGCTGGATGTGGCTCTGGGCAGCCTGGTCTGGTGGTTGGCAACCCTGCCCATGGCAGGGGGGTTGAAACTCGATTATCATTGTGACCCTTTTCAACTCAGGCCATTCTATGATTCTACAAGCAGTGCTAAAGCCAGAGTAAGTCAGCAGTGGATGGGCTCGCCATTGCTGTTCACAGTGAGAAGTTGCCTATGAAAAACTCAAAATGTTCACCTGGAACACTTCCTCTACAAGACAGTCAGCAGCATGAGACACCTCCTATGGGATGGGAAGCAAAATTTATCACCTATCAGCACTCAGTGCAAGAAAAAGGATCACTAAAGAAACATCGCCCCTTTCACCTAGCCTGAATCCAAACTCAGTATGTGTAACAAGAGATTCACAGCATCCCTAGAAACTCCCACAGTGCAAGTTTGTCTGCTTTCCCCATTTACAGCTCACCCCACGCTCAGCAGCACGTATAATCCTTGTGCAAAAATGAGCTTACAAAGAATGCCTCAAATTGATCCATGAGATACGCACATGGACATCATTTGGATTTCAGCTCCTGCAGTCACCTTCCTGCAGTGGAAGCAGTTCAGACTGCCCAAATTCTGATCCTCTTACACAGCCCCAGAGCTGCTCTGTGCAGCCCAGCACACAGATTGCTCCAGCACCCAGCCCTCTGCACACAAGAGAAGCCAAGTGTCACCGAGGGAGAGGATAGCACTAATTGGGCTAACTGGGCCCAGCATTTTCTCTGTAGTGGATGTAGTCTTCAATTGGGTCTGTTGTTACTGACATACAAAATCTAAAGGAAAAAAAAAAAATCAGTTTGCAGAAAAAATGAGGCCAAAATCTCAGCACAGAGGTGGGGACATGCAGCACACTGCTTGCAGAAGTCACTGGAGTGCACAATATCAACCCCTCCCAGATCTGCAACAGAGGTTTTGTCAGAAGTTTAGTGCTTATGGCAGATTGTTTAAAAAATAATGATCATATATATGTTTATACATGTGTGTGCATATGAGTACACAGGCATTCCTGTTCGCTGCGTGAGCCCCTCTATCAAAAATTCAAATTATCTCCATGCATTTTCCTGGAGCATTATTCCTCAATGAGACAATCAGCAGTACTCACGTACATTTATCTGTGTATACACACAGTGCTACAAGAGGCAGCATCCCCAACACCTCACTGATGGGGCAACCATCTCTGCTAGGGCTGTAGGCGAACAGACACCAAAGACGTAGGTGCTCTGTGAGGCTGAAGGTCCTACAGCAAAGCGCCTGATCAAACCTCCCCTGCAAGAGCTTCCACAAAGACCAAGACAGCATCTCCCATAAGCAAACCCATCCCGTACAAACTAATTAAAATGTTTAATCAGTCTCTGATTAACAGCCTATTTCAGAATTAGAGATCCACAAAGGCTGAATTTGGGTCGGGGCTGCTGGTTGTGTACACCCATTCCTTGTTTCAGAGCAGACACGCAATGACACCACAGCACCAATCGTCCCCCAGTTGTGAAGGCAGAGCGTGAAGCAAGTTGTGTTAATGTGTCGAAAGGAGGGGAGAAATAAAGAGAGCAATGGATCAGCACAGCATGCCTTTGAAGGGAAAAGTAATATTGCAATAATTTATAGAAGGGAGATTTGGTGGGTGAGACAGCCGCTCTCAGTGGCATTCGGCCAGAAAACAAGGCTCGGTTGGGAAGAGCATCACTGCCACCTTCAGGACAGACGGGTTCTCTTCGCTGAGATGCAACAGCTTTCCCCGGGCATCTTTTTATTCGTGCAATACCATAGAAAGCATTTCCTGCAGCTCCTGCAATGTTCCATTTGTAGTTATTATGGACTCTCTGCAGAGCAGGCTTGGTCCAACGCCTCTCCGCTTCTGAGTTTTGACACAGAGGAACAGAGTCAGTTTCCAGTGTAAGCTTCAGGTTAAGATAGAAGGGGCTGATCCAGCTCGTGTCAGTACAATATTGCTCCCTAGCAGGCAGCTTTCACCTTTTATTCAGTCTTGCTGCAAGATGCTTACAGTAGTGTACGAGCTGTGTTACGAAACTTTTGACACCAACCACCGTTCTTTCCCTTGGTTTTAAGCCGTATTTGTTTAGCCTGAGCACAGCCAGCCAGCTGGTGAGCACAGAACGCCCTTCTGGCCTGGGTGTCTAAGAGGCATCTGCCCAAAGCAACTGTGGGTGCCCCATATCTGGAGGTGCTCAAGACCAGGTGGGATGGGATTCTGAGCAGCCTGAGCCGGTGGGGGGCAGCCCTGCACATGGCAGTGGGTCAGGGTGGGCTTTGATGTCCCTTCCATCCCAAACCATTCTGTGATCCTGTGATTTCAGTCTCACTACAAGCTATTCTGGAGAAGCCTATTGCTAAATTCAGAATGCATCACCTTAAAAACGAGAATGCTAAAGAGCAAAAGGCAATTGCTTACAAGCTGTGAAATACCACAGTTAAGACTTCCATTACTTAAGTTCAAGACTTTCTGCAAATGCACTCTTACACTGCTGTTAATTACTCCAGTGCTGATCAGGGATCACACAGAATCACACAGGAATTATACAGAATCAGCTTTATGTCACAACATCTCTTCCCACCCAGTAACTGGATGCACATCTCATGCCTTTTCATGTGATGGGTACATTTCCAGCCACAGAAGATGAGCTGGATGAGCACGTGGACTCTTTCCCCAAGCCTAGGCACCAAGCTGTCCCTTCAACCAACATCTGAGCATCACTTCAACACATCCAATGGAAAGATGGGCCACTGAGCAGCACAGATGCATGCTTCCACCTGACCAGCTGTGTCTAGCACTGGACTGGACGGCCATGACTTCAAAGCTTGCCTTCTCCTCTCTGGCTCAGTTCATAAAGCACACGGTTAGCAGCTAAAAATAAGCAAATAGAAAACAAGCTTTAAAGGCCTGATCAGGAATATCCACCTGCAGTGGGAACTTCTGCAGCTGTGGACATTGGTGTCTTGATGATTCACTTTGGATGGTAATGGAGGGGAGAGTCTGCAGAGACATCTCTGGAGACCTCCGGCTCAAAAATTTGCCATCACTAACAAGCAATCACAAGACAGAAGCCAGGAATAGGCACAGCTCTCTGATATCCCACTCCAACATCACCAGCCACAGCACTTTGTAACTCCGTATCACATTTGTCAAATACCCCTGGCCCCTGCAGCCTTGTGTTGCCTTGTGAATAAGGCTCAGGCATTGAGCACAGATGCCCAGGGCAGAACATACTGTATTTCTAGTGGACTGGTATAGGGAGAAGACAACTGCAACTTCTGAGTTCCTCCAGCTCCCCTTGCACACACTGAAGTCCCAGAAGATACCCCTAGGTCTGTTCCTCAACCATTCCTACTCACAGGAGCACTGCAAGACAACAGCACCAAAGCTTTTCCATATACATTAGATAAATGTTTGTTGTGTTTTTTTCAACTGTTAATTAAAGGAAAATGAAGTTCCTGTGTCACACAGAAATAGCAGTAGGGCAGTAATGGAAAGGTTGCAGGTGAAAGTGGCCTCATGAGCTCCAGGACCACTCGCATCGGGGACCTCATGGCCACAGTGCTGCAGAACAGCACTGCTGCTTCTTGCCATCCAGGAGTTCCCCTTTAGTACAAGAGATGATTACATCAAAGTTAGAAGACATTAAAGGAAATAAATTTTGATGAAGAAAAAAGTGTTTTGCTTCCAGGTAGGGCTGCAGCAAACATTTTTTCTTTTTTTAACCTTACAGCATTTCCAACAAAGCATACTAAAGCAAGGTGACAAGCAGCATTGTCTTGAGTCAGCACTGCAATATTGCTTTTTTAACAAGACACCTCTGTGTTGAACACTAGGAAACTTTTTTTGAGTGGTAGACAACAAGAAAGGAATAGAGAGTAAAGAGCTGTCCCTGAAGAATGGACATGAGCAAGTCTAAGCATGTACCTTCTACAGGTACATCAACCAGTAAAGGAAAGTCTAAGGAAGCATACCCTCTCCCCCTAAACAGGCAAGTTGGTTATATGGAGAAGGCTGAGGTTCTCATAAACTTTTTTGCCTCGGTCTTCGTTGGTGGCTGCTCTTCATTCACCCCTGAAGCAGACGGGTTGGAAAGTGGGAACTGAGGGACCAATGTCCCTCCTACTGTAGGCAAACATCAGGTTTGTGATCACCTGAGGAACCTGAGCATCCGTAAGTCTATCCCAGAGTCCTGAGGGAACAGGCTGAAGTAGTTGCCAAGCCACTCTTGATGATATTAGAGAACTCATGGCAGTCAGGTGAATCCCTCAGTGACGGAAAAAAAGGAAGTTGCATCCATTATTAAGAAGGGTAGAAAGTATGACCCAGGGAACTACTGACCTCACCTCAACTTGCTGATCTCACTACTGTGCCAGGGAAAGTCATCTAAGAGATCCTTCTGGAAGCTATGCTAAGGTATATGGAAGAAAGAAAGGTGATATAGGATAACAAGCCTGGCTTTGCCAAGGGCAGGTCCTACCTGACCAACCTTGTGGCATTCTACAATGGCATAAATACATCAATAGACAGGCAAAGAGCCCTGATGTCATTTATCTTCAGTGAGGCTTTAGACATGGTCCTCCACAATAAGCTTCTCTCCAAATTGCAAAGATAAGGATTTGATAGGTGGACTGTATGATGAACGAGGAACCGGTTGCAAGATCCTATCCAGAGAGTAGTGGTCAGTAGCTCAATGTCCAGATGGAGATCGGTCACAAGTGGTCAGTGGTCTGTACTGGGACTGGACCGATGCCCTTTAATATCTTCATCAGTGAAATGAACAGTGGAATTGAGTGCACCCTTAGCCAGTTTTTGAATGACACCAACATCTAGCAAGTTCCTGTGCCTTGCTACCAGGCTACCACACACTTGAGTACTGCCAGTGAAATAACTGCAGCCCTCTGAAAGCTTTAATCTGTTGCCTGTCCTATGTTCAGGAAACTGCACCAGACGAAGCAGGTGATCATCTCTCCCCATATGAGTTTCCAAGCTTCCTAGTACTGCAGCTGCCACAAAAGGAGACCAGAACATTTCACTATTCAGACTCAAATAACACAAAGGATCAGATTTTATCTGGCTAGATTAGTTGACTGAGTACAGCATTTCTTATGTTTTAGTTTCCATGGATGTGATAAGCCTGACTGGGCACCTTTGTTTTACGAGAACGACAAAACCAACCTCCAGAACATTATTAACAGTGAAGTAGGAGGAAAAAAAGACATTTCCCAGATCCACAGCCCCAAGCTGGATGCCATCACCCAGTTTCAAATACTCCATGTGACAGCAATCCACTACAAAGTCACCTGTCAGCATACCACAAACTTTATGTTGGCATTACTCTATTCCTTGCTTTGCTAATCCCACATGGAGAGCCACTGCTGTTGATCAGCAGACATTAGACTGGGCAGCACATCAGGAAAACAGGAAAAGGAATTGAAGAAGTTCGGGGCCTGTAAAAAAGACCAAGATAAAGGCCACAAGCGAACAGCCCAGTAATGTGGGGCTAACTCGACTTTGATATTAGAAGCTGTCTCAGATCAGAGTTGTTTCCACACACACTTTTGAAATTTGTATTAATTGCAAAATCAGAGAAGGCACTCAGGCTGTGAACTTACACCTGAGAGAACACAGCAATAATTCTTCAAGATACTCAAAGGAAGAACATAAGGAAAGCGTCCACCCAGAGCAGCTCCCAGGCAGCTGCACCGGTCTGTATCAGAGCAAAACAGCTAACTAGAGCAAAGCATTTATCGAAGGCACCTTGTGCCAGCCATCCTAGTGCTCTCAGTCTCCAGGCTACGAAAAATTAAAACACGGTGAGAAGATGAAGGAGTGATTTTGCAAGGAACATGCAACTAAGCTCAAGTATCAAACACCCAGCAGTGCTAGCCCAGCAATGTGAGCAGCTGATACCTCACGCAGCAAAGGCCTAATCTTCTTCTCTTGGAAGGCTCGCATGGGGAGAAGCTCGCTGAGTTGCAGGCCAGCCAAACGGAAGGCATGCCAGCTGTAATCTCCTTTCCCAGCTGTGTACACAGAGAAACTGCAGAATGCAAACACTGGAGGAAAAAAAGGAAAGCTCCAATTATTTTCAGACCACAAGAACAACCATGTCTAAAAGCAGAGATATTGGCAGGATAGCAGAAAAGAAGAGCTGTCCAAAACAGTCAATGTAAGAAATTGTATTGTTTTCATCCACAGCCACTGAGGCAGACAAAGAAAAGGAAATCTATGTTGCTAGTCCTTCAATAACCAGTCTGGATTTTCTGTCACATACCTGAGTTATGCTTAAAACTTAATCTCTGGAAAATACATTTCCTTAAAAAGCTTTAAGAACAGGACACAACAACTGCTGTTCCTGCAATTATTAAGTTTCTTTTTCCATAATGAGGTTGAGGAGAAACATCTTTTTCCTCCCATCAGCAACGAACTCAGGAGGCCAGTTACCCTTTCAGATACACATAATGGTTAGTTGCATGCGGAGTTCAACATTCATGCAATTCTGGGAAATACATACTTAAAAAGAAATCAAACCAAGTTCTGTTCTATCTCAGACAATTCCAACTATGACACTGCCAGAAGGATTAGAGTAGTACCAGATCTAAGCAAGAGAATTTTATTCCTATATGTAACACAGCACATGGTTTGCTTTCTCTTCAGAAGGGACTTCTACAAAGAATCCTTGACGTTAAAAAAATGAAAAAAAGTTAAAAGGAAAATCATTCATGATGGTGCAGAAGTGTAACCACAAGGCATTCAGCATGGTCATACTGGTATGTTAAAGTTGGAGCAAGCATGGCATGGAAAGTCACATCATTTGTCCAGCAAATAAAGCTGAGGGTGTTCTTGTTTGCCTGCAGGTTTTAAGTCTCCTTTCCAGAATGCTGACAACTTGTTTTTAGCATAAACACAAAACAGACAAGGTGCATTAATGCCCACTCATGCAAAACCAAACCATCTTTCAGAAGAATTCTCTCCAGCAGTTTTCATTTCTTGTTTTCCCATTCCAGCTTGATTTTCTTCACCAAGGCTCAACACCTATTCTGGAAAAACACTGGACTAGCACCAAGGCAACATCATTTACTATGTTAAGACAACTCAGAATTTACACACTGTTCCAATACCTACAGATCTGTAAAAGTTTACACTAGTATACACCGAAAGAAAAACTAATCTCCCCACCACAGGTATGGAAAGAGCCAGACTGGTAGCCTGGTCTGGAACGTCATTCTGATGGCTATGCAAGCCAGCAAAATGCAGTTTCTTCAGCAATGACCACCAGGACCTACGTGGATTGGACAGTATTCTTCCCCTCTCAAAACCTGGTGACAAGGAATCAACAGGAAAGAAATAAGAGCCCTGAAATGTGCTAGGTTTAAGGTCAGTGCACTAGACTCTAGTGGTTACTGGTAATGAAACAGCAGAGTTTTCACTATATAAAATTTATAAATTTATTTTTTGTAAAAATCCAAAGAGCACGAAGACATCTCACTCAAAATACTGGTAAATCAAACCACACTTAGAAAAATGAAAGCTGATTTTATTATCTTATCCACAGCCAATCATTTGACATGAACATGCATACGTAATTTTGCTACGCACACACCACAGTTTAACGTTAGTTATTAAAGGTTAAACATACAACATACATCCTTACAAAAAATGAGTCAAAATGCAAACGTAACTTTTAAACAAAACAGTTTTTACTCATTTAAAAAAACCTTTGTGTTGGGTACCATTTTGTACAAACACAGTTAATTTAAACAAATCTGCTTTTAGTTTCCTCATGGTTCAACATGAAAATAAGCTGCAATAGAAAATGAAGTCATCAAGGGATTTTTAAATAGCAGAAGTAGGCAGTCTTGCCATGCAGAAGAAGCAATATTAAATATTAGTTTTTCAAAAAAAGAAAAAACCACAAGTTTAAAAATATTTAGTTCAAGTCACAAATCTTTCCCCAGTACAGAGAAATCCAAATACAACGCATAATTAGCTGCCACTTAGGATGGCTATTCTGAAATGTAGAAACTTTCCAGAATTGTAATTTTTGATTTGGCACAGAAAAGAAGTCTGAGCTTACTTAAGAACAAGAAAGTGATTAAAAAAAAAAAAAAAAGTTAAAACAGGAAGAGAGAAAAAAAATACAAAGCAAGAATGAATGAGATAGTAGTTGCAATCACTAAAAAAAAAATCTGTGCATCTCAGTCATTGCAGAATACTGTCTGTCTACAGCAGGTGCGAGTTCCAGGTAATTGTTATTGCAACATGGATTTAATTTGCTTGGAGGTAGTCTCATCATTCAAATGCTTTGTTGTGTACCTAAGCACAGAAATAAAAATCAAGTTTAGAAAAACACAAACTATTTTGTTTTGGTACAGATAGGCTGAGGCATAGCTGAACAAACTGAGTTTATGCTATAGAAAACCCTACAGCCACTGATCTACACCTATTCCTGTTACCACGAATAGACTTTCTGTTCTGGAAGTGCTACTGTTATCAGATCAATATCCAGCAGCCTTACACCAAGAAGAAATAAAAAAGCCTCAGGTGGATGTTGGCTCATTCTCATATGCCACTTCACAGTAAAGTCACGTGCAGTTGTGAAAGCCAGTTGATGAGCACTGAGGCTGACTGAGTTCATGGGCAACACCTTCAACGAAAACAATGCTTCTGAAATCTTTCTTCCCAACTTCCAATAACTAAACCACCTAAAGATCCCTCAGAGGCAATGGCTTAATTCCCTGTTTACTTAGTTAGCTGTGCTAATCACATCTTTTAAAGATATAGATAAAAGTGTTTTTTCCTTTCTTTTCCCTTTCTTTTCCCTCAAAATTCTCTAGGGTATTTTTTTTTTTTAAATCACCACAAAAAACTTTGTCAGATCTTATTTTAAAGTACTGTGTACTCTCCATGTTGCAATCCGCGCACAGTTCCTTTCCCTGATCTTATTAGAAAAACTTATTCTGTAATTCAAATATTTAATGGGTTAAAATTAGCACTTTGACTGTGATCCATAACTGCGCTGATATTTTACATGTTCACTAGCAGAATATACAATGGCTTGGTTTTGAAAATCATTATCAATATAGATGCCAGGACATTTTGGGAATATATAATTTCCACAAGAGCTCTAAGCTCTTCTAAAATCTAGTTATTACACTTGGTATTTTGCCCATGTGAAAAAGCTGAACACGATTTAAATACTTATAAGAATTTAATTCCAAACAGCTGAGATCTTTCCAAAATCCATACTACCTTCCATCTGCTTTTAAGAGCCATGATTTACCTCTCAGAAAAGAAAACTTCCAACCCAAATCCTCCAAAAATCAAGGACTCAGATTGACTTAATTTCTCATGACATCACCTTGAACCCCCTTCCACTACGCAGGCACACAGCAGCTCAGCATCACTGGTCAACAATTCCAAATGTGATTTTAAAAAAGGATTTCATTATCTTACTGCAATGAATCGTCATATATATGAAAAATCTGGATTGTTGAAATATCTATGTATGTATGTATTGGGTTAGGGTGGCAAAATGTCAGCATGATAGCACAGCTCAAGTTCACAGAACTGAACACGATGGAGAGAGGACCTGAACAACGTTTTGTGTACTTTGCTGGGCAGAAAATAAATATTGTGTTTTCTTTTTAGAAACTTGTTTTCTTTCTCTGATTACCATCTCAAAGACTGATTTCTTATCACAAGAGGTTTCAGAAATGAGTAACCAAACCATGTAGGCACGGAAACACCCAAAACTTTCCAACAGATTTTTTTTTTTTTTTTTTATCTTTAGCTAATAATCTGAAAAAAAAACTTGCCCAATAATACACCTATAATACTATATTATTTCCCTTCTTACTACAGCTGGACACAAAGAAAAAGAAAATTAAAGCAGTTTCACTACTGATAAGAAAAAGCTAAATGAGCAACATCAACTAAAGCTTCCACATTTCAAATGCACAAATAGCCATACAGAAGTATAGTTAACTTGTGCTAATAAACATGGTACTTCTTCAAGTAAGCACAAGAGAGGCCTCCACTTATCTATTATGTTTCATTTTATCTTGCAAATCCTCTGATGCTTGACACTAACATGAAGAGCACGTAGAGATATAACTGTATGATCCAATTAGCAGTTTTTAGGCTTCTGTAATGAGTTACTTGCTCTTTTTCATCTCTAATTTATGCATTAACCACTTGTCTTGTATATTCTACAGCAAACACATTGATACTTGCACTGCAAGTACCTCTTTATAAATACTTTGCAACAGCTTTTCGTATGTAAGTAGAAACTGCTCCTCTATCTACCCTGTATGTCTGAAGCTATCTGTGGAACAAGAAAATTGTATTAAATTACTCTCAGACTCTGCTAACAATACATAAAATCATTAACATTATCAAACCACACAGCCAAGGATATGGCAATACTAATTTATTAGTCAACAATTTTGCCTTCAGGTACAATTGCTACTCTGTCACATACACCTCTTCACCCACTCTTATCCTGCATACAGCTGATGCATGTAAAAAGCTATCTTAGAGCAAATTTACAACATAGCCTTTAAAACACAACAGCTTCTTCATGTGTCCATGTCTCCAAACACAATGGGAAAGAAGCCTGCAATAACCACATTCGTCTTTTACCTCCAGCACTAAACACTTCATTGCTGAAAGGAAGACCCTGGACAATTTCTGGAAATTTACAAAGACTTCAAATAAAGAAAAAAAGATTACCTGAGAGCATTTAGAAGGCCTTCTACACTGTTAGGAGGCTGGTCTTTAAGAACTTTGATGCATCCTTTCATCTAGGAGTCAAAAAAAAGATGATTTTTTTCATACAAGTACCTTGTAAGCTTACGGAAGTGTTATATATTATTTGCCACTGTGAGAAAATTACTTAAAAATTGCAAGAGTGCACTTCCTTGATACTGGAATTAAGCTTTCAGTATTATGTTTTCTTATAACAAAATAACTCAGATCATTCAAAATCTGCTTATCTTTAGACGACACAACATTGATGTGAAACTCTGATGCATCGATAGTAAGAATAAGCAATTATAAGAACAATCTTTGCCTACAATAGATTTATGGAGAACAATTCAATTCAGCTAGTGAAATAATGACAAAATGGCAATTGGATAATACTCCATATCAAATAACCACTAAGCAGCATATGTTAACAGCATGCATTTCACAGACTGCTACCAAACAAACCAAGTTAGACCTGAAGACTAGCAAAGAATGAAGCATTTTACAGGAGTGAGGAACAAGCCAGATGCCACCGTTGTTTTCAGTAGTTTTGATTTGTACCTTTTAACACAAATGACTGTTCACAAGTATTTCAAGTCACCACCCAAATTCCATCACATTTTTAATGGTCTGACAATAACCACTATGTATCTAAAGGCCTGTTTTATATTTCTCTCTGCTTATGCACTTGTTCTGTTGCCAGTTAACACTACCCTTTCACTGTCAAACCAAAAGGCACATCTGCTACTAAAACCTGCACTACTAAAATCCACACAGAAGAAAAAAACTACAAAACAGTTTAAATACTCAGAAGATTACTCAGTAACAAAAAACTTACATCAATTTTAGAAGTTTTGGCAAAAGCGCCCACTGGATGCACGTGGTCATAGAGTATGATGACACCCACCATTACTCTCAGACAGAATGATACTGTTTCCTCATTTGTAAACCTGCTTCTATATTCACTGTAATTGAAAAACACAGAAAATTATTCATCAAACAAAATAAAGCTAATCCCTAGTAATACCCAAGATAAGTTTAAAGAGAAAAACTATGCACTCTGCTTTGCTCTGGTGCATCCTCATCTTGGGTACTGAGTGCAGTTTTGAGTATAATATAAGAAGGACTAAAACTATTAGTGTCTAAAAAAAGGCTGCAAAGATGGGGAAGGGTTTACAGGGCAAAACACATGAGGAGTGGCTGAAGTCTTACGGTTTGTTCAGCCCAGAGGAGACTGAAGGGAGGCTTTGGTGCCCTACAGCTCTCCCAACAAGGGGAATGGAGAAACAGGACCCAAGGAAATGGCCTGGACCTGCACCAGGGGGTGAGTCTGCTGGGTGTCACGAAGAGGTTCTTCACCAGAGGGTGGTCAGGCATGGAAGAGGCTGCCCAGGGCAGTGGTCTCATCCCCAAGCTTCCAGTTGAAGGAGAGTTTAGACAACACTCTCAGACATAAGGTCTGAAATTTTGGGTGGTCCTGTGTGGAACCAGAGGCTGGGCTCCATGATCCTTTTGGGTTCCTTCTAGAGCAGAATAGTCTATAAAATCCTGCCATAAATCCTCAGAGAAAGAACAGTTCTGAGAGTTTTCCTTTTTCCTTTCAGCAATCTGATCACAAAAGCAAAACCACTGCTTAGAAAGCAATAGCTGGAAGTTACAGATTCTCAAATCTACAATAGCACCCTGTCGCTATGTTTCAAACTTCCCCCTCCCTCAAAAAAAACTTAAACAAAACACACCAACTTTGCTTTCAGCATGACTTATCCTTTCTCCCCTCTACTCCCTAAAATGCAAGCAACTCAAACTTCTGATGTGGGGACAGGAGGGAAATGAAAGCCCAATGGTAGACTGCTTTCTTGAATGAGATGACTATTCCAAAACAGAGTAATGGTATAAACACTGGGAGATATTAATGTATTTCAAAACATGTGTACTGAGGTATTTAATCTTCTTTTAATTTGACATTGCGCCTCTTGTCTGAAGAGTTTTACTGCTGAGAAATGATTTCCATCACAGAAAAGATACAAAGCTTATTTTGACTTTGTTTACACTCCCAAAGCCTCCCAAATTTTGAGTAGACTATAGACTGTCCTTATGCCTAAATTCATCTCATCCCCAGGCAAGGGCACTGTAACTTTGTTACAGCCTTCAGCCAAGTCAACTTGCAAGGAGACACCATTAAGCACAGTTGCTGATAACCTCTCTTCTAGGAGGCCCTAGGCAATCATGCTCAAATGGTGTATTTTCCTGAATTATATATGAGAAAACCATTTATAAGTACCACCAAGAGGCTGTCTAGCTTTCATAGCTGTTCTATTTTAAAATATTAATATGTTCAGAAAAGTAGACCACACGATTTGTGTGGCTAGCAAAATAAAACAAGTTAGTTTCATGTCAAGATTAACAACTAAGTTGGTAAAAAGATAACACCAAAATTCCTAGTTATTCAAATAGTTTTCCTCATTATGAATCACAAGTCACATCTAAAAAAATGGATATGATTAATGCATAATATTAGTACTATTAATACTCACGGGGTTTCCAGCATGACCCTACACACACTAGCCATGGTGCTTAAACAATCTGTAGTATTCTCTATTGGTAAATTTTTATTCTGCAAAAGAAGATTAACAGTTTTCAATTTTTTGTAAAAGACTATAATATAAAACATAAATCAAGTCAATGATCTGTTGGCATGGCAATATGGAGGAATTAAAAATTTCAGTACAACTATGGTAATGTTCTTTCGCACAGTTGTGTTTTGTACTTTTGCTTTTGTTGTTCTGGGTTTTAAACATTAAATTAAAAGCTGGCAACCTGAAGAGTAAAGTCTACAAAACTGAAGCCTACCATATCTGTTTTGCTTGCAGAAATGCACCAGTGAGATTATTGATGCTTAGGAAGTTCTAAAGGAAAAAAATCTAATCTGTTCTCTAAGGACAGACTTCTGTAGCCAAATATGCGCAGCAGATGTATGTCTTTCTTTTCGTTGAAGCCTCATCATTTCAGAAGAATATCTCAGAAATTTAAAACGATAGGTAACTTTTCAAGGCATTTCAAGTGTAAAGAAGAACGAATGAAGAATTTATTGAAATAGAAATAAGGCTTTGTATTAGTATTCTAACACATGTACTATTTTTTAAATTAAAAATGGTGTCTTCCATTTGAGACAAAACATCATAATTATCAAGCGTCCATCAGAATACATTCACTACAATTAAAGTATCATTGATATTTAGCTACAGTGAAACAGGAATGCTTTACAACATTGGAATACTTTTCAGGATCCATTCTCTCTCATTAACCTTAGTTGACTTTAAACAGCAAAAGAGAAGTGCCTTCAGAAGGAGAAAAGGAAGACGCACTGCGATTCCCTCTTCATTTTAAGCACAAAATCAAACTGTTTCCCCTGAAATTTTATGAAGTTTCCAATTCAAGTACCAAAAAAAAGCAGGCAGCATGCCTACCTTCTAGGTATTACTAGAGGAAATCTTTCACTATCAGTGTTATATTACTTCCTGCTTATTTTTTGCAATGCATCCACAAGGTGGCTAGCTGACATTGTTCACCTCTACTGCTTCTAAGAAAGGCACTTCTTGTTTCTTGAGGTTCCAAAAAAAAAAAAAAAAAAAACAACGTGGATTTCTGGATGCAAGAATAAGCCCCATAGTTCTGTTTCCAAAATGATGTCTGGCCCTGGAAAGCTTAAGTACGCTATCCAACCCATAAATGTATACTCTTACCTCTGACACAAATTTTGTTGTAGCATCACTTAAGGTTTTCAACATTGGCGTTGCTTCAGCATAAAATAAAGACATTCTGTTTGCCAACTCGTTATTTACTTCATTTTCTCCTTCTGCCTAGAACACAAAAGGAAAGAAGAATTCAGTTTTTCCTTATATGAAAAACTAGGTAGTAGCACAAGGTTACATTTCATAACATCTAAAGGTTACCTACTGGGACATTATTAATCCTCATGCGGCTCAGAGTTCTTCTGTAGTAGCTGAAGTCATTCTGTATAGCAGGATTTGTCATCTAAGTAGATATGGAAGGAAAAGAGTTAAGACAAACTTCTCAAGAAAAATATAAAGACAAGATCTCATAAAATTTAGTACCAAGAAAAAGAAAATACTTAAATTCCTTAAATAAAAGACTTTTGACACTGTAAATAGAGATACATACAACAAATCTATCTTATTAAATACACAGATTTTTCAGAACAAGATCTAACAAGGAAAGGAGGAGGTCTTCTAATAGAATTTGAAATTAATAGGTTGAAAAAATGTTTTTGTATGTTTGATTCCAAGGATCAGACCAACACATTGGTATTATGTATTATAAGCTAAGTTCTTTTCACATCAGCAAGAAAGTACATGCCCACCTATTAACAGTAACACCAGCACCATCCCAACAGATGTACCAAATTCAGCTGAAGAAACATGACTATGATGAACTGAAATGTAACAAGTGTCTAAAGCTAGTATGATATTTCTTCTGTATTCCAGTTTAGTCTAACTGTAGTTCATGCGAACAAGCCATCCATAGCACACATTTGAATATTTCCTAAATGCTCTGTTCTGGAACAGAACACAACCCAAACTTCACTAAATAGAGTTGTTTTCCTTTTCTAACCTACTTAGAAAATTACACCAAGTTCTTGCCTTGAGCTCATCAAATCGGAGGGTAAAGTGAAGAATTTCTGCGAACTGCTTAGCAAGAGCCTGCTCTCGCTCCAGGTGTTGTGTTGGTGAATATGGAGTGCTTGTCAGGGCTCCCAGCAGACCTCTCAATCCTGCCTCTTAAAAGAGAAGAGAATGTTTCACAATATACAACTGCACCTGCTTCTTGTGTCCGATATACTCTACACACTAGACTTAAAATATCAATCTTCCAAAACACATAGCAATTAATAATAGACTTCGGGAATGGTTTCTATGTGTCAATTTTATCATATTTACTTACAAACTGCTATGGAAACTATGCCCAATCAGCACTAATGAAGTGATGAAATGTTTTTCAAAAGGCTTTATTCCAGCTTTGTCAGCAATGTGCAAGTTATCTTCAAGAAGATAAAACAAAATTCAAGATTGATACCTATCATCCGAAGTCATGTTTTATTTGTCTGTTTTTAAGATAAACTCACACTCAGTATCTTAGTGCCCTCCCAGGTTACCACAGGGACAGGAGATGTCAAGTATACTCCTATCCTCTCTTCTCTCAGGTATCCGTTGAAGTAAATCTACTTTCACATGAAAAAGGCGGTATACAAAAAGAAGTGCATAGAAGGAATCTTGCAATAAGAACTCATAACAAATGGTTGACCTGGATGTGATCTATGTCTATATTTCAAGTGTATGAACCTAATGAAGACAAAAAGCATGTTCATACCATTCAACTTACCTAGTCTTTGAGAAAATTCATAGAATTTCTTTAGTTTGCCTACTAATGGAACAACTGCGCCCCATGCCTTCTCTTGCAGTTTCTCATCATTGGGATGCTGTATTGCCTTATATTAGGAAAAAAAGGAGGAAAAGAGTATGTTTAGATAAAGAATATCTGAGACTTCACTGAAAAAAAATCTATGCAGGGTGATTGTTAAGAGAAGTAATCTAGATTTCTAAATACTGAGCACTTTCTAGTAAAGAGATAACCAAAGACTAACCAAAGACTGTTCCAAAAAGCACTAAACATTTGTGTTGAAAGTAAGTATCCTGCATAGAAAAGCAAAACAAAAAACACCTTGAGAAAGTATAAATAAATTGTTAAAAATAAAGTTATTCAGATTATGAAACTTTACATAACCAGATCAACAAATCAACAACTTCACTTGCAAGCAAAGCAGTTCAGTGATCAAATTATCTAATATTATCTACCACCAATTTCAGAAACAGTGAAGAAAACAAACCACAATACAATCACTATGAAATTCAGGCTAAATATTACAGTAGGGACATTGTGATACAATCAGCAACATAAAGATATGTCATATGTCAGAACTTTAAGGCGTATATGTGTAGACCTCATCTTTACAGTAAGTTTTCAAGACAGGTAACACTTTGAATTCAATCTCTTCAAGTTTTTAAGACAGAAACAGGACTTTTCTGCAACTTATATTTATCAAGAAAACAGAAATAAAAAAGCTTGTAACTCCCTAGCTCCCTTCTTCAGTCAAGTCCTTGACTCCAAAATCCATTTCAGTCAACTCCGGGCTGCAAGTTTCAGCACACTTCTCTCTGGTCCCTAGAAAGCTTCCTTCTGCTTTGCCTACCTCCTCTCAACTGCAAGTCTCTTTCTCCACAGGAACTTCAGGCCTTGGTGCTGTGACACACATTACTATCAGATCCTAGAGCCTCTGCTTGAACATGCTCCCTCTTTAAAGAAAGGAGTAAGCCATCTCCCCTCCCCAGGGTTGTGTGTGACACAATTACCATTATTAAACCTAACTTACCATTTCAGAGAGACTGAATAAAAACACATGGTACTTATGAAAGCTGAATAGCTATGAATTTCTCCAATTTATATGGAGTGAGCAGAGACTTGTGTTTGGTAAGATTTCTCACAGCACGTTACAGTGAGAATTCTCCTCACTTTAGGAGCAAAGCAGCCCCTACTCTTCCATCTGAACCAGAAGAAGAGGGAACTGAAAGAGCATTTATTCTACTTTTCCTGGAAGCTAAAGAAAAAAATGGAGTGACATGTTGTTCAGAAACCCAGTCTCCATTCCAAACACCTCCTTCAGTAAAAAAAAAAGCCACTTTGAAGGCATTGAGAAGCCTTTCGCATTAGGATTCTCACACATCAGACTTTTCCAATCAGCACACAAAAAGATGTTGACCTTATTTAACATTGTATTGCAGTCATGCTACGAGCTTGTCAAACGACCACTAACTTAAGAAGAGCTAACGTGGAAATAGAAAGAAATTGCAACAATTCCATAAAACCTCCGAGAAGTGTGCTATTACACGTGCGTTAATGTTACTGAAACAAGTGACATCCATTTTGCTGTTAAAAGGAACATTCAAAAGGAGAATTTCAAGACAGCAATTTTAATAGGCAACATGCTCTGCCAAGACAGCTCCTGCAAGCAAAGTTAAATTCCAGTGGTACTGTTAGGATCAATGAACAATCACAGGCTGTGCACAATCATAACGCTCTGGCTCACCTCTCGTATTTCATGACCAGCTCCTCTATATGACTGCAAGTCTTCCAGTATTCCTTCTGCATCCTTTAACACTACATTCACCTGATTATAAATTTCCTTTTCAGATTCTGTAGGTTGGGCATCTAAACAGTAGAACATATTAAATATATATATATATTTTTAACAACATTATGGAATTCAAGAGGCATACCATCACCTAGGGGACAAACTCTTCATACAACTCACTAATTACTACTATGTATTAGGAACACCAAAAGAGAGCAAATTGCATTTGTTTTAGTCATATTTTACCTTCTTTTAGCACCCCAAAAATTCCCCCTAGAGTCTACTCTGACTTATTTACTATTAGATTCAGAAAAGAAATCCTGGCAGGATGCCTTTATGAGTGCTGTATAATGATAAGTGATCTTCACCATGGGGTGCACTGCAAACTCAGTGTACAGTAAGGGACTTAGCACACTCACTACACATATACTAACAATGGAAATGAACACCTGAAGGTTATCTGGGATTACTGCGTAAGCTTATTTTTCTTCTCTTCTGCCTCCCTTGTTTGTTACTGGTAGGGAAAAGAGCTGCTGTATCTTTTACTTCTAAATATAATTAATTCACAAGACATTCTTTATTGCACTAATTGCAAAACCATAGTTGAGAAGAAAACCTAGTGTAAGCTTGTTCTCTCTTTTTTTTTTCCATTTAATTTTAAAGATATACATTGTCTTATCTGCAGTATATTTGATTATTCTTTCAGAAACCTCTATATAGGTATGCATTTAAAGAAATGTCATTCAATAGGAACTACATTTTAAGAAAACCAAGAGGCTTTAACGTTTAAACATAACCACTTCAGTATAAATATCTCAGACTTGTTTTACCTGACAAACTTTTTCTTTTAAAATTCTGATGAAAGCTCTAAAGTTAGGTCCTCTTAGACTGATACAAAAAAGGTTAAATATCAAAGCTGTTAGTGCAGCTATTTACAAAAAAAAAACAAAAAACAAACAAAAAAAACCATTCATCCACTTAAGTGGGCAAAATATGATATTAAATAAATACCAAGATATTGCAATTCGAGGGTTTCCAATAACAAAAGTCAAGGGATTTATTGTTACTACCCTTCTATAGGGACAAACAAAAGCTATCTTACGGGCAATACAGCCTCATAATTTTGTGCAGTTCAAAAAGCCCAGAAACAATCTTTAATAAAAGTGATTTTTCTATGATCAATATATACAACACTCACTAATGGTGATGGAAGTCAGAGACATTAAGATAAAAAAAAGAAAAAAATCCCAATATGAGTGTTACACAATAGAAAATCATTATAAAGCAGAGTTTACATTAGAAGAAATTAAGTTTCACATGCATTGCCTGTCTGGATTTTGTTTTAATTTTTGCATCATATTTCATAATTTTATGGTTCGTCAGATAGACAGAGTAGGCATTATTAGCATACACGCCTTTACAGATTTTGCAACAGTTTAACTGTGCTATTTTGAGAACCACCAAGAATTATCATGGGTAAAATTAAGCAGGTCACTCCTTTAAAAAAAAAAAAAAAGTATGTACAAGAGCACCACATTGATTAGGCATCGAGTAAAAGTGGCCAGTGCTTTTCAGATCATCACAAAGGTCACATTTATAATTTTGAAAGCTGCTGAAGACTGCTGTAAGAAATGAAGACAAAAAAAAAATGAAGGAATATAGCAGACAGGTAAGCACAAGTTGACTGGCAGCAGTTCATGCACAAACATGAAATGCTATAGTGAAATACAGACTAAAATGTGAAGCTCTGTAGCATTCCAGATTGTGTTGTTAAATAATGCAATCAAGACTTGCCACTTGGATTGTCTCACGCTGAGAACCCCTCTTGCCTATTTAATTTTTCATGACATTTTTTCTTTACCCTCTCTACTAAGGACAGTCATTTTTCAGCACTGGGGGATGAGGGGCTGCACAGAGCTCACAAGAACTCTTCCTTTTTTCAAAACCAGCAGACAAGCAGAACAGATGTGATACTGTGACCTTCCAAGTTACAATAAATGACAATCACCCTCCGAATACAAATTATGAAGTCTTTGCTGAGTGGCTGGCTATGTATGGCAACCCCTTTATCTCCACAACTCTGCTTCACCTTGGATGTAAGGCAATTACTGTACTTCGTTTCCCTAGAATGTTTCAGGAAACCTAAACCAATGGCTTTATTTGTTGGGGGGGAGGGGGAGGTGTTCATTTTATTGTTTATAAGTAACTAACTTCTAGATACACATTTTAAAATCCAGTAGACACTGGATTATTTCTTCTGGCATTTATCTTATTTTGGTACACTTTCAACAGACAAAACTATATCTTGTTTTGTCCCAACTACGCTCCTCTCCCATCTGTAATTCTTCATTGCCAAGACATGCAATGAAGTGCTGTGTTTTTAGTTAGAGAACAGTGCAAACATAAAAAGTAAAGTCCGTAGGACTGTGAAGTGAATGTAAAATAATTTAGGATGGAATAAGACGGGTTTAAAAAAATACAGTGTGGAAAAGTTTCAAGCCGCCGTGCAGGCTGGCTCAGAACATTTGGTCTATTGGCTTTGTAAGACACTGTACTGTGAAAAGTGAATGATAAAAAGGGAGAGGCTCCTCTCTCCAGCGCCCCTGGAAGCTCCAAAAGATGGAGGGAGCATTTGCACACACTTGTATGTACATGAGGACTCAAGCTGTGGCGACTTTGTTTGAGTCACTAACTGTAAAACTTGTTTTCCTCACTATGGAGGACACGGACCAGGAATGAAAGATGTACTTCTGGAACTTGTCTTGATAATTGAGAATGAACAGCCAGCAATGCCAGGCATCCGAACAGCAACATGAAGGTGGTAACTTCAGGGATTCCCCCTTTCCTCTTACAGACAATGTAAATTCATGTCACAACTGCATGACAATGCTTTACTTTTACCTGGCAAAAACTCCCATTACAAGAGCAAATAGAGCAAGCACAGCACAGCTTGCTGAGCAGTTTTGAGGTTTGATATTGTTGCCAAGGGGGCTAACCCCTGCTTATTCAGGGCAGCTTTCCCATCTTTAATCCAATATTAAGAGCAGACTGGTGTCCTCTGAGCAAACGAGAAGTAAATTTCACATTTAATTAGAACATTGCACTAAATGCAACATACATTTAGAGTTCAGAATGCTCACACAGTAACATGTTAAAGACAAGAGACTGGACTTAAGCAACATACAAACGCTGTCATGTGAACTAAACGCTGTAGGAGTATGACAACGTGTTGCATGCTAGGAACACACATTTTGTGACTATTTAAAAGCATCTTGGTTGGCCTACAGAATAAAGGAGGGACAGAAAATAAGGGGTAACAATTAAATAATGTTTGCTGTGAGGTATAAAACTGGTATTTTTCTCAAGGAAGAACACATTAATCCCAGAAACCGGATGGTATTCACCAACAGGGGAGAAATTCCAGCCTGCTAGAGATGAGCAATCTGGTTTGGAGGGAGGTGACCCTGCAGTGGGATTGGAACTAGATGATCTTAAAGGACCCTTTCAACCTAAACCATTCTGTGATTCTATGAAATGATTTATGAGTCTCAACTGTAAGGGCTCTGGAGCAAACTGTCTTTGTGGCTTCTCTGAAACCTAGCCAAGATTTTTGGAGGTAATGCAGAATACTTTCAGTGCTAGCTTGAGATCACCACCTGCAAGCAAAAGTACTCTGTAGCTTAGCTACTATTCAAACCAGTAAGTTTGAGAAGGATTGCATTGTGACAGCAGTGACATCAATACAAGCTTTCCATGTTGTACGTGGCTGTTGAAGTTGCACTGCAAAGATTTTAGTAGAATATTTAAAATAATTATTTGTTTCAAACAGCTGAATTGAATGACCAAAGAAAACAGGAGCTTAACCTGCATTAATGCAGGGAAAAAGCCAACAGCCCATTACATCATTTTTTTTGCCTGCGTTCTGATAGCCAGTCACTGAAATCACTGCAAACTAGCATCAAGCTAAATATCTGAGTCCTGGAAACCAATTTTAAACCTTTCTACATTCAGCATCTGTATCTCTAAAACACTTTTCAGAGATTAGATTCTGTTGCTATGGTATTGTGCTAAGGAACTTTTAACTGGTCTGCTCATTCCAAGGACATACCTGGATTCAAAAACAAAAGATCTAGGCCTGTGCATTATTGGGCCAGGCAGGTAATACAGCATTGGGAATTTTGTTTTTAATATAGAGCTTACTTGCTCTTCCCCATAAAAACATAATCTTAAGTATCCCAAGATTAAGTGCCAAGTCTTGAAGAAAGATCTTGACTGTGTCAAAGTCAAGATTCTGTCAAGGCAAGCTATCTGAAATAGAGTAGAAAGAAGTATGGGTACATAGTACAGCAGCAGAAACACACATAGGACAGAGTTAAAAATGAATAAAGAACAGTCTAACAAATCAGCCACAGTGTAAGTCACTTAATTTGACTGCATGTATAAACATTTCATGTCAGCAACCTCCTTACTCTCATGCCAAATCATGTTCATGCTCAAAACATGCACTTAAAAAAAAAGAAGTGATGGATAAAAACTTTTAAAAAAATAGCAGCAATTTTTATCACAAATGATTCTAGAATTATGCCTCTTATATTCAGCTACCTTGAACTAGTGGATAATCCTATTAAACAGTTTGTATTTGCAGACTAAGCTGGATTTCCAATGCTCCAATATTCTCTTGCACCATTTCTCCCTGCTTCACTATCTCACATCTATTTGGAGATTATGTGAAACTCAAAATGTTCTTAAACAAGTTTTGTTTTCCAGTTCTTGAACACAGCCCTTGATTATCTCCCTTTCATGGCTAACTTGTATGGTTACTGTCATTCAGTAAACTAAATGTTCAGAAAAGACAGATGATGAAATCAACACTACAGGATGAGGGTTTAGAAACATTCCAACTTCAGATGATATTAAAGCATAACCATATTTCTCCTAGCACTCTCTTTTATGTTACAAATAATAAAACCAATTGGCACTATTTCACTGAAAAATAATTTAGGAGAAAGAAAAGATAATGAATCTTGTATTATCCATATCACTCACTTTGTGGTGGGTTTTTGTTGTTGTTATAGTATTCCAATGTATTTTGTTACAAGTTAAAATGCACTTTGAACATTATTTTTCTTATTTTATGCTAGTTGATGCACAGCTGGGGTAAAGCACATCCCAAAATAAAGTGATTAAACATGCACAGCAGCAGCCAACACCACTTACCTGCCATTCTTAGGCTACATTATATCATGCAACAAAAACTAAAAGCAGAAATACCAACAGCATGTGAACCTTCCCGAACTCTTGGCATTGCTCAAAGGTATACCTCTGTTATCTTCAAAAGCAATTTCACCTCTACAACACTTGCTGAGCCCCCATTTGAGGATGGATGAGGTTTACTGTCAAATTTCAATGCCAAATCAAGTAAGGTTCACATACACACCTCTACCATTGCGATGTTGGAGAGCTATGAAGAGCTGTTGTGAGCCAATCAGTATACACTGCATTCAGCACCTAGGGACACACTGGAAGTGCACAAAGAAGGAATTAGATTTCATATTTTGTCCTTCTTTAAGACACAATCTCCTTGTAATTTCAGTATGTCTTCAAAGAATTCAAGTTCTTTTAAAAATTATTTTCAAAGTTTTGGTTAAAAACCAAACAGAATTTTGGTTTTAAAATGGAAACTATATCAGATTCCAGCCACAAAATGCAATTTGAAAGTATTCCTGGAAACAAAAATTTTACTTTTTAGAAACTTGGATTATTTTAAAGAAGATTATTACTTTTGTCAAAAGTTCACTGAACTTTTCATAGCTCAGGCATGCAAAGCTGTTAGAAAGATGGCAAAGTGAAAACATACATTTAGTACATGACAAATGCAGTCTACTGCAGGCAAAGAGTAATAGATATATAAAATCATCTTCTCACTTTCAAAATCAAGGAAAAAATTTGGCCCCTGCTCAAGGTCTGTGCATGTCAAAACTTTAAGAAGGTTCCCCATGTTAAGGTACCTGCCAAGACAAGAATGAGAGAAAAGAAAATTTTCCTTTATAAGAAGGAACAGCCCAAATATAGTTGATTGAAGTGGTGGGGAAGAAGACCAAGGAGTTCCATCAGGCATGGACCCGTCCTTCAGGCTCCCTCTTTGCCAGGGGGAGGAGAGCCCACCTCGGGGCCGTCCAGCTGGTGATCCCAGAGATGCAATGCAGCTTTCCTGTCAGAAGTGACGTACATCAACATCTTCACAGCCTCCCCTTTGAGAAAGGGGCACAACTCCAATTGGAGGTCTTGTGACTAATTCTGTCCTGTTACACCTTAGCACCAGTGTCCTGAGCAGGAGTACCATACTGAGGGCTAATACCATATTTACCAGCACTGACATGGTAGTAACACTACAGGATTTTACCTGATGGGACAACAGAGGAAAAGAGTTTTAATTTTGTCAGCTCTCATAATTTTGAGAGATGACCATTACAGAAAGCTAAATCAAGATGCATCATTTCATTGTGCAGAAAATGCCAACACAGGTAGTCCCCAGTTCTCTTGCACAAGGTGCCTAGAAGATTTGAGAAGTTCATTTGACTGCATTGGACTTCTAGATGTAAAAATATACATTAACTGCACCATGAATGAATAAACCAGAACCAGGAATAATTTAGTACTTTTGGTATATAAGATAGAATTACAGTGAACAACTGCTCAGTACAGATTACCATGGCATACTGACAGAATTTTTCATTGTATGATTACTTGATTTGCAGGCAGATGGATGGACATCACTGACCACAGAGACCCAAAATGACTAAGCACAAGAAAAGAAAATTTACACAGTAGCATGATGGTGGCTTGGCTCCTACTGAGAAAAACAAAAAAACAAAAAAACAAAAAAACCACAACAAAAACACAAAAACAAAGGCAAAAAAACCAAACCACATGCAACCCTTTTTCAATTTGCAGATTTGCAACTGAGTCCCCTAGCCTTCATTGCAGCAGGTATAAGCAACCCTCTTCATACCATTTCAAATGCACCAGCTGTGAAGGGCTGAGAGACTTACTTTCAAAATCCAAGAAAAAATGTGCTGCATTGTGGTCTATGTCCCTGGTTAGCACCTTAATGAGATTACCCATGCCAGCAAACCTAAAAATAAAAATGGCAAAATAATTTAGTTCCAATAACCATTTCCTATTTTCAGTACACGCCTGGGTTAGCTGGAGCAGGGCTTCCATCCAGGTTTGCACACTGCAGATCCATCACCTTCTGGTGGGAAGTAGTGGATGTGCACTAAACAGTGCATTTCTTCTCTTCTTCTCAGTGATTATTAAAAATATGAAGAGTAATAGTTTCTGCAAAAATGAAGTTCTGAATTGCCATCTCCTTCTTAGCTTAAGAATTGTGCTACCTATGATTGTTTTGCTGCAATCTACAGCCAATAAAGCCATTGGTACTTAGGAGAACAGTGACCTCAAAAAGACTAGAGCTGTTTTAAGCCTGATTTTGACTCTCTCCCCATCACTCAAAACAAAACTTGGGAAGTGTCTCAGTAGTAGTTATCTGTGGCCAACGAACAGTTCTTCCCATCAAATGAGGTGAAGTTACAAGTCCAATACAAGTTGAATGCCTTCCAAAAAAAAAAAAAAAAAAAGAGAATCAAGTTGTAACAGTTGTTCTTATTTATGTTTCCTGTCACACTGCAGCTAAAAAGAAATGAGAAGTAGAAGGAAAATTACACTGTCATTAGATTAAAATAGGTCAGTTTAAGACATTTTCAAACATGAGTAAGTTTCCAAAATAAATAAATACCTTCAGTAGGACAATGAAAACAACACTTCATGAAGAGGCAGCCTTTTCAATGACTCTCCAATGCCTTACAGAAGCTAAAAATACTTAAAATCAGAACCCTGAAATATCAGGAATTCAGCGAGGTACTGCTGCAAGACAAACTCAAGGTATTACTGATTCAAAATCTTTTAAGAATAAGCCATCAGTCAAACATTTGGACTCCAACATAAGATCTAAAAATCAAGCTTCAAATTAGTCTAATTATGTCAGTCAACCAGTGTCTTCTCTTTGTCTTCTGCTTTGAAAGCAATGGTTACTTGCAGAGAAGCAATATGTAAGAATTGTGAGTTTATGAGGAATTAAAAAAAAAAAAAAAAAAAAAAGCAGTGTGATACCTAAACAAAATATTTGGCAGACCAAGGCTTTACAACTTGTGCTGCCAGATTTCTTGAGTTCCTTAAGAAAATGCAACTGGTGTAGAAGAAAAACCAAACCATCAGAAAGCGACTGATTTTTTAGGATCCAAAAGCTAGAGAAACAACAGTGAATTAATCCCACATTTTTCAAAATTACTCAGGGCCAAATTAGTAACATTAATCTAACAACTTCTGCAGAATGACCAAGCAACAGGTACAAATCTAGATTTGTAGAAAAGCAGCTTTGATTACAATGGTTTCTGCTTATTAAAGTTCCTCACTGCATGCGCTCCTTTTTGTGCATTCAACTTCTCCCTTGAAATGTCAGAAAAGCAAAGTCCTATTTCCAAATTACTTAACTTCATTCAGAAGTCTGATCAGATCTCTCAGCCTTTATTTAACAAAGTTCCAGGTTAGGACGTTCAGTTGAGACTCATCTTAAAAACTAATTCCCAAAACACGTGCTTTTCTACAGCTTTCTATTCCAGAGCTTACCAAGCAGCTCTGTGCCAACAGTACATAAACAAGCAGTGCCAGAAAGCAGAGAATCAGGTTTTTTTGTATCTCACAAGCATATTCTGAAACAAAGGACTGAAAGAGTCACTTGGCCCAGACCTCAACAAGGATGTTCATAATCTAGAAAATGCTGAAATAAAGATATTCTTTAACACTTTCAACAAGGGCACTACAATGGCAGAAATACAAGTTGCCTAATGCCAGCTGAGCCAAATTTCAAACGATGCCTTAAGCATCACAATTCCAGTGTTAACAGAAAAGTGGCAAATGAAAGTAAAGGCCATTAAGAGCCTATAGAGAACTTAAGCTACACCTAAAATTACAAATTATTGGCACGTTTCAGTTTATCAGCTGCAACACCTGCACATTCACAAAAATATTTTCAATACTTCATAGGAGTTCTTCTGTGTAGTTCTGCCTTTATTTTGATATTAACCCAACTCACAACAGTTTAAAGAGTCATACATAGGGTATAAACACTGGGTAAAATTACTTCCGAATGTCAGATTGGGGCAAGTTAGTAAGGTTACAGAAAAGTATATAGCTACTGCAGAATTAATTAATTCTGGTAATTAATTCTGGTAATTAATTCTGGTAATTAATTAAAACCCTACCAGTTCCTAAAATGGAAGTAAGGGGTCAGGGACTCAGTTTTGCCAGACAAGTACTTTCATTCTGACCTTCATCTCCCAGAAAAGTTTCCTTATGTTGAGATATCATTTCTTCTCTAGGAATAAGGTTAACCAATACACCAAAGCCTACTGTGAAACAACAGATATAAAACACACTGAAGCAAAAGATGTAACTGATCTACCTGATGGCAACAGTTCAGTGAACCATCTCTCTCAGAACAGGAGAGCAATCGAAAGTGAGAGTAAATTAAACTATGACAGCAACAAGATGACATGTTGGAAGAATACAAAGGGATGTAAAGCTGTACATATATGTCTTAGCAATAAGTTCTTAACAGACTTCTCGTGTATTAAGTGTGCTCAAGCACTCTGAAGTCTATATAAAGGCAAAAGCCAATAGCAGGCACTACTACTGACTCTATCCTGCAGTTTGTCTTTGCTGCAATGCCAAACAGCTGACTTAGAACTGGAGGTACTTTTGTGGGCATTAATGCCTTCTGATCCACAATCATTCCAGCATCATTGGAACAAAATCCATGATTATATTACCAAGAAGGAAATTCGCTCATTGAAATCATAACATCAAAAAGCCCAGTCCTAAGTACAGCTTACATCACTATTCTGATGCTGTTCTTCAACAGCTTCAGACCTTCAAGCTGAGTCAAGTTTTGTTACTCTCACTGAGAACAAAGTTCAGTTATAAAGCAGCAATTTTTTTTCCCCTCTCAGGGGTCTTTATTAACTTTCTGAAGCACACTGGTCAAATGTTTCCTAACTCATTAGGAAAACCAGCAGTGTAAGATTCGGTAGATCAGACAACTGAAGTTTCCTGTTGACATGACTCCATTACCATAAAATCAAAAAGAAAACTACATTCCTTTTTTGGGTCCAAAGGCTGAGCATCCCTGTGAAGCTGCCCAGGACCCGCCTGGCACGCTGTGTACGCCAGCACAACGCATGAGCCACGTGGAGCAGGTTGTGGGAAAAATCAGAGCACTAGCCAAGAACACGGGTTAAACTTGACCTACTTGCACAGAGTAAGACATACGGAATGCCACATTTGATTACAGTGATTTGGCCCATTACAGCCTTGTGGGGTTGTATGATTTTGAGTGTAGTGTCATGATCAGACAGGCGGAAAGCAAAGGCATATTTTCAAAACAAGTCTTGCACGCATGGCCTTCATGCTGAGAACGTCTCTGACACGTTTCAATATTTTTTTTTTCCCTAATCTAAGCCCAGGGGAAATTTAATAGAAATCCACAATGCAACTTAATTCAGGCAAGCACCAAAGACATTTCCCCCTCTCACCTGAAAGAAAAAGTGTACATTAACAAAGACCTTGTCTGCAACTGGTGAACAACTGGAAAACTTACTGACTGTTAGATGTAAAATACTAGAAAGATGATCACATGACATTTTGGATTTTGCTTTGTTTTCTGTTAGACAGATAGCATGCTTCCAAGCTAATAAGAAGTTAAATGTTAGAAAAAACACATTTGTATCACCAAGGAATGTCTGCTACAAGAAAATACCTGTTCTCCTTTTGAAAAAGCACACGCTATTCCCATGACTTTTTCTAATGAAATTTACAAGTAAACACTCACAGTGCACCAAAATTGCACCCTGTTAAACCTTGTATTCATGCTCTGGAGTTTGGAAGAAGTTAAGCACAACATCATATGAAAAGAACACAAAGTGCAACCATTTTCTTACACAGATGTAGGATTTTCAGTTGGATGTATGTGGTACAAAACTCTCATCTAGGAAGATTTTTGGTAAAATTTTAAGTGAAAGACACAGCGTGAAAAATATAACATCACAAAGTGACACTAAGTGCTACATATAAAGCTATAAACTTAGTGCTACCTCAAACTAAAACGTAACTGGATGTCTCTCTGTAGTGTTCCTCCAATATAATAATCCCATTAGCCCAGCAATTGCTTCAAGGCTTACTGAACATTCCCTGCCTACAGTATCTGGGCAGTAACAGGAAAAAGCCAGCAAATAAGTGGTTGCCCACAATAGTGGAATCAAAGGAAGCCCTCAGCAACAACACATGAGCTCGCAAAGCGGATGGCCCATTGGATCAAGTCTTATTTTCTACTCCAATGAAGCAGTTAAGCCTTGCAGTCAGTGAGAATACATCTGCCCTCAACCTTAAAAGCCAGCAAAGGCTGCAGAGCTGGAAACAGGCTTGTGAACTACACAAAAGGACTCGCTCTTTTCAGAAAGTCTTCATATTTCCCTTGGATCCAAATATGTTTTTCCCAATCTAATGCAGATTTCTTTCTTTTCTGACTAGTGCCAGGGAAGTACAGATTCCTTCTGACACAATCTAATCCCCACTACAGTCAGTTATCACAGTACTTAAAGTAATTAAAAAACCTGGCTTTAAACAAAGCCCCAAAATGACATTGCCCAGACAGTAAATAATTAATGAAGTAATACTCATTATCACTCAGTCTGAAAATAAAAAAAGACCAGCAAGTGAAAACTATCAGGTTTAGATTCAGAAGTCTGGTACCATTCATTCAAAACGAGCTAGATTTTGAAGATGGTTTCATATTCAAGATTCCTCATAGCTATATTAATGTTATTAATATCCAATGTATCAGTTTGATCCTGACATCTGATTCTCACTGTTGAAATAAACATATGGAAAGTACCACTCCAGTCACCAATTCGACAGAGAACAAGCTATTTCATTCATGACTAGACAATCTAACTAGAGAGGATTTCATTAGTTTTATACAAACTGTTGCCTAAGATTGAAGTAAGCTGCAAAGATCCATGTACTGCTTTTCACTCCTGACCTCTAGTGGAGATTCCTTAACATATCACTCATCAGAGAAACAAGCCAATTTTTTTCCTCTAATAAACTGAAAAGGCAAAAACATACACCACTGAATTTCTGGGGTTTCAATAACCATAAAACAATTTGTACTAACAAACAGAAAATGTTTTTTTTTTCTTGTATGGAAAGTAAGTATTCAGGCTATTTAATAAAAGCACAACTAAAAAGGTGTCGAGGTGTCCAGGACTGCCTCTGATGTCGGGTCTTTTGGCTAAGCTGACTTTGGTACAATTAGCTACTTCAGCTAAAAATGAGGCTATTTTTTGAAGATCGCACATCATCAATAAAACCTGTTTTCCGAACAAAAATGAGTTAAAAATCTGTCATATCAGGAAAACGGAGCCCTGCCAAGGAAAACAGTCTAGTAAAAAAGGCTCACATTCCTTGAAACCAGAATTGTAAAATATGGTCAGGTCAGTGTTTATTCAGTCCATTTTTCCACTTGGAGGAAATTAAGGGAAAGGCACTGAAGACTCTGCAGTTACTTCAGAAAAAGCACCCTTAAAGTCTTGTTAATTCAGGAAAATTCTAGTGGCACAGCTGACACTGAATAACTTTGTTATTTTATCATAGCTCGCATCAGGTAAACATGTCAAAGAATTTCAGTCAGACCCAATTTGCTTGAAAATATTCTTATTTTAAAAGCAAACTGGACTGAAAAGGGGAGAAACCAGGCTCTGGAAAATCTACTCTGGTTTACTCCTTGGTATGTGAGCAATTCTTCCAAGAGAAAGTTTAGAGGTAAGAAAAAAATAAATCATCATTATCATTACATGTTTTTCCCTTTTTCCTCACAGAATCATAGAATGGCCTGGGTTGAAAAGGACCACAATGACCATCTAGTTTCAACCCCCTGCTATGTGCAGGGTCTCCAACCACCAGACCAGGCTGCCCAGAGCCACATCCAGCCTGGCCTTGAATGCCTCCAGGGATGGGGCATCCACAACCTCCTTGGGCAACCTGTTACAGTGCGTCACCACTCCCTGTGTAAAAAACTTCCTTCTAATATCTAGTATCTTTTCAACGTAAGTCAGTCTGCTTTCAAACTTAATTCTGAGAAACACCACATTTAATTTATTTTACAATTGTTAGAAAGAAAAAAGACTTTGTTTACAGTTATTTACACTTGAGCAATTTGCACTCTGCTTTGCAATCTTAGAAGTCTTTTGCAGAGCTGTAACTTCTCCAACAGAGGTCGCTGCCATACAGTGTGATCTGCCAGATGAAGGGAAGCTCCTAACAAACGCGCCCATACCATCTCAGTGCCTTCTTGTCAGGGAGCCAGCAATTCCCTTCCAGCCCAAATACTGCACTTAACCAGCTGGGACTGCTGCAGCCCAATTGGCTGATTTCCAAGTTTGTTTATTTAAATCTCAGCTTTCTTGTAAAAAAGAATGTGAAAGGTACATAAATAAGAAAAAACAAAAGTTCACATTCAAGGAGAGATCAGTAAAATTTACAAACTTATTTTACAAGGAAGTTTAATGTACATAAGATGGCATTAAAACTGTGCTATACTACCATATGACTAAGTTTAATATTCCAAGGCTATCATCCTTTAGCTAACGTAATTCAAGAGCTACCAAACTCCTTCCTTCTCCCCTCCAAAAAACAAAGCAAAGACCTCACACAACTAAAACACATTCTCTGCACTAAGTCCTCCCCGCCGCCAAATTTTCATCTCCTTGTAAAGAAAAAGAAAAAAAAAAGCACTACAGAAACACCAAATATGTAAACCTTTCTTTTTTTCTGGACAACACTTAAGATATTTTCCATCTCTAACTTCAAAGTCCAAAAGAATTATCCACCACATTTTAGTGCTGCACTTGTGAAAACGCACTCCACTGCGATTCTGTTTTTAATTGGGAAATGTGTTTTCTTTCAAAGTAACTAAATTCCCATCTATGTTAATCAGACTGCCATAGACTGCAGCAACCAAGCTGGATGATTTCCCCTGAGGCTCTATCAAAGAGCCTGGCTACTACTGCCATCTAATGTGCTACTGCAAGGAGTGCACTCAGCTGTGCTGCTCTTAACGTTGCAATTAAACATTCTGTTTGAGCTTGACTCTGAACTACTGCACTGAACCCCTTTAGTACCTTGGCTCACATCTTCTACACTAACAATGTTATGATATTACCTAGGCATCAAGCTGATGGATATAAATATTCTTTTACATATTCTATCTGAAAAAGATTTTTTGGGCATGTCAGTACTGAAATGCAAAACTTATGTGTATGGAGCCAATGCTAACTGTCAATTTGATAATTCATTTCAGTGATACACTTGCTCTGGACTCCCTAGGAGGAAGAAGCCCTCTGGCCTTCCAAATCACATAACTGGAAAGACAGCTATGTGCATTTCAGAAAAGCTTTCTGATTAGCTTATAGAGCTTTCTTTCTCCAAGACACCAGTCAGACAAAATATGTTTGACTAATATGGAAGGCTATTGAAACACATCAGGCCTTTTTCCCTTGTTAGAAATCAAGTGTGAAGACACAGATCATATTTGGTCTAGATTCCTCTAGCTGTACTTTTCTACTGTACTCTCCAGTCACCTCTTGGCGTTGTCTGCAGGGGTATGTCTGCTATTTTCTGGTGATACTATACAACCTGCAATCCAATAGATCAGTATAGGTATGCAGAATACTACGTACTGATCTGATTCCTGCACCAGCCCATCAGCGAATTCTTCAAGCACTTACCACCATGCACCACAAAAACATTTGCTCTGATCTACCTGTCTGACTGAAAGGGAACTGAAGTCTCAAAATCAGTAGGTACTTCAGAGGAGGCCCTCCTTGGTTTAGCTATGAGAATGCAGAAATGATTTAATCTTTCAGGGGAGGACTACAGATTACAAAAAGATCTGTTCTGGTGATATGACTACAAGGAAAGCTAACAAAGTGCAATCAATTGAACCAGTCAGTAATCCAACAAACTTAAACCAGCTGGATTGCCATTTTCTTTAAATTACTCAAAGGACGGCTCTTAAAGCAAATGAAGAGAAACTGAGAAAGATCTCTGAATAAACAGTTTGAACAAACAAAGAAAAGGAATAAGTGATCAGTTCCCACAACAGAGAGGAGTCAGTGGAGTTCTGCAGGAATGCCATCCAATGTATTGGCAGATGACCTAGGAAGGATCAGAGCAGCAAAGTGAGAAAGTCCACTAGCGATGCTGCTACCCAGGATACCAGGAAAATATGCAGCAGGCACAATACAAAAGAACCTCATAAGGCTAGTGCCACTTGACAATAAAACCTAACTGTGGAAGTATAAAGTGATGTATCAAGGGAAAAACAATCCTAGCTTCATGCTGAAGATTATCAGCTCCGAGCTGGCTATTACAATTCTGGAATGAGACCTTGGAGCCATGTTCAATTTAGATAAGGTTTGCACATAATTGAGCTCATGAGCAGCTAAAAGAAACACCGACTACATGTTCAGAAATAAGGAAAATCATTAATCAGCAACACATACAAGGAAATTCTGGTCCCTAAATCTCCTTAAGGATATGGAAGAACAGGAAAAAAGTTAATTAAGAAGTACACTGACGATCGAAACTCCGGTATGACTTCAACGCAAGAAACAACATGGCTGTCTTTAACTCCTCATCTGAAAAAAAATAATATTCTGAATTGGAAAAAAACAGAACTACACAATCACTGGAGATATGGGGAACACAAAGATGTAAAACGCAGACTTTTAACGTGTGCCAGTTTCACTGAACAGAACTAAAAGAAATTAGGCTAAAGAATAAATAACAAGCTGATGACTCTTCCTTTGCAGGTCGATTTGCAGGGAAAGGGTACTACAAGCCTGCAGCAATTTTAGGGGAAAACAGGGACATATCTTGAACTGACAACCATTAGAAAACTGAATATAGTTAATAATTACATCTGACTTGAAAATAATACATTAGAACCATCACAAATGTATTTTCTCCTCATTTCTGCTCTTCCCTAGGCATCCACTTACATTCAAGTTCAAGTTTTACTAGATTTTCAGCTTCAACTTTTAACCTGATTCAGAAAGTGCCATCTGGTTAGATTTGTCTCATTCTTTGAGGCTTTCCACAATTTCCAGAACTTTACCATTGTTATCTTATTGGTGTTTTCCCACTGAAAATATTGCTTGGGTAGGGCTTCTGCCAGTCCCTTCAAATCTCTCACACTGCTGATTCCCAGCTGGTTTAAGATGCTGTCAAACATATGGCAGCTGTTTTGTCTCAACACAGCTGGAATAAGTTAAAACAACAGACAGCTGTTTAGGGCTGCTGATGTGGCCAACATCATCTCCATTTGTAGGGTATTTCCCTTCAACATCAGAAATATTGATGGTTCAAAGAAAACAGAAATTTCTTGCCATATGATGTAGCTGTTCTCTGGACAGCCTTCCTCCTGAAGGCAGTACCATTTCCAGCAGTGCCCTTGAGCCTTGCTAGCTTTGTGAGATGCTCACCTTCCTGAACAGCTGAAGCACCATCCTAGTAGAGGAATAAGTGAGTGTGAAAAAATGAGCAAAAGCAAGAGCACACATCCAGAGGGAAATAAAAGGGTGATTCCTGAAGAAAGCATACTTTGCAAGATAGTACCCATTGCAAATACACACATGCTCTAAAGGTTTGCACTAGTTGAAACTGTAACTTTGCTAACATACTTACCCATGACTTTGGATGTAAATGCTACCAAGTGAACCTGCTACTACTGCTAGCACTGAATGTTCTTCCCGAACTGGGAAAGTATTACAGTATGCCTGCCCCAATCTTAGACTCATTCTGTAACTCCAAAGAGCCAAGACGGTATGCTTGAGGGACTGTTTGTCTGATCTAGCGTCATGATGAGCTCTCCTAAGAGCTACAACAAAAAACTGATAAAAATCTCAAATTTCGGAAAAAAATTATTTCAACATATGGATCAGGTATAAAAATCAAGGGCAATTATTTCAGTGACATCTGTAACAGCTTAGATTCTTCATTTCTAAATGGGTTATTAAAAGTTTTGGACATGGAACTCGAATGTTTTCCACTACTGTCAACAAAACTGACATGTCAACTAAAAAGACAAATCAATTTAATCATCTCCTCAGAATTCAGTGAGCTTTTTACTGATTCATCAAAAGTGTAAGGTAAATAAATACTACTTCACATTTGGGAGCACTACCTTTCCAATGTGACAGATGAAAGATAGCTATGCTGGCACAGCACAATAAACATGAAATACAATACAAACTCCATGAAATAGCTTAGGTAAGCAGAAATAATAAAACTACATAAGGGAAAAACCTCCACACGAGCATTTGCCACCACTTCAGACTTACAAACCTTCTCAGGGTCTTGGTTTCTGGTTCAAGGCACATGGTTCAGGAAAGATTTGAAGTTAAATAGTAACATTAATAAAGATATAAAATCAATATTGGTAAAAAAAAAAAAAAAAAAGTCACATTATTTCCACAATCAAATTTTCCAAGAACTTTAAACATGATCTTCCAAGATAAGTTTTAAATAACAGAATGGCTTGTGTTGGAATGGACCTTGAAGATCATCCAGTTCCACCCCATCTGCCATAAGCAGGGACACCTTCCACCAGATCAGGCTGCCTGGGTCCCCCAACCAACGTGGCCTCGATTGCCTCCAGAGATGGGGCATCCACAGCTTCTCTGGGCAGCCTGCATCTTTAACCACAGATACATATATATATGGCCACAACAACCCCAGGCAATGCTACAGGATTGGTGCAGAGTGGCTGGAACACTGCGCAGAGGAAACAGACCTGGGGTACTGATCAGTGTTAGGCTAAATACAAGTTCAACAGTGTGGCCAGTGACCAAGAAGATCAATGACATCCTGGCTTGTAACAGAACAAGTGCACCCAGCAGGAGCAGGGAGGTGACTGTCCCTCAGTACTCAGCCCCGGTGAAGCCACACCTCGAGTACTAAGTTCACTTTAGAGCTTCTCGCTGAAGCTGAGAGGGCTGTGGAGCACAAGACATACGAGGAATGGCTGAGGGAGCCGGGATTGTTCAGTCTGGAGAAGGCTCAGGGGTGACTTGTAGCTCTCTAGAACTACCCAAAGGGAGGCTGTGGTGAAGTGGGAGTCATCCTCCCACGTAACTAGCAATAGGACTAGAGGGAATGGCCTCAAGCTGTGGCAGAGAAGATTCAGCTGGATGTTAGAAAATACTTCTTCTCTCAGAGTGCTCAGGTGCTGGAATGGGCTGCCCAGAGAGGTGGTGGAGTGTTTAAGAAATGTTTAAATGTTGTACTGAGGAACATGGTTTAGTGGGAAATATTGGATAGATGGACAGTTGGACTGGATGATCTTAGATGTCTTTTCCAACCTTGGTGAGTCTATGATTCTACACTGGGCTATAGATCAAAGTCTTCAAAATAAACATAACAATTCTGCAGAAGTTGCTTTTTCAACTGGGAGAAAAGAAGTACTTGAAGAGAAAACTACTAGTATTCAGCATGGTTCATTTTCCTGCCCATATTATACAATTTTAATTCAGGAGAGTTTTCAAGCAGGTTAAGTCTGAGTTCTTACCTACAGCCAGTGCTGCACTCTGTTCTTGGCCTCCACTCTGTTTCAAAACAAGAACAGATAATAAAAATACATTCTTTCGCACCTAAAGTCTTCAGTGTAATGTTATAAAGTCCTGCAAAAGTAAACACACATCTGTTTCAGACATTGCACCCTTCTTCAGAATCTACTTCTTAACTATGGTTCTGGACTCATGTGCCACTTTGACTTTATAACAATTCTGCATTCTTGTTTTTTAACACAACTTTCAATCTCTAGGCATATAAATAGGGAACACAATCACCGAGCAAAGAACTTGCTTCTAGGAAAACGGGCTGCTGGTGATAGGTAATTTGAAAGAACATATACTGTAACAAATTTAATTACTAGAAGATCAAGGTTACAATAGAAAAAACACATTTAGATTCCCCTAAATTCCTCTTCCTCTAACTGGATAACCTTACCAATATTTTTTTTCCCCTCCCCATGACTATAAACTGCTAAATTCCTACCGTGAGACAAAGCAACTGAAAACAAAACTGGAAAACATTAATTATGTACAGGTCAGGGCTGAACACAGTTCATGTTGTTAACAGATATCAAAACCAGTCAGACCCAACAAAAATATGCCTTCAGAAAGCTCATTTCCCGAAATAAGAGGAAATCGATACAAAAATCAAATAGAAGAATGTTAACATTTAACAACACAAAAGTTTTTACCTGAAAACAGATTTTTGTGTAGTCAATAACACTGGTTAAGACAATTTTGACTGAAAGTTAATTAAGTTCACTGAGCTGTTAACAATCAGGACAAGTCCAAACTCATTAGAATGACTACACTATATAAATAAATATGAAAGTAACAGTAAAAAACACTACAGCAGCAAAGGCAGGGATTTTTAAAAAAAGTTTTCCAAAGGCATTAGTTGACTGCCATATGCATACCTGTAAACTTCCAACTGATACAATTATAAGAAAAATCATTAACTGATCAGCTCTTTACATCTTTTCAGACAGAACACTGCATTTATAATCATGAGCACTTCACAGTGTTAAGAAAGGCGTGCTGATGCTCAGATAGTTTGTCCTGAGTGAAAAAAATGAGTGAAAGCTGATTATTAACACACACACAGTCTTTCCAGGACTCTTATGCTAAGGAAGGCAGAGGACAGACTAGAGCCATTAGGCAGAAGGGAAACAACCAGGAAAGCTCTAATTCTGTTAGATCAGTACCAAATAACAGACAAAAAGACGCTAGCACAGGAATCCACTAATTGGGTTCCCATGTTTTTCACAAAATTATAGACTCATTTAAGTTGAAAAAGATCTTCAAGATCACCAGATTCAACAAACAATCTGACCTATGGAGTCCCATCACTAACTCATGTCCCTCAGTGTCACATTCACATGCCTCTTAAATACCTCCAGGTACGGGGACTCCATCACTTCCCTGGGAAGCTCATCCCAATGCTTGAGCACCTTCTCCATGAAGGAGGAGGCTAAACTGGATTCTGGGAAGAACTTGTGGCCATTTCCTCATGTCCAGATACCCTCTTCACTGCAACCTTCTTTCAGGTAGTTGTAGAGAGCAGCAAGCTCTCACCTCAGACTCCTTTTCTCCAGACAAAGCAGCTCCTGCTGCTTCTCTTAATTCTTGTTCTTCAGTCTCTCACTGAAGACATATGCTTGAGCAGCTCCACATTCTTTTCAGTGAGAGGCCTAAAGCTGAACACAAATTCAAGGTATGATCTCACTAGTGTCACATACAAGGGGACAATTCCCTCCCTAGTCCTGCTGGCCCCGCTATTTCTGCCAGGATTCCATTGGCTTTCTTGTCCACCTGGGCACAGCACTGGCTCACATTCAGCTGGCCATGCATCAGCATCCTCAGATCCTAATTTAGTAGCAATCAGTATGCCCCCATGCAAAACAAACTGAGCACATCTGATGCTATGAACTTTGCTTACATGGCATTCTGACAGTTATGAAATCATACAGTGCAAAAATCAAGTATCACATAATACTCTAAGTTTTAATGTTTGCAAAAAGCTATATAGTAAAGCACGGGCTAAATCAGTAAGGACTAGATTTGTATATCTCTAGTTGTCAGTGGGGAATCATCACTGAACATCCATTAAAGTGACAGGATGTCAGATTAGAGGTGTGATGGATTTCTTACATGATTAAATTTGTACTTCCAGATGCACCTCAGTTCAACACAAGGGTATCTGAATAAAGAACCAACTGTCAGCTTCAGAGGGCATCACCTCTGTTCTCCCACTTACTGGAGATGACCTGTAATATATGAGCTCCCATCTGACCGTGATTCTCAAGGTTTGGACTTTAAGACTGATACAGAAGAATACTAACAGGCACAAAACAAGGCATCTACTACATAATAAGCAGTGAAAAAAATAATATTTTTTCTAGATTCTGCAACTCTGATTTAGCCAAGTACTGAACGTTATGTTGCAGAGAACGCAGAAACACAGAATTGTAGGGGCTGGAAGGGACCTCTAGATATCATTGAGTCCAATCTCCCCTGCAAAGCAGCCCCCCTACAGAAGGGACAGATAGGTGTCCAGGCAAGTCTTGAATATCTCCAGAGAAAGGAGAGTCCATAAACTCCCTGGGTAGTCTGTTCCAGTGCTCCATCACCCTCACTGTGAAGAAGTTCCTTTGCATATTGGTGCAGAACTTCATATGGTACAGTTTATGGCCATTTTTCCTTGTCCTGTCCCCACAGACTGTTGAAAAGAGGTTGGCCATGTCTCTTGTACTCCCACAACTCAAGATATTGTGAACATTAATAAGATCACCTCTGAGTCTTCTTTTCTCAAGGCTGAACAGATCCAGATCGCTCAGCCTTTCCTCATAGGAGAGATGCTCCAGGCCTTTTATCATCTTTGTGGCCCCCCCCACTGGACACTCTCCAGGAGATCCCTGTCTTTTTTGTATCAGGGAGCCCAGAACTGGCCACAAGTACTTCAGGTAAGGCCTGACCACAACAGAGCAGAGGGGAAGGATCACCTCCCTTGACCTACTGGTCACGCTCCTTTTAATGCACTCCAGGACCCCACTGACATTCTTGGCCACCAAGGCACACTGCTGGCTCATGGTCAACATGTCATCCACCAGGACTCCCAGGTCCTTCTACACAGAGCTCCTCTCTAGGAAGTTATGCCCCAACCCATAATGATACTTGTGATTATTCCTTCCCAGGTGCAACAAACACCAGCTTTTATTAAACCTCATCCGATTTATTGTTGCCCAGCTCTCCAGTCTGTCCAGGTCTTGCTGAATGGCAGCACAGCCTTGAGGCGTGTGAGCCAATCCTCCCAGCTTTGTATCATCTTTCTGAGGGTGGACACAACCCCCTCATCGAGGCTGTCGATGAAGATAAAGACAAGCAGCTGCCAAGAAAAACTACTTATTATTCTATAGGCTAACAGTTCATGGATTTTATTTTTATTTTTATTTTTTAAATAAGGAGACAAACAGCAGAAAAAGTAATCCATCTCATTTCTGGAGCCTCTATTATGCAGAGGCACATCTTGGTCTGCAACCTAACTTCACCACAGCAGAAAGAGGCCAAAACACATATGCTAACTTCTGATGCCAGCTAGAACAGAAACTGAAAGAGTTATCAAGACAGCTGGGAAATAGATGGGGAAAAGCATTGACAGACAGAGACAGGTAGTGAATCACCCAGTCAGGAAAGGCCTGGAGCTGACTGAAGTCAAACACTATTCAAATGTAAGATGAACTAAGTAAACCTCGCATCTTGTGGATAATGGATTTTGAAAAGACTAGCAACAGGCCAGCTGCTGAATAAGCTCTGGGTTTGGGGTATCCATTTCAGATTGGAACTGATACTGCTCAGCAGTGCATGGAAAGATTTCAGAAGAGCACAATGTTCACCAGTAACTTCCAGTAAGGAATCAACATCATCTGCTCAGCTCCCACGGAACTTACCGAGCGCTCCCCGCACATAAGCACAGCTTTGGCAGCAAGCACAGCAGATTTTTATGGATAAGAAAGGTGATTTTGCACCTCTCCAACACTTGTTTGGAGTTCTTAATAGGCAGAAACACACACCAAGTGCAAATAAACTGGTTTTCTAGTAAGAACCTGAATTACTTTCTTTGTACTAGATTGGTACACCACAACTCATAAGGAAACTTAAACAAAAGAATTACCTCATGAAGCCATAAAGCTTACAGAACTACCAAAGAATGCTCACCTAGAATCCTCGTACTTCATACGAAGCATAAGGCACCCAGGCTTTAGCATTCTTCAGAGAATAACTCACTTTGCTACCTTCACAGAGAAAAATGCTTAAACTACTCGCTTGAAGTTCAAGATCACACTGGGATCTCCCTTGCTAAGTATTGTCAACTGAGGCCTTGTGCAAACCAGAGGTGAACCACAATAGGCATGTTCTCAGTCCCATCACAGTGATGAGAATAGGACCTAGCTTGAAGACAGCACTGCTCAGGCATTTTGGACATACTCCTGCTCTACTGCTTCAGTTACAAGCTTGAAATTAAATCCAAAAACTAGTTACTCTTAGAACTGGAAGTACACACTGAAAATATGAGAACAAGCCCACTTCAATACAGAACTGCAAGTCAAATACATCCCACATGTTGTGGGTATTAAAAAAAAAAGTAAGAAATTTTTAGCAATAAAACTTGATTTTTATCTCAGTAAAAATAACAGATGGCTAAGCTGTAGAAAATAAATCATAGCTAAGATCATGTTTCACAAAGTTTCAGGGCATCAGCAGATGAACCAAGACTCAATGCTAGGTGGACACAAACTCCACTACTAACATCTGTGATGCTAAAAAAGCCCTGCTAAAACTGCATGGCAAACTGCAGTGGCAGTCTATCACTGCTACAAATTTATCCTAGTTCTTCTAACAAAACAAACCTACTAGTAGCCTGCTATGAAAGTAACTGTCTGACCACAGGCTGGAGAAAGGTCAGGATCTTTTTTCCTCTGCTGCTTTCCTATTACCCTTCTAAAGCTAAATTGTATCTTTATAGTTCATGTGTTACACTAAGCCCTTCACAAATGTATGTCATTTCCCAATACTGTTTGACACTATTACATACTACTTGCTACACTCAAAGCTGTACTAAGCATATTTCAAGGCCAGGCTGGATGGGGTTGAGCAACCTGGTGTAGTGGGAGGCCTGCCTATAGCAGGGCGTTGGAATTAGGTGATGTTAAAGGGCCCTTTCAACCCAAACCATTCTATGGTATAATTTCATGACAAAGATGATAGTCTGATATGAAAGCTTTCTTGGACTGCGCTACACACCTGGTAAAAGCATGTGAAACTTTTTCTCTTCTGTTCACTGAGAAAAATGCATTTATACCAACATAACTGATAGACTGTGCAGCTATAGTAGCATTCAGCACTTCATCCAAACACACTCTTAAGCTCAAGTTCATATGCCCACCTAGAAGTGTAGTTAATTACTCAGCATCTCAACTTCATTAAGGCTAAGTCCAAAGACTTGGCTTCAAGTAACATGGCAGAGAGCTAAAAAAACTGAAGTTGAAGTCCGAGTACAAAGGATCTTTTACCCAAATGAAAAAGTTAATTTCCAAATAACCCTTAAGACTTCTCTAAGCAAGTGAGGATATTCAGTATTAGACACTGAGAAAACCAAGTCAGGGCTTTTAGGAAAACAGATTGGCCTTTCAGAGAAAAAAACTGAGTTGGGTGTGGGGTAGCATGGTGTAGGTCACAGGAGCTGTTATATTCCAGGCTGAGCATCTACACGTTTTACTGCAAAAAGGCAAAACGGGAGGTTAAAAGAAGGCATGCAGTAAGTTCTGAAGCACGTCCTGTGTTTAACACAGTAAATTATACAAACAACTGAAGTGCTAATTCTGGTGGCATATTATGTCCTGTATTTCTTTCAAAGTTCCCTAAGTTTAAATCCTGAAGAGTTTTAGTACCACATACTACACACAAGCAGAATTTTGAAGATATATCTAGCATTTGTGTTCTCCCCCCCCCCCCTTCCAAAAAGTATTTAAGGTATTCAGCACTTTTATAACATTAAGTGATGCTGCTGTTTGCTATCTATTGCACATCTAACTTCACCATAGCTACTTAACATTGCTATTTTTCTGAAATTAATGCTTACTTTGAAGTTATACTGTTAACACCCATTTGTGAAGTGTTTCTGAATGCCAGCCAAGTGATTCAACAGCTCTCTATATGAGCCATACAAATGATCATTTTTTTTTGTTTTGTTTTGTTTTTTTTTTTTTAAATATGACAGTTATAGAGAGAGTTCTGACTCACCAATGTCAGAATAACAGAACAAAACCGTACTCTGTCCCAGGAAGTTTGCAGTGATACTCATACGCTTGTATAATGAAAACATTAAGACAAAAAAAGAAGTCAAGAAGGCCTTTCCTTTCAGAATTATTTATTAGCAGCACATTACCAGATCCTAACCTAACAATCTGTAGCTCCATTCCATAACACTTCAACAGAAGGGCCCCTTAAAAAATCACCTAGACTTCTGCTTACCCCAAGTATAAGACTACACTAAAACTATATATCAGCAATAGGGAACTTCTATCATGAAAGGAAACAGAACAACTTCACAATGTCTTTTTACTGACTGTTTTCTTTCTGATGAATTTTAATCTATAATCCTCAGTAGTATTAGAAATTGAGAGCTGAAATGCCTCAGGAGGTAGAACTGTAGGATGAATCCAGACCAAAGCAGATTAGGTTGGAACTAAAGTACCAGAGGCAGCATGCACAAGCTAGAGTCAACATCATGCAGGAGCCCAACCACATGGCACAGCCCTTGAAGAGCAGTCTGTGGTGCTGGCAATGTCCACAGCAGCACCACCAGAGCAGCTGCTGCACTATGCTTCAGTCTGGAGAAGAGAAGGCTGCAGAGTGACCTCATTGCAGCCTTTCAGTACCTAGAGGGAGCCTACAAACAGGAGGGGAATCAACTCTTGGAAAGGGTAGATAACAGCAGGATAAGGGGAAGTGGTTTTACGTTGAAGGAGGGAAGGTTTAGATTGGATGTCAGGGGGAAGTTCTTCACTATGAGAATGGTGAGGTGCTGGAACAGGCTGCCCAGAGATGTTGTGGATGCCCCATCCCTGGAAGTGTTCAAGGCCAGACTGGATGGGGCCCTGGGAAGCCTGGTCTAGTATTCAATGGGGAGGTTGGGGGCCCTGCCTGTGGTGGAGGGAGTTGGAGATTCATGATCCTTGATGTCCCTTCCAACCCAGGCCATTCTGTGATTCTGTGCTGAGAGTCCCGAAAGCACCTCTGGTCTGCTCAGCTCTGCTTGCACTTCCACCTCATCTTCTGTACTGAAAGAGCAACTGAAAGTAGCAACTGTTTCAGCTACAATTAAAATAAAGGAAGCTTATCAGATCTGCTGAAGAGTAATATTCTACTAACAGAAGATCAGGATCCAACAAAAAGAAAAGCATGGGCAATCATATGCCAGTGAACACTGATAAATGAGAATACTCGAAACAATCGTACCAATCACACGTCCAAAAAGGAAGAATCTAATCAGATCATTTTAACCTGTGACCTCAACTGTTTATTGAGCAGCATTTAAGATGAAAGCATGCACAGAAGTTGCATAATGCAGGGTATCAAACATAAGACAGAATATGGGAATACTGAAGCCTGGGTTTAGCTTCTAGGGACTGTTATGTGTATTGAACAGCTTTATCAAATAGGGAAAAAACAAGGAGCCATAGGACAGGGTTATAATTGCTGCACTGCAATTTAATCACAGAATCACAGAATTGTAGGGGTTGGAAGGGACCTCTAGAGATCATTGAGACCAACCCCCCTGCCAAAGCAGGTTCCCTACACCAGGTCGCACAGGTAGGCGTCCAGGCGAGACTTGAATATCTCCAGAGAAGGAGACTCCACAACCTCCCTGGGCAGCCTGTTCCAGTGCTCCGTCACCCTCACCGTGAAGAAGTTCTTACACACATTCGTGCAAAGCTTCCTATGATGCAGCTTATGTCCGTTTCCCCTCGTCCTGTCTCCACGTACCACTGAAAAGAGACTGGCCTCACCACTATGGCCGCCACACCTCAGATATTTATAAACCTGGATCAGGTCCCCTCTCAGTCTTCTTTTCTCAAGGCTAAACAGACCCAGTTCACTCAGCCTTTCTTCATAGGAGAGATGCTCCAGGCCCTTCACCATCTTTGTGGCCCTCCGCTGGACTCTTTGCAAGAGATCCCTGTCTTTTTTGTACTGGGGAGCCCAGAACTGGACACAGTACTCCAGATGAGGCCTTACCAGGGCAGAGTAGAGGGGGAGGATCACCTCCCTTGACCTGCTGGACACGCTCTTCTTAATGCATCCCAGAATGCCACTGGCCTTCTTGGCCACGAGGGCACACTGCTGGCTCATGGCCAACCTGTCGTCCACCAGGACGCCCAGGTCCCTCTCTGCAGAGCTCCTCTCCAGCAGCTCATCCCCCAGCCTGTATTGGTGCATGCAATTATTCCTCCCTAGCTGTAAGACCCTACACTTGCTTTTGCTGAACCTCATCTGGTTTCTTACTGCCCAGCTCTCCAGCCTGTCCAGGTCTCGCTGAATGGCAGCACAGCCTTCAGGCGTGTCAGCCAATCCTCCCAACTTCGTATCATCAGCAAACTTGCTGAGGGTGGCCACTATCCCCTCATCAAGGTCATTGATGAAGATGTTGAACAAGACCGGCCGGACCCAGCACAGACCCCTGGGGGACACCACTGGTCACAGGTCTCCAGCCAGACTCTGCACCACCAACGACGACCCTCTGCGCTCTGCCAGTCAGCCAGTTCTCAACCCACCTCACTGTCCACTCATTTATCCCACACTTCCTCAGCTTTGTTATAAGGATGTCGTGGGAGACAGTATCAAATGCCTTTCTAAAAATCAAGTTAGATTACATCTACCGCTCATCCCCCATCCACCCAGCATGTGACAGCATCATAGAAGGCCACCAGGTTGGTCGAGCACAACCTCCCCTTGGTGAACCCATGCAGAACATTTCTGCTCAGTAATTTCCAAAACTACTTCCAAGTTGAGATAAAAAAGGAAAATATAAAACTGCAGTTGTGGCCAAGCATTAGGCTGAGAATTAACGCACTCAGAAGGAGCACGTGTGAGCAATCCAGCTCCGTGTGGTGCTTTTTTAAAAGTAAAAAAACATGTAAAAACTAAAAATTTCATTTAACAAGCATTTAGAAGGTCCTCTTGTAAGTCAGGAAGCAAAAAAAGCAACATCTGACATCAGCCTAATATAACAGACCCTATAAAACGTAATGTGAAATCTCAATCACCAGTATCAACAAACAGCTTTTCATTAGAGCAACATTTGGCCTGAGAAAAGTTTACATATTTTGCAGGTCTGTTTAAAAGTGACTTTTTGAGAAGTCAAAACAACCCTTAAATTAATAACTTTGATTTGAAAGTTCACTGAACAAACAAAACCAAACAGTTGGTGTTGACCTGAGCAATTATTTACAGGTGAAGAAAAAGAGCAGCTTTTCCTTCATAAACAAAACAGCACAGCTCGAGGCTCCAGCAGAACACAGGGTCTGCTACATAAGACTTGAAACCAGATTCAAAACTCACCTCTTTTTCAACTTACTCGACTAAGTGATGAAGCATGACTGCTACATACAAAGTCAGAGTATTCTGGAACAGCTCTACAGTTGATGAGTCAAAACCCTGTCACTGATCATTTGCAGGTTATTACAATCTTCATTCAAGGTTTTAAATAATTCTATGTCTGTTGTGAGAGAAAAGATACCATGTTATGCTGCATCAGCAAGGCAGACTATTAGCATTCATTACTGATGGGTATCTGGTAAGACTTTAACAACAGGATTGCACAGAAGAATTTAAGCCTTCAATCTATTCCCATGCTATTGCAACCAGCCATATTAAACAAGCCACATGAAACAAGTCATAAGATAAAATCCAGCATATACACAGGAGACAGCTCAGTTAGGCCAAAAGGTTGTCAGCCATTCCTCTTTCTTGCCTCATAGCAGCATTAACACAAAATAAATGCATGCTGGTAAAACATACCTAATTGTTTTATTCAAAATATTTTTTAAGTAAGCAATACCACAAAAGATATGTGTACTTCACCATCATTTTCTTGGTAAAACTTCCACAAACCCACTATCACACAGACAACAAATCAATTTGAGCTCGATTTATAAGCAAACCTACCACAATATATTCAGAAAACACTACCAACAGATTATTTTTTTTTTTTTTTTTTTAACTTGTGGCTCAAATGGGAAGTAAAGGTGGTTTCAGTTGTGAGAAAGACATTCATTTTTCTTTCTGTATTTACAGTATATGACCTCACTATGATGGATTAGTCTGTCATCCTGGTGGTTCTCACACTGTCCTACTGCTGCTATCCAGTAGCTCTGCAGTGAAAGCTTTTCATGCTACTCACAAGCACTTGTAGCTCCACTAACTCTAAATTCATTATGTGAGGTATTCCCAAATGGAAAACTTTCTGAAAGAACACGTTAAGAGCTCCAGGTTGGTTTTTTTTTTTTTAAAACATCTATTTGCTTGTTTAGTAGAGGAAACATTTGCCACTGATCAAAACAGAACAGAACATTGCTTTCTATTTCCAGCAGTACATTAAGTTTTGTATAAACTTCCTGACAGTCAAAGACACGCAGAAGTCTATAACACTACAGCCTAATTCAACAAAAATCCATCTCCTGGATCACATCCCTCACTACTAACCTTTCGTAGGCACACAGGTATTGGGACAGTTAGAAAAACTTCCCCTGTTCAAGTCTAGGGCTTTCCTGCTCTACCTACTGTAGAGAACCTGCTTTTAGAAGAGGAAATGCTCAATCTCCAGAGGTCCCTTCCAACACCTATGTCTGATTCTATGATATCAAGGGATGTACACTTAACAGCAGAAATAATTACTGAAGGAATGTTAAAGACTCTACCCACAAGCAAGCAGAACATATGAAATTATGTCAGCCAGATAAATGCTACTCTTGTAAGAGCTATTCAAGCCACAACAAAGCGTTCTCAAAATTAATAGTAAGGTGACACGTATGTATTTGCTTCCACTTTGCAAACAAAATACTGAAGGTGTTTCCAAATCGATTAAAATTAACATAAATGCAGAACCTGTTAATCCACAAACAGTGCAATATCAGTGCTGGGGCAGACACCACAACACACTGAACACTTTGCTTGAAACACCTCCCCATTGTCATTCCACCATAATTACAGGGAAACCATTCTAAGTTGCACAGAAAGATTTTCATGTTTTCAAGCACGTAAACAAATTCAAGCTGCAGGTGAGAGAATAAAGCTATAAATTAAGAATGAATAATTATCAGAGGTTACATTCAGAAGTAGGAGATAGATATCAAGATTTGTATGAGTGATTGGCGCTCAGAAAAAAATAATCCTTTACAAGGCAACATTCTGAAAAAATTACCACCAGAAAAATAAGGCAACCACTAAAATGTTAGATGTCTTTAGAGTCTGTGATAATGGACTTCTGAAACACAGCCAAAAGAAAATGTTCTAGATACACAATATCTGGATAAAATAGGCACATGTGCCTCTCATAGAGACACTTGGTCTGCACCACACTACAAAATATTCAGTCAGCTGCAGCTTTCTCAGCACCAAGATCCAGCAAGATAAAGGCACTCTTTCCCAAGCAATGTGGTTTTCATAAATCCCATTCTCTCTTCAGCATATTCCCAGAGGTGGGGGCTGAGCTGAGAACTGGATCAGGTCTAAAATGTGCTACAGCTCAGCATGCCTCACCTGCTGTTCTCCCAGACTAAAGCTAATGCTGGAAACAGTGAAATCAACTTAAAGCAGCACTACCCCTGAGCTAATAAATTCTGCCTGGTCCTAAAGGAAATACTGAAGGAAGATGACTATTCTACCACAACTACAGACAAAGAGCTCAATTCCGCAACTACTCAGTTTCACTCAGAACAGCCATACCATTTTAAGTTCTCTTGGTAAGGGATGGGAGTGAGGGTGTGGGAAGGGAAGCAGAAGTAAGAAAATGGACAGATGGCCCCCAGCAATTCCCTCACTGCTAGGCCAATGAGATTTTCAGTTCTCTGTATATACCAAGCTATACACTCAGATTTACGTAGACATGCATAATTTGTTCATACCATAGAATGGCTTAGGTTGGAAAGGACCTTAAAGATCACTCACAAGCTGTAAGCAAGGATGCCAGCCACTAGACCAGGCTGCTCAGGATCCCACGCAAGCTGGCCTTGAATGCCTCTAGGGATGAGGCGTTCACAGTCTATTTGGGAAACCTGTTCCAATGCCTCACCACTCTTTCGGTAAAAAATTCCCCTCAAAATCTAACAAGTCTCCTCTCTAATAGTTTAAAACTATTTCTGCTTGCCCCAGTGTTATCAGGGCATGTAAGGAGTTGGTCTCCTCCTGATTATAAGCTCCTTTTTATAGCATTGGAAAGGCCACAATGAGGTCTCCCCAGAGTTTTCTCTTCTACAGGCTGAACAAAACCAGTTCACTCTACCTTTCTTCATAGAAGTGCCCCAGTGCTCTGATTATCTCCATGGCTTCTGGATTATCTTCTGGACTTGTTGCAACAGCTCCATATCCTTCCTGTAATGGGGGTCCCAGGCCTGGACACAGTACTCCAAGTGGGGGCCTCATGAGGGCGAAGCAGAGCAAGACAGACACCTCCCTCACCTTGCTTTTGGCCATCCTTCTTTTGATGCAGCCCAGGATACAGCTGGCCTTCCTGGGTGCAAGAACGCACTGCTGGCTCAGTGATTATAATCTGATAATAATAACAGTGCAGTTCAAAACTGGTAGTAAGAATACAGTGTTTCAGTATCTCAAGCTGTGACTGCTACAACTACAGGTACCTTCTGTGGTAAACAGAAGGGACAAAGCTTTAAACTGGGAATATGGGAAGAAGTTTCAGACACGTTTTAGAGTCTATTTTTTTATTTAAACACCTAGCTAGGCATAAAAGCTCAACAAAGTATAGCTCACAAACAGCTGTAATGTGCAAACCATCTTTATACAAAAAAAGAATTACATGAAGTCAAATGTTTTCACTGTCATTCCCATCAGATGGATATGCATTAATGATATCAAACTTTTAAAGGCATGTAAGATTAGTAGAGCAACAGAATGAAATACATTCAGTCAACTCTGGTTATTAGCACAAACTACACAACACAACTTTACATTAGCCTCAATTGTTAATAAAATTCAGGTAAATTAACTGATACGTAAAGCTTAATAAAGCATCTGTAAACATTTGGGTCATAAAAGCTTACTGTTTCCTTACTGGCTAATATACTGCTTCTTTTCACCATTTGTCCTTGGATCCATCTGCTCAACCCATGCTGAGATGAGAAATGTCCCCTGGTTTACCTAACCCTATAGCTCAAAAAGTAGGATTAAACTTGTATAAAAGCTATATAGGAAGGGGTAGCTGGATGAAAATTGAATGCAGGTTCAGTTTACATCTCATGGATGTTTTCCCCCATGCTAAAGACTTCATTCAGTGAGTATTTGAGAAGTGAGATGTAGACCTAGTACCTCCTATAGATGCATACATGACTAAGCTATGTTAAGTCATATCCAGATGTCCTAAATTCTCTGGTTTCTTTGTGACTGGCTTGTAACAACGTGGATCAACCCCTTAACTTACAGAATGATAAACTGTTAGCAAGAGGTTACAGTTCTTCACTAATGATTCTTTCACTGTTCTGAACCACAGGTAACCTACACATAGCTTTAAATACCCATAAGTTATGGTACATCTTCAGTTACATTATCACATATTTCCAGCAAAAGTGATGCCGCACTGAACATCCTTCAAATAATTTAAAGAACACTAATCACATTTTCAAAAAGCACCTAGAAATTTTAATTAGTATGCTTAGCATGTTCAGCTTCTAAATCAGCTTTCTTTAAAGTCGTCTTTTTTCTCTCCCCCAAAGCTCTGGATCATAAGAGTTAAAGTTTCAGTGTTTGCACCATCACTTCAAGTAAATAGCTCTGGTATAGTAAAAAGGCACAGACACGTATTAATCTCAGTGGAAAAAGCAAAAAAGATAATGTTTAACATTCCACCACAGACAAAAGACTCCTCTTTTTCCTCTACCTACTGGGAGAGCAGGAATTGAGTCACTGTGTATTCTATTTAAGTATCTGCATGTTATCCAACCAATATTGTGCCTTTTGTCTGGGATGCTATACCTAAGCACAGAAAAACTACTGCATGAACTACTTTCTATTTTCAATACATCAAAATAATCTGTACTTCTTGTCCTGGAATATTACAGAAAACAGAAACAATTGACAAACAGACATCTAAAAAAAATGGTTTACCAGTTGGTAGTATCTTCTTGCAGTCTTAACAGAGAACTCCTCTTCCCCAGGTTACCGATGCTGCAGCTTGTCTTCAGAATCTGAACAAACAGAAGAATACCATTAAAACTAAACAATACACAGCACTTTTAATTACATCAGTCAGTGCAGGAGGCAAATCAATGTTAATCCTGTAATGCCAAGGAACAAATGCTGTTCTTTAGGAATCCAAATAAAACAAAGCATTTGTAATTCTACGGAACTGACAGTACAAGCAAATAAAGAGGCATCCTGACAAACTCTTCTGTGAGTCAGTAAGGTAATTAGCTATCTGTGATCACAAGCATCAGAAATAGAGCATTACATCTCAGCATTACTGAGCCAACTTGCATTTAGTTGCAGCAGAGGGAAGTAGGTCTCAGTTTATATATACTATCATATACTGCATATAAGGAAAGATGGTTCATGAGTACAGTTTCCAACTGTTAAAGACAAAAATCGTCAATGACAGCATTTACTCTTTGGAACTTAATATAATTTTGAAGTAAGAAATGTAAGTAAAATTTCTGACTTAGAAATTTAGTCTTGTATAGTACAACAGAAAAGCATTTCCTATGGTAACTTTCCATTGAGATCTACTGCAAGCATCTTTTGGTTCATTTGGAATAGGTTTATAGAAACATCTACCTTTTTATACTGGATAACTGGATAATAAACTAGCAAAGTGAACACCTTTCCATTGTGGTATTACATAAGTTTGTTCCATCTGGGATTTTGTAGGCTTCTTTCACTTCAGGGATTTCAGCAAATGTAAATGTTTTTAAGTGTTTTCACTTCACCTGCCCCCAGAAAACCACTTCAGCTCCTACCGCAGGCACTCCTCCTGTTACTAGAACCCACCTTATCAATATTTCACATTGGGTCTTTTTTTAAGAAACAACCCTCCTATTTCATACTTTGCAAAGCCAACCACATTCTGCAGTGCATCTGTTTGTAGAAATTAGTTTACAAGTTGTTTTTAGAGATCTGGTTTAGAAATACAGAATTCCTGTCGTGTCAATGACATCTGCAGATCCGCCTGAAGAGGCACGAAATATTCAATGTTCATTTGTACTACTTCAGCTACCAACAGCTCCTTTAGGTTGCATAATCCTGATTAATGAGCATTTAGCACCAAAATATGCTGTTTCGCAGTGAAATTTCCAATCAAATAAAACCTAGTCCTACCAATTTTCCCCTGCTTGAGAATGGGTGAAGGAATGAGAAGATCCCTGCAGTATGGAGGCTCTGAGATAATTTTAGTTTTATGAAAACTATCATCAGAAGTTCCTCCCCTTTTCCCATGGAAGAATCCTGTATCCCCAACAGCACCATCAGCAGAAGACAAGGATTCCAAAGATCAGGAGATCATTATGCAAAACGTAACTGACAAGTCAAATGATCTCACTCCCATCCTGAAGCAAGTCTGCTGCAACAGACAGTTCAAATGTTACAGAAAAGAGTAATGTCAACCAATGATAACTTTCGCCAATCTGTGCCAAAGGCAAAATGAGCAGGTGCCTCAGAACTTAATGTTTTTGTTCTCCCTGCAAGTGTTGCTGTCTAAGATACTAATTCATTCTCTTGAGGAAAGAAATCTAAAAATATATCAGAACACCTTCCTCACTGTGTCAAAGCACAGCATCTGTTTCAACAATTGTTCTAACGGTCCTATACCCAGGAGGGAAACAGATAATCTGTAAGGTCTCTTCAAGCAATTCCAATGATTCTCTCTAAATCATGGCTCCTCCTCCTCCCAAAGTGCTCTATAAAGTCACCATTCCTGACAATTCAGTTACAAACCCCTGTATGGAAGCCGTAAGGTCTTATATTCACATGCTGCTTTGTATATCACTGAGCAGAGCAGCACAGGTCCCAGCCTTACAACTGCAACTCAAAGCTCTCATGGCTGAATGATCACCTATGTATAACTGCAGCATGTATAATTTCCTCCTGCACTCAAATACTAGGATCTTTCTACCTTGCTATAGTGTAGTAGAAAAAAGTTTCTTATTCAGTACCACAGAATAGGTTTTCTCAAGCGTGACTGATTGTTTTACTAAACCAAATATCTGTTACATTTCCACTGCACCAACTCACAATTCAGCACATTTCCAGTTTCATCCATGCAAACTTCATTTTTACCTGAAGCAGCAGGTAAACGTGCTGAATTTTAACAAAAGCTACATCCAAAGCTGCACAGAGACCCTCCTGTTCCCCAATTCCATGCTTCCCCTGCACAGCCCAGCAGTGCTGCCCTCTTGCTCAGCACCTTCCACACTGTAGTCTCTCCCTGATGAGCCATGCCTGCATGCTGACCCTTCGGCAAGAAGGGAAAGAAGTGCCAGGAGCTGGAGCTCAAGAGCAAGCCTGGGTGGGAAATGGCAGAACAACAGGTACTGCAGAGCAGACAGTTCATGAAAATATCTGCTTCCATAGGAACTACGTGATCTGCTGGGGCCGGACAAAGAGTGGTCTGGTGCCATGCGAGGAAAGACACTGCTGTGTGCCTCCAGCAGCTGTGCAACAACACACAGCACAACAGGGACTGATGTGGGGTCATGCATAGAGCTACAGAGGAAACCTACAAACACATGGAAAAAAAATCTCCAATTTTCAATGTAACAATCCTTCACTTGTGTTCTGTTTCAGTTGATATAACCTGTTAAGAACTTGTAACCTGTGATATAAATGACAACACAGGAGAATTAAGCAGTTGCCATCCTAGCTTTTCTGTGCTGATTCAAAAATTAATTTTCTTTACTCCTCAAAGGTCTACAGAACTAAATTAACACTGCTTCTTTGACAAGCTAATTAGCATAGCTGGTGAACAACAGAAGAATTTGCTCACTCTCAGAAGACACTCCTGCTTACCTTTCACATGTTGTGTTGGCACAGCTTTGTAATGATGAATCCAAAAGGACACAGACCATAAACCTAAATTAGGGAGACCTCACCTATCCATTACAGTGATCATCCCTTACTTCATTTGTTTTGTCACCTAAGGAGAAGGTGGAATTAAATTCTGCAGTACAGCACCTGACTCAATCTTGTTTCCCATTCAAAATTCACACTCAAGAAAAATAACCACTAAGATGCAGAGTCTTCCGTGAGTTGCACCGTGTTTGTTTTTCTCTGGTGTATGTGTTTCAACAGGCACACACTCAGCCACAGCTTCTTCAGCCTCCAAGGTGTAGCTCTTACCTGAGCAATAAGGGACAACACTTCTGAGATTAAGGCAGTATTCCCAGGGGAAAACAAGCAACAGTACAGCCAATAACGCAGGGGCTAACATCATAGAGTTCCCTATGCAGGATAGTTTGCTGAAATACTGTGGAAAAACAACTCTTACTGCCAGATAGATCAGTTTCTAGGCAGAGATTTAATGTTATCCCTACAAGTTTTTCCAGTCTTTGCTACTATTAATGCAGGAGTCACAGATCAAGCACACTCTGTGTCAGAGCAGGCTCCAAGTGCTCACAAGCAGGTAGCAGGGATGGCTCAGGAACAGAGGGAAGGTGAGGTCCAAGTATTTCCTTCAATTCTGCATAAGCTGAGAGCTGCCAGCCCAATCACACGTGCTCCAGTTCTCTGCCTTGCTCTGGTTGGTTGCTCACTGACACTGCTGAGCTGACAACCTGGAATAGCTTGAGCTGCCATTTCTGTGATTAGCAGCTTATGCAGCACATTCAAGAACCCATAGAAATGTAAATTTCACAGCTTAACGCAGCCAAGTAATCGTAACTAAAAAGCTTTGTCTAAACTATGCTTAGGAATAACAGCACCTAGCATTAACCTATATACCCAACACTACTGTACAGACATGAATCACACCCAGAATCACTGTGCTGTGCACATCTGAGTTTGAATTTGCTTAGGCCCAAACGGAGAAAGCACAGGAGACAGCAACAGAGATTTGAGGTGATCCCTCCGCAACATGGATCTCAAACAGGCCTGGAAACCCATCAACAGCATATCCAGAGAAGGGCAACAAAGCTGGTGAGGGGTCTGGAGCACAAGTCTTGTGGGGAACAGCTGGAGGAGCTGAGATTGTTTAGTATGGAGAATAAAAGGCTCAGGGGAGACCTTACAGCTCTCTACGACAAGCTGAAAGGAGGGTCTGGTAAGGTGAGAGTCTGGTAAGCCTCTTCTCCCACGTAACAAGCAATAGGATGAGAGGTACTGGCCTTAAGTTGCACCAGGGGAGGCTCAGGCTGAATTTAAAAAAAAAATAAAATTCTTCTCTGGAAGTGGTGAGGTGCTGAACAGACTGCCCAGGGAGCTGGTAGAGTCCCTGTCCCTGGACATGTTCAAGAAGTGTCTGGATGTTTTACTGCAGGACCTGGTTTTGTGGGGACATATCGGTGGTAGGTGGACAGTTGGACTTAATGATCTTGGAGGTCTTTCCCAACCCTGATGATTCCGAAAAAAGGAAAAGCAACACATCGACTCCTGTAAATGCAGGAAAACCTTTACATGCTACAATTCATACAAACAGCTTTAACAGAAAACAAAACATGACAACTCTATTGGTCACTTAAACAACTGACTTCGTATCTTTTTTTTTTTTTTTTTCCTCCAACTTACTTCAGCAAAACAAAAATTTACAGTTGGAAGAGGAAATCATCCTGTAAATTTATGAATTGCCTTCCAGGGATCTATTACAATATGCCCTGTAGTCTGCTTCTACACAGCTGAAAAAGTAAGTTCTCACTGCTCTGCTTCCAGGAGAGTAATGAAACTGGGTAAGATCAAAAGAAATGATACTAAAATTCAGTAGTTACAGCTTCAACCGGAAACCATGCAGTCAGTAACAATGGTGCTAAGATGCAATACACTGTAAATGAAGATTAATTTATCTTCACAAATTATAAAGTTGCAAAGGCAGACAAAAGACACTCGTACCTCACCTCTCATTGCTCCTACAGCAAACATCTGTCACAGGCTTCAAGCATTATCAATCCAAGACAATGCTTTAATTGAAGTGTAATTTACCACACTTAACACACAGAACCCTGACCAGTTTTTCCTGTTAATTACTCTAAAGTCGTTGAAAAGATTTCTAACTGTAAGCATTTTCTATGATTCTCTCTCCTTTCAGCGCTATTTTTCTGTTTTCAAATACCACACATGACATTTTGAGTTCAGCAGAGCTGTATGGTTTATCCACTCTCCCTTAAAATACAAGTTCCCAAAACAACCTGAAGTTGGAGGATCTTAACAGAATAACACCGCATCACTCCTCTAAAGGGAACAGCATATGCTCAAGATCCAAGAGTCTCCGCACACTTCAGAAGATTCAAATCTGTAAGGAACGTTTGGATTTTGTGTTGAGGGATATGGTTTAGTGAGAACTACTGGTGAGAGATGGATGGTTGGACTTGATAATCTTGTAGGTCTTTTCCAACTTTGCTGTTTCTATGATTCTGTGAAATCAGATCTTTTACCTTTAAGCCCTCATTCACTCACCTTCTTGGAGTTCAGGAACCTGTGCCAAGATTTACAGTAAATGCAGCAGTAGAAACAGAGTAGATCTTGACTTCAACATAAAACTGAAACTGCAAACATCAATTTCATCTAACCATACAATGAGCATGTTTCCCTATTTCACAAAGAAATGTGGAACTGTAAGAACAACTATACTGATAGGGATCATTTGAACATTCTGACATAAGACTAATAAGACTATTTAACTAGGAAAAAAACCCAAACATAACCAATATTTCACTGTTTTCCTTTAAAACAGTTACTCCTTGCAGAGCAGCTCAACTCCTTAGTGCCCCTACTCAGAGGAAGACAGAACGGAGATGAAGCACTCCCCAACTTCCTTACAGAACAGGTTTCAATAGCAAGATTGAACACAGCAAGGTTCAGCTATACAGACTGAAACACCACAAAGATAAACACAGAATCACAGGGGTTGGAAGGGACCTCTGGAGATCCCAATGCTAAAAGCAAGTTCTCTCCAGTAAGTTACATAGGAAAGCATTCAGGCAGGTTTTAAATAACTCCAGAGTAGAAGACTCCACAGGCTCTCTGGGCAGCTTGTTCCAGTGCTCTGTCACCCTCAAAGTAGTTGAGTTGAGAAAGTTCTTGTGTTCAGATGGAACTTGTGCTTCAATTTGAGGCTGCTGTCCTTCATCCTGTCACTGGCACCACTGAAGAGAGCCCGACCCCACTTTCTTGACTCCAGATCTTTAGGTATCTCTAAGTGTTGGTAGGATCCCCTCTCAGATGGCCAACAGCAACTGTGCCCTATGCCATGTTATAGGTTTTCTGTATGCCACCATAGAAATAATCTTTTCTACTGCTGTTGAGAGGATGACTCTTGATACAAGGCAAAAGAGCAGGACATATGCGATGAGAAAACTTTGAAGATTTCTTCATTCTGAAGCAAAGCTGTCTTGTCTTCATGACTCAGATCAATTATTACGTTTTTTCTTTGATTTTTATCAGACCTGGCCAGGGGACCGAGTGAAATACTCTGCTGAAACAAGGAATTAGCCCATGGGATGAACACTGGACTGACCTTAATTCTTCTACTCTCTAAAGAGGTAAACTAAAAGAAATTGTACATGAAATGAACCAGCAGACCAGCACAACTGCTACTGACTCTACCTCAATGGTTAAATATACAAGCAACCTATGAGAACTCTTACTAAGTAAGGCTTACAGCAAGAAGACTGCAGTTGCCCATCCAGGCTCCAAAGAAGAGTTTCAGTTTTCCACTAAACAAAAATCTACTGTGAGTTAAGACTTAAAACCAGGACTTACCTGTGCCATAAAAATTCCTCCTCACCAGGCTGTGCTCAGCCTTTCCTGGATCCACCCCTCCAACCTCTATTTGCAAAGCACCCCAGCTGAGCGAGGCACCCGCTGGCTCACACACCAACATTGATTTCAGGACTCCACCAACAGATCGGAGTCAGGCTTCCCACGTGCTACAATCAGCAGGCAACTATGCAGAAGAGCCTTCCTCTTTTCCACAAGCTGCAATTTAAAAACTCTTACTACTGAAAGCACATAGCAGGGGATAGAGAAGGTACTCTGAAGCCCTGTAGGTGGATATCTGGTCAGTATATCCTTTTTTTTTTTTTTTTTTTTTTTTTTTTTTCCTGTTTCCTAATCATCTGGATTTAGACAAGCTTATTAACTGGTCTACTGAATACCAGACATTACTTCAAGTTCTTAGCCATGTTTAGTAGACCTAGCTTTCTCTAGCTGAGGTTCAAGTAGTCCAAGCTCTCAGCCCAGGTGGTCTGAATGATGTTTCCAGGGTTCAATATTTAATTTTTCTTGTTTTGCTTAAAAGATACCACAGTGCTTCTGTTTGCAACCTTGAGAAGGAAGTCTCACTCCCAGAAAGCTGTTGACAGACTGTCTCAGTTTTTACATCCGCTTCTCACTAGACATTAAAAGCAAGTGGACTCCTATGCTGCACAGGAAATCTGATGAACTTTAAGCCATTCTTACACTCTCACATCCTCCCAAAACTTCAGCCTTTATCTGTGAAGTAAAAGACCTTTGTTGAAAATACAGTTGGAGGAGCCATCATCAGAGGCTTTAAAACACCTTTCCTACATTTGATGCATGTTATATCCTAAGTCAACAGGAGTTCTACAATTATTCTACGCTGCTTTGAAGTAAAAGAGAACTTTAGAATAATTCTTATATTCTCCTGCAGAAGCAAAACACCAACATTCCAATGGTCACATATAGGTTCTACAGCCTGCAATAGGGGATTCAATTCATCTTTTCCAAATCTGACTATCCTTGTAATAGCAGGTAAGTCGAAAAAAATCTCTTTAATTCACAGACTGGTCCTGGTTTTTTGCTCCTGTAAGGCTAGAAATACTTGTTCCAAGATTAACAGCTTTGAGGGTACAGAGTTTTTCATGGGGAAATGCAGTCAAAAACCTAAGGTTAAAAACACACATGAAAGAAGGGCACTTTAAATAATAAAATTCACATTGAAGAGTCAAGCCCAGCACATATTTAGGTAGCTACAGATAGCAATTTTGCTTCTTAGAGTGCAACGAGAGACATACAGCTCTTTTTCATCCACTTGCCATTATCTCTGTGAGTGGATGCAAGCACATGCAGCAAGACTATAATCAATACCAGCACTGCATCCGCTTACAGACTTTCAGAAAAGTTCCAGGTCCATGGATTTGAAAGGTAACAGAATAGGAATAAACAGCACTAATAATGCATAACTAGACTTTAACTTAAAGTGCCTAACTTTTGCAGTTTCCAAATTTACATCAGGGACTTCATCTGCACAGTGCTTTAAAGCCATGTGACAAGTTCACTGCTCTATAGGTGAAATGTGCCCTTCATGAGAAACCCACAGAGCCACTACCCACGTTATCAACCAGAGGAGAGGCAGTACTACATATGAGCCAGTGTTCACCCCAACAACAAGCAGAGACTCCCAAGCTCCTCAGAAGCTCATTATCTAGAGGAGTGTTACTTGTATTGTGCAACACACACACAGAAGCAAGCTCCAGCTTGGCAAGAGGTGCAAACAAAAGCATGCACATGCACTGTACATGCATACCTTCTAGGAAGAAACTGGATCTGTCATGTGGTGTTGTGTACTCATCTGCTCAAGGACTGTGATTCAGTGCCTGCAGAGCTGTACAAAGACTATGATTCAATGCCTACAGGGTGTGTTGGATTTGGTACAGCTGCACTGATTAATTGTACACAACAGACATGTCTGACTGCTGACAGGGAAGGGCTACACAGAAAGTTAAGAGCACTCAGAAGTGAATATAGCCAGGTTTCTGTGCTTTCAGATTTATTCAGTGTAACTACAGAAATCTTCTGTATCATCTGGTTCTTTTGTTTGTTTGTTTTTTAAAAACCCTCAGAATAAATGAAGCCAGTTAACTTTCATGATAGGCAGGATTCAGTTCAATGCTTGTCACACCTAGCATGGGATAGAACAAACATTACCTACTATGGAATTATTTGCATTGCTATTCATGAACTAATACAATTTATCAGGGACATCTCTCGTTGCGCAGACACTGCCAAAAAACGGCATGATTTATTGGTGATCCTCCAGCAGAACTTCCTATAGCAGGAACCTTCTGACACAGCAGACGTTTGCCAGTAGTCTCTAACTATTAGAATATGACACAAACAAGACAGAGGAAGTGAAAAGATAAACTTAACTATAAATCTCATTAATAAAGATATGCTTGTCACTGAGTCTAAGCTAAAAGTTACTTTAGCATTACGGTACTGTCATGAGCATCACAGAAAAACTAGAACAAGTAAGCTTGACTTTACAAGAATAATGTAAAAATCACTGGCCAATCAAGCACCTTTCAGCAGCTTTTTTCAGTCTTTCAATAAACATGGCTTTCACAGATTTAGAAACATTATGAATATTTTGATTTTTCTTAGTCTCTTATCACGCGAAAGCAGAAATGGATGCTGGCCTCCTGGGACGGTATCTCCCATATCAATGAATCATAGAAAGACCTGGGTTGAAAATAACCTCAAAGATCATCTAGTTTCAACTCCCTTGTTATGCACAGGGTCTCCAACCACCAGACCAGGCTGTCCAAAGCCACATCCACCCTGGCCTTGAATGCTTCCAGAGATGGGGCATCCACAACCTCCTTGGGCAACATGTTCCAGTGTATCACCACCCTCTGAGTGAAAAACTTCCTCCTAATATCTAACCTAAATCTGTCTCACTTTAAGACCATTCCCCCTTGTCCTATCACTATCCACTCTCGTGAACAGCCGTTCCCCCTCCTGTTTATACACTCCTTTCAAATACTAGAAGGCTACAACGAGATCTCCCCAGAGCCCTCTCTTCTCCAAGCTAAAACAAGCCCAGATCCCTCAACCTTTCCTCATAGGAGAGGCACTCCCGCCCTCCGATCACCTTAGTGGCCCTCCTCTGGAACTGCTCCAAGAGCTTCATGCCCTTCTTGTGCTGGCCGCCCCAGACCTGGATGCAGTACATCAGATGGGGCCTCACAAGAGCAGAGTAAAGGGGGAAAATATAACTGTAATATAAATAATACAGTTATATACTTAAAAGTACAAATATCAGCAAAAGTAGTATTAAAATTTGACTGAGACTAAGAGAAGGAAAAGTTTTCACTTTGCAATACCTTTAGGCAATGTATAATTGCAGAGGAAAATAAGGAGTTTTCCACAGATAATTATTAATCTTACTCCTATCTTCGAGTTCTTTTATTTAGGAGCTATTGAACTACAGAAACTAAGAGTACAGTAACTAGACAAACATGCATTTTGATAATTTGGTTAAAATTTTGGTTGCTTTCAGGTAATTAACACTGCTGCCCCTGTTAGCTATAGTGAGGCTAAACATACAACACCAAGCATTGCAGGACTTCAGTTAAGTATCAAAACTCTGCTACAGCAGCAAGCCTTGGCAAAGGTGAGATTGGACACATCTGGAGGGGAATAAGCACAGAAAAGGCTGTTTGCTAAGCCTTCAAAGAGTACACACACACTGAGATCTCTTAGATCTTTACATTACGAAAAACAAGGTGCTGAAAAAGCGTTATATCCAGGTCAACCACTACAACACTGCTAGTGGTTGCTGTTGGAGGAGTGCCTTAAAATGTTAAAAAGTAATTAAAAACTAACACTGAACTTTTATTAGGACAGATTTCTAATATCAAGAATGAGAGCAAAGTACAGTTTAAATTTTACTAGGTGTATCACCAATACTAAAAATATATATAAATGAAATTGCTCCACAGGCAAGCCCTAGATTTGAAGGTAAGTTTGTGTAAATGTTGAGCAAGACTCAACCCATCAACAGGATCCACCATCCGTACCCTTTTCTGGGTCTGAAGAATCAATCACCCCTAGAGAATACAACCAACTTTTTGGTCTTGTGGTCATCCAGGGCACAGTCAGGGCTCACAAACACTGCGCTTACAGCTGAGAACATAACTCTGCAATGACAGAAGTTATTGAGCAGTTCACAGAAATATGATAGTTCTCTCAAGATCACAAGCAGTCAAGAGACCAGGGAGGAGAATAAGGTGGATCCAGATAGGTGGTCTCTCGCTGACCCTAGGATCCATGCTGTGACCCTAACAGATGGCAGAGGCCATCAGCTACTGCGCTTCCTTTGCCAACTTTGAAATCAACAAATGAAGTCCATACTCCATTCCCGCAAGTAGCTTCTAAAGCAGCACCTTAAAGCAGAGTTTTCCCTGGATGGCATTAAATCTCACTAATGCTGGAAAGCAGCACCACACAGGAAAGCCATTGATAAAAACTAACTCACGCGACTTGTAAGAAACCCGTGTTTGTCAGGCAGCTTCTCAAAGCCTCATTCACTGCTTCTGCACATCTACAGCACCAGGAAAGCAACCCATAGTAGGAAACTCAACTATGAGACAGCTTCATTACTGCCATAAATTCCACTATACACATTCAAATCTTTGATTATCTTAAGAAATGTTACAAACTATTTTACAGACATTTAGTTTCTGCAACTGAACACACTATAGGTAATATCAAAGAACTGCATCAGCACTAACTTACCTCAAGGACCACTGTTCTGAAAAGGTACAGCAGGGTAGGGTTGAGCTAATGAGACTTAAAGAATATCATCAGCTCTTCTACTAGCCAGCAAGAGCTGCTGCCCAAAGGAGTGGCTCAACCTCTTCCCAACCGCAGCTCTTTCCTACTTTGTCATAAGCCCATATGCTGTAAAGCCAAAGGCAGAATTACTTATCTCATTTTCTTTTAGTCTTCTGTCTCTGGTAAGAGCAGCTGAATGGCAAAAGGGCCACCATTCAGCAGCCAACTTCAAGAAAAATTACCTCACATTTACACATAAGGAAATGGAAATTTGAGAGAAACACAAATCAAAAAAAAAAAAAAGTGCACTGAAGTCCAGAGAGGGGCACAAAAAGAACAGACAGATAAACAGACCTCCCAATAGATATACCTTCATGTGTAGAGACACTATGATCTATTCTACCCTTCTGAATGTTTCTGTAGCAAAGGTTTTCAATCTGGAGTCACAGTACTTGACAGTATCCTGGGCTTCCACAAAGGTCACACAAGAGCTGGAAAACTTTCAATTAAAATTGAATTAATGTTTCACGATATCAATTTTAAAGAAATACGTCAGTTTAGTTCTGTATTTTGCTCAGTGAATAAAACACATAGAAGGCAAACCAAGTTTCATATCTTATGCCGCTTTATAAATTTCCAGTGGAGAAACAATGCTAAACAAACCTGTGTCAAGACAAGGTTGTTTAGGGATAGGGATGTTTCTTTTTTACTTTAACTTTACATTTCACTCAGCCACATCAGTAACTTTCACAAGCTGACAGTCAGAAAAGTCAGAACAGAACAGTGTGGTGCTTTCCTCAGAATTTGTAACTGCAATTCATCACAACTGAAGAGCTTCCCCAAGTTTGTTTTTTTAATAATATTTAGAGAGCTTATGAGTTAACAGCAGTTTTAAGTTATTTTATTTGTGTCACTGTTGTACAGCCTGTCAAGAGCAAATGTTATCTACCATCAAGCTGCACACTTACCCTTACCACGCTTCTCTGACGTGCAATTACTGTTATCAGAAATACTGCTATTGCTGAGGCATTCAGAAGTGTTGCAACAGTTCAAAGTTACTATTACAAACAACCCCAGCATGCAGATTTGTAGCGTTCAGTCTCTTCTTTCACTTGCACTTCTGTGCTGAAGAATAAAAGCTTATTTCTGTCCTGCTTACTCCTTAAAACGTCTGAGTATTTAAGGAAAAATGAGCACTTCTGAAGTAATTGATCTTTAAGGCTTTGTTTCTGCTTTCAAAAATTCTAACCAAGTGCATTTTTCCCCATTTACAAAATAGATACTCTAAGATACTAAAATAGACACTTACTATAATTTTGAGAAACCAAAATCTGTCCACACACACAGCTTTGGTTTTTTTCCTCCATTCGTGGAAGCAGAGTGCAAGCAGTTCCAGATGCAGCAATTCTGAGCATGAATGTACAAGTAACAGTCAGTAACAGTCATGTACACCCAGTAATTTCCACTCTTGTCACTTGGAAATCAGTGAGCACTAATTAAGCTGCCAAGAATCCCAAGCCACAAGGCTGGTTGTAGTTTGGAAAGACAAGCAAAAACAAATAGACAAGAAAACCCAACCCAAACAAATCTGTCCTTGAATTATTTGAAGAGAAGTGATCAGGCCAAAATAACACAACTCTGAGAGAGATCTCAGTGTACCAAAGCTTCACACTTTACACCAAGGCTTAATCCAAAATTTCATGACAAAATTAGTCAAATGACCTACAAAGTCAACTCAAAGCTTACCTGAGTTGCTATGGAAGAACAAAGAGGTATGTGCAATTACCAGCCTTGCTCTTATAAATCCTCAAACTTGGAACCATTTAAAACAAAGTTATACAGCTGGACTGTACTCAAAGTGAAACACACACTTCTGCTACGTTGATAAAAGAAAGTTACTACCTATTATCTGCTCCTTCAGCCTAGATTAATCTGCTTCTGTTTCAGAACACTGGTTAATTCACTCAGTCTTTGTATAACTATACTCACAGAGAATTGCAGAGAAGTATTCTTTACTGGTAGGGAGATCTTGGCAAACAGTTCCTTCCACTAGTTAAGAGATGAAAAAATAATCAAGGAATGCCTTTTAACATTAAGATGACATATGAACTATGAAAGCAATCTTCAATGTGTATGAACAACACTCATTAGCAAAACGCTTGATGAAATACCTCCTCATAGCCACAGGGAATCTCCTAAAGCAGATGTAAAGAACAGCACTGAAAAACAAGAAAATGGTACACATGCTCAGAATTCAAAGGCAGGCATCAAGGCCATCAGTCCCATCTTACTTTTGAGTTCACAAGTGGAAGTGGAATTGCCTGTGACAGGGATCACAGGATTAGACTTACGTAACTTTCACATAAATCATTTGCCTTCACAGCCCTGAAGGGAAGAGAGCCTTTAAAAGGTATTTGCAAGACACTAAGTGTCTTTCTTAAAGCTGTTCTGTTATCAGACCTGAAACCACCTGTTTCCACTGTGCACAGAAAAAAAAACAAACCAACAGTTGGCCAAAACAACCAACTTCTAAAAAAAAAAAAAAAAAAAAAAAAGAACTGTCAAAAAGCCAGAATGAGGTTGGAATACAGCCAAAGACATCTGTATTCATAACCCTTTCAAGCGTCCTATTTATCAGAACTGGATTGTTAAGAATCATTGTTGCTTCTACATAAGACTGATATTCTCAGAAGCCCTGACAAACACAGATACTTTCTAAAAGTATCTAAATATACTTTAAGTTGAAAATTAACAAACTAAAAAACTTTTAGAAGAACTGCTAAAAAACACGTAAGCTTAGAACAACTGGATAGTGATGCTGGCATGAGGTAATGCCAACTATTTTATCACTTATCCTCATTATTTCCCCAAGGGAGACAGGAAGACACACATTTTATTGCTGGGTAGAACACAAAAAGGTTCACTGTAAGAAATAGCAGGAAATTAAAGAAATAACTTGATAAGAATTCTTGGGTTATACCAGGAACACAGATAAAACTTCAGTTAGAACAGGATTGTAACCAGTTCCAGTAAAGCAGCTGTAGTTATAGGTCAAACAGACTCTGCTTTTTTTACTGGAGCCAAGCTCTTAGCTGGCCTCTTGAACAACGCGGTATAATGCACAAGTCCTGCCTGTCAAACATTCTTGCAGGACTTAATATCTGTGTACGCTTAGAGCTTTCCTTCATCTTACCATTTAAATAATCTCAGCTTTCTTGTTAGCAACTTTCATCACCCCCTTTTCATTTGAAAGGCTTTATCATTCATACAAATAGCCATGCTTCAGAGCAACCTCACTCACAAGAACACGCAGCCCCAAACTCACAACACATGACAGCCAGTCAACACGTTACCACTACATATACTCAAAGAGACTTCTGTTTAAGCATGCATACTTCATTCAACACAGTTCCCCTCACCTCCCAAGAATAATTAAGAACTGTCCTATTCAACTTAACCTTTAAGCACTGCAATAACACCAAGACTGTAAATTCCCTGAAGTTCCTCAGATGGCACAGTTGCACCACTGGGAACACCAAACTCACACAGTGAGGCTGCCTCATCTTCAGTTTCCAGACCAGAGCTTTATTGTCAGCTACTTATGTTACTCATTTAATAGCCTTTCACTCTATCTCCCACAGAACTTACCCCAGTCTTTCTAGTTGACCTAACTTCCAGCTATATCATGGAAAGAAAATACTGTCGGTTCTCATGAGATGGATCCAATCAAACAATGTTTAATGACTACTGAGATACGCAAGAGGGGAAAAAAAAAGTTTGTCAGTACACAGAAAGAATTTGCTGAAATATGTAGAACTACAAAATATTTTGCCCAGCACCATTTGTAGCACTCTGTCAATTACACCAATAGGAGCTGGCATGATGGTCTGCTCCACAGTTACAAGTGCAGCCACGTCACACCTTTACACACATACACAAAAAAGCTCCTGCTTGGTAGCCAACACTCTTTTAAGCTATAAAGTCCATTATTAACAGTTTTTCTTTTTTCTTTTTTTTTTTTTAAAGTACTGTTTTTGTTACTGATACAACTTATGCTGGAGTTAAACTAAGATGCAGTGTAGAGTTTTGCTTTGGGTTTCTTTGTGAATACAAAGCCACTACAAAGACAATCTACTCAATCATCATTAAGTTAAACAGTTTGCCAGAATTAACCAAGGAGCCTGGTACTCATCTCCAGTTTGCTCTGAGGTGACAGTAAAACATCTTAACAACCACAGCTCAGAGGAAAGTCACACTTGGAACAGATTTCTGACTGGATTAGAAGCACAGCACCATTTTAAAACAAATCTGAATCTGAAAGAGTATGCAGTTTAACAACCCAGCAGGTCTCATTCACTAATATAAAATGCAAGTCATTAAAACCTTGGATCTTCAGGATGTCCTTTTCCCATCAACTGCCAGCACCACTTGTGGCTATGGTTCCCAGCTACACTACTTACACCAACAGCATAGACAATGAGAATCAGAATTAGGACCTGCAGCAGAGTTGAATTCTGACTTACTTCAATACATCTTACTGCCTTTTGATGTCCTTCAGATTGAGACAAACTGTTCAGAGATTTTAGTAGGAGAAAGGTTAAGTTTATTTTGGTTTAGCTTTATAGGCACGTTCAATTAAATGTTCATTAAACTGCCCCCCCTTACTGACACTGAAGTGAGTAAAAATCAGCTCACACAGCATTTGAATAAAAACAGGAATCACTTCAACGAAACCAACCTGAACCAAACCTGCAAGAAGTAATGTCTCATTTTCAACCAGCAAAATAATTCCAGTTTCATGCAGATAACATCAACAATCGAGCTTCACAGTGTTCACACAAGGGGAGGAAAAGCAGAGCGCTAACACTGGAAAGTAACCACCCAATAAGCAGTGTGTTATCTTTAAACTAAGCAGAATTGTAAAATTCCAGACAAAACAAGTGTGTTTAGCACTGAGTAACGTTAAGAGCAGCTCTGTGAAAGCTGCTGTAGCTGGTAATTGGCACCTGCGTTCTTGCTGCCCCCAGCCCAGCTCACTACAATGGGCTTTACATAAAGTGGAGAAAGAACTTCTTTCCCTCCGTTCAGCAGGTTAATTCGAGCTTCTCCTGCTGAATGCAACAGCAAAAAGACAAACAGAAGCCTAAATTCCATCACAAAGTTCAGATATGTAGAGCAAGAGATGCTAGCTAGCGCACCAACGAAAGCAACGTGAGGAAAAAAAAAGAGATCTATACAACAGCCCCATATCAGCAGCTTTGCAGAGCCACCTTACACACACAAGATAGTGGAAAAATGAAGAACCCTTTGCCATCTTCACTAACAAGCAGGCTACTTCTTAGTTCTGATTTAGGACACCCCTACAAGCAGCTCTCAAGGCAAAGGGTTCCATACCCAGTGCACTTTATAAAGGTAGGACAGGTTTCCCTGCTACATCATTTTTTGGTGTTCGAATGAAAGCTCACAACTGGTATCACAACGAGCACTTACTTCAAACACACTGATTTTCAGCACTGCCAGGAGAACAAGTAGTGAAGTGTTCTTATTTCTACAGAAGCTATAAATACAGCATCACTTAGAGATTTCTTCTTATCTGAAGGCTCTTTTTTTTTTAAAAAAAAAAAAAAACCTAAAATATTTTCTTTGCTTTTTATTCTTGCTAAAACCAGAGGACAAACCCAAGCCCTCAACTTTCTTTTTAAATTAAAGGATTTTTATATTGCAGCACCATACTGACAGTGAACTTGGACCACTATCCACTACACTCACATTGAAAGAATCCAGATGGGGGTTTCTGGCAATGGAACAACAGCCAAAATGATTCACACCAAATGTCCACCTAGCCCAACAGCAGGTATTTAACAACAGATGCTTGGTGCTCTTTCAAAGGTAGTTAAAAGACTTTTTGGACCAGAAGTTCACATCTGCATCTTGAATAGCTACCAACATCTTCAGACTCTTCAACCAACACTGACAGCAAGTGCCGAAGTTTTTTTCCCCACACAGTAACTAACTTAGAAGTCTGATTTATTTTAAACCTACTGCCTGAAAACTGGATGCCAACTTCACATTCCATGAAGGGCTATTCATTTCCCATTAGCTTAGGCCATGTTATTTATTTCCTATACCTTTATCACATTACCTCTCAAGTGCCTTGAAACCTAAGCCTAAAGTAAGTAAGTTAGTATCCTCTCTCTTATGTTTCAAGATTTTTAAGTTTTCAACATCAGCTTGGTCTATGAATAGATTTTATTGAAAGCAGGCACATATACTAATTCACCAACCAAGAAAGTAGGTCAGCCATTTTCTGAACAGCATGCAGTTTCTCTACAAACAAGCAGAAAAAGGGATGATGGCACAACGGTGCCATTTTAGTGAAGCCCCTCTTCTGCCATCTATTCCCTTCCCATTTCTGCTTTCCTGAAGGCCTCTTTCTTCATCTGTTCCTTAAAGAACAAACTTGCCAAGCATGAAAACAGATGAAGGATAAGCTCACAGTCCTGTATCAGCCATTCAATCACGTCACAACTTTGTCTGAACACCAAAATATTGGGCATTTCCACTTTCCTCAGCTGCACTGAATGCTAAGATGACTGTTTACTGGTTCGGAGGAGCTTCCAGTCATGTCTTAAAAACAAATAAAATCCTACTTTCAACAGACAACTTCATAAAGCATTGTTAGAGGTAGTTTTAGAGATCAATTAATGTTCAGCAAGATTTTGTTGGTGCAGCTAGCAAAGCCATGTTTTATTGGCATCTGTATGCTATGCATGAAAATCCACTTCACACCTTGCCCAAGGAGTGGGAAGAACTAACGCTCCAAAGCCAAAGAGTGTTGGGCTTTTTGATTATTTGGGGTTTTACTGGTTATTTTTCTTTATTGTAAAGCTGCACTTCAGAACACCATCCATTGTGTTCAGACCTGCAAATGAAAATGATTTAGGACTCTACAGAGGAGCAGAGCTAGTGCTATTGCTGTCCCTCTGTCCACAGCTTACCTGCTTGCTGACACGTCAGCTGTACTGGATCAGCCATCTCCAACTCTCATCTGACAGTAAGTAGGGTTCATGGAACTCTGTGGGGTGTGTGTATGTGTGGAGTGGAGGGGGGGAACAGGCTTTCAGACTCCTACAGATTCAAATGATTTGAATAAAGTGGGGGGGATGCTTTTTATTTTACCTGCATTCAAGATGGCGTTAATGGCTACGTCTTCTTTTTATAAAAACAAGAACATTCACACAGCTATGCTTTCCTTCTTTCCCATGAGCAGTTTTACATTTTTTAGCAACAGTACTGAGCCCTCTGCAAAGGTCTGCTGTAAGCTCAGAACAGGAGAACAGCTACATCTCATGTTTCCTTCCTTCAGTAAAGTTGAGTCACATCCTTAGGTCTCCTTTTAGAAAGCTAACAAACCATGTTGAAAGAAAAAAATATCTTTAGTGGAAAAGCCTCACATTCAAGAAAGCACAGCACTGACACAGGCCACAGTTCAATCCCATGGCTCATTTTCCACAATGCCACAGACAGGAGGACTGCACACCTTTTTGTCTGTCAGAAGCAAAGCCTGCCAAAGGATTTCACAGACAAATGAAAGGCTTTAACATTTATTAGGAGTGAATTAGTGCAAACCAATTCCTTTTAATTACTTTGTTAAAAACAAACGTCACATATGGAAGAAAGTAGGAAGTTCAACTATTGCAACAGAATGCCTTTCTGAAGAGCATTTCCAGTATGAAGTTAAGAGATATACTTGTTTCCTTCAGTCCCCTTAAAGCTTCAGACAAACTAAAGCTTTTACGCTGTTTGCTTTAGGCAGCAGAAGAAACATGGTTTGTCTTGTTTCCTCCATTGCACCAACACAAACACACCTGGGTTAACATGAGTAGAGTCCCGTTGTTTGGTATTTGAACCAATTTCCCTAGTCAATTTAGAGCAGGGTAACTGGCACATGAACTGGAACAAGTGAAAACAACTAAGTTTACACCTTTGACAGCTACCTCTATTTATGTAATATACTGTTATTGTTCATTTCATCATACCAGAATGGATAGATCTCTTCAAATCATCCAAATTACCTACTTGCATGATCAGAACAATTCAGCCTTTGGGATTCACTTCCAAAGAGTCAACATATGGGCAACGAGACACAGAAATTAATCACTTTCTTATAAATGTGATAGCTAGACAGAACTGATCCCATTACCAGGCAAACAGACAAGGCATTTCCATTCTTCCTGCTCTGATGAACCACTTCAATCTTGGGATGTGCTCTGCTTTTCTGTAAACTGCACACAGATCAAATTGATACAGGTCAATCAACTGTAATTGGTGCACGGCTCATTAAGCACGAGACAGTTCTGGGGCTGCAACTTTCAGAAGTGTTTTCCAAATTTATTTCTCTGAAGTTATTAAACAACAATGCAGCATATTTAAAACAATGACCACACTATTTCTATTTAAAGACTAAACCAGTGCCACTTTTCAAGGTACATGGTCAATCACTTGGAGCAGGTGCTGCAGTGAAGGAGGAAGCAGTGGCTCAGTTTCCTGTACTGAGGATATGGCTGCTGTGTTAGAGAGAAACTTCCTCAAAGTTCTCTCTCCATAATTAACCTACAGAACACGGGTATATAAAAAAGCCATCTAAACACTCAGCCCAACCACATTTTCAGAATGTAGCTCTGATGCAACTCAGAACTTTGTCATTATGAAGATCAGGAGATAACAAAAGATCTGCATCTTTCAACAAGTATTATCTACAGCCTGTGATAAACACTACTTAACCTAATTCATGAAAAAACAGGATACTGACTTTGTTTCTCTTGCCACTAGAAAAGTTTGAGTTTTGACCTTGAAAATTGGTTTCACTGAAAAAGTGAAAATTATCTTTTCCCCCCCCCCCCCCCAGGAAGCACTGCTTTGGAATGGATAAGAGCAGTGCTTGTTGCAATTCAGAGACGAATTTATAAAGGCTCACTTCTGCATCATAAAACCTACTCAGACCCAAAAAGAGTACCTGTCAGAAAACTAGACTCCTGCAGGCACAGTCTGCCCCAATTACAAGTACTGAGAAACCCTGAGAACCACAGTGGAAAGGGAAAAACCACCTCCAGTTCAACACACACAGTTATAACAGAACCAGTCTGGCCTTCTGACTGGACCCGTCCCATGTGAGGAGCTTAAGAGCAGACCCCAATACAAATATGCTTCTATCTCCAAATCTGCGTGGTCAGAAAGTGGCAGAAATAAAATCAGAACAGAAAAGTTTAAGTTATTCAACTCAAACTATTGAGCTCAATTCAAACTATTTCCTTTTTCAGGCAGTTCTAGCCTCAGTTCTACTGAGATGATTACAAGCATTAACAATGCTCAATGAAGGAAGTGCCTGGATAACAAGCAAGCTTATCACACTACCAAATTAGCTAGAGCAAGTAGCAGCTACTCCAACCATTCTGTCGCTAAGAATATAAAGAGGAGAACAAAGCAGAGAAAAGTGTGGTGGGTCAAAAGGAAAACACAAAGAATGTTCCCTATGACAGACATTTCCTGAGGTATGAGCAAGAAGAACGTTCTAAATAAATGTCCAATAAAAGAGGATTAGAAAGGACAGAGCAATAAGAATGAAACTACCCGACCAGACATGAGACAAGAGCACGAAGCCTACCTTCCAGTTACTTCTATTTCACTGCCCACATGCAGCACAGACTTCAAGTTTCCATTATAAGCCCATCCTGTAACAGCAGTCTCAGCAACTTATGGAGCTCGGCACAGCTGACAGTAGTAATGAAGAGATGATGTTACACACATAAGCGGCTGATGAAATAAAAAACACTTTTATTAGGTGCTCTCCTTCAGTGAAGGGCAGCAGATGAAGTGTAGGAAGCAGAGCTCGAGACCTCCTAAGGAAACGGGGGGAAAAAAGGAATGCCTTAACTAAACCAGCTTCAAATCAAACAAAAACCAACAAAGAGGGTCCAAAGTATTTTGGAAGAAATAGGTCATTTATAAAACACTATCCTAAATAAGATGACTATTCAGTCATCTAACAAGGATTGTATTCATTATCTTAATTTTTTTCCTCTGAACTTGCAAAGATGAACTGAAACAGTAGCTCTCATTAACACTGAAAGCTGTCCTCAGAAAAAAAGATATACTTAAAAATCAGCACAAAACAAAAATCATAAGAAAAAAATGTAATTAAAAGTACCTTGTATTGCTGCACAAAGTTTCTCCTAATTTACAAACACAACAAAAATGAAATGCTGTCATTTGCTGAGAGCAGCATTTTATCAGGACTAAAGCAAATATCTTCAGTTGTTTTTTTGTTTGCTGTTTGCTTTTCCAAAGCTCTGATTTAAAGCCAGGAATCAGACCAATTCTAAGCACAACAACTGTGCTTTTCATTTTAAAGAAACCATTTGGCTTTGGTACTAGGACTGAAGATGATGCTCTTTAAGCAAGTTAAAGCTTTACAGTTGTGGAAATGAAATACAAGTTATTTGAAGGTAGGAAGTGATTTTTAGTTGTTATTCTGAATCTGTTACATATACAACAAGACAAAATTAAGCAGCATTGAATCATCGTGACAATGGCGTAAAAGTGACACATTGTGAAAACTGCACTTTATTGCAGTCAGGGTGTTTTATTTCCTGACAACTGTCAGCAACACACAGCGTGTTCAGATGAGTGCACACACACTTGTTCCCTGGCAAAAAGGACCTGCCCCCAACAGATGGAACAAGAGCATAAGCAAAGCCTACATCAGTGGCACAGCAGAACAGAGGCCTGAAAATCAATTCAGTATTTTGTCCAGCAATTAAAATACTAGTTTTCTAAAAATACTTGTGGTTCTACATCAGCTCAAGTTTGTCTAGGCTCCAAACTGTCCTACTGGAGTAACTGTCCCCCTCTACTCAGCTCTTATGAGGCCTCATCTGGAGTTCTGCATCCAAGCCCGGGGCATGGAGCTCTTGGAACAGGTCCAGAGGAGGACCACTGAGGTGATCAGAGGGCTGGAGCACCTCTCCTATGAGGAAAGGTTGAAGGAACTGGGCTTGTTTAGCTTGGACAAGAGAAGGCTCTGGGGAGACCTCATTGAAGCCTTCCAATATTTGAAGATACCATATAAATAGGAGCAGTTGCATGTGTTTATGACACTGGATAGCGACAGGACAAGGGGGAATGGTTTTAAACTGAGACAGGGAAGGTTTAGGTTAGATATTAGGAGGAAGTTTTTCACTCAGAGGGTGGTGAAGCACTGGAACATGTTGCCCAAGGAGGTTGTGGATGCCCCATTCCTGGAGGCATTCAAGGCCAGGCTGGATGTGGCTCTGGGCAGCCTGGTCTGGTGGTTGGTGACCCTGCACATAGCAGGGGGTTGAAACTAGATGGTCACTGTGGCCCTTTTCAATCCAGGCCATTCTATGATTCTATGATATAGCTAACTATACTTTACAGTATGTGGACACATATGCTAGCACATGGGTGCATATCTGATGTCTATATATTGATATATGTATTTACATACACTCTATATACAGAGAGTAACTATAAGATACCTAGTGTATTAGTTTCCTGCATTTCTATCCTCTTTTGACAGATGGCTGTTGGGGTTTGTTTGTCTTTTTTTAAATGAAGTTTTATAATGACTGTACTTCCTCTTCTTTTTTAGGGCTGCTACTCCCAGCTCCTGCCTGACTCACCCACACGTAGCTGTGCTTCAGCATGTTGCACTTCATGTTCCTTTACCAAGTGTCACTACAGTTCTTAGTTGAACTGAAGATACTTAAACTGCATAAATCCACCCACAGGACTGAAGGTGGGTAGAGCTGACAGATCACAGAACTCAGTACACAGAAAGCCTGAGTAAGGCCAGAAAACAGCACCCAAGGCTCTGATTGTTCAAAATTTTTGTTTCTGTGCCCTTTACAAACGTAAACATTACTATTCAACATGAAAGTCCCTCAATTTGCTTGTCACATAGCCAGTATCACATCAGCAGTCAGTTGTGCTTCTAGAAAAACCCAGAGTACCATCTGAGTTTTTGATCCAAACTACTCCTGTGATCTTTTCCTCCCTAACAGGGCACAGACATTTCCACTTGAAAGACTCAAGGTATTCGTTGCCAGTGAATGCAAAGCCTTCAAGAGAAACCTACAGCCAAAGCGTTCCTATCCCTGCTAGCTGCAGAGCTGATCAGCCAAACATGAACTGAACAAAAGCCAACACAGTAGGCCTGGCAAGAAAAGGCAAAAAAACCACAGCTCCATCAGCAGAGGCTGCTGTTCTTTTCTTTACCCAGGAGTAAACTTCTTTTCCTCTCTTTAAAATACTACTAACCAGAATAAGCTGCGTTCACAGGACTTATCTTAAGCAGAAGCTCCCCAGGCAAAACTGGATGATGAGTTAGTAGGAGGATCCAAAAAAGAATAGCAAAGGCGTTTTACCCTTCCTTCCAGTGACAGAATAAACAGATATGGTTCTCCTAAGAGAAACGTGAGAAGCCACAGGGCTCTACAAAACAGAAAGTACTCACAGCTCCTCCCTTCCAGTGACTACATCCAGCAAGACTGCCTAAGTAGAGCAACGTGGAAGACTCAAAGAGAGCCTCCACTGAAAAATAAAAGCAAGCTCATCCCTCCTTCCTTCACCAAACAGGAAGAGAAAGGAATTGGTTACCCCAAATTCTGCTAATAAAGCTGCACTACCACCATGACTTTGCCATACTGTCTGAATACTAACATGGATCTTTTTACAGCACCTGAAAGTTTGACCTTTCAAGTCCGGCCCTAAAGCTGCGTGACTACAGTACAGCTCAGGAATGCAGGAAACACCACTATCTGCATCAATATCAAAGGTTTGTGGGAGTTTCTAATAGCAGATCATGAGTTCTTGAGAGTCACACAATGCCAGAATTAAATTCAATTCCTCATTGCTCTGAGTAAGCAAATATTTACATGAGGAAAAAATAATTCTAGAAATAAAAGTTTGCCTTTCTAGCAAAATGAAACAACCACATTCTGCTTGCTGCAAGACTTTGCCCACTGCTGCATTCTCCAATTCAGTTATGGTGTCTGTAAGTCCAAAGAGACAAAAAAAAGTCTTGAAATGGAACCACAACAAGAAAACAGCAGCACATCTGATAGGCATGTGGCTGTAATACATAAACTATTCTAAAAAGGCTGGGGTTCTAGTCATTTCTAGCCACGCATGCAGAACTATGTGAACTTCTCTTCTTCGTGCCTTTGCTCATGTGTAAAATAGGAAGCAAACCACTTCCTCATCTCACCAGACCGTTCCGGTAACAAATAACTGTACAGAAAACAGACCAGACCAGTACTATCCAAGAGAAAATTAATTAATTTCTGAAGCAAGATTTTAAGAGAATATGGCAAGGTACTGAAGGACAGAACAAAACAAGCACCGGTCACTTTGCCCTGGGGATAAAGCAGGGGTCCTAACCAAAGCAATAGATACAGTTGTGTATTCAAGGCTGCCTTCTGAGTGCTCTGTTCCCAAGATCACAGAAAAAAAACAAACAAGTATATAGCCTTAACTAGGAGATGAGTCCAGTCAGTTTGTCCTTGTAGTAAGTGCCACATGAATGGAATCAGAATCATCTGCTCAATGCACTGGTTTCTGTCACTTCACCACATCAGGTTGAAGTGGCAAAGATACATCATCTACGAATGGTAGAAAACTCAGATGTTTTATTTAACTGTCGTCCAATCTCTACAAGTTTTCTGACCCTAATTTTTCTTCCAATATATCCTTGTCCAAGAGACCCAAATCCCTCTTGCTTCTCCTGTCAATTCTTCTCATCCCATATTTTCTTTGTCCAGCAATTTCCCATTTTCCCTGATGACACCAACCTGCTGACAGATTAACATCATCATTTCTACACATTCCCTCAATCAATACCATACTGACAGCCTTCACACAGTCCACAAGCTCCCGGCTTTCTCTCCACTAGCTTTTGAACAAGCTGTCCCCAGCTCAGACCCAGACTCCAGTTCCCATTTTTTTTTTCCTACTTTCAGCTCAAAATGAGCTGCTCCTCCTCCTAGCTTACTGCTACCGCTCCTCACCTCAGACATTATCTCCATCCCAGCTCTGTTCTTCTCCATACTGCCTGACCGGATGAATGTTTATTAGAAATGAGTTTTCATAGGATTGTAATGGGGTCAAAATAAGGCATATTCTGCACTAGGAAAGGAAAGGAGGCACAAACCCTGCAAAAACACCCTGCTGCAGAGCTCAGGCACACCAGAGCTGTTTGAAGAGCTGTCAAAAAATGTCAAGAATACAGTTAGAACATCTGTTCCCAAGTCTCACTTTTGGCAACTACTGAAGTACTTTGACTGAAATTCTTTTGAACACCTGACACAATATTAACATCAATATATAACAGTATTTGCTCAATGTCTTAATCAGTAGCATACTATGCTGCCATTTCCTAGACGTTACTGCCAGTCTCACCTGCAACAACAACCTCCTGGGACACAACTCTACCCCACGCTTATTAAGAAGTACTAGAAGATTCTCCAGGACAAGTTTGAATGTTGCTAGAAACAGATTTCTGAAAAGAAAACAACTTTGGATTTGTTTGGATGCTTGAAAGCTGTTGAAACATCTCTAAACTTCAGGCTAGGAGATACCAACTAGCTCATGTCATGATGTTACTGCTGCTAAGAAATGAACTCAACACTGAAGTGAGATGCAAAGGTAAGTCCTGCTAAAGCACATGAAGTACTGCTGCAGCACTCACAAGAGTACGATTTCAGCCAGCTGCACGTGAGCACAAGCAGCACCCAGTGTAATAAACGACAAAACTACTATTACAATTCAATTGGGTGTTTGACTGATAAACATCTTCTCACAAAACACAAGCAGGAAATCTAAATACTAAATCAATTAAATACTGTTCCTTATCAGTCCCCATACAATGCTCTGTCTTGTCCATATGATCCTCACTTATATAAAAGGTCAGCAGTTTTACCTTCAAGACAAAGCTCGGTAAAGTCTGGTGGTTACACATTTCACTTCCACATTAAGAAGGAACAGTTTCAAATAACCATGTGCCTCAGCACATTAAAGGTGCAAATGTGACAAAAAAGAAATGAACTGGCTTTTCAAGCTCTTGCCCAGAACACACTTTGTGAGAGCAAAACCTCTCAGGCAGACAGTAAACAGGGAGGGAGGTTTGCTTCGCTTTTAAGAAATATATCTATGAATATATTTTAGCCATTCTTCTAAGTTGATTTTAGTCTATGAGTGCCTTTGAAAGAGCCTAGAAGTCAGAAAGCTACACTTTTTGCACTAAAAAGATTAATGTTGTACATAAGCAGAAGCAAGCACCTTGCTGTCCAGCACAAAGACAAAGAGTTCCACGTGTGTGAGGATGTTACCCTCTGGAGTCCCATAAATCCAAATAAAGAGAACCAGTAGTCTCCCAGTGCCACACCTGACTGGAAGCACACTCAATTACATCTGACTTCTGAAGTTACACAACTGCTAGACCCACTTGTCACAGAAACAGGGCTTACCAGTCAGCTAATTTACAACTCGGGTTCCTAGGAACTCATCTATTACCTTGTATAGCACACCAGAAGAAGTTATTCACCCAACACTCCATTTAATTTAATCATCAAGTGCTGAAGGAGAACCAGAATTGCCTCCTGGCTGAATTTAAGAGGCTTTTGAACTGCTCCAGTTAAACAGAACTCGCTCACAGAGCAGCTTCGTGCTACCAGAGAATGGTTAAGTATGCAGGCGGATGTAAAAAGGGCTTTTAAGGATGTATCTAGGACAGCCTCCTGCCCCACTTCCTCATACATAAACTGATTGTTGGTACAGAACTTCTTTTGCCTAGTGGTCACCAATTCAGGTGGAGCATATGTTGATGAGAATCAGCCTTCCAGACCAACGTATTAACTCCCACAAGAGGAGGCTTTAGGGTTTGGTGTGGGTGGCAGACAGAAGGCCTGTTTTGCAAGGCAGGCTATTTTAGTAAGTACAGCCACACCAAACTGAATGCACTCAATCTCACAAGCTAAGCTGTCCCAGACCCAATTACTATTTGCACTGAGATCACCTGGGAATCTCAAGTCTGCAGATCTATAAGCCAGAGCATCAAACACCTTGAAGATCACAAACCATAGTGCACTTCTACTAAAACATGAAAAAAACCTCCTATAGAAACATTATTAGAGGAAATCAGTTTTTATACACTTGGACTTTGTATTTATTTCAGAGATGTTCAGTCTCTGATTTTTCCTACAGATCCATAATGATTGTGTGTAGCTGAGAAAACACTGACTTGGGTCAGTCACACAGTATTCCCCAAATGCAGTATTAGAATTTAGGTTAGAGTAAATCAGGTAGACAAAAATACTTCCCGAAACACATAAAATAGTTACAGAACACTAAAAAAGAAGCCTGGCACCTCACCTCATTTTAGAAATCATAACTTCATGACCAGCCTTTACACTTCTAGAGTTAACCGAAGATAAGAAGCCATTAAGCATTTAACTAAGACCATACGATACAGTCATACAGTCGGCAGCAACAGCAAACAAAGCTGTTACAGCATAAGCAAACACCAAAGGTTGGAAGACTGGAAGGACACTGTCAGCCTTTACCTCTTATCTATGACCATCTCTGAACTGCCTTGAGACTCAAGTCAACAGGAGCAAAAGGCAGAACGCACCATTTTACTTTCACCTTTCAATTGCTCTGCCTGCAACTGGTTTCACTGTCTCCACAGTGAAGGTATTCTCTGTGCATCAGGCTTCCACATGACAGAGGAGACAAAATGTTTGTTCTAAAAAGAAGAATGCAATTAAAACCACAGGAGATGGGGAACACAGGAGAAAGTGCTGTAACTAAAAATACTTCCAGCTTTACCTCGTCAATTCTAAAGCTATTCATCGTTTGCTGGTGGTTTCTGCTAAGCTCTGCTGTTTATATAATTGCTGTACTTCTACCTCCAATAGGCAGCAGAACAGCAAATGTAAAACAGCACCTATAGAAGACAGCCTGTTACTCTCAGCAAATTTCAGACAGTTTGAAACATTCTGCCAGCTGCAGCAGCCAGCTTGTGGCACTCAAGAGAACATTCCTGAACCACAGAAGAGAAACTGAGGTGGATTTATAAGAGACCCTGAAATCAACAGCAATCAAACAAGCCACTGTCTTTGTGCACGTGAAAAGTAAACTTGTATTAGACGTTAAATTATCCAATGACAAGGAAAGTTATATAAATACTCTTTCATTACAGATTAATATTAAAGGAAGACTTATAAAGATTAAGTCAATAGTCCTTTTGCACAAGTACTCTTGATACATGCAAATGAATGGGTGTTGAAAAGATATCAAAAGGTACAGACAACTGGTCATTGCTTACAGCTGGAAAATGCTTTGAAATTAATCTTACTCTGCCTGCCTGATTCACCACTTCCAGGTGCCAGGGCTATTAAGTGCCAGTGTCTAATTCCTTGCATCATCCCCTCACTGTCATCCCCCCTGAAGCCATTCTGATAGACCTGGGGGGACCACAACAAAAAAAGATTCCTCATCTCCGCATCGCAGTGCTAACCACAGGAACACAATGCTGACACTCAAGCCCTGTGTGGATTCTGCACTTATATTCACTTGGGCTTCATACCTCGCCTGTAGGATGTTTTCTTAACAACTAATACTCCAGAAGATGCAATTTGACAACACCCAAAATATTCAGCCTTCAAGACGTATTTTCATTATTTCTTTTTTTGTCTCATATTTATAATATACTTCAGGGTGGTTAACATGAGCTTTAAGAGTCCTGAGCCGTGCTCCTCAACTTAAGCCTGCCAACATCAATGAATACAACTCTTGCTGCAATTCAAAGACAGCAAGCTTTCAGAAGAGCAGGCAAAGGTGATAACCCTGATTTACTTTCATACTATTTCTTCAGAAGCAACAAGTACTCAATGACTGCTAAAAAACAAATCTGACTTCCTGCATGTAAGTTTTACCTCTCCTTTACGATTGTTCCCATCCATGCCCCCAGCTGGCAGGCAACACCACAACAGTGCTGCAGGCTGCCTGCATATCTGTATCCTCCTAGATACAGCATGGAGGGGAAAAAGCCTACATTTAGTGTCTGAGCAGGTACAGAAACCCAAAGCGGCCCTCCTACATACTGCTTTCCAAATGACAGACCTCTATTACTGTATCATTCAATAATACCGTGCTTAGCAACAAAAATACTCCCTACCCTCCTGTCTCTTCATATGAGTGTCAAAGTGTCTGTCTCCAGACTTCTATGGAAGCTCTCCACATACCTTTCCCTGAACTATTTGTGCTAAGTATTGCATTCAATTCATCTTAAATTAATACTTCTGCTAAGATATATACTAGCTACCACTGCACAAGGTATAATACTTTTTCCTTACATGCAGATGTTACAAAGACAATGCAAAACTCTAGGAAAGAGTTAGAACAGTACAGTTGCATGTGCAAGAAAAGAGCCAGCTAACACTGTATTTCAAGAGACAGCCAGGCCCTGCAGGAAAGGCTTCATGTGAGGAGGTGGATGATTTCAGAAGAATCTTTCAATAATCACTCACCACACGTGGCCTCAGCTAAACTGCAAACAATGAGGAAAATCTAGAGCACCTGATGCCAAATGAGAGTTATGTAACAGAAAGGATCAGATTCGTTCCTCACTTTCATACAATGGCAATGCTTCATGACAGAGGTATTTTAGAACTGATTCTGGGATTGTTTCTTTCCACTGTCCCTGTTCTCTGACAGCTAATGTATGCAAGAAACCTCACAGCTTGACTTCAATAAAATGCTATCTATGCTTCCACTAAAAGCTTCTGTTTCAATAATGCAGCGCTCTCCGTATGTCAAACAAAACCCATTCCTATTCCACAGAAGAGCAGCGTTTCATTCACGTCATTTGGCTTTTTACCATTACCCTTACAACACAGAGCTGAAGATGTTTTCCGAAGCCCAACAACGTATTTCACTGTAACAATGTACGTCAGGGTGCAACTGACAGGTTGGTGCAGGTTCCAACTCTGACAGCAGTAACCTCAGTTGAGTGGCTCAATCTCTCCTCTCCAATACTTCCACCTGCCACAGCCTACTACAGAAAACACTCATTTACTGTATGAACAGCAAGGAATCAGCACAAGTAAAGAAAGCTGTCTATGCAGAAGAAAAAAAAAACAAAGTTGTTTGAGGAAAGCAAACTTTGCAGAGCTGGTAATAGGGAAGATGACAGATCACCACCTTAGCCTCAGCGTTTTGCTGGCTTGAGGATCAACAAGCATGTTGACATGACGCCCGTATTTCTACTTTACACCACGAGAAATTCGAAACAAGGGATATAAGAGGTGAGATGCTGCTACCACATCTGAAGAGCTGCCACACTGATATGAGCATGCCACAGAACAGGAAAAGAGGAAAGCTCCTCACAAACCTCCACAGCCAGCAGCATCCCTGTTTCTTTACCTGGAACACGTCTGTGAAGAAGGCTGTTGTATTTTAGGACGCCAAGAAGATGCTATTTCACCAGTCTGCAAACTAACATGACATAACCGAGTTCCACACACCAGCATTCCCACATCAAAATCCAGACCTAATTACAACGTGATTCTATCGGTCGTTCAACGAACAGACGACAACCGCCTCCGAACCGCTGGACTCACCTTACCCGGTGCTGGCGGACAGCCCCACTACCGCAGCGGGGACGCCCGGTCCCCACGACAAACCCGCCCCGCTCCGCACGCTCCGCTCAGCGCACGTCCCCGCCGCACGTCCCCGCCGCGCCGGCCGCCCCAGGGCCGCTCCTCGGAGCGGGGGGGCGGGCAGAGCCGCGAGAAGTTGCGGAGGAGCAACAGATGGGACGCAGCGCCGTCCCCTCCGGGCCGCGGCGGGAATGTGCGGTACGAGGGAGGTCGCGCCGCCGAGGCTGAGAGGCGCGGAGGTCGCGGTGAGCCCGGCCCGCCCTCCCCGCACGCCGCCGCACTCACCGAGCCGCCCGGCAACGCGGACGGAGACGGAGCCGGAGCCGCCGCCTCCCTGGGCCGGGCCGGGCCGGACCCCGCGCAGGGCAGGGGCGGATGGCGACAGCGCCGGAGCCGCCCGCACTGAGGGGAGGGGGGAGGAGGGGGAGGGGGCGAGCCGCAAAGCACCACAGGGGACCGGCCGTGCGGGCGGGCGTGCGGTGACCCGGATGTACCGGCTGGGAGGAGCGCGGAGGGAGGGGGAGCAACCAGCAGGTGAGTGCGCACGCGCGCCCGGCTGCCAGCACACTGCGCATGCACCTGCTTTGACTCCGAGTGTCTCAGGCAGGGGCGGGGGAAGCGAAATAGAAGCGGGCGGGCGAGCCGGGCGGCTGCGGGTCGCACTCCTTAAAGGGGCCGCCGGGAGGCAGCCGTGCTGGGGATAGCCATCCTCCGTGAGGCGCCCGAGCTTCCAATGCAGCTCTCCAGGCTCCGAACCAAACGTGTGCGGAAGCCTATGGGAGCATTCAGGGCATCCCAGCCAGGCGCCTTCTGCCAGGCCTCACAGCCTCCTCCTGCAAGTGCAAGGAACTCATCTATATATATACACTCACATATACATGTATTTATCCTGCCCCTCCAAGGTCCTGTCCCATCCTGTGAGGAGTTTGCAAAAGCAGGAGGACCCCTGAGCTCACCCAGAGGTACAGCACAAGCCAGAAGGCCAACCATATCCTGAGTTGTATTAAGAAAAGCGTGACCAGCAGAGCCAGGGAGGTGATTCTGCTCCTCTGCTCTCGTGAGACCCCACCTGGAGTACTGCGTTCAGATCTGGGACTCCCAGCACGAGAAGCACATGGAGCTGTTGGTGCAGGTCCAGAAGCAGACCATGAAGATGATCAGAGGGCTGGAGTACCTCTGCTGTGAGAACAGGCTGAGAGAGTTGTGGCTCTTCAGACTGGAGAAGAAAAGGCTCCAAGGGGACCTTAGAGCAGCCTTCCAGTACCTGAAGGGGTCTACAGGAAAGCTGGCGAGGGACTTTTTATATGGGCAGGTAGCGACAGGATGAGGGGAAATGGTTTTAAACTGGAAGAGGGTAGATTGAGACTATATATTAGCAAGAAATTCTTTACTGTGAGGGTGGTGAGACACTGGAACAAGTTGTATTCACAGTGAGGTTGTGGATGCCCCCTCCCTGGAAGCATTCAAGGCCAGGCTGGATGGGGCTTTGAGCAACATGGTCTAGGGGGAGGTGTCCTTTCCCATAGCAAGAATTACAGGTGATCTATAGGCTGGAACTAGGTGATCTTAAAAGTTTCTTCCAACCCAAACTGTTCTATGATTCTATGAAATCTCAGCTGGGAGCGCCTCAGCCCAGGGCTTTGTCCTCCTGTGTGAAGGGAAGCCTCTGCTGGTAATGGCCTTCCTGGCCTAAGGGTTAAGGCTTAACATCCTGAAACAAAAAGCCAGCAAGACATGCATCGCGCCTTAAGTCAGCTGTGTGGCTTACTTATTTATTTTCTAAGACCTGACTCAGGGGTTTTAAACATTCACTGTGGGCAAAACTGTGATGGGAAAGAGCATAAACCTCCTTCTTAGCAAAAAACAGGATTGCTGACTAAAGTAATGTGTATATCTTATCCCAGGTGGGTCATGTTTTAAGATGTAAGCAAAAAGAAAAAAAAAATAAAAATTAAATCCTCTGGTGAGCTCTGAGCTGCCAGACTCTCCTGCAGAAGGAGCACCCAATGGCCAATATTGTGCTTTCTATCTCCCATAAATCAAAAGATATGCAAATTGTGCTAGGGAATACAAAAATGTAATTTAATGACATTAAAGTTCACTGACTTAAGGACATTTCATTCCACATACACATCTTCATGAAAAAAACAAATTCTGAAGGTTTCACCTTTTGCACACCCACTTCATCACTCAGGTTGTGGTGTCATTGAACATCGAACATCATTAAGGTTGGGAATGACCTCTAGGATCATCTAGTCCAACCATCCACCTACCACGATATTGCTCACTGAACGATGTCTCTCACTGCCACATCTCCAAATTTCTTCAACACCTCCAGGGATGGTGACTCCACCAGTTACTCTGCAGAGGATGCACATCCCAAATTACCTTTACTTCTTAGTTTGCAAAAGCAGGGGGATAGCATCAATATCCTGTTTTCAGGCCTGCTTCTATAGGAGAATTATACAAATACACATGGAGAAAGAAAAAAGTTATCTGGAATCTAGACTATTATTTTCAAAACATTCCCATGAAATTTCATCTGACCTTCACTATGAATGGCTGAAGAAGCCAAAGGCTCAGTTTACATTAGGTGAGATTGCTCACCTGATCCATCCAAAATAGCCACCTCAGTGAACACAAAGCAACTTCTGATTTCAAGGCCTTGCCTCTAAAAATTTGGTGCTGCCACATACTCTATGCTAGGAGCAGTTCTGAGAATGAGCAGGACAGCCAGCGGGAATGCACAGATACAACCAAGACAAAACAGGTGTCTGGCTCTCCTTGAAACCCCACAGAATCAATGTGAAGAAAGCCACAAGAGCCATCTGAAAGCCTAACCACATCAGCTACTTTCTCTTCTGAAGCCAAATGCTAGTTTGAGAACTGTAAAATAATAGTGAATGCTGAGATCCTCCAAACCCTTTTGAGAAAGAGGAAAAATGGAAAGGACTTCAGAGATTAATATGCAACAGTGTATTTCTCTTCTTTACATTTTCATTGCTGTATATATGTTAACTTAAACTGAACTCAGTTTCTCTCATAATTTGGTAGGATAAGAAATACGGCTTTAATAAACTTAAAAAAAAAAAAAGTATTATGGATAAAATAACCTCCTGGGTTGCAAAGGATGCAGGCTGGGAGTGCAGTCTAGCTCTAGAATCTGCCTGATGCAATCAAAAGAATTCACTACATTGTAAACTGTGTTCTCAAATAGCGTTCAGACAACACCAGGGCTGGTAAACCATGTTCCTAATTGTCTGCTGCCTCCACCTAAGCAGGGAAAGTGCTCAGAGAAGCCTGGGGGGTTGTTACAGGTTAGTGCAGATTGAGCAAATAGGTGAGATGTCCAAAAAGATATGAAATATTTTCACAGCAGAAGTTTCTGAGCAGATTGGCAGAAGACCAGAAGTCCTAGTTCTGCTTGTGTTTGATTTGTATAGGTTAGGCTGAAGTGCTTGATGTGACCTTTCACTTCTGCTGCAGGAAGAATTTTTTGCAATCAGCAGATAAAAATTCTGCATTGTAGGAGATGGATGCAGTCTCCTCCCCAAGATGCTAGCAGGTCACTACCACATTTTCTCTCGTCTCTGCAGTCAGCAGTCTGTGTGCCAGGCAAGGAGAGATCCAAGTCTCACTGAGCTGCATTCAAAGGAAGCAGAATCATGCTCCAAATTTATGTTGGATGCATCATCTGTAGGTTTAATGCACCTCTCTTATAGAGAACTTTGTTCTGTTATGCAGAGCTAAGGAAACAATACAATCAGCCTCAGGGATGAACAATTTTTGATGTTCATAACATTATATACTGCCTGGGGTATGGAGTGTTGGGGAGCGAGGGGAAGGGAAAAAACATTCTCTTCTACTGTTACTATAAGCAGTTTTATAGCAATATTTACTCTCTAGGGCTCTCCCAAATTTTGAGCTGGACGACCTCTCATCTTGAGCTGGACCTCTCACCTTTCAGGAGTACAAGTAAGAGTGCCCAGAACCTAAGCATTTAACAGCAGCTACATATAAGACATCCACGCTGCACATAATTGAAGCATAAAAATTACTGAACAATCTGGAAAATGTTGCATGACTTAAAACCCACTAATTTTCTATTAGTTCTGCCTTCGCTTTTAATTTCTTAATTGCTCCTTCTGAATAGAAAATGACTTTACCAGGTTATTACTGCGATAAATATTAAAAAATAATAATAGGAGATGATATTTGCCAGTCAGTATTGTAAAATTAGGAGTGTTAATAGAACAAAAGTGCTCTTATGCTCCCAAATGCACGTAGGTTGTTTTGTTAGTAGGAGTATTGTTGCCAGGTAAGTAAACTGACCCTTAGGGGAGAAAATAGGTCAGAGCAGGCTCATAGAGCAAAGATTATTTAGCTCCAAATGCACTACTGGAAATGTATATCTAGTGTGTGTGCGTGTATGTACCAGTGACAAAAGATGAATTTATTTTAGATATAGACAGCTACATAGATAAATTAAAATAGAGAAGCAAAGCTGCCCTTGGGTACTGCGCACAGTTAGAATAACTGCTACTTTTAGGTTTAATGGTAGCCTAGGGGGAAAGTCCAAAATAAAAAAGGAAGTCATCTTCTCTCATTTGTACTCAGCAGAGACAACAGCCTGCACTGTCCATTGGCAACAGTGTTGTTTGTATGGTGGGGGAACAGCACCAACTTTACCATTCTGTGGATGAAAGTGGTAAGCGTCTCATATTCATACAGATATATGTACACATATATTTAATCTCTAAAGAGACAAGATTTCTTACAGCAACATTTCAAGACTGGAAAAGAGCAGCAGCTTTGCAGAGATCCTTTGTTACACTGCTGTGGTTCATAGCACCTTTCAGATCAGATAAAGCTGACATCAGGTTCTGCCCTCCCCCTTCCAGATTTCTTCACCTTAGATGAGGGATTGCAGAAGCAGTCACATTCACACTACAGTGTCCTTAAGGGCTCTCATTGTAGGTAGCAGAAATTCTCTGATATAAATGTAGCTCTTCAGAAATATAAACAGTTGCAACAAAATATGGATGATCAACATAAATTTCAAAACAGCACAGACAAAACAAAAAGCCAAGGGCAAATAATTCTGTGCTTGCAAGGATGTCTGAAGTGCTTCCAGATACTGTGAGAGCAAACTATTACAATGTTTTACATTTGCATAGAGACAAGCACTTTAATCTCAAAATGTCCATTTCTTCCCTCAAAGGTCATTTTGATATTTAAGTGGCAAGTGGGGAAACCAATGCATTTCAGTTCTGTCTTTTTACAATTAACTGGAGACACTTAGAATCACACAACCATGGGACCTTTAAAGGCCAGCTAGTCCAACTCCCTGCACTGAACAGGGACACCTACAGCTAGAGCAGGTTGCTCAGAGCCCCATCCTCCCTGACCTTGAGTGTCTCCAGGGATGGGGCATCCGCAGCTTCTCTGGCCAAAAACTGACTGTATCCCAGTGCTGTGCTCCAGTCACTTCACATGACTAACTATGTGAGTCATCTCCTCTTCTGCCTCTACAAAATCTGAGCTTATTTTCAAGCTTTCTCATCTGTTGATGCAGTTGCTCCCTGCAAATGATCAGCACGGCCTCTTGGTGCAGCATGCCTCAGCTAAGATCTGTAACACACATTCGATTAATGAACTGCTCCTTCAAGTCAAGTGACGCAGGAGAGTACAGCGTTGGACTGTGATCAAAGATAGCGGGGATTTTACAAAATAAAGCTCTTCTGTTTTTACATTTTATTGCCTTTTCTCAGCTTACCCATATAAGACAAGGAAGCAAAAAGAGGAATAAAAAGAAAATGGCAGGTGTTAAGCTTGCATTAGAAAGAAGACTGCAGACCAGTAAGCATAAGGGAAGGTAAAAAGAGGAACTGCAGCTTCTATTTTAATCATATGTTATCTCTGCTGAAAATTGAAATAGAAATTATAGTAATAGACCTGTTACAGAACAGAGCAGAACACAGCATTAGATGCTGAGATTTTCAGGCTTTTCTTTTTTTTTTTCCTTTTCTTTTGTGAAATACAGAATTTTTTCACTAGCCAACCTATGGATAGCATTGTGCTCCACACTTTGAATAACTACAGTGCTAACAAACTCTGTTAGCAAACTGGTGAGCTGGACAGCAAGAAGCCTGCCATGCAATGGGGACAATCCAGCATTACCAAAGTCAACATCATGGCCACTGACTGCAGTTTCCAGCTTATGGCACTCAGATGTGAAGAATAACCTGATGCAATGACTTTTTGTGATCTGTTCAACAAAAGCCTGCTTCGACTCGGTGCAGTGGCAAAACAACAGCCTCTTCAAGGTGCTGGATTATCACTTCTCTCTGAAGGCACCCAAACGCCACTGCGCTTATTTACTCTGGGTGGCAGCTAAGAATATTTAAGTGCTTCACCAGGTAAGAAGAGGCTGCAGAATTGAGGTGCGATGCAGGGTTCCAGGTGCTTCACTTGAAACCCTCAGTGCTTCACTTCAAACCCTCAGTCAAGTTCATAAAACAAAGCTGACCACCAGGAGCACCATGGGAAGCAAACACTGCATCTGAGCTGGAAGCTCTGCACCAGCCTTTTCCCTTTTTGCACAAAACGTTTCGGGTCAATCAGCAGTGTAATGGTGTTCCAGTTAATGGACAGAATCAATGTTTCAGAGAACAGGAAAGGCAATATTTAAGAAAGCTAGACTGCTTCATTACACTCTGGAAGAGAAACCAATTTTTGATTTTAAGCAAAGGTAATTGTGCCACCCCGGAGGAAACAAATATTCATCGATTTAATTGTGAATTCTACCTACCTCAGGAGCATGAGACTGGTATTTTACTTTGATCACATCATTTGTAGCGATGTATTCATCATTTTTTTCACTTTTTCTTTTTTTTTTTTTTATTATTTTTTCCCCCTTTTCCTAAAGTGCTTAACCTAATTGTCATTAGGAACCTTTAAAACAGCATCTGATTCATAAATGATTTTTGGTCTGTATCTAGTAATCACCAAGGGACACTGTCAAGAGACCATTTCATGTTGTCTCAGCTGATCCCTGTACTGCAGTGGCAGTTAGCTTCCTCTCTGGATCACAAGGGATGTTGAAAACTTTCAGCAGGGAAACTGGTAAATTAATTAAAGCACCTCAGTGAAAAGTTCTGGAGAGTCAGTCCCAGAGAGGCCAATTTCAGAATTCAACATACAAATGCAGACATCTCAACATGAGAGTGTAAGGCATAGGTGGGAGCAAGGACAAGCTTAGGTCCCCCTTAGGCTGCATCTCCTTCTGTGGGTCACCTTAATGCCTGGTGGCACAGCTGTGATCTGATGGTGCTCAGTACCTCACAGGGCTGCAGTTCCATTCTGAGGCTATTCTGTCCTCTTAAGGATCTGGCTGTTTATTCCCATCTGAAAGGTAGCATTCAGTTTAGCTGATCAAAGCTTGGGACTGGTTCTGTAAAATCCACCTGAACTACTATAAACTTAATTTATGATCTGAGTGATATTAAGTACAAGGCTGCTGAATAATGAAAGAAAAAAAGATGACAATTAAGTTATTGGCTCATCTCCCTCTTTAAAATACTGTTATGCTACAATCATCTGCTGCATCTCATTATACCATGATCTTCGTGCAGTTCCATTGTGCTCCTAAAAGCAGCAGACATTAAACAACTGCAGTATGTAAAAAGTGTTGAAGAAGCCCCTCACACACATTTTCCTGTAGACCATCCAGTGACCTTAATAAGCAAGGAAGCAGCAATCTTACCAGTGGGAGAATTTCCCAATCCAAAGTCTTGGAGAGGATCATTCTAAGATGCCTGCATAGCTCAAATGACAGAGTCCATACTGCTCATATAAGCAAAAGTCTCTCTAACTGCAAAGACAAACGTGCTAGCAGAGGAAACAGAAAGCCAGGACTTCTTCCCATACTGTAATCTGTGAGGAACAGACTGGAAGCTGATGAAGGCTGCAGTAAAACAAAGCACTTAGGCATGCACTTCAGCACTTCCTTTGTTGACCAACAGAAACCCTGCACACGAGACATCTTTTTCTTCTGTTTTCCTGAGCATGAACATGGCACGTAGGGCTAAATCTAGCACCAAATGCAGCTGTGTAATATTCAGTTAGCAAGAAAAGGGACTAAAGCTGACACTGCACATTTCAACTACTTAAGCGTATTCTGAGCTCACTCAATGAATGGAAAGATAATATTCTTTCACATACAGCAGATGAACTCCTTGCATAGGCTGAGAAATATTCTGCTTACACCAAGCTGGATGCAGTTCCATTAGAGATGTGTGGATTCCTGAGTCATAGCTGAGGTACAGTTTGGTACTGATCAGAGCAGAACGAACAGCTTCCCACTGTGACCACATTGCCTCTACAGGAATGCGTCATAAACTCTTTTTTTAATAGGTGGTCATGCACTCATCATGCTAAAGGATTCCTGTCTCAGGCAGCAAATGAGCTAGAAAAGTTAAAGAAGCAAAACACTCTTCTCCTGTGAGGTACCAGACTGTACTCAGAAGAGCTTTGATCATTTTTCTGGCACTTGGATTAAGTGTCAGCTTTCAGTGGTACCAAAATTCATACCATTAAATTTCAGTAACTTCATATGTAAAAAACTAAGTCATGCTGTTGACATGACCTTTTATTTCTTAATTGCATCTTATTCTCTTCCAAACAAAGGCAAATAATAACTACTTCTCCGTGCTTCTATTACATTTACATTTTTACTTTAATCCTAATTATTTGTTGAACTTTACTTTTAAAGGATGGGAGGGATGGATGTAGGCAAAAATAACGTCTCTATGGTTTGCTCAGAGAAGTCTGGCAGGGATGTGAAATGATCAGGGGAACCACGTGGGAGCAGATGAACGTAAGTCCTAAGTATGCATGCTTCCAAGAGCTTTTAATGGGGTCACTTCTGTCCTAAGGCACAGCACACCACAGTTCGGATGACAGATTTTGGCCCTGAGCTCATCAAAGGTTTTGCAGATGACTTTAACAAGCTTGGGTTTAGCACAGAGGGGGCTGTGCTCAGAGGACCTGAATGTGGCCAGATGGCCAAGAGGGGGATGTGTCCCCACCAGAAGATTGAGTGGTGACCATGAAAGAAGACTGAAAGATTCCTGGGTGGGAAAAGCATCATGCTCAACTTGGACAAAGGCTTCAGAAGAACAAATGGATGGCTTTAAAAAGGCTGCAAAGGGAGAAAACATTAGAACATAATGACTGTCACTGAGAAGGAATGGCTGCTGGTTATTCTGCAATAAACCTTTAAATTATTCAATGCAGAACATTTTAAAACCTTCCCCACCCACCAGAAGTTCAGCTATTCTTTCCAATGATTCAGTTTTCCCTTTTCAATACTGTATGTTCTTCTGTTATTGTAGAGAAATAGAGAATATACATATAAATCAGAAAGCTGTACATGGGGTGGATAATGTTCATCCACCTAGCAGCTGGGGACTCTCCTTCTTCGGAACCTTTATCACAAACACATCTGTGGACCCCGTTCTCTCTGCACTACAGTCCTCCCTGCAATAAAACACCGCAGACAGACACCAGAGAATTTTGTTAGAATTAATCACAGATCAACGTCTTGGAAAGGCTTTGTTTAATTCTGAGAGGTGCTGAGGGAAAAGCCCAGGCATACACATGCACCCAGAGCTTTAGGATGAATGGATTAAAATCTGATCACACAAGGTTCTTCCCCAGGAAAAAAGGAAATATACAAGTATTTATAAGTCAATAAGGTATGGAGTTGTTGTTGTTTTCTGTTTACTTCATGTCATCTTTAAAAATGCTTAATACACTGCTTGGGAGATGCGTGTTTCACTTTAATGCAGATTTAACCATTGCAATTCATTAATTGAATTTTATGTTCCCATTAAATGCTGCAATCAATTCAGTCTTGATACTCTAACTCTTTTATCTCTGCTATAGAAAAGCTCTATTAGCTTTACTTGGCTCAAAAACAATACAGTGAACTATCCTCAATTATTAATCATCTGTTTCCCCTTCAATAAAGCTTTTTGGTCCTTTACTACAGTCTGATGATATATTTATTTGGTGTGCAGGGATCGGAGCAATACAGCGCACTCTCTCTCTGGGAAAGGACCCAAAAATAACTATCTACTTGATATCAACCCAAGGGATTTCCTAAGGGAATGCGAGTATCATTTCAGGGCAGGTCATCAGCGGTGTAGGGAAATTGGACAAATATGTGTCTGGGGAACAGATGCCTCAGGGTTTGTAAATGTGCGAGGGAACCTTTCCCCTCTCGGTCACCAGTTCAGATCCATCGAGCACAGCTCTGACTGGAAGCTATTAAACATCTAATGAACTTCTGGGGCCTCCTAAAGCAGGGAGTGGCATTCCTATCAAGCACTTACTTACATCTTGGAGCTGTTCCTACTCAAACTGCAATCTCAAAAAAAAAAAAAAATACACAGAGATGGGAACTGAATGATCCTTTCTGGAAAAAAAAAAAATATGGCAGATTGAAGAATGTTTCATCTGCAACACACAGAAAGTAGGCTTCATCTGGGCTGGCAGTTCAGCTTTAGATTTACTACCACCCCACATTGGCCTTGAACACCTCCTGAGATGGAATCCACAACTTCTCTAAGCAGCCTGTTCCAGTGCCTCACCACCCCCTGAATATAGAATTTCTGCCTAACATTTAACTTAGATCTCTCCTCTTTTAGTTTAAAGCCATTCTCCCTTATCCTGTTGTTCACCTGTTTAAAAAGTTGGGTCTCCCTCCTGTTAATAAGCTCCCTTCAAATAATGGAAGGTCACAATGAGTTTCCTCACAGCCTTCTCCTAGTTGAACACCTTGCTCTTGGCCTTGTTAAACAGAATCACAGAATCACCAAGGTTGGAAAAGGCCTACAAGATCATCCAGTCCAACCATCTACCTCTCTGGGTTCCTGAGGGCCCACTTTTCAAGCCTGACCAGGTCACTCTGGATGGCACCCCTTCCTTCTATTCTGCCAACTACATCACCCAGCTTGGGTGTTATCTATATACATCTATATATCATATATCTATATGTTATCTATAAACATGCTGAGATTGAACTGAATCCCACTGTGTCATTGATAAAGATGTTGAGGAGCTCTGGTCCCAACACTGACCCTTGGGGAATGCCACTTGTGACCAGCCTCCACTTGGACACAGAGACACTGACCACTATTCTCTGGCTGAGACCATCCAGCTAATTCTTTATGCACCTAACAGCTAAGCCTTAAAATCCATCTCTCACCAATTTAGAGATAAGGATGTGGTGTGAGACCATGTCAAAGGCCTTGCACAAGTCCAGGTAGACAACATCAGTTGCCCTTCCTTTCTCCAGTGATGCCATTACACCTTTGTAGAAGACCACCAGATTGGTCAGGCACAATCTGCCCTTGCTGAAGCTATGCTGACTGCCTCAGGTCACCTCCTCATCTCCCATGTGCCTTAACATATCTTCCAGGAGGATCTGCTCCACGACCTTCCCCGGCATAGATGTAAGCCTCATCAGCCTGCAGCTCCACAGATCTTCCTTTCTCCCTTTCTTGAATATGGGAATTATGTTTCCCTTCTTCCAGTTACCACGGAATTTGCCTGGCAGCCATGACTATTTGTCAGAACCTTTTCTCACAAACCCGATCAGAAGGACTCAAAAGACTTGCAAACCCACACTTGCAGCATCTCAGATCTCAGGGAAGATAACAGTGTAAAGAAGAATTTGATTTCATGCTCGGAGGGCTGCTCTGGGAGGCCTGGGACTCCAGAACTGTCACACACTGATGCAGGTCTCCCTGCACAGAGGAGACAAATGCTGAGCTTTACAACCACAAACCACAGCTGTCGATGGGAATTGGCAAAAGCACAGGGAATTCTGGGAAACATAGATGGCCTACAGCAGAAGACAGGGAATTGAGTAAGGCTCTCTAACACCAAAGCTCTTTTGTTCAGCTCCTGGTGCTTTACCATCCTGGCATTTGTTTTCTGTGATACTGCATGCGAGAGACATCGCAGTGCAACTATATGGTGTGTTCTCCTAGGTTATGCTGGCACTAACTCACGTAAACATGCCTTACTGCAGGCTCAGGTCCACTATGCCTCTGGGTTCAAATAATTTGCAGCCACACTTTCTACCTTAGCTGGCTGATAGCTCATTGCAGTCGCCTCCATGTTTCATTTGAGAAGGAAAGGACTGAAGTTTGCCAGTTGTCCTCCTCCCTTCTTCTAACACAAGCCAGAGCTGTGCTGAGTTGCACAGATTAGCTGTGGTGAAGCCCTGTGGGCCATCAGCACAGCTGCAAGCAAAAGAACACGTGATCAGGCTCCCAGCTCTGTGGTCCAGTACAGGAACTGGAAAAGCTGGAACTGGGCACTGTGGCTGCTGCTCAGCTACAAAACCTCAGACATGCCCTGATGCTCTGGTTTCTTTACACCTTTTTGAGTGGAAACTCTTCAGGGCTCACTCTGCACTTCTATGGCACGCAATTAAACTGCGCTCAGATTCATGCAGTGGCTTCTGAGTAGCGCAGTAATACAAATTGCAAAGAGCATGCAAGTTTCCATGGCAAAAAAAAAAGCAAAAAAAAAATACGAGGAAAGACAAGGTTTTCCATGATGCTCACCCTCTTTTGTTGCCCGTATGTGCACATCTAGCTATTCCAGTCCATTATAATCAACTATCTTGCACTCAATGGCAGGTGAAATGTCATACCTCAGGGTAAATTTTCACTGCAGTAGGCAGAGAATTTGTCCTTTAAACACCCTTAGTGTTTAATGGGAAATTGATCCAGTAATTTAAACTCCAAGAGATACAAATGTTTCTTGTGGGACCGTTTTCAAAAGTGTTGACATTTTGATTCACAAAATGAGACATTTTTAAAAACAAATGCAAATTCATTTCATTCAGGATTTGAGGTCAGCTGGGTGCTGGAAGAGAAGCGTGCGAGGAATGTTTAGCACATTCATCAAGTGTCTTTTAATGTCTGTATACTCAAGGGTTTAAGGTGACATCAGAGAAAGCAAGAGCAATTTCTGAAGTTCTCTGTACTTACTGGTGCATCTTCAGATGAGGCTTGAACCTAAATTCACCTATTTTACTTGCAGTAGTGGTGTTTAGGGCAAAAGAAAACTTGAGATAAAGGACTGAGTTTTAGTGACCTCTAAAAATACCTCTTTTGCATGCTTTTATCTCCAAAGAGCCCTGATCCTGCTGAGCAACACCTGGGGGATTTGGCAGTGTTTTGCTAATGTCAGAGCAATCCACTCCAGGACTGGAGCCCAAAAAAAAAACAGTGCACAGACCAAAACAAAGTGCACTAAGAGGGGGAAGCTCATCTGGGTCGAAGGCTGGGCTCTGGCCACTCTTCCAGCACAGCCATTATTCAGCACACTGTGCAAAAGACAATCTAAACAGATGTTTAGGACAGATCCACAACTGACTCACAGACAGTGAGTTCCTAGTGGCTCAAAATGTAACTTCACCTTCTGACACTTGAGCATTGGTTTGGGCTCCATCCTGCAGAAGAAGGGAGAACAGCCTAGGAGAGCTGGTCAACTGGCTGAACCAACTACCAGCACCTTGCTTTGATCAGCGTGTGGATTGAACTGGCACGGCTGCACAACAGGCTAGTTGGGGGCAGAACACAGGGCTTGTTTTCCAGCACATAGGGGAGAGAAAAGACTATGATCTTGCCCATGAGGAACCAGCAAAGGAGAATAAGCGCTCTGTAAGTTCCCCTCCGAGGTCCCTTTCCCCAAAGGTGGTTGCATTTCTGGGAGCTGCTGCTCAGAGGAAGTTGCACAAATTCAGGCTCTAACTGAGAACAATACTTTCCTCACAGACACACAAACAGCAGCACCCAGCACAGTCAAGAGGAAGTGGAAAAGCCCCAAACCCTATGCAATATGCAAATGACCTTATTCAGCTCTATGAAAACAACTGCCCAGGAACAACCCCAGCCCTGTGCAGTGGTGTGTAACTGATCGCCCATGGTGGCTTTGTATTAGATCTCCAAGGGACAAGCCATGGCCTTCCTGCACTTCAGCACACCGCTGGCGTGGGCAGAGGTACAAAGCTGACAAAATCAGACCTTTCCCACAGAACATGACACGCTCACTTGAGCACAGGATTTTCCTCCAGGACCTTGACACCCCTTCTCTTGCTGCCTCAGACTGGCTGCTGTGCTGCTGGGCTCTGCAGGAGAAACATTTGCTGGTCCTGCATCAGCGGCACCATCTCCCGAGAGCACTCTACAGAAGCATGATAACATACTCCTAAAATAAAGCATATCCTTTCAAAGCAGAAAAGAAACCTGGTCCCAACTCTAAGAGATTTGAGTGGCTTCTTCATTCACTGGGAATTTGACCAACGTTCCCATCTGACAAGCTGATGTAGGTCACTGCCAGCAGATCTCTGCAACATTCTGAGCACACTAAAAAGAGAACACTGACACGTACAGTAAATAGTTTCTAGCGCCTCAATGTAAGCAGGATGCCAAACATTGATGCACAGCAGATCATATTTGGTCACTCAGTCAGTACTTCAGAGGGAGTTCGCCACCAGCTTTCAAAGGCAGGAGCGCTTGCCCTATTCACTTCTGTGACGGACAAAACAGGATGTCAAAGCATCATCAAATGGCTTAGGTTGAAAGAAACCTTAAAGATCACCTAACTCCAACCTCCTGCTGTGGGCTGGTCACCACCCAACAGCTCAGGCTGCCCAGGACCCCATCCAATCTGGCCTTGAATTCCTCCAAGGATGGGGCACCCACAGCTGCTCTGGGCAGCCTGCACCGGAGCCTCACCACTTCTGAGTAAAGAATTCCTTCCTAACACTTAATATAAATCTCATCTTTTTACTTTACAACCATTCATAGGATTTGGGGGCTGCTATTTCTTTTCATTCGTTCTAACTTTTTCTGATTTGTTCTGTCATCACAAAAACCCTGTGACACATCATTCTGTGTCTCTGGCAGGGCACAGGGCTGCAGGGAGACACAGGCCTAGGGCAGCCTGCAACACAATGAATGGTGGGTGCCACTTTGGGACAGTCCCTCAGCACTGCCCAGGCCTGTCACAAGCCTCCATCACTGCCAGAGGTGAGGCAGGCTGTGGGGCATGCAATGCAAACCTGCTTGCTCCTGCAGCCTACATGTCTTAGTGGCAGCAAGGTGACAGAGCAGGAGCAGGCCTTGCGTGTAGGACTGTCGGTGGCTGACCCGCCTTGAGCTGCTCCATGAGGCGGCTCTTTGGTTTAACTGTGCTGGAACAACGCCAGCGCTTTGAGTAAACTTTTCAAAGCTGCAGTAAGGCATTGTTTAATTTTGATTTCCAACCGACCTCCAATTCACTTGGAGGGAAGGCAGAACATCCACTCCCAAGAGTTTCATCTCCTGGCCAGGGCTCTCGCTGCATACTTGCAGCTCTGTGTTCCAGCTTCCCGCTGCCCCCCAGCACAGATCAGTCACTGAGCCCTGTCTGTATTTCAGATTAATACAGTTGCAGACTAACTGCAGCACTCCAGGCTCTGGGTTTCAAAATCTCCCAGCCTCAAACCTATACACAGCCCCCCCAACATTCAAACACGCACACACGGAGCTGTATGTCACTTCTACCAGAAGCACCAAACAACTTCACCACCTCCTCACCACCACAGTTCCCTCCCCAGCAATTCAAGATCCTTTTTTTCTTATCATCTTTCCCTCCACTGGAAAGCTTCCACTCTTTCCTACCAGTCTATTGCCCCCTAACTCGTGCAAATAAAACTGTTTGGATGGCTCACGCTGCAAGTGAAAATGATGGCAGGAGGTAAAGTGAAAAGAGAAGCTGCCAGGAACCAAGCAGACCGAGAGTTATTCTTGTAAGGTGAACTATGTCAGCAATGGGTTTATACTGCAGCCCCATTAATAGCAACACAGTTACAGTGGTGGAAAGTGAACCACATCTGGGGAAATGAAAGAAGAGCGAGCGTGTGGGGGACACTTCTCACCCAGGAAATGGGAGGTAGAACCAGGCTTCGTATGGGCTCTGGCAATGAGTGACTCCGGTGTGGTGCATCCATTCAAGGCACTCGGGCAAATAAATTGGAATGGCAAAAACACCAATCACTGCTAACACTTCGCTTTGGCAAATGTTAGCAGCTTTTGTGTAGCTCTCCATTAACTACTGGCAGTGCTCTGCAGAGGAGAGAGACTGCAAGGACACAAGTGGGACAAGCCAAGGGAAGTGCAAGCTGCAAACCTCTGCCTGCCCTCTTCAGCAGCCAGCTGAATATTAATTCTCAGCTTATTTGCATAGCCGCAGATAGGCCTGTTCCTTCTAATTTTAGCTTTTGCCTAATTTAAACCTACAGGCATGCTATTTTCATGGGGCTTTCTTCTCTTTTTGATGGATTGCTAACTGCTATATGCACCCTGCATAGTTGAGAAATTGGTCATGTCCAAGAAGAGGTGGGAAACTTCTGTTAGAAATAAGGAAATGTAAAAAAATTACCCATTAAAACATGCTATCAAGCGGCAACGTGCTGAGCTGAGGAAGGGAGTGAGGCCTGCAGCCTGGCTGCACTCTGCTAGGTGCCTGGAGCTGGTGCATGCACTCCCACATTCTACACACAAGCCAGCCTACTGCCCTACCTTCCACAGCTGCATGCACACACACACACGATGTGAACTCACACACTGCTATCCTTCCTCTACTATTTTCATTCCCTCTGTCCTGCTTCCCATCACTTTAGGGCAAGGTCTGTTTTAGAGCAAGAGGAGCAAAGGCATCCCACATCTCCTCTCCCTGCTGCTCACCTTCCCACAACTACAGCATGGTTGAGGCTGGTAGGGAGCTATGGGTCCATCTGGTCCACCCCCTGCTCAAGCAGGCACATGCAGAGCAGGGTGTTCAGGATCACGTCCAGGCAGCTTTTGGAGATCTCCAAGAAGACCCCACAGCCTCTGGGCAACCTGTGCCAGGGCTCTGTCACCTGCACAGTGATGAAATGCTTCCCAGTGCTTTGATGGAACCTGCTGTGTTCCAGTTTATGCCCACTGCCTCTTGTCCTGGCACTACTGACAAGAACCTGTCTCTGACTTCTTTGTCAGAAGTCTCTTGACTCCTTTCAAATATCTACAAACAATGATGAGATCCCACTGAGCCTTCTCTTCTCCAGGCTGAACAGCCCCAGCCTTCTCAGCCTTTCCTCACAGAAGAGATGTTCCAGTCCGTTGACCATCTTGGTGGCCCAACACCGGACTTCCTTTAGTACATCCAGGTCTCTTGCCCATACTGGAGGTGCCAGCACTGGACACAGCACTCCTCTCAGCCTCAGCAGGGCTGAGCAGTGGGGAAAGGATCTCCCCTGAAAATGCAGGTATCTTCTTCCTGCCTCTGCTCCTCCTCTCACCCATAGATCCATTTCCCCTCTCCTGTAATAGTGAGCAGATGGCGAAGTGCTGAGCCCACCTGAAGAGGCAGCAATCCTGCACATAAAGAGTATGTGAAAAACTAAGGGCAAAATATTTGGGAGAGGAAGCAAGTGGGTGGAGGGAAACGCCTGGAGGGAACAAAAATCAACAAATAATACACTGAAACATGAGCACTGAGTGCCCAGCATGGGTGAAAGGGCACAGAACTTACAAAATACTATGCAAATACGTGTAGTCTATGCAGACATATGTCTAACGGATGCTAGGAACCAGGAGGCTCTCCAAGCCCCAGTGGAATGATGCCATCTCACTAAGCACAGACACAAATTTTAGCTGTTCTTAATAGACTGCCCCTGAACGTTTTAATTTAGTACTTTCAAGTAAAGAACTTTAAAGATAATATTTTTTGAAAAGGGAACTGTTATTTCTAGAACAATCAAACAGGAAGCCCAGTTCTGCTGTCAGTTATTGATAGAGCAGCAGTTCCTCAGTTAAGATTTCTCCCAGTTGGAGCAGTGTTCAGACCTAGGGACACCATTTCCAACATATCAGCCTATTCCTCATGTGTTCCCAACCTGTAAAGCCTTCCTTCCTTGTCCTTGTGGAACCAGGTTGTCAGTGCTACAGTTTCAGTAACACAGAAAATCACAGAACAGAATCATAGAATCATTAAGGTTGGAAAAGACTGTTAAGATCATCATGTCCAACCATCAACACATCCCCACTGTGCCCACTCAACCAGCGCTCAGTGCCACATCTCCATCTTTATTGAATACCCCCAGGGACAGTGACTCCACCACCTCCCTGGGCAGCCTGTGCCAATGTTTGAACTCTCTTTCGGAGAAAAATTTTTTCTTAATATCCAACCTGAATGCCACTTGAGGCCATTACCTCTCATCCTGTTGCTGCTACTTGTAGCAATACTCACAAAAAATGCAATAAAGGAAAAGCAAAACACTACAGAAAGTGGACTAATTTTTCTAGCCAACCATAAATAACCAAATTAGTAAATAAATGAAAGCACACCATAGAGGCTTTTTTTTTTTTCCTTGGAGAATAACAAACTGGACTAAAGGAACAGCCAAACCTGGGCCCAGTCCGATCTCTGAGATAGCCCATGAGCGATCAGTCCCACAAGTCACACTTCTAACCACCCACCAAACCAGCTGCTTGTGAGCCACAGCTAAGCAGAAGGAACAAGCACCAGGTAAACAGCAATAATGGCACGCACACAAAATTGTCCAGCTCATTTTCTTCCTCATACCTCAAAGCAGTCAGATCTGCAGGGATTACCTGCACGAGAGGTTGTTCTGCACACAGGAAGGTCGCCTGCACCACTTTCATTTTAAAAGAGTAACAAAAGTGAGCTGAGCATTGTCTGTGTATTAACTCTAAAATTTGGGAGTGGAGGATTTCAGTCATACATGCTCGACCCAGCACTGCTGCCTCCAAGGCTGCTACACGGAGAGCTCTTGGAAAGCAGCGTCTGCTCCGCGGGTTACAGTGATTGCTCCTGACAGGTTCTTCATGGTATCACAACAAATTAGGTCACAGATTAGATTTTCATAGTGCAGATTACATCTACTGCCTCTGATTTTTTCTTAAATAGAGCTGTAGCCGAGAGGTTTGGGCTCAGGATTGGCAACAGAGCCCCCCCGGTTCAGGCTGAGACAAAGACTGTCCTACTGACACTCATAAAACTCCTCCTTCACTGCTGCAGTTGGGAGGTTTGATAGTCTTCCTTTCCACCCAGCAGGCCTTTGAGAAAACAAGAGTTTGTTCACTAGATACCCTGGGGAAGATCTTACAGCATTTCTGCAAAGCAGATATGAAAAGCAGCATTTTTTGTTTTGTTTTGTTTTTTAATGCATTTTTTTTTATGATGGAAAAACATCTGTACCACATAAAAAATGCTGGGAATGGAAATGAAAGCTATCTGCTACATTTAACCCACTTCAATCTACAAGGTCATGCATATACTCCCTCTGAGCATCTCCAGCGCAAAAAGAAAGAAAATTAAGGAAATAAATTCACGTGTCCTGTATTGAAAATCCCAAACAAATACATGAATAAGTAAATAAATACAGGGTGAAAGAGTTTTCAAAAATACACCGTGCATGGATGGTGAAACAGCTCAGGAACCAAAAGAAAACCCATGCTACATCCAGACCCACACAGCACAGTGCAAAACAAATGGTTCTGAAGAGCTGGGCAACTGCAGGCACCTTGCAGTGTGCTCCCTACCCATCACAAAGCACAGCCTGGCTGCAGGTGGGAAATTCCTGCTCCAACAGCTGCAATGCAGAAGCCTGGGCTGCTCCTGCAGAATCACAGAATCATCTGAGTTGGAAGGGACCCTTAAAGGCCATCTGGTCCAACTCCCCTACACTGAACAGAGACATCTACAGCTGGTGCAGGTGCTCAGTGTCCCATCCAGCCTGACCTTGAACATCTCCAGGGATGGGGCATTGGGGCATCCACCACCTCTCTGGGCAACCTGTTTCAGTGCTTCACTACCCTTATTAAACAGAACTTCTTCCTTATGTTCAATCTAAATGTCCCATCTTTTAATGTGAAACCATTCCCCCCGTGTCCTATCACAACAGACCCTGCTAAAGAGCATGTCCCCTTCTTTCCTATAGCCCCCTGTTAGACACTGGAAAGAATGAGGCTGTACAGCGGTTGGAAGCCTGGTTCAGCTCCAGGGTGGGCTGCAGCTCTGCATGCCTGCAGTGATGCAGCTGATAAGTGAGTTCACAGCCACCGTAAGCACTAAAGGAAAACCTAAACCAGGTGATCAGGAAGATAGGTCTCAGCTGCAGCTAGCCTCAGGAACAGACACTGTTGGAATGACCTTCAGCTTACAAGAGCAGCACCACGATGGGACTGCACTCCTGAATACCCTTGGCTTGGGTGGACAGGAGACCCTCTGGAGCAGACATGCAGCCTCAGCCAGTTTGTGCCTGCAGAGCAGCCCGGCTGTGTGCTGACCGAGCACTGTTTGCAGCAGATGGAAAAGAGCTCTCCTCCTCCTCTGGGTGAACCAAGAGCACACGATGCTCTCCAGCACAGGTTTGGAGAGGCAGCTCTCAGTCCCTTTGCCAGGTGCCAATGCTGCTGTCTGAATCCCACAGCTGCCCCTCCGAAGTGATTTTACCCCTCACTTCAGCAGAAGTTCTTCACAGGAAATAAGCTTGCGCTTTCAAAATTCTCATGTTCTTCCCCAACAAGCACAGGAAGTGTTTCAGCTGAACAGCGGCCTTTATTCTTGTGAGCACCGCTCAGCCTCTCACACCTCTGAGTAAAAGCAACAGTGAAAAGCAGCCATGCCCTACACACCCCAAGTGCTGTAAGGAGGCCCTCAGCACATCACCTCCTCATGCTGCTGTGACATTTAGAGCCCCAGAAAAAAGCCTAATTATTTTTTCTCCTCAAGCACCACTGTGTATGTTATTGAAAATCCATGGTACGTGCTGCTTGCTGAACAACCTGCACTATCGATCTCGGTCAAGGAAGCAATGCCCCATGCAGCTCCTCTGCACCCAGCAGCACCGGGCTCTGGGCCCAGCACCTTCCCAGTTCCACTCAGTAACGCGGGTTTGGGCCAAGCACTGGAACAAAGACGGTGCCGCACTTCCCATGGAACCTCACATCTCTTCAGAATGCTGCTCGGTTTGGGGTTCGGGTGAAAAGGCAGCGTCTTTTTTAGCGCTGTAGCCACACGCCTAAGGAAGCACCTACTCGGCCGCACCCCTGCGCGTTTCTGGGGTCGTCTGCGTGAAAGAACGATTCACTCATTACAGATTTCTAAATAACAGGAGGGTGCTGCAGCTCGGCACCCTGCAGCCGGTTAGCGTCACGGGTTGGGGGCTGCTTTGTGCCGCTTCCTCTCGATTTCACCACGAACCCTTTTGAAACGCCACCATTTCCTACGAGAGGGGGCGGTTTTCGCACAGCCCCGCTCTCGCCGCGCTCCGGACCGGGGGGCGCCGCGTCCCCGCCGCGGATCCCCTCAGCCCGGCTCCGCTCAGGGCGACAGGTGCGACATTTGCATGAACGACGGCGACCGCGAAGCCCGCAGCCCGGCCCCTGCCCCGCAGAAAGGCATAACCGAACCCAACGCATCGGCAGCCAAACGAGGCCACGGCCACCGCTCGGAGCCCAGCCGGCATCCATCGCAGGTGCAGGATGGGACACCGCGCCGTGGCCTCCTCCCAGCACCGCTCACCGCGGCTCGGTGCCGCTCCGCCACAGCACACTAGGAACGGCGGGGCTGCCGGGCCGGAGTTTGTCCCTTTCGACGCGGCGGCTGCCGCGGGATCAGCCCCGCGCTCTGCCCCTCACGCACACGAGCCCCTCGGCGCGGCCTCGCGACCGCCCGGCACGCAGCGCAGCGGAAGGCTCGGCGCCCCACGACGCCCGGGGAGCGGCAGACCGCGCGCACAGCCCCGCGGCGCGCAGCCCCCCACCCCGCGCGGCCGCCGCCCGTCCCTCGGCGCCCCCCCGGGGGCCGCTCCCCTCAGCCCGCGGCCCGTGCCTACCTGGAGCGGGGCAGCCCAGCTCGCAGCCCGGCCTTCCGCCTCGGCTGCCGGCGTCACTGCCACAGGTTGGCTGCCGGCGGCGGGCTGCGAGCGCCGTGCCGCATCGCTATAAAAGGAAGCGGCGCGGGGGGGAGGAAGAGGAGGTCCCGGCACCTCGCTCCGCCGCCCGGCCCGCTTCCCCGCCGCCCTCGCACCTGCCTCAGCCCGGCGAGGAGGGACTGCGAAGCCCCCCAGCACGATGGGCGACGTGAGCGCCCGGGTGGGGCGCGGCCTCAGCAGGCGGCTCGGTCCCCGGGGCCGCCTCGCAGCCGTGGGGCAGCGGGTCTCATCGGGAACCGCTCCGTGCTGCAGAGGTCCTGCGGCGACCCCTCGGCCCGGAGCTGCTCTCAGGAAAGGCACTGAAATGGGGCCAGGAGGAGGCAGAGCCTGAGGGGCCTGCGGTGCCCGGACTGGGGCGCGGCCCAGAGCCAAAGCCCTGACCTGAACGCGTCGCTACGAGTCTGCTTGGCTTCCCTGCCAGGACGCTGGGCTCGGTTCCGCTGCTCCAGAGAACACCAGGGCAGCCGGCAGCTCTGGAGCAGCACGGAATGTGGAGTCAAGCAGAGGCATCCAGTACCTGCTGGCTGTGTTGGCCCATGAAGCACCTCAGTGATGTCTTTGAGCCTGATCCTCCCCACCTATCAAAACCTAAACAAGGCTGAACTCTTCCTTCAAACCCAGACAGCTCCTTTAGTCTCTGGAGCTGCTCAGGCATTTTGATGCGGATAGAATGGATCAAGATCTGGACAGGCTGGATGGATGGGCTGAGGGTGATCGTATGAGCTTTAACAAGACCAAGTGCCAGGTACTTCATTTTAGTGACAACGATCCCATGTTTAGCTACAGGCTTGGGGCACAGCAGATGGAAAGCTGCACAGAGGGAAAGAATCTGGGGATGTTGACAACTGGCTGAACACGAGCCAGCAGTGTGCCCAGGTAGCCAAGAGGGCCAATGGCATCCTGGCTTGTATCAGAAATAGCGCAGCCAGCATGAGCAGGGAGGTGATCGTTCCCCTTTACTGAGCTCTTGTGAGGCCACAGCTTGAGCGCTGTGTTTGATTTGGGGTTCCTCATTACAAAAAAGACATTGAGGCCCTGGAGCATGTTCAAATAAGGGCATTGAAGATATAAAGGGTCTGGAGCACAATTCTTATGATGGCTGAAAGAACTGGGGTTGTTTGGAGGAGGCTCAGAGGAGACCTTATTGCTCTCTACAACTCCCTGAAAGGAGGTTGTGGCGAGGTGGGATCAGCCTCTTCTCCCAAGTAACAACAATAGAACTAAAGGCAATGGCCTTAAGTCGTGCCAGAGGAGATTCAGATTGGATGTTAGAAAAGATTTCTTCTCTAAAGTGTAGTGAGGTGCTGGAACAGCCTGCCTAGGGAGGTGGTGGAGTCATTGTCCCTGGAGGTGTTCAAGCGCCATGTAGATGTGGCACCGAGAGACACGGTTTAGTGGGCATGGTGGGGAGGGAGTGGTGGTTGGGCTAGATGATGTTAGTGGACTTTTCCAAACTTAACGATTCTGTGATTGTAACATCCTCGAGGCACCTTACACAGTTTCTCCTTGGTTTTATGCCAACTGTGGATTGCATCTTGCTTGCAGTAGGGAGAACTCACCCAGGAGCCAGCCACCTCTATCCCCACTGACCAGGGGAAGAGCTGTTCAGGGTGCACATGAGCTTTCCCTCCAGCAACAGATGCTGTTGTTCTGCTGGGCCACCAATCCATTTCAGAAAGGGATAGGGATTAGAGAGGCTAACACCTCTTAAGGTAATTTTTTTAAATGGCATTTTTCTGCCTGGCTTTACTGGCAGCAGTTCGCTGGGGATTCTCTTGCCCGGCTGATTCAGCAAGGCTTTATGCTGTGGCACATGGCCCTCTGCAATGTCCACAATGGCTACAAATCCTGAATATCATCCACAACAGATTGAAAGGCAGCAGCAAGGATGGAAGCAGAGTTATAGACTTTTTAGGAAAGTCTGTTGTGATAGATGTGTTGAAGTACAGGGGTTCTTCCACCCCATAATTTATTTTGCTTTGCAGCCATTCCCTCTGCACCCAGGCAGGAAGAAAGGACAGGAGAGGCTTTTCTACTGGACTTGGTAGCATCTCACTCAGTCAGACCTGGCAGGAACACAGGTGCTGAGCTGAATGAACCTGAGAAAAATCCAGCTTTAAGTAAGGCAAATGTTCCACCTCTACCCTCGAGGCAGCAGTTTACAGAACCCCATATAATAAAGCAGGTATGGGATAGACTTGGGCTCTATATCTCATGTATAATGGTTTTAAAGGCTGTGAAATCAGGACAGAGATGCCACTCCTGTGGCTTAGCCCCAAGGTGGGCTGTGTGCAGCAGCAGCACCTCCTTGCATACAGCCCCCAGCTCACACTCTCATCACCTCAGGTGCCTTCTGCTCCTTCATGATGCTCAGCTGCAGCAGCTGCTCTGATGGTCTGACTGGCATTACTGCTACTGAAAGGTCTTGTTGCTTCTCCCAGACAACAGACCTGCACTTCTCATCGCTTACAGAGCACTTGAGCTCTAGGTGAGTATAATCACAGAATGGCATGGGTTTAAAAGGACCACAGTGATCATGTAGTTTCAACCCCCCTGCTATGTGCAGGGTCACCAACCCACGTAAAGGCAGTGCTCAGAAGAGAACTGCCCACTCCTTTCACTGACCTTCTTGTCAGTGACGGAGTCCTGATTTTTCAGAAGGGTCCAGGATCATGCTTGTACTCCTTCCCTCCAGAAGGGCTCTTCTACTCTTGTAAGCTACCCTCTGCTGCTCACAAAGCAATTAGATTTCTTCTAATCAACTGCAGAGTCTTAGAAGTCCCCAACTTCGGTTCATATAAAGCTTAACACTGAGAGCTCCTTGCTCTCCTGCTGTCCTAGACACTAAGATTCCCTCATTAGCTCAGCATTTGATAGAGACAGTTTAAGCATTTCCTCTCCGGTGGCTTTCTACAGAGGTTGCTTGATTCCTATGAGGAAGACAAAGACTAAGGAAGTTCCTGGAGCATCCTGGATCATCAATCTGCCTTTCTACCACGATGTCCCACGAGTTGCACTACACGCCTTTTTCCACACAGTAAAATGTCTCAGCTGAAACATGGTGGGCAGTTTCAGGAAGGTGCTGCAGCTTGCTTACTGCTTGGCTACCTCCAGCTCAGGGGCATGTGCACACTCAGCATGGATGTGGAGGAAGGGAGAGAGGGACAAAATCCATTACTAAGCAGGGTTTGAGAACAGCCTCAGACTTGAAGCTGTAGCACGCTACTCCTTGTTATTCTAAGTTTACAGACAGCTGTAATAAGTTCTTCATACAGTATTTCCTGGGAATCAGACTGGGGAAATTAGTTACCAAAACAACCAGGTTAATGCTACCGTGTGGATTGAGGTAAATATATTGAAGTAATGTCTGTGTGTAGCCATTCTAGGGCAGCCTTGAGTGCTCAAGGGTGAATCATTTACACAATACGACTACAAAAGAAAATCAGATTTCTGAATTTTTGGTGGTAACTGAAACACCTTCAGGCCTCAGAGAAAGAAATGCAAGAAGAAAAGGATCTACACACAAGTAGCAAGCAAAGGATCTTTAGCACGAAGTAACAAGCGTTAAGGGGAGAGGAGGTTTCTAGTCACACAATGCCTGAACCAAGACCAGACAGGCAGGAACTGCACAGCTGCGTTAACTGGATTTCAAGTCCCAGGTAAGTCTGCAGCTTATTCCAAACACTCAGCTGTCAGGCAGGACAGCACACCATTGAATAGTTGCTCCTCTGCTCTAGTGAGACTGGCAGATGTGATGGCCATCACTAATTGTTTGTCCCTCACCCCCACATTACAAAAGACCGAAGCAGACGCCTGCCTCACTGCATACACTGGGGTCTGTTCTGTGATCCGCAGAGGAACAAGGCAAAGCCTGTGCACTGACACACTATCTGTTTTTTTTGTGCTGCTTGAATGCCAGCTGACGAGAACCAGCCCAAACTCACAGGTCCCACGCACGCTGCAGTGCAGGGGGCTGTGAGCTGAAATACAAGTTGACAAACAGCAGCCAGCTTCTCTAAAAAGAAACTTGAGCGCTCTCTCAGCAGATGGCCAAGCCCTAAATCACTTTCAATCATTTTCTCTATAGCCCTGAAAGTATCATTAGCACAACTTGAAATAGTTTGTATTAGATAAAATTTTTGGCTTACAGCTATATATGAGAATATCTTGCAGTCCTGTGTGCATTCTGTATTGATCTGAAAAGCTTCTGGCTGTGTTTTAGTAGGGCTAAAATAAGTGTGTCATAAAAGCATCCTCAACAGCTTTAAACTCAAAAATGAGCCACTCAGTTGTCTGTAAGAAACTGAGGTCTGAAGCTAAACTTCATATATGAAGAGGACATTTGCACCCATCACGTTCTGGTTTTCCAGTGCCAGAGTTATCTGACTGTAGAATAGTAGAATAATTTATATTGCAAAAGACCATTAAGATCATCAAGTCCTACCACTAGTCTAATACTATCAAGTCCACCACTAAACCATGCCTCCTAACACCACGTACACAGATCTCTTAGCCACCTCCAGGGATGGCCATTCTATTTTCTGTAGTTTCCTTCAAAAGGAACACCAAGCATGCAGTCTCAGAGCCAACCCAGTGCTTCCTTCAGTCTGGCGATCCAGGAATACAGAGCACAAGTCAGTACCCCACCCTCCTGGAACACTCAGTTGTTTCCTGTGGTCAAGATTGTGATGCATTTAAGGCATAGCCTAAATACAGCCACATGAACAGCTTTCCACTGGAGGTTAACCTGCTTTATTAAAACTATGTCAAACAAAAGGAGATATTGCAACAGATCTTTCAAATGTATCTTGGGAGAGAAGCACAAAAAATGTTGCACCCCAAGGTTTTGGTGATTTTTGAAAACAGTGCTGTAAAGACATACAGCTATAAAGAGTACTCAATCATTATATGTCCTGGCAAGCCTCTCTATCTAAAACTGATTCATTATCTGGGTAATATTATTGCTTTAATTACACATGTGAGAAGATATCCAAGGTAACAGTCCACTGTAAATACACCAGCATTTACAACATGCTAGTACTTGAATACCCCTGGTTTGGGAGAATGGGAGAAGCATCTTCCTGTGAGGAGTAAGTCTTCCAATGTCCAGAATTAAATGAAAGCTAACTAAATAAATATTTCCTAGTGAGAAAGAACAACAGAACAAATTTGTTTGTTTAGGAATCAGGAAGGCTGAGCCAGTTTGCTTACACACACACTCCAGTGACAAAAAGGTAATTAGTGGGTATATTCAACCATATATGTTCAGGTTTTATTACAAATAAAACATTAATTATTTGAAAGACTTCAAAATTTGCAGGTGAGTGGGAGAAGCAGAGGTAATGAGATAACTTTTTTTAGGCAATGCATGGCCTAGAGTTGTAGGCAGTGCTGTAGTACAGTTATACCTACCAGCAACACAACTGCTGCACAAGAGTAGATCACAGCATTTTGCAGGGTTACCTGTCTGGGTGTACGGCCTAGAGCTATCAGCTCGGTCCAGAGTAGTGCTTTGGGAAGGCTGGGAAAGTTATTTTTTATTGACGCCCAAAGTTAACTATCAGAACTACAGAATCTGGGGCAAGGGCAAGTATCTGAAAACTATGAAATCATATTTATCATGTTGGAGCATTTGGTATTGTGAGGGAAGAGTATTTCAGAGTTTTGGTATATTTAAGATTTGTGCCGATTTCACTGGTGTTGACTACCAGCCTGTTCAACTATGAGCCAAGATTGCCATAAAAAGAGTGAACGTCCAGGGTATTCTCTGGGCACAATCTTGTCTTGGCCTCTTCACCTCTTAAAAGTATATGGAATATCTACCTCAGTTTTGGCTTGCAATAGGAAATTATATGTCACTGAATAACAAAGACTGAGGTTATGAAATCAGCATATCTGTGAAGGCTAACATCTGAAATACTGCAACAGGGTAAAAGATGAACATAAGCAGAACATTTAACTAGGTTGCTTCTTGTTCTTCTGCCTGCTCTGTATTTCACTCCCCCTTTTACAAAACCTGTAACCTTTATAAATCAAAAAGCCCCAAACTGAGCAGAATATCCTATGGAGAACCAAGGCTATGTACACTGCTCAAGAATCTATCTTACCACAGCAGTCTTGTGAGCCCTGTGCTGCTGCAGTTACTACTTTTGATACAAACCAGATTTGATAACTCTACACACACTAACTTTTCCTCTGGCTAAAAGATGAGAAAGTAATTTCAAGTGACTTGTTGGAGCAGCTGGATATTAACTGAGAAACCTTCAAGAACAGAATCAGAAACTCCACACGCTGGATCAGAACTAAAACGCAAAGCAATAAGGTCACCTCCATGCAGGAGATGTTAGTACTGCTCGACTCCATTTGAGGGCTGCTGTTGGGTTTGGGAATCCTGTTCACGGAGTTGGAAGGCAGCGCAGCCAAGGGCCACGCTGGGCAGCTCCTCCCAAGCTGAAGGGCCAGCTCCAGACAGCGGGCTTCACACAGCGCCTACCAGAGCCACAGAGAAAGCATGTGGAAATCCATGGACAAAGTGCTTTGATGCTAAATTCAGCAAGTAAACTTTTCCAGATAAAGGCAACTGCATCCATATTTAACAACTGTTAAACACATTTAATTGCATTATATAAGGGGTGCTTTATATTCAAGAAAAAACATTTCAAGTGTTGAAGTTCTACCTGCATGGAATCCAGACTTTCTCCCTGGACGATATTCCAGTTGACAAAAGGGCCTTGTTCAGATATCTGGGATCAACTGAATACATTTATTTAAAAGCAATTTTAAATATTAAAAAAGTAGAAATTAACACATACAGTACTCGAAAAACTGTCACATTAAATACATGTGAATAGACATGTGTACTGATGTTTTACCTTAACATTCAATGAGAAGTCAAGATTTTAACTAGTGGCACAACCAGATCTGATTTCTGTACATGTTGATGTACTATGCAATAAAAAAATAAATAGCAACTGTTGTTCAACAGTAAATAAGACATCATCTGCAGAGCATACTTCCCCCTCGGGGGGCACCTTCCCCTGCCCACCCCCCAGCCCCTTATCAGCTAGTTTTCCATAAAGATTTAGACTTTCCAAATACTATGTCATATACAAAATTGCAGACAGTGGCTCATTGAGTTCAAATATAATACTGTACTTAAACTCAGTCAATATCATACATTTTCAGATTTCTTATGACCCACAATAAGCCAGAATAAACAGAACTATTGTTCCCGATGGAACGCATTTAATTTTATAAAATGCATATGTATACTATTTTAAAGAGCGTAGAAAAGAATAGACATTTGATTCTACATAATTTTACATGCCTAGATTTTCTTTATATGGTTTGCTTTATCAGTTTATTTCAAGATCATTTAAAAATACAATTGACCACAAAAGTGAATAGGTTTTGTTCTTTAATGCAACTTAAAACATTGTATTAATGGATAGAATGGAATGCTAAATAAATGCTAATCCTGACTTCCTTTCCATAGAAAACAGAGTAAAGTCTGAAATACTGGAACTGGTAATACTGAAGCTTAGATGCCAGCAGGCTCACTCACTCCTTGTGCAATTTTTTTATTTCTATTTTTTAATAAGCTTTTGCATTGAATGATAAAACCATTAACAGTTGATATATTTGTTTCCATTTTCTCCATTTGGGGTTTGGACTGTTATTTGTTTCCGTATTAACCACAAACAGAATTAAATATTCACTGACTACAGTCTAGTAAAATTGAATTAAAAATGAAAGCTCTCAGAAAGCCTGAAAGGTGCTTTTATGAAATGAAAACCTTTTCATGCAGCCAAGACAATCTGCTTTGAAATAACAGGGCCAGGTGCTGAAGCCAATGTAACATTTAACACAAGTAATGCAAAGCTACATATGAATGTTATGGAACTTGGTACAGACAGACTATGGAAAAACACACAATTGCGTTACGCATCAAAGGTAAAAAAAATAATAATGTTGAAAGTAACATAGGAAATGAACATTTTTGGTAATACATTTAAGTGTTTTCTGGCAATGCAACTTTATATCAACTTTCAAGAAACCTCAGGTCAAATGCAGCCTTTAATGATTTTTCTACAAATTAGCTTTCTAATAGTAATAATAATGTTTGCTAGCTGGTGCTTTGAATTGAGACTACTACAGCTACTGCTTGGTGAACTCTCCTAAAAACAACTCGATAGTTATAATCTGAGTTATAGCACTAATGGCCTGATCAAATACACAAAAAGTCATATTAACTTCCACTTTTTAAAGCAATTAAAAATATTTTAAATTTATCCTTATACCACCACATAAGAAATTTTATTCAGATAACTGACTTCTAGTGAGGTTGAAGACAGAGGAAAAAGAACCACAAATCATTTTCAAAGAGCCAATTTAGCTATGAACAAATACGGTTGCAAGCTCACATTAATCTGAATAACAATTAAGTTAAAATGTTTTTTTCTTCAAATGTAGCTATATGACTAAAGTACTACTTTTGTACAAAGGCAGGTTTCAAGTAAGCATCTAAATGCATGCATAATGTCAACAGTCAGCGTTTTATATAAGTCCTTGGTTACTAAGGATTCCGTGAAAGAAACCAGCAAATTTCACATATACCTACTAAAGTACAATATGACTAATTCTCATTAAAATAAGTTTTTGAATGAAATAATTTTGTAACTTTTCATAGTGAGGTAATATCACAGGGGAACTGCAATCACAGTTTGGCATAGGTCCACATAATATAAACATGAAATGCTGTATGCACACCATAAAACATTACTGTTATCTGTAAAGTCAGTGAATATTTGTCTTCGTAATTACACTTAACTGAGCACTATATTAAATAAATAACGAAGTGGGTTTCATAGCTGTAAACTGCATACACTTATAAACTGCAGACTGATTTATAAATTGTCCAAAACCATTCACTCATTCTAACTTTCTGCTAATTGTATATTGAAAATACCGAGTTATTAGGAACAGTCATTTCTGTACAGTTACACGGTTGATGGAGATCACCTATGTTTGGAAAGCTGGCAGTTCACACGTATTTTTAACAGCATAGACAGAGATGTAAGTGCTAGATGCCGAGGATGGCTTCAACAAACCCAATAAGGCGTGCCAGGTTCCAAGGCTACCATAATACTGGCAAAGGCAGAATAACACAGTATATTTACAATACATATAACTCAACCTCATGAGGTGAAACTTAAATGAATTCTTAATTTGTAACAGCAGCTATATATACAATTGTGCACAGGATTACAGGGAGGCAGCAGCGTTCGCTTTTGCTAAAAAGCCCGTCTTGCATGAAGAATGTGCAATGCTCAAGTTTGGGGATTTTTATTTGTTTTTACTAGTCTGACAGAATGTGCACAAAGGACACTGGAAAGACCCCTTTCCTCTGTGGCTGTCCTTCAATGTGTCCGATCTGCAACACAGGAGAAATAAACAAACAAGTAAGTGTCCACACATGCACAGGACATTCACAGATAGCATTAGCTCTATTCAAAACCAGCAGAATTGCATAGATGCTATGGGAACTCTGCAAGTTTTTTGACAGTTTAAGGCATCCTCAGTTAACATTTGAGTTTGTGTAAGAGAACAAAATAAAATCCTACAAACTTATAAGAGAAAGCAACTGCATGTAAAGAGAACAAAGCAGCTACAGTTGAATTTAGAAACCTACAAAAGCAATACACACTGCATTTCAAAAATCTCCCCACAACAGAAGCCTGACTTTCTTTCATCCATGAACTGACTTGCAGCAACAGGTCACACCTCTCTCAAAACCATTCATCTGAGTTAACTGTGTAAATCATAAACATCTCATGTGTCAGCTTACGGCTGTGAAGTTACTCTTGATAAACTGCATGGCTGGACAGGAGAAATCCTAGAAAAAAATCACTCCAAGTGATACAGGCTCAACTGCTTTCCTCAGTCAATTACTATGACTTCTCATGACTTATGTGCATACCAGTGCTTATAACAAATAACAGCACCGTTTGATTAAGCATCCTCCACATACAATTTCTTAAGGACTTCACATAATAATCATTTATAAGGAAATATCCAAGCAATCTCTAACAAAAATGGCACTTTCTATATGAACTTTCAATTTTTAAAAAGCCTTATTATCAACAACTGTCCAACTGACAGCACTGGACTAGTAGTCTTGGTTGTCCACTCTTGTCCTGCTACGGCACTGCTCACTACTTTCAGAATAACGTACCTCCTTCCTCTGCCCTGAGCTAACAGAATGGGAAGGGGAAATGTGCAGGGCTGGCCATTTCCTCTTGTAAAGCCAAATTTTTGAAGCAAATTAGTCAACAGCCCTCGTTTCCCTTCACAGAAACACTCGAGCTGAAGCACTTCATGGAATTTGTCAGGCACGTGGCTTTTTAAAATCCCTGGGTACTTCACAAACAGATTCAGCAACTAATGAAAGTATAATCAAGGATTGGATAAAGTTGCTAATACAGCAGCTTTTCAGTGCACGCTGCTGTTCTGATACCATCTTTTCAGCCAAAGCTTTTCCGCACTTAAATGTCCCTCTGATGAATGGAAGGAAACTGTGTAGCTGGGACCACAGCAGCAAGGGTTGCACTGCACTTAGATTAAGAAATGGTAGGCAGCACTGCAATAAGAATTTGTTTTAATACAATCTGAATTAAATCTGTCTATTTTTCCACAGTAATAGCTCCTAGGTAGGGAAGCATGAGGTAGGAGGCAGCACGCAGACTGTCAAGGGAGGGCTTGAGCCTCCAAGCGGGGCTGAGAAAGCCTGAGGCTTGCACTTCAAGAACCAAAGACAATATGCAGTCTAGAGAAAGGGTGGTTATGATACAAAACTATGCCACAGGAGGGACGAAAACATTGATTAACTGCTTCTCGTTTAGGGAAGAAAAATCAGCAGCTTACGGCGCTAATTAAAAAGTTTTTCAGACTCTCAGCAGCCTCTACAGTTAAAACTTAACATTTCTGCAGTGCTGGAGATAATTACACGACTCATTTTTCATGGAAAGTATATAAGCATGCTAAATGGAGGGATGATATGACACCATCTCTTCATTTGATGGAAGGCCAAGGTGCACTACTGCCTGAACATAAATACAGATGTGTTACTGTGACCCAGCGATGAAGACAAACCCAGCCAGGATGGGGCTAGCAGAATGCTCAGAAGAGGAAGAACCTAAAAAGGGTGTCTCCTCTAGTATGAATTTCAGTGCTGGATATTAGTTCATACAAACTCTTCCCTCTCCCCTGAATAAACAAGCAAAAACAAAACAAAACAAAAAAACAAAACACAACAAACCAACAAAAAAAATTGGAAAAAACAGGCTTTCCTTTAAGACTCATAAAGAAGTGATGTGGGACTATAAAAGCAAAAAGATACATACCCACCACTCTTGGTCCTCTTCCCCAGTTACAATAATTACTTCTCCTTCAACAAAGGTGAGCTCATCATCATTATCTGCCTGGCAGTCATAAATTGTCTTCACTCGCCTAACCTTGTTCTTTCCCTGAAAATACAGCAAAGTTTTAGATTGAAGACATGAAGGAGACAGGAAACATATCATATGAATTCTGCCTTCTAGTTCTATTTTACAAAAAGGAGAAGACAACCCAATTTCCTTTTTCTCAGTCAAGGTATAAAATAAAAAAAAATCCACTTCAAGGATTAAAAAACGAGTGAAAGGAAGAAAAGATCTATACAAGTCCAGTTTTTGTGTTTTTTTTAAAGGATTCAGAACTCACAAGAAACTTCAGTAGTAAGCACACTGCTTAAGTTTCTTACACCTTCTCCATCAAAGCTTAAATAATGTCTTTACATTATTCCAATCCACCACCACCCACCTTCTTTCTCCCATCATACGTGATTAAACAAACAAAGAAAATCCAAACACGAAATCTCAACAAAAAAACAAAACAAAACAAAACACCACCACATGAACAAACTGAAATCCAATCTCCTTCGAGCATTGAAGGAGAGGAAAAGGCTGAGGAAAACACCATGTTTAAATCGCAGTGTTCCTTGCAGTTTTGGGGTCTACCAGGAAAATACAGTATTCTTTGATTTCAGATGTGCTTATAGGAATGTATCACGAAATTATTTTTTGAATGACTTTCAATCCAGAGTGTTAGCAGTTTGTTACAAAATTCTTAACTTCAGGTAGCAGTACACTATTTATTATGATCTGTCATCACAAAATTCTCACAACTCTGCTATTCTGCATCCAAATGTTTTCTAGGTCATATTTTGCTGCACACTACTAATTCACATAAGAAAGCCTGAGCCATGGACTCCTCCCCAAACATATGTTTCCCATGGCTGGAAAAATGCTTTAAATTATTTCCAAACAGAGTAAGTAAGCAACACTATCAGAAATATGCTGCTACTTTATACTCACTGAAATGCACTGCTGCCTCATATTCCTGTATTTTCATACTGTGTGCTTCTTCAATAACTACAGTTCCTCTTTGAACAGAGGTAGTCAGATAACAAGAACACAAACAAGAGGAGCAGAAGGAGATGAGAAGCAGGAGGGTATGAAGGAAAAGTCAGCAGGTTTAGAAGGATCTGTGCCAGAAGTAACTTGACAGGAAATTTCCTAGGGAGTCTTCTCTTTGCTGTTACCTTCCCATTTGAAACACCTCCATGTTCTGGCAGAAAAGCGCCTGCAGCTCAGCAGCAGAGCAGGCACACAGCAAGGAGCAGTCACATTAAAGTCAAGTTATAGAAAATAACAATTATATATGTAAGGGCGATGCAGTTAACACAACATAAGATGGGAAAAATGTACTATTGAGACAAATGAACAGAAATACCTTAGGTGAAATTTGTATGAGATCAAAGGACTTTTTTTTCGTCCTTTTTTTTTTTTTTCCCCAGCAAGGATTTACTGCAGCAAAGTTACTTCAAAGAATGCTTTCTTTTTTTCTTTTTTCTTTTTTTAAACAAATTCAGATAATGTGAACAAAAATCTCAACTATCACAAGGGACTGGAATGCAATATTAATATGGATGTTTGGAATCAGTCCCTGCTTTCAACTCCAGAGAAGCTTTGCAAACTAAGAGAACTTCCAGTCGATGCTCCAGCGATGAAAGGAAATAAATTCTGCCTCATAGAAGTTTTCCTTCAGTCAGGAATGTGAAGAAAGTAATATTCCTCTAACCTAACCTTAGAGGACTGTAGGCAACTCAGCTCGTAAGAACACGAAAAATGCCTGCAGTTCCTCTTGGCTCCGATTAGTGCTACAGATGAAGGTTTAATATTCTGTTTCTTTCACCTAGGAGAAATGAGAACTCAAGCTTGGGCTGCTATTAACCTTGGGAGGTTCACAGAAGGATGGAGCTGAAGGAAATGTAGGTTTACCAGAATAGAAGCTGAGGCACTGGTGTGTAAAAAGTAAAATGAAAGCAAATACAGAACATCTCATTTGGAATTATAAACAAACCCACAGAAGTAATAACAAAAAAATCCCTCACAATTCTGCATCCAAATATTAGTACCCATTCAACAGTGCAATTATTGTCCAAGACCAAACAATAATCAGTTGCTGTGGTCATTAAACAATCCCTCCACATTCCTACTTATGCTCAATCAGTGTTTAAAAAGAAGTATTTTATCTCCTTCATAAAACACATCCACACAAAAAAAAACCCCAAACACTCAGGTGTTCAGTGATATTTCACAAGCTCTCAGAATCAATTTCTTCAAAAATATCCTTTCAATTCCCTATATACAGCCTATATACATACCCTATATACAGCCTATTTATACCCTATATACATACATACACACCACCATACCAGTACTAATATTTATACCTAATAATTTTGGGGAACTGATCTTCTACAAATTCCAGTGCAGGAATTTATGCCAATTTTTTTTTTTTTTTTCTCCCTTCTCTCTCCAGTGGTTATCAAAATCGAGCCTGCAGTTCTACAGGCAATGCTGGCTGCCGTCACAGCCCTCAATGCACTGTGACACAGCATTTCATTAGCTTGTGCTGAGAGGACACAGCGACAGGCTAAAAGCACAAACACAACATGTTTAAAATGAACACCTGCACATTACTGCTTGAGAAGACTGCAGCAAACAAGCGTGCACACAGTGATATGTAAAAAATTGCAATAATTATCATGGATACATCACCATTTTGATCACTTCCAAGCAGTGAAATTATTTAATTTACTGCATATACGGAAATGGCTCGATTTGGGGAACACTGAATTTTTACTTGTGATTTTTCAGTATAATATAGGGGAAGAGTTTAAACAATATCAGAAACATCAAATCCACTGTTTGCTCTCTTTCACATTAGAAGGGAGCAATAGCTGAGAATGCCCTGTGTTATTTGCTTCCTTATATTTAAGTACATAAAAAAATCATAGTTGCAGACACCTTTTGATCTTCATGCTTTCTTTCACCTAATCTCTACAACAATCAGGAAATTCAAGCAACAGCTCTCACTGTCTGTTCCGATACGAACATACAGAGGAGTCAATCACAGAAGCCAAGCAGAATAATGGCTCTGCAGAAAGTGTTCTTTCTCAGACAAGCACAAGAAAGGAGAAACTCACCCTCTGCTTTCACTACCAGAACGGAAGTCACATTTCCTTTCACATAAGTGCTTTGCATAGCCAATTTGACAAGCAAAAACATCTCCTTTTTGATGTATTCTTAATGACGAGAAATCCTGAGAGCACTCTGGAGTTTCATAAAATGATTTCAATATACATATGCATGAAGAAACCTCTATTGGATGGAAATTGCACTGGCTCACAAGATAAATAGCTAGATGAACTGGGGATTGAACAAGTAGACTTGGAGTCTAGTATTCCCAGCTCTGTTACTACACAACACACAGCAATGTTAATTTTGCCAATTGAGCAATATATCCAAACCTTTGTCAACTACTTAAGTACACCAACATTAAATATTCAGGACAGGAACATTCACCCATTTGTCACAGTTGACCTAGAATCTACATTTTTACCCACTGACCAGCAGGTTAGCAGTAATAGGAGCTAGCACCCTTTCCTAACACTTTAAAATAGAATCAAACAAATATTCTAGTATTCTATAAAGCAACAAAGTCAAGAGAGGAAAATGCCTATTAATTCAGAAGTATGACTGGCACACACAAAGATGGCCAAATACCCTAGTAAATTCAAATACACCAGCATTCCCCAAAACTATCATTTGACGTTACGTACTTATGTCAGCAGGCTAGAGGTCTTGTAAACACCAAGTATTTGCTGAAGCTACTTGGATGTACAGAAAGAACATATAGTTCCCCGTCCTAGCCCATAACATTACTGTTTTGTTCGTACAGTAAGGGCTTCTTTTTTGCACAGACAGTCCTAGAGTAACTTCAAAGCCTTGTATGGAAATGTTGAAGTAACTGCAATAATACCTACCATATTTATCTTCCTGGGAAGCGGCACAGGGGTTTCTGGCAGGGTATGCGTTACATCATTAGACTCTTCAGATGCTTGTTTTTGGACGGTGTCTCTAGATTGTACGTTTGGAGAAAGATCTAAGGAGTGAGATTTCTGATTTGCCTCCGAGGGCTGAGGCTTTGGTGATGGTTCTCCACCTTGTGTTTTAGCCAACAGCTCTCCCAGCTGAGGTTTGGGAGGAAGGTCCTTTATTTGCGGCTTTGGAGGTAAGTCTCCAAGTTGCGGTTTTGGTGGCAAGTCTCCTAGCTGAGGTTTGGGGGGCAGTTCTCCAGGCTTTGGGGGTAAATCTCCTACTTGAGGCTTCTGAGTTAGTTCCAGAGGCAGAGGCTTCGGGGGCAAATCTCCAGGTTGTGGTTTCTGTGGTATATCGATGGACAGCGAGGGCTTAAACATTTCCGTGTGCTGATTGGATTTATCTATTGAAAGATGATGACTGGTTTCTATTTTTCTTAGTGCCACTAAAACAAAAAGAAATAAGTTTATTCACAACCTCCTTTAAACATTAAAGAACTGAGACACATCAATTCAGAGACAAACTGCCGAGGGTAAAATAGTGTGATTGCTTTTTAGATCAAACAAACAAACTTAGGAAAAGATACATTTTACAGAAAAGCCCAGTCAGCCCATCGACGTGACTGTAATGAAAATTCTCATTAATGCCAGCTACTTTTACAAACACACAATTGAGCTTCATATAAAAAAAATCAGGTCTCAAGACTGCTATCTGTAAAATCGTGAAGAGAAAAGGAAGTGAACTTGTATGTTCTGTGCAGGTCTGCTTACTATTTTTTAGTCTACTGATGATGAAATGCAAAAAGCCTTTGAACTCATAAGGCAGGTTTTATTGAGAGGCTAAAGCCATTTCTAAAAATAAAAGACCACTGAGGAGGGATGATGGTCTCATCAAGTTTGTCACTGATATATTTCAGTAAGCATCTAACTACTTGAAAGGAACCAAATACCATTAAAATTACAAGCCTGTTTCCCAAACATGACGATGGACACAATTTAAAGATATTAAAAAATTGGACACATGGTTATCAAGAAAAAAAAAAAATACCAATGAGATTGGTCAAAGATGGAAACAGGAGCCCAGAGAGATTATCCACCAAGACTTCCAAAACATGATTGCAAAGTTAGCTCTGCGGATTGGACCAGATGGCCTCATGAGTTCTCTTTCAATTTCTATTACTTTCTGTTTTTTTTCCCTCTTCACTACATTCTACAGGTTTCACTACTTTTTAGTTTAATTAAAAAGTCTCCTGATTTCAAAAATTCTTTCAATTTTGCTAAAGTGTAACCTTTGGTGGTAATTTAAAAATGAAAGCTGAAGACAAAGTATTTATTCTCACATACACTTAAAGAGAATTATGAGAACACCAACAAAAAAAAAATAATCACTTACCTTTCTGAGGTAGTTTGGGAAGAACTCTAGGGCCAAGTGCAGTCTTTGCAGTCCCAGTGCTAAATCAATAGATGTGATTATTAGTGCTTACAGTTGTTACTAAGTGTACCTTTTCTTTCCTATTTTTTTCTCTACACGTCTATAATTTAGAGAAATCCACATTTCTTTTGTATAACCAACTTGTCATCTAGTCTGTGCATCAAGCCCAAAACTCAATGCTCTTGTAAGAAAGGACCATTTTTTCAAACAGAAAGAGATATATGAACCCCACAACAGCTTTAATTCTGCAAAGTGAACTGCGTGTAAAAACATACTCTGAAAATGGATGAAGCTGAAAGACCAGCTCAGTGGGCAGATCCTGAACTTAAAAGAAACTCTGCTCTTTAAATATTAAAATAACTATTCTGAATCATTCAAAACATCCTCTGGCTCTTATGCCAAGGGTTTGAAGTTTTCCAGGATTGAGCCGTTGCCTCGTGTGAGTTTTACAACACACAGTCTGCAACTGCATCAGGAGACAGAGTTTCTGCTGCTCCAGGGGAAACATGGACAGCTGTGGCAAGCAACATGCTTCACCCTGTTAAGCTGTGTTACAGTAGGATAAGCTATTCATGATGGTACACAACAACACAAGTAAGACAGGAATATTTTGGAACCATTCTTGCACTATAGAGTAAGAAACACAGAGGTGATTTTCATAAGATGACCACATCTTGAAAGACAGCTTGGAATCTTCTAGTAAAAATCCAATTTTAATTTGGTTAATTTGCATATTTCCAAAAAACACATTTTAATGCATTAATTCGATACTGAATAATACTCCCATAATTTGTTGCCAACAGATAGTCAATGAGTGTCACAGGTAGCTCTCCTTTGGACACACACTACGCTATCTTAAGCTTCATCTAAGAGGCTTTGAAAATATCAGTTACAAGTATGTATAAATGGTTGCAATTCCTTTTACTTTCTGTACTCAGTAAGAAGGAGGCTCCACAGGAGTTCTACTTATTCTAAAATTTCATTTTAAAGCAAGGAAGAACTGATCATTAAGAAAATAAGCTATTTGTTGAAAATGTTTTACCCTGATCCAGACACAAGAGTGACATCTGTTTCCTCAAACTAGCAATCTCATAAGATACTTGCTTCCTTAACTCAATTTAATCCTCAACTACCATCTGGCCTGGCACCATTTAACCACGCCACATAAGAGAAGATGATGGCAGGTTATTCTGCCTTCGTGAATTAAAATTCTGAGGAGATCTGTGCCTTTGGACTCCAGCTTTCTGAATATTTTGCTGAGGGAACTCCAGTTCTTCACATCTTCACAAGTAATCTTCACCTGGCTCTTTAAGCACAGGTGATGATTACTAGCTCTGCTTCTTGGGGAGATATTTAGGTTCATACCAACAGTCTTCAAAAGTTACAAACAGGGAGAATCAAGGCATGAAAACTCAGTGAGTAAAAAAAAAAAAGTATTATTTGTGAAAAATTACTCAAAAAAATAAGGAAAAAAGTGATGAGCTTGTCAGAATATATTCAAAGGAGAGAGTGTTCTGCTGTATCAGCAGCCCTGAATCCAGTACTATTTTTCTCTGAAGTTAACTTTTCAAAATGAGTATGATTAAACACTAAAGCTTAATCTCCATGCTTTTTTTTAGAAGTTAAAATACATCATGATATAAAACTGGAAGAACAGCCAAACTCAATCTTTAATATATAATTACCTAGGCTTTTCACTAATACCATCAAAAATCAGATTTGCACATTTTCTCTCCACTTATAAAAGTCAAGTATGGCAGCAGCTCTGTGGCACAGAACATCACCACCTTTTTCTTTCTAAACCAAATGATACCTGAATGGATTCAGATGTGGCAAATGAGCTGTGTCACCAGGAACACACCCATAGCCTGTCCAGACAAAGTGGAGCACAGACTGAGGATGTCCAGAAGCTCCATACACACGTGTGATTTGCATCATGATATGCATCCACCTCCAGTTATGCCCTGATCTCATATATGCACATGGTCAGACAGGTACACCACCATGATGCTTGAGGACATTTATCACCACTACCTTCCATTGATCCTAAGGACTTCGGAACTGCCTGGCTAGTTCTCTCCTACAGAACTAGCTTCTACGGGTACTTATGCCAAAATTGACACTGAAATGTTTTGTTTCTCTGCAGTTACAGACCTCTCATTAAAGTAGCTAAAATGAAATGCCAGGAAGCATGAAAATTAAACTTCTGTCTTGCTGGACAGAAGTGTGAGGCAGCATTCCCTAGCTCAGACCTCAGTTCTGTAGGAGCCACAGGTAGATTCTGGTACAAATATTTTGTCCATTCTGTTCAAAGAAGGAATTGTGCATGGAAGGCTATAAATGAAGCATAGGAGGATCAGTGAAGCCAGAGTATTGGTACAGCAGTAATGCATGCAGGAAACTAATGGATAAACTTAGCTAGGGTTTTACTCATATGAAGGGCAATTTTTTCTAATTTACAAATTAATTATATCTAAATAAAATTTTCACCTTCACTTTCACATATACAGACTTTTACCTTGACTGCTGTGACATCCCCTCAAACTTGTTTGCAGCCTTTGTTGAAGGTGGGCCCAAATCATTACCTGAAATGAAAAAATACAATTAAAAAAAATGAACATTAGGGTAAGTGAACATTATGGTAACTGAAATATATCAGCAGAAGGTGTGCTAAGTCCACAGTCTTTCAAGTGTACCTTACATGACATGTCTGAAGATTTTAAAGATCATCCTTCACTAACAACTTCGTAACTGAAAAAGCCACAGGGACCATAATAATCCAACCTGACCTTTCATATAACAGGTTTCAGAATTCACTGGTAGCTCACATCTGCTGGCAAGGGAAGACTGAATTACACTGCTGAGTTTCTGCTGCAGGGCACTTGTTTTGAATATAGTGTTTCAATTTACTCCGAATGGGAGATACTGCAGGCAAGTGTCTGAATGTATTTATGGTAGATGTGCCTTGTAACACAACATAAGTATATTTGCAAGTAATTATTTTTGTGAGTAAAATCAAATTCAAGTTTTTGAGCACTGCTATTTTATTGAACAGTCATTAAATCAGCAAAGGCTGATAAAGTTACCATAAATGGTAACTTCTGGTAAACACAAGAGCCTAGGTATATTCAACTTTATAAAAAAGTGTCAAAATCCAAACCCAAGCGATTCTGAACTCCTTCACGGAATCTTAAAGGTTGAAAAAGATCGCTAAGATCATTTCGTCCAACTGCCAACCCATCACCAAGAGAATGTTTTCACATATCATCAGTTAATTCCTCTTTTAGGACCTTGATCATTCCCTCTTCCCTAGCTCATCTAAACAGTCTTAGAATCAAATCATAAACATTATATCCATCTCAGAGATGAAATTTACTGAAGTGACACTTAATGATTCAAGCCTGCAAAATTTCCTAAGCAAAAGAATAACATGTCTTGCTAGATACCATTCTTTGTGCTGAAGTCTAAATGAAACAGCAGAGAAGGCTAATACTGAGCCTTCCTAAAATACTTTTGTATGAAAAAATGGAAAAGTAGAAAAATAAAATTAAGACTGAAACAGACAATAGGCCTTTCCCATGTAGGTCCTGTGGATGAAAGAAAGGAAAATCTCATGGTTGCCATGGAAATCCAAAATAATCTAAAAGACATTTCTAAAACCTAAGTAATAATTTGCTTACACACAAGCTAAAGATTGTTCTATTTGAAAGCTTAGCACAGGGTAGCTCGACACTTGCACCTTCCTGTCCTTCAACTGTTATACAGGATTTTTAAAGAACAGTTGCCACAAACTTCTCAGCTTCCACCACACCTTCCGTTCTGCTAGAGTCACATTATATAATATCTATCATAGTATTTTAGGTATTGATTTGGACTTAACAGTTAGAAAAACAAAAACAAAAAATCTTTGAAGTCCAAACTCTTCCAATGTTTTACTGCCTCTGCAGCAGTACAGAACTGCTGTAGGAAACACTTCTTCCCATGTATATGAAAAAATAGGTAATTGAAAATATTGCCAGTATTTGAACTTCTTGAGAAAAAGGCTTTACATCTAACTCCATTCTTTTCAGATTAAGCACTTTATCAAATCACACATTGTACACATGTGCACTACGTGACTTAACACGTAACTGAACTTGCTGGGGGAAAAAAGTGCTTTTAGGCTTGATCTCCGTGTTATGTCTACACTAGAACCAAGAAAATAGCCTTAAGATAGGACTAGTGCATACTTACTGTATGTAAGTATTAGACTCCAGCTTATGGATTTAGGAAAATTCTGCCAACAAGACTAGAATTACAGAAAGTTACAAGGGCCCAAGATTCACAGCTGCAGGGAGAAGTTGCATGCATAGAAAAGTGATGGATGCAAAAAGGAAGGATTTGAGTAGAACAGAAAATTTCCTAAAAAGCTCCTGCCAGAAAGTTATCCTGTTAAAAAAAAAAAGAAAGCATTGTTTCTTTATAACTTCTGCTGATGTAAGGATGCAAACCTATCAGTCTTTGCACGTGCACAGATACCATCACACAACCTGAAAACATAAAGACAACACATCTCACCAGTTAGCTGTGAATACTTCATAGGGGAAATCTGGAGCAAAGCCCAAGGAGATGAGCAGTTCTGGGAACTGGGTGAACTGCACGGACTCACTGAGGCACATCTGCCCCAAACCAAGATCCATCCAGATCAGTGAACTGCTCAGAACTGCAGCAGGGCTGAAGGAAAAGATGCATGGAGGATGCAGCAAATGAGGGTGAAGCAGCCTGGGAAGCTAGGGCAGAGAGAGGGAGGTGGCAGAGAAACTGAACAGGGTCCCAGGGAAGTGTGGAGTATTTTCAGTTTTCTCAAGTGAGACACAGAAGCCTGGAAGCTACAGTGACAGAGACAGACTGTTGATTTCTCTAAGTTGACACATCAAGCTGCAGGAAAGCAAGCAGCAAGTAAAAGAAACAGAAGTTTTTTATATATATATATCATAATAAAGGTTTGCCCCTGCCCTTTTGTCTTGTGTTTCAAAACTCACCCCAAGGAACTGGGCCCTTATTCTGGGGTCCGTGAGGTAGTGGGCTTGGTGGGTCAGAGAGGGTTCTTTTGTGTCCTGGGGGTGGGGGAGGTGGTCTCTTCTTGGAAAGAGTGGAGCTGCCACTAGAGGGTTGAGTGCTTAGAGGGAGGGTTGAAGGAGGGCCTGCAAGATAACAAACAACCTTCTTACAAATACATGTGCATCAATGGCAAAGCAGCACCAAAAAAAATAAAAAAAAAAGAAATCACAGTCAGACCACAGTGAAGTGCAGTGAAAAAAAAATCAAAAGACAAGCCATGCCAAAACACTGTTTGAATTAAACAACACGTTCACCACATTTTTAACCTTTTCAGCTGTGGCATTATAAGCAACTTGACAATAGGATGACACATATACCGTTTAAAGATACAGGATTAATCACTCCAGGATTTTTAATTTTAGGTGTTTAAGAAGAAATCTTAATTTTAAGTAACATTTAGCAGTTTGGGTTTTCAATCACTATTTCACATCAGAATGAAATAGCTTTCCAGACGTTCAATTACATGGCTAAGTTTTTGGGTTAGTTTGTTTTCCTCTATGCTATATCAGCTCTGTTAATAAATTGGAAGGGGTTGTAGAAATATATATCTTCAAATTTTCTTTGCTTTGTGTTTTGTAAATAAACTACGGAACATTTTCCATAGTTACTTTTCATTTTAATTTTCATCTAAATACACAAGAATACACATCTGTACAGCAATGCAAATTGTTGTATGCTGCATACATAAAATAAACATTAGACAGGCCCTTTATCTGTCTGAGATCATTTAATGTGCTTATAGCAGTTTTTTTTATCCTAAACCCTGTATTTCCCCTGAATCAATGTTGGCACAGGTATCATTCAACACAACATGAACTTTACAGAACATGGGAACAAGTACTGGTTAAGAGGAACAGTTACCACAGGGGAAAAATGAGTTTTCCCTATCAACTTCATCATTCACCTTCCCAAATGTCATTATAGGAAGTTAAGAAAGCAGGCAGTGCTGCACGCAAACATGCAGTGAGGAGACAACTGCTCGAGTCAGCCACCATTACTGCCAAAGTAAATGATTTGTGACACTTATTTAAATTAATTCTATGTTAGTTTAGATTAGCTTAAGGTCCATTCATTTTTTAATCTCCTCATCTGGTAACATCTTACTGCAGTCACGATCTTGCATTAAATTTTGAATGTAAGAGAGCTTTGCCATCACAGGCTGGATAAACGAAGAACGCTAAGCATACATTTTTAGAAGCAAAGTTTATTTATACCTGAAATTTCATTTCTATCATGAACTATTTTGCAACACTACAGAATGTACTATTTCTGGAAACGCAGCTTATTAGAATGGAATTGAAGACAAGATTTCATTTTGTTAATCAGCATGTACCCTAACCTGCAAACAGAACAGAATCTGCATCTTGAAAAAGTTTATTTCCTTGTTGCTTTCTTCTAGATAGAGAAGTACATAATTCTGCATGCCTTCTCAAATACTTATCACAGAAGTATGCAAATTGGTGAAGAAGAATCTTTGCTAAAGTTCCTTAGGTGAAATACTGAACATTGAGAAAAAGAAAATGATTCAGTTACACATAAACATGCACACATTTGCCAAACGTTCTAAGGTGATGACCTCTCTTCTTCACCCAAAAGAAAAGATTAATCAGACTGCCTGTAGGGAGCTAACCATCAGTCTCATCTCTTCTCTTCCAGATTCATGGCCTTTCGTAGCAGAATCACTCAATCACAACCCCAGCAAAAATTTAGATCTTGGCTTTCCATTAACTGCTTAATCTTGTGAATCAAATTATTAATCACAGAATCACAGGGGTTGGGAGGGATCTCTAGAGATGACTGCATCTAAATCCCCTACTAAAGCAGGTTCCCTACAGTAGTCACATAAGAATTCGGCCAGGCACGTTTTGAATATCTCCAAAGGAGACTCCACAATTTCTCTAGGTAGCCTGTTACAGTGCTACATCTCACTCACTGTAAAGAAGTGCCTCTTCATATTTGTGTGTTACTTCCTACACTCCACTTTTTGGCCGTAGCTCTTGTTCTATCACTACACTGCACTGAAAAGAGTCTGGCCTCATCCAATTGCCTCCCACACTTTAGATGTTTACAAACATTGATCAGATGCCCTCCCAGTCTTCTTTTCCCCAGGCCAAACAGACCCAGGTAACTCAGCTTTCCTCATAATAGAGAGGCTCCAGGACCCTTATCTTTGTCGCCTTCTGCTGGACTTTTTACAGGAGTACCCTGTCTTTCTTGAACTGAGGAATCCAGAAATGGACACATGATTCCAGATGTGTCCTCACCAGGGCAGAGTAGAGGGGGAAGAGAACCTCCCTCAACCTGCTGGCCACACTCTTTTTAATGCACTCTCAAATACCATTGGCTTTCTTGGCCACCAGGGCACACTACTGGCTCAGGGCCAACCTGTTGTCCAGAAGAACACGCGGAGCTCCTCTCCAGCAGCTCATACCCTAATCTGTACTGATGGGTGTGGTTATTCCCAGGTGCAGGATTCAACATTTGCTTTTGTTCAACCTTAATAGGTTCCTCTCTCCCCAGCCTGTCCAGGCCCTGTTGAATAGCAGCACAGCCTACTGGCATTTGTGGTTGGCCTTGACGATCTCAAAGCCTTTTCCAACCTGAGCAATTCTATGAATCTACGATTCTATTAAAAGAAGTAGAAATAAATGTTAATAATAACATCATTTTAAAAGAATGTAGAAAACATAAGTGTATGTCAGAATGGATGAGACGTACTCTATAGTATATTCCACACTTCTGAAATGTCTGCAAGTGGCAAAAGCTCATGGATTCTAGTGTGCCACCACCTAGTGCCCTGTGGGGTGAACTGCACTACAGCCTCACCATTCAATATTAGCACAGCCTTGCCCTCCCCAAGGGTTGCAACTAACACCAACTTTGCTTAAAGTGCTGGGAATGTAAAATACTATTCACACTTACTGCTAATCAAACTTCAGAAATAAGTAAAACTTGTGCTTCTTATTGCCAACAGAAGAGAGATTTCTTCTCTACGGAGTTTTTAATCCTACTAAGTTTTATGATCATAACGAAGTATTTCATACTTCATATACCAGTAGTATGTCTCCAGACAATGGAGTTTAAAAACATTATTCCCTCATAGAATTGAAGAGTTCACATGGTGTACTGCAATTACAGGGAAAAGGCAATAAGGTATTAAAAACAATGCAGGTTTTCTGACTCCTGGCACACATTCCTACATTAATTTCAAAGGCACTTAAATGGAACGAATAAATAATAGTTTATGAGGTATGCACTAATGATTTAGATGGCTGAAACACAAAATTTACTTTCAAATAAACAGCAAATAAGGGAAAAATTCAAAGCATCTTTTCAGAGAAAGGTGCAAGTCACACAACACTGAACAGAGTAAACGTGGGAAATGTTCTAAAATTTGAATCAGTCCATGGAAATAGCTGATGAAACAATATGAAGATCTGATGCTGTATTAGTTGCTGGTAAAATTATTCTAAAATACTCCATATTACGTGAAGTCTCAAAAAATTGCTATTTTTTTTCTTTCAATATACAAATCTAGGTAGGCATTTCTAGTAATAATCAGAGCAGTTTTCTAGATCAAAAGTCTTCTGCAATTCTAACCCGGCAGCAAGTTGGTCATTTCCTCACCACAGTCATCTTAATGTTGTTTTATCACGTCATTATGAATTTCATATTTTATGAAAAACATTTCCACCCCGATCCCCCCAAATAAGCATAGAAAAAACAACCCAAAAACACCTTAACATTGAACTCTGCTTCCATTAGGCTCTTTTATCTTTATATTTAGCTGGGCAAGAGATGCTTTCTACACAAAATACAAGCTATTTCCATCTTTCATCACTTTTGCTTACTATAAAGATCACAATTTCTTATGTGAGCAGACCAAATCATCTCAAACTTACAGTACTACGGTAAATAACCAGAAAATATCTGCAATTAACAGTGCATTTCTGCGTTTTGGCTTTTGTGCAGTTAGTATATTAATTTGTGTACTAGTGAAGAAAACATGCAAAGCTGTTCCCATCCACTTAAATTGCGGTTTTATAGTGTAAAAACCTCACATTTGTATTTTTTTTTACCACTTAATGAGAGATATGGAAGAATCAGTACTCCAGTTAATGGTAGAACAGGTACTGCAAAGGAAAGTAAGTTTATATTAAAAATAGTATTTTCATTGTCAGAAGTTACTGCTATTTTTCCACTTATAATGATGACACTTTCTGCAGATACTACCAAAAGTCATCTTCATTTTGTACTTCATTACTGTAGAGTAATGAACATCTTTAGAGTAACTACATCTTTAGTGTTGAAAATAAAACCATAATCAAAGAAGCTGATCAGTCATTCCAAATAAGAAAGCTAGGAAAACAAATTGAATCAATATTAACATACGAAGAACATTCCATAATTAATGCTAAAAAAAATCCTGTTTAAAAAAAAGTGCCAACATTTATATTAAATAGTTATGCAGTTTGAGTTGTAGCTCAAATATAACTACATGAAAGCAGTTGTCAACTACCCTCCCCTTCCTATTACAGCACCATAACATACAGAGTTGGACTAAGATTAGTAGTATTGTTTACTAAAATATGCACCAAATTTACAAGAATATGTAAAAAAAAAAGTCTAACTATATGCAAGAGAGCTGTAGAATTCTAAAAGCATTCAAAATAAACGAAAGAAACTGGATGACCTTGAAGGCTGAAGAATACAAGATTATATACAGTGTTAAAATTCCAGACTAAGAAACCTTTCTTGAACTTCCAGTTACCTGTATGCCAGAGATGTGATTTAAACAGGAAAGTACAAAGAAGGGTTAGTACAATGAAAAGAAACTTGAGTGACAGCAAAATTAAAATATTCCATTCCAAAAAAAAAAAAAAAAAGAAAGGTTTATTTTGTGTAGTTAAAAAAAAGACCTGTATGATTGCTCTCCAGGTAGCACCTAGATATAGGGACCAATGGCAGAAAAAAAATCACCGAATGCTGATGTTGTTACATGAACAAAGTAGTCTATTGGACTTTGGAAGATTTCTGATCCTGTGAGCAATGCAATCTGACAACTTTCAGAAGTCACGAGTAAATGAAAATTAGCTATTTTGTGTAGAAATAGAATTTGATCAAGTAACACAGCAGATTCTCTGACATAGAATCATAGAATCACCGAGGTTGGAAAAGACCTACAAGATCACCCAGTCCAACTGTCAAGGCTGGACCGACCTGGTATCTGCACTTGCAATGGAAGGAACTGCAATGGAGGAGTCCTCTGGTTTTCTGTATTTATTCTTAGAGCTGTTAGAGAGCGCAAAATTCGCAAGCTTTTAATTAATAAAGATCTAAACTTAACTTTCAGCATGCAATTGACCCCTGACTACCATATTTACCCCATATGAGAATAACAGGCAGGATCACTGAACTTTCATTTAAAATTAAGGAATCCTGGTTTAGATTGCCTGATCCTTCCACAAATCTAGCCCTCACTTTGGATTTGCAATTAAGTTTGTGCAAGTCTTTATCTAGATACTGCCTAATCATATAACTACTCAAAGACATAAGACAGATGTAAGCTGGAGAGTTTAATGAAAAATATAATTTTCAGACTGTTAAAATCCAAAGACTTGACTAACAAGACAAGCTGAAACCAAATAATGTCAGATGAACTGCTGGAAGAGACACAGCCCCATGGCAGCTTATGCAGTGATTCTAGTCACTCTGCACTCTTTATTCTGTTAGAATTAACTAAATCCAGGGGTAAAAAGTAACATGGGTCCACAAATGAGTTGCTTTAGTGTACAATACACTGTCATAATATTGAACCAACATCCACTGTCAGCTCAGGCTCACTCATCTGCCTTTTCAGACGATAAGTAGACGGGTACAGCTGATAGGTACACCTGTAACGCCATTGCTGGAGGAACCTTCACTTGAGACCTGATACCAAATGCTTATGATGTAACAAATTCATTACTCTGGCTCACTGCTTTGAGAAAATAAACAAACCCAAAGATAAATATCTTGGCTCAGGCATTTTTTAAAGTAATGGTTATCAAACTAGGAAATCTAGTCACAGAATCATAGAATGGCAACTTCTCCCAGTGCCTAATTGTCCTCTGAGTAAATAATTTGCTCCTAACATGTAACCTAAATCTCTTCTCTTGTAGAAGAAAGCAGATTTTTCCTTGTCCTATCACTATCAAACCATGTAAAGTTCATCTCCATCTTGTTCATAACTTTTCTAATACAGAATCGATATAGCAAAAATACATTGCTATGTTTTTACATAATCATATAGATAGCGACCAAAATGAACTTTTTTATTAAAAAAAAAAAAACAAACAAAAAAGGATTTGTTTATCCCTGGCCTGTTGCAGAAATGAAGCTCCAAAACAGAGGTGCTCACTGTTCTTGGCATCTGCCCATACTATCCCACATTCCCTGCCACTTATAACTAACCAATTTTTCAAAGAGAAAAGGTAAAGAGTGTAGTTATTAATAGTTTCAGAGAAACAGTTCCTGAAGCATGGAGATGACTCTAATGAAGAGCATAAATACCAGATTAGTCTTACAACCAGTCATGTTGACATATTATCAGGCAGTGTTACACCACTGTACAGCAAAATAACCTTCATCCATCTCCCAAAGGCAAGAAACAGCACAACAGGGAACACAGACAGCAAGTGTTCCATAACACAACTCTGAGAACAAGCACAATTCTGAGAGCAAAAAGATAAACACTGTGACCAGCAACTATTTAACTACTAGAATAATTTAAATAAATTCGTTCTAACACCGACTGCTCAGATATGTAGTTATCTCAACCTACAGGGTCCCACATTAGACTCCAGGAGGACTGTTGTAGTTTAACCCACCAACCTTTGGTCATCTGGGGTCCTGGTTTGTTCCCTCCCATTTCCTTGAGCACCCCCAGCTCCTCAATGGCAGGACTGATGCGAAGGTAGAAAATCTCTAACTCAGAGTAAGCCCTGCTCTTATGCAACACCTGAAATGTCAGTGTTAACAACACCAACTTGCCCTAAGTCCAAAACATAGAACCATACCAGAAAGAACAGAAAATTTAGTCTATCCCAGATGCCAACAGGAAGGTCAACAGAGTGAAGTCACAAGCAGTACAAGTGAGTTCCAAATTAAACTGATACAACCAAGCTCAGATCGTGAAATCTTATGAAGAAAGTATATGCTGGCCAAACTGCTTTGTCTTTTAGAGGAAAACAAGCATTTTTAACTAAGAATTAAGGGATTCTAAAGTTGCCAGTACACAGCAAAGACAGACAATGGAACAGTAGTTCTTAAACACAGCACCTGCACTGTGTAAAAGCAGACACTTGATGTCAACAGATTCTGTCCCTTTTAACCATTTATGTTTTACTGAGAGCTCTTCACCATTATTTCTAACAACAAAGTCGATTACGAGTTGAAGAAATTAAAGCCTTAAACTGCTTTATTGTAGCCTTCATAATAATTTTTTCACAATCAGGTTATTCCTAAATTAAGTTGAGGGAAAAAATGAAAAAATGAATGTTTTTTTTTGTTGTTGTTCTCAAGTTAAATTTGCACAAATTATATTACAGCAACAGGTTTCATTTCACACGTATGTCCTCTAATTTCAAAGCTTAAATCTAGATTACAGAGCCATTGTCTGTTACAGCTGCAAAATAAAGCCTTGTAAAAGAAGTTCTCTTCCCTTTCAAGCACTACCAAAAGTATTTTTAATCACAGAATAAAAAATTGACTGAACATATATTGCCAAATCCATCAACTTGTAGCACATATTTTCCTTAGAGGTAATTCTACAAGATCATAACTGTTGTTTCTCTCAGGGAAGAATGGGTGACATTTCATTTAGCTTCTCAATGTCACTTGTTAAGTATCTGGCAATAGAGTGGGTATTTTTTCCTCTGACATTATTCACACTTCTAAAGCGCTCACTAAGATGACAAAGGAATGTCTTGATGTAGAGAGGGAACAAACTTTCATACCAACCTGCTTAGCTCTTCCCAGGTCATTCTGGTATTTTTTTCTTTATCCACACAGTGACTGCAAGGAGAGGGAGTCTTCTTGAATCATATCACAGAATCACAGAATGGCTTAGGTTGGAGGAACCTTAAAGATATCTAGTTCTAATCTCCCTGCCATGGGCAGGTTTGCCAACCACTAGGTCAGGCTGTCCAGGGTCCCATCCAAACTTGGATTTGGATGCCTCCAGAGATAAGGAGCCTCCACAGCCTCTCTGGGAAACCTGTGCCAGTGCCTCACCACCCTCTGAGTAAAAAAAAAATTCCTCCTAACATCTAACCTAAATCTCCTGTCTTTCAGTTTAAAGCCATTCCCTGTTATCCTATCACTAGGAGACCACATAAAAAGCTGATGCCCAGCCTGTCTGTAAGTACTGGAGTACTTCAAGTGGAAAGCTGCAGTGAGATCTCCCCAAAGCCTTCTCTTCTAAGCTAAGCAAGCCTATCTCCCTCAACATTTCTTCATAGGAGGGGTGCTTCAGCCCTCTGATCATCTTCATGGCCCTCCTCTGGAGCTACTCCAACAGCTCTGCATCTTTCCTGTACTGGGGGCCTCAGGCCTGGGCACAGTACTCCAGATGGAGCCTCACAAGTGCAGAGTAGTTCAAAACAATCACCTCCCTCTCCCTACTGGCCACTTCTCTTTTGAAGCAGCCCAGGATACCATTGGTCATCTGGGCTGCAAGCACACATCCTCAAGTCCTTCTCTGGAAGGCTGTTCTCAGTGAGTTCTTCTCCCAGTCTGTATTCAAATCTGGGATTGCCTTGAACCCAGTGTAACACCTTGCACCTGGCCTTGTTAAACTTAATTTGATGTGCCCACTTTCTGAGTATCCAGGTCCCTCTGTGTGGTATCTCTCCCTTCTATTCTATCATCTGTACCACTCAGCTTGGTGTCATCAGCAAACTTGCTGAAGCTACACACAATCCCACTGTCTGTGTCACTGATAAAGATGTTAAAGAGCATTGGTCCCAAGACAGACCCCGTGGGTGACACCACTCGTGACCAGCCTCCGCCCGGATATAGAGCCACTGACAACAACTCTCTGGCTATGATCATCCAACCAATTCCTTAAACACCTAACAGTTCAGCCTTGAAATCCATCTCCTCAATTTAGAGTAAGGATGTAGTGCAGGACCACGTCAAAGGCCGTGCACGTGTCCAAGTAAATGACATCAATTGCCCGCCCTTCCTTTGTGCACCAATGCCATCTTGCATCTCCTTCTCTTCAATGCTTTTTGGCCCTCTGGCAGACACTACACGTCATCCTATAGCACTATATACCAGCAACATTCTTCTAAAAGATTCATGGATTTGCGATGAAAACTGATTTAAAAGATTCTGCTTACATTTTATAGAAATGTCTGTGTAAAAATGAATCAACTTTGATTTGGCAGCTTTACTTTATAATCTTTAATGAGTTCACATATTCTGTTATGAATGAAAATCTGTTACAAAGCACCCGCTCCTTGTTTCTTTTCTAATTATGAGAACATGCACTGGACCATATTAAAACATCAATATCGTAAGAAAACTATGCTACATCTTAAAAGTAATACACTTGAAATGAAGGACAATTGAGGAAAAATTACCGCTTGCACCTTAGTTTCAAAATAGACTTACCTTTGCCAGCATTTCTAGGAGGAAGAGGAGGAGCATCTGCAGTTGGAGAAGTGGGTGAATCTGTACTTGTAGAAGCAAAAATCTGATTGGTAAAGGCTCCATAGGAGAGTCTCTGTTTGTCTCTAGGAGTGCTAAATCCAGGAAGAGTCATTTTGTCTTGGGGGGAAATACTTGAAGAGTGACAAAAACTTTGGGGTCTTGGAGATCTTTCTTTTTTTATAGGACTAGGCTGTGAATAAAAAGACATGTATTATATGGCTGTCTAAACACTAGATATAGTTCATACGGTTGGGAAAGAATAAAATAGAACATATTCTATTAGACACAAGCATACAAAATAACCTCATTCCTTTTCTGCTCAGGACCAAACCTCTTCTGTAACTAAAAATTAAAGACCGTAGCATCAAGTCAATATGCACACAAAGTTGGATTCATTTTTAAAGCCTTAGATATACAATAAACAAAGTAGTATATTAATTAAAACCTAGAAGTTTTCAGAAACTAAGGGTAATTTTTCAGTTCAAATAGCACTTAAATTAGATGTCTTCAAAGATCAAAGTACCTTATTAATAAGTACTAAAAATTAACTGACCACTTCTGACACATCAGGTTTGTTTACTGAACCTACAATACATTCAGTGACACAGCTCATCTTTTAAATGCATATAATTGTTCTTAATAGCTGCAAGTAGAGCTACACAATCTCTCTCACTGCAGTTTTGGATAGGCAGGCTTTATTACCTCCAGTATAGCATTACATATTCTCCTGAGGCTCCTTGCACTGATAATCATTTTGTTCTCTACAGTCCTTGAGGATATGTAAATTATTTGGGATTCTGAATTTTTCTGTCCCAAATGTCACAGATAATAAAGCTGACCACATTTCTTTCTACAGCACCCATGGAAAATATGAGATGTGTTTTTCCATTTACTACAGAAAGACAGCACAGAAAAATTATCTCACTTGCTAAAGTAGGACACTGAAGCTAAATTCTCACATCATCTCAAATGGCAATTATTCTATGCCCTCAAGTTTTGCCTTTCCATTACCTCTTTTTCAATCAGTAATAAAATGCACAGCATAGTTCTGGAAAAATACATCAAGTTACTAATTTGACAACTAGGATTTTAATTAAATTATGAAAGAACTAAGTATGTTATCTCTGGATTTCCTTCAGCTAGAAATGCAAAACCAAAAATTCAGTAAGGAAAAAAAATGACCACAAGTAATCTACATTTACCAATTTGTATTATCATGTATGTCTTATTGAAGCAGAACTTCTGAAACTCAATTCTGCAATAACTAAGTTAAAAAAAAGCGTATCCAATAGCACTTTGTCAGTCTTCAAACAAAACTTGAAACTAGCTCCTTCCCTGCCATATCCACAAGAAAAAGAAATTAGTATGCGTGTGGAGTTTACATTTTGTTTGGAAGGCTACACAAGGAGTTCATGTTTACCTTATCATCTAAGTCATCATCACTTTCATCAATTTCTTCCTGCCGAAGATTCCATTCATACTCTACGTGGACATGTGGATTTAGCTTTCCAGCCTTGGCTTGAGAAAGCTGAAACAATAAAGAGTTCTCATTGACACACCCGCTCTTCCTTCAGTGCCCCTGAAGTTAGGTTTGTAATAGCAAGAAATTACTAGAAATAATTAGTTTTAAAATTTTCCAGGCATTACAAGTAAAATTTTAAGACAATCACAAAAGTCTCCATCTATTTGAGGAAAAGAAGAACTGCTAACAGCCAAAAAAGGGAAGATTTTATCAAAATGGGTAGAAGTTGCCATGTTTGACAAGCATTTGAAAATATGGTATGAAGAAAAGATGTGTGCAGAAAAGCATTCTCATATTCATTGCTTTTATTTGCCATCATTATTTATTCCCTCTCATCCTTTCAGGTGTAGGCTCCTGAGTACTAGGCTGACTCAGGAGTGCCTGTAACCAAATAAGATCTTCCCTAAATAAAATCTGGAAGAAAACTACTTACAATCTGTTACATAAGTGTGAATAATTATCTATAAGAAATTAGTTTAGTTGAAACTGAATGCAATTATATACTTAAGACTCTAAGCAACAGAAATCAGTATGTCTGATATTGCAAGCATTTAGATATTTATTTCATTGTCCCTTTGGACGAAAAATGCAGACATTTTCCTCTTCAAGAACAGAAAGTATGGAAATGTTGTACATGCTCTCATTCTTTTAGTTAACTATACTGGAGTTAGGCATTCACAGAATTTCAATTACAATGATTAAAGCAATCAACTGCTAGATAAGCTCACTGGTAACATCCCAGTTTTTTGTTCTTTACCATAATTAGCTGGTCCACCTAATGGCAAATGTTACCTTATTAAATATACGCTACAAATAAAATGCATTCCAATTGTACGTTGTACAGCTGATCTGCTTTTCAGCTGCTCAAAAGATTGAACTGGAAACAGTACTTACAGCACACACGGGAGAAGAGAGCAAGAGCACTACCTGCCTATCAGCCATGGGAAAAAAGTGCACTTCTATTCCAAGTACTAAGAAAAATGATTCTGAACCATGAAGGATAAGCATTTCTGATTGCATACTAATACATGACAAGAACTTTCAGTTGTCAAATAAAACGTATTAAATTCACCAGAGAAATAGTAAATACCTTTTTGGGTTTGTCAAAATGAGACAGGAAAGTTCTGAGAAATAGAATAAAGCATTAAGTGTCTACCACTTTTGCAAATTCTTTTGGCTTTGTTTTGCATATCACACAGACTACTTTAACTTTTAAATCCACTGATAGTACTTGAATTCACTTGTCTACTAAACACACATTGGTCTAAAGCGCCTTAGAGGGCTAAGAACAAACACGCCTGTTGCTCTGATCTGGAAACCTTACTCCTGGCTATCAGCTCCAGAGGAGTAATAGCAAAAATCCTTTAAAACCTTTACTTCCTCAAACTCCAGTGATTTTCTTGAGTGTTGATTCATAAGTTCTGAGGATTCCAAAAAAGGTTTGTTTTGATCACGTTCAGTAGAGGGACAAAGTCCTATAGAACCTTGTGTTTAATTTTTTTGGATATATCGACTTCCAGACTTTATATTTGGTTCACTACATCTTCACTCTCTTCTCTAAGGAGGTTTACTTTTGTTTTAATTATTCTTGTAAAAAGATTTTCAGCATCTCTGAAATATCTAACCGACCCATCAAACAAACTGGAAGATAACAAAGCAGGAAACAAAGATCCACAGCTGAAAGCTCTCAGCAAATTTAGTATTTTGGGGCTGTTTTGTACTCCTTAGAACACTACCTAAGAAGCTTTGAGCTGATGAAGCCAGATGTCTTCGAATGATGCATTAACAGGTATTCACATATATAACCCTCTAGAACTTAACAACTGCAAGTATGCTGGTTAAGCTATTAGAGCACTAAAGTGAGCTCTTTCATTTGAACAATTATGAAGAAAATGATTATAGTGTATCTCAAAGTTAAAAAAAAACAACACAAAACAAAACCAAAAAACAAAGAAATTCAAAGGGTGGTAAGCCTTTGGCCAGCTGGGAGCAAAACCAAGTCTGAGGTACTATGGAAGGGATACATTACTTAGACCACATCTTTAAAGAAGTAAGCTTTCCCCCTGCTCACCCCATTCTTACCAGTTCCTCACACTGGACAGCTTTCAGTCTTTTTGCTGTGTCTAGAGCCGTCTCACCAGCTTGATTAACTACAAAAATCAACAATAAAAAGAATAATAATTGAGATGCTTAAAAAATTAATTCATTATGTTTCACTGTTCTTAACAAAGTAACTTCTAAAAGTGATCAAAAACATCTTTTTACTCTATAGCAGCTGCTGCTGCTTCAAGTATTCATGCATTTAACGTGTCATCAGGTTCTTTCTGAACAGCAGCATCTGCTAGGACGATTCCCAAATCCCCTAACCCTCCTCATCATTCTAGGAGAGAATGTAAAGAAATGCATCATTTCAATCATCACACAACTCCTCTGCCAGTAAAACCTACAGCAAGTAGAAGCAGCAAGCAGACAGTGTAAGATGCATACCATTGATCCAAGCACATTTTACTTGAAGTGATTAATATATAGGTATTTGAAGTCTGAACTTGAAAATAAGTTCTATTCTAAAGATGACAAGAATCACTGACAAACTTTCTAGCTGCATTATCCTTACAAACACTACAAAATCTTTTACAGTTTAAAATGATTCTTGGGCAGGCAGAAAGAAGGTGCCGAACTCTCCAGAAGGTCTCTTAGCATGTCTAGTGAGATCTTTTCTAGATGTCCAGTAGAAATTCTCATAAAACAAAACACAAACCATCACAACCTATCATCTTTTGTGGACAAACCCTAGGTAAAAATTATTCTTACAGTATCTGAAAATGCCATGGATCTTGAACGGAGTACAAGTTTTGTTTACACCACATTCAGACAGGGAAACATTTTGGTGACTGAGCAATGAAAATAGTCAAATTGAGCTCTCACAGGCAGATATGTCAGTGTGTATTAGAGTAGAATATACATAAATAGAAAGCAGTCATACAAATGCCACTTTAAATAAATACAAGTTCAACAAGGATTTCTACAAGTTTCAATGAATTATAATCTCTGGAAGAAAGAAGAATGTTTCTTATGAAAAGATCTGAGGTGGACTGAGAGGTTTATCATAAAGAGAAATGAGAACACAGTATTTCTTAACACATATAGATTATGAGACTACATATATTCCAAAATTTCAGATTGTAAGAGAAAACATGATGCTTCAAGGCCTAAGAAGTGCTGCTCCTATTTGACAGATCAAGGTGTGGAGATGGAAAAGAGATTCTAAAAGTTAAGAACAGAGTTCTGACATCTGCCTGAAGAGAGTTCCACAGAACGGCCAATATACACGTTTAATTCAGTTCAGATAGTTTTCTCTCTTTATTCATTAGGGACATATCTACTAAAAACCCATCACATCAAGTTCTCTTACATGTTAATATTAGAATATCAAAATAATAATTTAAGGGTGTATGTAAAAGTGAAGAAAACCCATGAATTCTGCCAGTGAGATAAGAACTGAACTTTGGAATAGTCTGTAGCCTGGCCAAGAGAGAAAAAACTATGACAATGAGGAAAAAAAGAGAAACAGAAGTGCTCCAGCTTGCATTATTCAGGAAACTTCCCTCTTACACCAAAACTGACAGAGTGCAAACCTTCATAGACATGATGATACAGCTCCTGAGCCAGACAAGTGAGATTCGGTATATACTACCTGCCACACTTTGAGACAGGAAAAAGAGTATCTGCTAAATAACATATTATATTAAGTGTGAGTAAACAGTTTACAGAGTTTGCATTTTTAATGAAAACTTCTGTTAAGACGTGATGAAAAATGGACTGATGCAAGTACAGAAAGTCTTATATCACACAGTGAAGACTGTAATTAGAGGAGGAGGAAAGGCATCTCAAAGTGAATCTCCTCCCTCATCACCTACAGTGTTGTATTGGAAGTGCTGAGTGAAATCACAGTGCCAGCTAACATTCACAATAAAAATAAAATTAATTGTTCTGTACAGAAAGCCCAAATGCATCTAGAGTGTACTTAATGTGAGAAGTCATTTGAAGCATTTTAACATACAAGCACAGGATGAATTTTATGTTACAAACAACAAATATAAAATCCAGTACATTCACAACATGTAAGACGTAACACTGAAGAAAAACTAGGGATTAACAATTAGTTTTTCTACATTAACTTTTTTTTTGTCAAGTTAAATTCGGTATCTTAATGTTTCCTTTAGGCTTGTTGATGAGGAAACCATCTCTTTCAAGCACACAGTTTTTATTTTTCCTTAAGAAAAGCTCAATTAATAAAGTAGGATATAAACAGAAGTGGTTAAAAAATGAAATGCTAGGAAGTTTTTATTTCCTAGTGTTAATTAACTTACCTACATCAATAGTTGGCTTCCCCCTCAAAAGCAACTTCAAACACTCAGGTTTATTATATATACTGCAGTAGTGTAGAACTGTATTACCCAATGCTGTTTGCTTATCCAGGTTTCCACTATGTAAAAAAAAACAAACAGAAGTCAATCAAGAAAAATTTAATGCTCTGCACAATTATAGAATCAAATGGCTTACAGATAGCTGTTTTTTTTTTTTTAATAATACTTTTGTTATGATTAACACTCCACTTCAAGGAGTAGTGACAGAATGAGGTCTAAGTGATATGAAGGTTATGCAGCTTGTCTGCACAGTGCCAGAAATGGTGACATAAACACTTATTCCAGGTCTACTGTTACCAGAAGACAAAAATTCCTCCCTATCACTGCCTAAATGCAGCATTCTATCTACAGTTAGAGAAAAGAAAGAAAAGAAGTATTCTTTCCACTGATTTTCAAATAATAGGTATGTTGATTTCATATGCTCAGGGGGAAATTATTCCTCAAACCAAACACCCCACCCCTCCTCTCTCATCCCTCTGCAAAAGTGATCCCCTCACTCTGAGAAAGCAAGTGAGGGATGCTTATTTCCCTTTATGACCATGCTAGGAGTGGACTGGAATCTATTTCATTTCATCATTACCTACGTTGTGACATAAATAAAAGCTAATAATGTACCACTAGATCATTCATTAAAAAAAAAAGTGTATATATATATATATATATATACACACACACACACACATACACACACACGTATTACTTTACTCCTGTGAACATTTCTTGACAATAAAGAACAGCTCAGCCAATAAACTAGATGCCAAAAATTTCCAGTTAAAAAGACTATGCTCTCAACAGCTTCAGCACGGTTTCTAAACTACTACAACATCTCTTTCAAACTTAATGCATCTTTTATTTATCTTTTCTGGTAAACAGTCCTCCATTCTTGAAGTTTCTTCTTTATCTGAATGATTCATTTTTTGTTCGCATTTGTTTCACATTTTCGTATGTTTAACATCTATGTTAAATCTATACCAGTATTTTTTGTTCCACGTTAATTAAAAATAAAAATAAATAAATAAATAAATAAAAATTAAAAGAGAAACTACATTCCATGTCTTATTTCCCCACTCTCTAGTGACTACAAACACAAAGGTCAACTCAAGGTATTAAGTTATGCTTCTCTGAAACGTATCTAAGGAGAATGATTACAAGTGATGAAGAAACAACCCAACACGTTGAAATGACCGCTTTCCACACCTTCATTTTTCACTCTAAATCGAACAAAAATATGCAATCCATACCAGTTTTGTACAAGGAAGTCAACCAGATGGAGAGAGGTTTGGTCAGCAGTCCGGACTGCTAAATGAAGTGCTGTTTCACCTGGCTCCTAAATACATGTAAACAGAAGTTAGATTATCTCAAACAGAATCATGCTTTATTTCCTACATATAACTTTTGCTTTGAGACATGTAAATGAGAACAATTCAGATTAAAAGGTGCATGAGAAATTACTCTAAAACCAAATTTTAACAACTCCTATGAATCATTAAGTGCATCTTAAAAACTTAAATCAGAATACATTAGAATTAAAATTTATTAAGTAGAGAATTTACATGGGAAACTGCTGTTACAAACATCCTAACTGCAGACCACATTTCAATTGGTATTCGTACATATGACTGACTACAGAAGCTGTGAAGCACTAAAGGCTATTTCTTTGGCTCCTTACAGCTGACACAAAGTTTACCCCATAGTCAGAGGATCTGTGAAGTGCTTCCACGACCAGCACTCTGTGATATCTCAAGTGCTGAGACTGAACTCTCTCCACTCCACACAGACAAGCCTTTGCCAAGATGGCTGTTTTCATATAACTTACTGAAAACTCTCTGAGATCTCTCTAGGTTGGATTTTAAAGTAGAAGGAAAAAACATTGCTGACCAAGTGGCTACACAGCATGGGTTCCTTACAAAACTAAGTTACATTGCTTTGAAGCAATGTTTCTACATGGATACTTTAGGTGAAACAGGACTTATTTTCAGAAAACCTGCTACAGATTTTAAGGAGGAATTGGAAGTATTCAGCACATTATTAATACCAATTCAAAGCCACATTTCTTGTCCTGGATGAAAAACTGCACTTTTGTAAATGTTTCATCACAGCCTATGAAAGCACCACCTTTGCTGCTTCCTCATACAGCATGCAGAGACTTGTGTACAGTAGCTGATGTGTCCCTTAGGCAGCTACTTTAAAAGCAGACATGATACTGTCTGCGGTATCAGGTGACCGTAGGTTAGCAAATTCAGCTCTCTATCTCAGGTCCTTTTTCTAAAAGGAGCATGCTGCAGAACAGGTGCTTTTCAACATAAAATAGCTGCAATTAGAACAGTATATCATAGTACTGTTGCATTTCACACTCCTTCAGATTAACTGCTGGTAACAGATAGGGTCTTCCTTTTCCCCCCCCAAAGGATGCCAAATTAGGGAAAGCAATTTTTAAATCATATTAATCTGTTTTTTCTCTTCTTTAAGTACTAAAAGATAACAGCCTGTGGTACTTGACATTTTACAGGTATACTTGACTTAAAATACTCAGTCCTGTTTACCTGATAGGCTTACCTGTCCAGGCTCTATCAGTGGCTCCATTAGCTCTACTCCCTCTGCATAGACTTGAATTAGTGCAAGTAAATCCCTGGATTTGACAGCCTCAAGTAATTCATTCAGTTTAGCTGCTGCAGATGCACAAGTCTTCCTAGAGAACTTATGATCTACATACTTAGCAGTTATAAATTCTTTACGTGCAGTCCTGTGGGGTATGAAAATAGACTTTGGTTTAGATGTTACAAGAAAAAAATAGGTCAATAATTTTAATTTAATATCACATTATCTAACTTGAACTCAGAAATCAGGAGGAAAACTATCAGATAAAAGCTCATTGCTATAATGCATGCTTTTTTTTTTTTTCTTCTCTCAAACAAGTCCCAAGTAAGATACTCCTTCAGTTGTACCATGCTTTCTTGTTGCAAACAAAAGTTTGTAAACTTTTTGACTCAGGAAATAAAGATGAAAGGTAAAACACAGCCTGAAACGTGGTCTCTTGTGAAAATGTACCTGTGTGTTAAAAAGATAAGCATGAAAAACAATAAAAAACAGGATTAAAAAAATAACAGTACCGAAGCAGCTACGGGAACACATAAAACACATAATAGATTAGAATGTCTTCTAGCAAAATCACATTTGTTATGCTTTCTGCAGAACTCCTGTACCAGAAACAGGAAGAGAAAATTTGTTATGATATCAAGATGGCACAGAATTTAATGTCCATTTAGTCCAACAGTTTTATCACCTGACAGTGTACTAGAAAAAAATGAAAAGCTTGCAAGATTCAGCAGCATGCTCTACAGAAACCAAATATAGTTTTCTACAGTGAGAATGAGGTAGCTAAAATGTGACTAGAAGGCAGAAGACTGAATTTTTAAGAAACTCCATGTTTGGAGTATGAATAAAAAGCGTTCTGTCATCCTAGTCTACCCCAGCTCTTTATCTTCAGGCATTTTCCATCCACAAGTATATTTCATATTAAACTTAATATTGAAAAATTTAAGATATTCAAAACTTACATATCACTCGATGGACTGGGTTTAGGTGAGGGACTAGGTAAATTCCCTTCCATAATATCATTAAAACTATTGTTTCCTACATTCTTGGCCAGCTGCAATAAAAAAAAGAAATGATAAAAGGGAGTTTTTTCCACCCATCGACCATCAGTAAGCTAAAACCTGAACTATTAATATGCATTTTCCACTCTGTTATCAAATGATAACACATATCAGGTTACAAAAATGAAGCACAATAACTACACTGAAATTGAAAGTAATCAAATATTTTCAAGTGTGAATTCTATCAGCCTAGAATTTCTTGCAAAACAGGCTTCACAACCACAGCTTACTACTCACATTTCAAGTTTAATTACCTCAAATACAAAAACAGATTTACTAACATGAACAGCAACATGAACACCGCAATAGTGCTTGTACCCTAATCAGACAGTTACCTCTGGAAAAGAACTCAGACCTATTGGAAACTCACGCTTAGTACTTCTCATGTAAAAAAAAAAATAACAGTATGTTTGTGAGCAACTCAATATTTCAAGAAGTTTCTGTATTACTAATATTTCACAATGTTTCTGCAGTAAGTCTTCTCACAGGTCAGGCACAGATTGTGGTATAAACCTGTCGTTTATTAATAGTTATCCATATAATTTCTTCCACAGAATCACAGAATGGCCTGGGTTGGAAGGGACCTCAAGGATCATGAATTTCCAAACCCCTGCCACAGGCAGGGCCACCAACCTCCCCATTTAATACCACATTAAAGTATTTCCTTCTATGAAATTAAAAGATTCATCCATATTTTCCTGTCATAAATAGCATTAGTCATTCTCAATTGTAAAGTTAGATTCACAAGGCATTTTAATCTATCTTGATTTAGAGTCAAGATCAGCGAGTAGGAGGTAAGATTCTAACGTCAATATTCACAGCAGATATTAATATTCATTCTGCAAAGCCTTGGGAAATGAGTAGAAATGACTAAGACAAATATATCAAAAAAAAGCATAGTAGAAAACCTCACAAATATATGAATAAAATATTCCGCAAAACTTATACATTGAAAAGTTCAGGTGCTGAATTTAAAGGATTCTATTATAGGTCAACACAGAATCATTAAGGCTGGAAAAGACCAGAAAGATCATCCAACTATCAACTCATCTCCACCATGTTCACCAAACCATTCTCCTCAGCACCACATCTCATTTCTTGAATACTTCCAACGATGGTGATTCTACCACCTCCCTGGGCAGCCTGTTCCAATGTCTCACTTCCTGAGAATAAATTTTTCCTAATAGCCAACCTAATACTCAACATGTAATTAAACATTATGTTTAACATATGCATAACGTAAGAAACTTACCAAGAGTTCAGACGTTCCTAATTTATCTAATTCCAAAGACTGGATTCGAGAAATATGGACACCCATTTCTCTGTGTATTCCAGAACACTCTATGCAGGTTAAAATGCCCAAATTAGTTGACAGCCATGTTGGATCTGTGAAATTGATGAACAAAATATTTAAAGAAGTTAGAGAAAGTTTTCTATGGTGGTAAGAAATCCAGTGTAATCTGAAGTAGTTCCTTATTTAATATTTTAACAAATGGAAACAAACCAAGTATATCTCACACTTTTCTCCAAACTGCAGCACAAGTGCACGCATTGCTACCAACAGAATTCAGTTTTTCAGATTTGTTAACAGTCACGATGGCATTGAACTTAGAATTCTAAATCCATACTGAATGACCATACTGAAGGCATCTAAGGTTTGTTTCTTCTAGAAAGAAAATAGGCTTTTATTTCTTGTTTTTAAAAGTCAACATACTTCTTATATTCCACTACTGACAACTTTTGAAGTTTTAGTATTTACTTCTTAAATAGTCTTTTTTCATTAAAAATTGATGATAACATATTCCAATATGCAAAACAGTAACACGTTGTGGAGTGTATGAGGAACTAAGAGGTTAGTTTGATTTTTTTTTCTTTTTAAATGCACTGTCATGGAGTAGATCTGCATTTTCACATTACAAATACTATTTAAGGAATATGATCAGTCTTTTGAAGAAAATAAGTTAATGTATACATATTTTGTATACATATTTTCAAATAAATCTCTTCCTCATCTTACATAGTAGCTGACAAAGTCAAGACTTTAAAGCTGCAAGCTGGGGTAAAGAAGCTTGTAACTTCATCATTAATTAGGAGATGAATGAAAACTAGTACAAAATTGCTGCAGCTTTACATAAATAAATTCACCCAAAATAATAGAACAAACCATTTCCAGGACTTGATATAGTGATTTTGCAATATTCTACTTTATCCTTTTATCTAGGAATTTCTTATTTGGTTCAGTCCTGCATCAGTAAGCATCTCCAAGATACATTCTATCTACTCAGTTTCCCATGAACATCATCTTCTGGAGGAATCTCTTTAGATCTGAAAGCTGCAACAGTATCAACTATCTTATCGATTCCGTAGTTCAATGACAAGTTGACTCTTCTCAAGCTATAACATGTAACTGACCTGAACCTGCACTTCTGAAGATACAATCTGATAGGATTCTAACTCTGGGTCTCACTTCTTAGTGCAAGACTAAGAGGATTTTTGATACTGAAATTCTAGTAGTCTTATACCAAGACAAAACCTCAGAGTATGATCCGGGCCAGGTCAATTTTTCCACAGTCATTGTCTAAGCATTACTCACTTCTACTTAGTAGCATGCACAGGATCAGTGATGCCAAGCAACTTCCATTCAAGTGCAACAAGCATCTAGAGACAGTGCAACAAGAACAGTTCAAACTCCAGAGGGGCTTGAACTGCTGGAAGTAAGCACAGACAACACACAAAAATATTTTAGTGAATTAAACAGAACTACTGTATGAAAGTCAATATTTGTTCTTTTAAAAGCAGCTTGAAGACTGATCAATATATTGCTTAAAAATTAGTTTGCACTCTACAAACACCTCTAAAGAAATCACTGTGCTCACAACAAGAAGTTGATGACATGAACAAATTGAGATACCTGGTGAGCCACAATCACAACAGACTTCATTTCCGGGTAATCTCTGTATGTCATCAATAATGGCTTTTGTCAGATCCTCTAAACTGTTCTCCCCTGTGCTCTGCTCTCCACGGAATGCCATATTTAATGCTTCTTCTTTGCTGTTAGTCAATACTGATATCCATCTAGCACAAGATAAAGACCTTAATGAAGATCTGCATTTGCAAATACAAATTTATCTATAAACTGTAGAAAAATGCCAGGAACAAAATATTAGTGGGAATACAGGGAAGAATCATTGTGAGGGAAAGCAAGAAGGAAAAAGGCAAGAGACAAAGGCAAAGAATTCAGAAAAAGTAAGTATGGAAAAAAAAGACAGAAGGAAAGTCTTAATTCTACTGTTGCTTTGGCAAACAAATTTCAAGTCAAAGCAATACAGTTCTTGGGCTCCTTAAAAAAGCAGAAGCTGTGGAAGAGAAAGTGTGCAATTAAGCTCCTGTAAATATGGCTACCTTAGAAGTAGGTGTCTAAGATCATTCTAAAATCTGTTAGTAAAGGAAATTATAGCCACTACTTTCTCACAGGTGCACCTCTCCTTGCACAGGAGAAAGCAAGTGCATTTCACAAAGTGTGAGTGTCTGACTGCCTTTCAAAATGCAAGTCTGAGTGCTCTAACTGGAGTTGAGCAGTATCTGAATTAATGAAAACAGCCAGGGCAACAAATGGGGAAGAGTTGCAGAAGAAAAGATAATAAGAGAGTAGCAATACCAGTAGTTAACAAAATTTCAAGAGCACTTGTCAACCATAAGAAATCAAGATTCTTTAGTGGTATGTCAGGCATTAGCCTTCCCCCACCCAGACGCTCTATCAGGTTTTGAGTACACAGATCTGTTTAAATTAACAAACATGCTGGCTGCTGCCTTAAGGTCGAAGAGGGAAAAATGATTATACAAAGGAGAAGCATGCTACAGATTCAGTGTTACCTAATTTAGGAGAAGAGCAAATAAAAATCCTCTCGATTATGATTTCAGATGTTTTTAGCACCACTGCAAATAAACATTTTGCACAGAAATATTTTAGCACTGTTCTTCCTGTTTACAGTATTACAACAGACAGTTTCCTGAAATGTGCTAAAACGGCTGTGATTATCTAAACACACTGAGAAAAGTTCAGGCTGATGTTTATAATCTCTTCTTGAAATAACAACAGAAATTTTGAAGGATTTCAGAAGCAAACTTATAAATGTAGTGTTGCAATGCAGATTCAGAACCTGAACTAGTACACGGGCACTATATATTGTATATGTAATTTACATATGCTTCATAAAACATTTATGAGTTGAGAACCACTGTACCTAAAAGAAAATACTTTAAGATTGGTGAAAAAAAAAAAATCAATCTTTAAAAGAAACTGAAATATTGGGAAATAAAAATACCTTATAGTTTATATGCTGAAAAAAAGATATTTACATAAATTCCTCTTTCCAGTTACATGATGCAATGTAAGAACCCACACTAGATGGCACTCTTCTGCCATTTTTCTGACTAAATGTCTTTGACTCAAACACAAGGGGAGGCAACGCCTTGCTTCCAATGGCATACTGATGTTGTGTTAAACACATAGCGTAAAATCATTATTAAATTCAGAGAAGCAACATTTATCCCGACTTTCAGTGGCATTTCTTTTCAAGGTTATAATGTCATTAATTTGTTAAAAAGGAAGAATTTGAATAAAACTCATTTGTGCAGTAACAAAAAAAACATGAGATGTAATTAAAATAAACATGACATGACTGAGCCAGCTGTTAGTTTGACACAGATTTCCATATTAAAAGCTTCCAAAATTGTTAGAGCTATAAATTATTTTGGTCGTATTTCATCAGCTAGAAGGAACCTACTACTGAAGACCACATCTACAGTGTTATCTGTTGGTCAGTCAAGGCAAGAGGCACCACAGTGTCAGCTCGTCTCAGACACCATTATAGCAGGTTGAGTTAACACAAATACAAGCACAGATGTATTCAAATGGTTAATGCCAATTATTCAAGAGGTTCCCAGTTGGTGACTTCCTGGCACACTGTCCTTTAAAAAAAATTCAGATCAGTAAATGTGCCATATTAACTCAGTCAGTAAAAGAAAAGTTCCCTCACTGCTGCTCTTCCTCTTATCTGTACCACACATGTTCATTTTTTTTTTTTTTATCACCCTTCCCCATTGCTTTTTTTCCCTTAAGTATATTTGTTTTCTTTTACAATCCTACCAACATCAATCTAGTAGTGAAAAAGCTTATGTTAATACTTCATAGTGTCCTTTAAAATAATTTTTCAGTTACTCAAATCTCATGTAATCGCCTTGTCTTCAATCTAACACAATACAACATGTTGTCCAATCTTCTACTGCACTTTTTCTGGACCTCAGCTATTCCTCCATGGTCTTTCAATGCATTCTGTTTCTTGCATTCCCAACAAACTCATGTGGCTAAACAAAAATGGGTAAACCTTGAATCCAGAGAAGGAAACAGAAGTATTCTTTAACTGCAAGTAGAGGAGACTCTCACTCAGATCACACTTATTTCTTCAGTATTTGTAGCCAACAGAAGTCTTCACAGTACAACCCTCTCTTATGAAAATCTCTACTGCAATACTACAGGAAAACCTTATACATGTAAACCTTAACATGATAGCTTTCAAATTCCCAGACATGACCTTTTTTTAATATGGAATAAGGAACAGAGAACATGAAGACCTTCCTACCCAGTCTTCTCAAGAAAACAGACAAACAAACAAACAAAAAAGCCAACAAAAATGAAAACTAAAAGCCCTTTGACAATCATTGCTCAACACCAGACTGAAGTGGGATGGTTTTGCATTGTGGTGCAATTCCTAAATCTGGCTTTATTTAATTCAATCTTTTCCTACAAAAACAAATATACTCTTGACCTCCAATAAAATGAGTTATAAAGAAAACTAAACAGTCACATCCACATTATCTTTGGCCCTATCCACAATTATCACAATGTAGAAAATATCTACTATTATGTGTTAAAAAAGTATCTGTTTTTCTTTTTTTTTGGAGGTCTGCTTCTTTTAACACACACAATTAAATATTCACATTTCCCTCCACTCTGTAAACACTGAGCTTTATCTACTGGAGAAACTAATAACTCACTGTGAATTCTGACATACAGCTGAGCACTAATTAAAGGTCAAAAGACAGCTGGTTGGGTAAGCATCAAGAAACGCACTGAGCTAAGGGAACTGTTAGAGGGGATGTAGTAACAGACCTGCAACAGAATGTAGGCATCAGTGATTAGTGTTTTAAAGTGTCTGCTGTTCTTATTTAGGTATTTAGTAGCTCTCTGGAAGCGGTTCCAAATGATCACTGGGAAAAAAGTGTTCAATGTAATTTAAACTAGAGGATAAAGAAACACAGTTTGATTTGCTCTTCATTTAGATGAGAGGCTGGAAGGAAATGAAATGGAAAATCTACTTCCACATTTATTTATCAGTTGGCACACAAGGGAAAAAAAAGTGGTAGCACTAGAATTAGGACAAAATGCAACAATGTGGAGGAAAAAGATGAGACTGTGTGGCACAACAGCATCTTTTTGTCCCTGGCCTATACTGCCAAACACTGGCAAAGTACCCTTTACTTACATTAATTTGTCAACATGTATCCCAACACTCGGACACAACTAATGTCTCTTTAGCTAAACAAGAATTTTAAAACACGTCCTGGAATACTTTTTAATGGTGCTGCAAGCAATTTTTTTCAGCTGCCTGATTTTGAAGTGATAAACCAGACTCCAGTACAAAGCAGATGGGAACTATAATTGTAAAGGGAAACAAAACCAGCTTGGAATTTCAAAACAGTTCAAAGGCAGCCAGCTAAACTGGGTTTATTGATCTGTCAATAACAAGTATTATTTTACTAATGTGTTCTCCCTCACACGCATCTTACTAACACATTGAGACAAAAAAATCTCCCCTTTTTAAACCAACAAATATAATAAAAGCTAACTTATGGCAGAGACACAAAAATCTCTGCCATACTGTTCATCAAGTGAATTAGCAATGAGAAGTAATAGTACTTTGTTCTTTACTATGAAACTTACTGGAACAACCAATTTTCTGAAAGAATGCAATAAACATGACCGGGCGAGCCAATATTGCACTCATAGCACCCCTGACAACTTAGCATTCAGCCAACATATTGCCATGGAAGCCACTGGAAGGACCTAACCACATGACAAAACCCTCCAGCCTTCTCACTTCATCTGTACTTGCAGTGATGAGTTGTCACCATTGCTGTCTCTCAGAGCTACCTAACAACTTGAATATACTACAAATACTCCACATAATTTCAAAATAGATAAGTAACAACTCAGCCTTCCAGTAGAAGACAGACATGCAACAAAAAGTACAAGTCCTGAAGAACAAGGCATCCTGGAAGGTTCTGGCTTGCTGCACTTACTACTTCATTTTTTCGTAGTCCTGTCAGGTCACAAATACTGAATAGTGATGTTCTCTACAACACAACTTGATGACTGAAAGCAGTATTCAAATGGAAAAAAAGAATGGCACAAGGTTCTTGGGACAATGTGTATCAGGGTGCATAGCAGGAAGGAAGACTGTTTTAAAGGAAATTATCTGTTGGGAAATGTGCGTTAATGAAGCAAGTTACTGGATTCTGAAGTACTCAAACTCAAATATGCTATGTTTCTCACTTCTAAGCCCCCAGTAGAAAACTTCTAAATTTCTCTATGTTAAATGGAGGGTTTTTTTTCTATTTGTTATTTTTAATTTAGAGAAAAAGATAGGATCAGGAGGGAAGGCAGTAACTACAAAAGAGGTAGTAACTACAGAAATAAGGAAGATGAGAATTTCAAAATAGTTCATTTATACCCTAATAGCCTCATCTACTGCATTATACCAAGCATCCATGCATGAGAAATGTACTAGAGAGGTACACAATCCAAATGGGTTTCCAACTGATTGTATTTGTATTGTCTATGATACAGGGTTTTCAAAGCACCTTGTAGAAATGTAAGTGTAAACACATATAGCTTACATTTACACCTTCACAACAACAGAAAAAATAGTGGGCACTACTTTTGCATAAAGTGAGAAAGCTAAATTCCATTGCTATAAATGATTTCATACACACATCTCTACAGACAAAAGCTTGAAAAAGAAAGTAAGCATTCTTACGCTACGTATTCTTGTTCATCTTCTGCTTGAAAATGGTATGTTCTGTTATCTGTAATAAATAAATACATCTTTTCATTTAGCACATGAAAATTTTTAATATCACACAGCTGTTACTACGCCTATTCAATCCCTGAAGTCTAAGAACAATTTCTGTGACATTAATACATAAAGCAAAGAAAGATGAAATTGTGAAGATTGATTTACATTAAATATATATAGTTCCAGGCTTTGATATACTGAATAATAAGCACATGAATCAAACTGTCTCACAAACTCTTCTGAAGATAAATACCAAGTGTAAGCTGCAGAAAATGTTTATTCCTATTATATTGTTTGAGTTAAGAAACTTATCTGCTAACTAAAGAATGAGTTAGAACTGGGTGTTAACCCTTACGTTCAAAGGTTTTCAAAGACTGTTCTTGTAAATACTTAATACTGGTACTGCTTGCTATTGAATATTTTACTTGCAAAGACTGGTAACATTACATTGACTACTCTACTTCAAAAATGGTTTAAAATCCAAGACCAAAAGAGGGAGAGGATAAATCACTGAAGTTCAAATGCTGAGAAAATATAAATCACTATCAATTTAGACAGAATAATGAATACTTTCAAGGAGGATAAGAGAACAAGAGAAGTTGGGTTCTCTTTGCGTCTTCTACCCCCTCACTTCCCATTCAACTATTTGATTATTAAATAATACTCAATAAACAGAACAGACAACGAATTAGAGTCCAAATGTCTTCTCCATTTCTTGGTGAATATAGCTTATGGACATCACTCTAAGCTCTTAAACATCTCTCCAACCTTAGGGAAACAGGCACTGAATTTCATAGCTTGTCACGGATTAACAGTATTAACGTCACACACAAAATAGAGGTTCTACATTCATTTGTCTCTTCATCCTGTCTTCAAAATTACAGTCACTAACGCTCATGAGACACTGCATATATCTGGACATAAGACTGCAGCTGAAAATTTGCATCTATTTTTAATGAAAGTGTTTTGCAATTACATGGCTTTAAAACATTATTAGAAATCCAACATATAATGCAAGACAGTACTAAAATTGCCACATACGTGATATTAGATCAAAAGACTTCTTATCTTCAGCATTTGGCTTCACCTGGCAGGTTAACAAATTCAGTTTAGCTGGCTGCCTGTTGGACTAAAAAGAAAATTTATTTTACTTTAAAAATGTCTTAATTTAGGATTACTTTTTCATTCTGTGGAATGTGCATGTGTGATATTAGTTTAAACTTTGGACATGAAGACGTGTACACCCTCAAAACACTGGAGACTAGCATGACATAAATCTGGTCTGATGGAATGACCAGATGCAAAACAAAGCTAAAATCTTCATGGCAACTCCTCCTGACTACTTGAAAGGCCTTCAAGAAACAAAGCCTTAATTTAGAATATGCTATTTTTTTTTTAATTGTTTCATAAACAATGCTCATGTTATTAAGCTTTTTTTTTTTTTTAATAAGTAATCTTAAAAATTTTAAAGGAAAGTGGGAAGCTGGAGATTTGGAGTTTCAGAACTTTGAGTAAATACAACTACTAAAATAATTTAAATGCAGCATAGATTTTAAGACATGATAGGCTAATATGACTAAAATATTTTGGATATATATAAACTCATGAAAATCTATAGAGATGCTGAATTTATCATAGCTGGCAGATGTAAACTAAACAGGAGACATGAACTTATCAGTAAATACTCCTGAACAGAGTTTTGGAAGTTGCTCATGTTAGAAGCTGTACAACAAGTATTAAGTAGTGCCAAAGCAATAAGACAAAAATATCTACAAAAGTATTTCCTACATTGTCAAGTTTGTTTGGCAGAACAAGCTCATCAACACAGTATTTCTAACACTCAAGGATTAGCAGACTGTCATGATCTGAAACTTTCATAATTGGGTTCAGATACAAGACCCAACAAGAATATTACTTTCCATCGGGCACTGCTTTTAAACAGTTACAAACAAGAAAAGGAAAACTATAGCCAACTTTGCAATTCAAAGAATTCTAAATTGACAGGATTTAAGCTTGAAAAACATATTTTTAAAAATGGTGATAACCGAACCATAACCAACCTAAGAACTGCTAACTAATCTCAAGTTATTTGAGAAAATGAAGTTATCTTTAGGCACTGATAGTTGTGGTCAGTGGAATTTGGTATAAGATAAAGGAAGTGTGATGAAATGGATCCATCTCCTTTAACAATAGTAACAGGGGAAAGAAGTTTTTAATTTTAAATAAAAGCAATCACACTTTCTTAAAAGCAATTGATATATTTGTCATTTCCTTATCAAAGGAAATCAAATCACTTAAAAAAGAATTTTAAAAATTTCAAATGTCTGTTTTCAAGTCACATTTATTAGCTGAGTGATTGTTGTTTTTTTTTAAACAAAACAAATACGTGTGCATCGAAATGCATCTTGCGTTGAAATAAAATATCTGCAATACAGATGAGCAAGTTGACCAGTCTTCCTGTACACTTAAGAGCTAGAATCACCATTCCCTAGTGGTCATTAACTGACAAAAATGCTACAATGAGAGCAACGAGTATAGCAATATTTTGTTAAGTCAACCTCCAACTTTTGGTAAACCACAGAACTTTAACAGTTGGAAGCAGCAGCATCTTGTTTTGCAAGAGCAGATATTAACACCAACAGATCCACTGTGAAAACATTATTTATTATTTTAATGAAGAGGTATAAAAATATCTTACCGTTGCATGTGATATGGTTAAAATTCCATTTTTAACAGTGCACTTTCTTCTTTGCCATACTTTCCTTAACCTACACAAGAATATCAACAACAAGAACAATCAGTAGCTAGATATAATTTAAAAACACATTTTCATGTTATGAAGTTTGTACAAAGACTGTCCTAGGAAACAGTGACAGACACAGCTACTAAACATTTCAACAGATGCTGGAGATCTATGACAGGCCTTAATCAGTTTTTAGAGCTTTATAAAGACAAGGGCTTTTTTTTTTTTTTTAATTTGACATAGGATTTTTTTTTTATATTTTTTATATTTATTAGACTAATTTCATATCCATTTTCTGATAGCAAGTCACAAGTATTTGTAGCACATGTATTAGGACAATGTGCCTTAGAAGTCCACGATACGAAGCAGTTAAAAGCAGTGACTAAACATAGTAAGAGCTCTTAATTATGCACTTCAAGAACATACCCATCACTCTTCTTTAAAAGATAACCTTTCTTCTCACTGCCATATTCCTTATTCCCCTGAAGTTGATGCATACTATAGCCTCCTTGCCTGCTCTGTGAATCCTAAAACAAAACCAAAACACCATTAACATTTCCTAATATGCACAGTATGTTTTCCTCATCATTATGCATTACCTCTACTGAAACCTTACATATTATTAACAAAAAAAGAACTCCTAATGCATGTTTTACCTCTAATTTAGAGTTTGCTTTTATGTCAACTGATATAAAGTTAACTGAATGGTCTTGAACATGACTTCACAAGGAGTTTTGAGTATACTATATGGCAAATACCCACCTAAACATACCACCTTTTTAAAATACAGAATCTTAAAACTGCATAATCTTATAAACAAAGAATAAAATGCTGATAGCAAATTTCAAATAGAAAGCAACACAATAAAGCATGCAGCTATGCACAAATTTACCCAAATAAAAACAAATGGCAATAATCATTTTTATCCAACTAAAGATGTACGCAGTGTTTGCATGAGTTTTAGTGAATGAAGTCAACTAAAAAAGCTTTTGTTTGATTCACTGAAACAAGAGAGTGAAATGGATAAATGCATTATAAATGCATCTGAAAAAGCCCACAAAAGTTCATCAAAACAGTGACTTACTCTCCTAGACTTCGATCACGAAAGGCAAAAACAACAGAAAAAGTGAAAGCAAATAATTTAAAACAAGAATTATTGTTTTATTTAGAAATATACACCTTGAACATGAATTTTATAATCCTCACATCTAGAAAGACAATTATCCTTTCTAATGGCATTACTAGAAATAAGGAAAGAACTCTTTATGTAAGTAGCTCATCAGGTACAAAGCATGACAAAATTCTGTACAACATTGCATGTATGACATTGGCTTCATAGAAGCAATTAAAACAGCTGCAGGATCAAATCTTAATAAATACCATCCAGACTTTGAAATGTCTAAAATGAAAGCTATACTGTATCATTCATGAAACTGAAACTAATTCTAAATTTCTATTAAAGATCACGCCAAAAATTAGTTTTAAATATTTGCAAAAGAAATATAATTAAGGATATATTATTTTAAATGAGACTGAAACCGTCCCCTCACAAAGCATCTGACAAAAATCCCGAAGAACAAACCACCACCAGCACCAACAGAATGGAAATCAAATTACTTTTGTGGCAATATTTCTCAGTGTTTAAATCCTACAGTCAATGTATCTCTCAAATCTTATACTGCATCCTTACAAATGTGTTTTGTTTTGTTGTTCTGTAATAAATCACGAGTTTCGAAAGAAGTGATTTAGTAGAACTGTAGTTGTAGCAGTTGGAAGCAGCACGAAGAACACTGCATATAGTACAATGCCATCGGTAAGTGTTTGCACCATCACAGTAAGCAGCTGATTTGTTTTAAGTCAATTTTGAATCCCCCACTGAAATGAAGGTTCTATTCATGTTAGCATAGGTAGGAGTATAATGAGATATAACTCCTGTTCCAAAAAGTTTATTAAATGAAGAGTTAGGGAAATAAAGCATCAAGAAGCAGGTATGAAACATGAATGTAAAAATTAGCTAAACTGAAAGTAAAGCTGTCAGCTGCATTTGTAAAAACAATTAAGATTGAGAATACCAACAGAAATCTGCATTAAAGGTTTGATTTCCTTTAAAACTTAAGTTTTTAATCTGTAAGCATTTTTAGCACACCAAATAAATACTTCCCATAATTAGATTATCACTTAGAATTTTTTTTTTAACCAAAAAATTGAAACCATAGTCATTTTACAAGATCAGCTATTTCTTGTGCAAAATTACATAAACTTGTTACGAAAATGCTGTAGCAACATGAAATATTCTATGTAGCAGAGCCATTGGTAATTTTGCTTATTATTCATGAAGCTACAACACTGGTGCTTCTGCACAATTCCATACTCAAAGACTGTTAAGATGTTCTCAAGAACCAGATAATTCCATGCATGGCTGTAAGAAATTCTCATTGATGCAAGGGACAGGCATGCCAGCAAAGTCTCTAAGAGCCTTACAGATGTAACATTACATGAATGTCTTGAATACAAGCAAAAGTAAAAAGGCGTATTGCATTATGATCTTGAAAGAGCAGGGAACAGGGTAATCAGTTAGGGCATGACTGATTCTTTCCAATAAGGTACGATATGAGTATCAGTTTTTTCATGTGAGTTTAAAATCAAAATGATCCCGAATATTTCAGTAGATTCAACAGCCATGCACCCATCTCTCCTGAAATCCATGATGGAAAATCAGTTTGAGATGATGAGTAGGAAGTCTCATTTATCTAATGAGAATTCCAGAGAGATTAACAGTAGCAGAATTTATAATCTGGGTGGGAATCACAAGCTCAAGACTTTCTTCTTACACAAAAAGTCACTTCTACACACAGCCAGAGCTTCAATTTCACAGATTCAAAGATTTTGCTTGAGTTGGAAGAGACACTTAAAGTCTCTTTAGTCCAACTTCCCTGCAGCGAACAGAAACATCCACTGCTAGATCAGGTTGCCCAGGGCCTGATCCACCCTCACTTTGAAAGTCACCAGAGATGATGCTTCAACCACATCTCTGGACAACCTGTTCCAGTGCCTCACTACCCGCAACGTAAAAGTTTTTCCTTATATCCAACCTTAATCTCCCCTCTTAGTTTGAAACCATTTCCCCTTATCCTATCACAGCAGTCCCTGTCAAAGAGTCTGTTCTTTCTTTCTTATAGTCCCTTTTAGTTAGTTAAAGGTCATTCTCAAGCTCTCCCTGGAGCCTTCTCTTCTCCAGGCTGAACAGCCCCAGCTCTCTCAGCCTCACCTCATAGGAGAGGTGTTCCATCTCTTGGATCATTTTTGTGGCCTTCTTCTGGATGCGCTCCAACAGGTCCACGTCTCTCCCATACTGAGGACTCCACATCTGGATGCACTACTCCAGCTGAGGTGTCACCAGCACAGAGCAGAGGGCCAGGATCACCTCCCTCACCCTATTGACCACACTACTTTTGATGCAGCCCAGGATTTGCTTGGCTTTCTGGGCGCATGGCTGGCTAAAAGTCCAGCTTGCAATTCACCAGTACCCATTACCAATTTATATTTTTTCCTGGACACTTATTCTTGATCACTGACAAGGATAGGACACTGAGCTACATTAAGTATTTATCTGATCAGTAACAATTCTTGAAGTAAGCTAAATAATATGCCTAAAAGAAACATGCATTTTTACACTGACCGTTGAAATGCAGATCAAAATTCTAAATATCAGTTTTGCAATTTTCATGAAGTATGAATTACTTTCTGAATTCAGAATTCACATCATCTCTGAAAATAACATGTTTAAATTATTTACCTCCTTCTGGTCAAGCTGCAGAGAAGATTTTATCAAATCACGAAGAGCAGTAAGTTGTTTCTTTTCTTCATCTTGTGTCTGCTTTATCTATAGAAAAAGACTATTATACTCTAGATGCTATTTAAAGTTGCTATGCATTCTAATAAATTATTGTAAGTGTTCTGAGCCACCAGCTTAACTATTCTGTAATACAGCAGTTTATTTTCATAAACTAGTTTCTCATAATGTGTTCACACAAGTATTAATTCAAAAGCAAGCTAGAAAGAATACACAACTCTGTATACGCTTCTATGTTAGACTTTAGTGGTTCATTATGCCTAATGTAACTAAGTCAGTCACTGAAATATTAATTTAATAACTCCAGTAAGCTTGACAATTACTTAAGGAATAAAAATACTGTTTAATCTAGCCACCAACTAGAACAGCAAGTAGAATTACTGTAATTCTGATTAAAGAATAAAAAAAGCACTGGAGTGACAAATGAAGTTTGATTCTACATTATTACATGCCTCCCATTAACACCACAAACAAGTCAATTAACACAAACTGTGATGCTATCAAGCAGTTTGTTACAAAAAAGTGCAAGTGGCAGCCAAAATTGGGGTTAGTAAAGTAATAGAACTTAAAGCCTCCCCTTTTAAGTTATGCTTGTTTCAGTGCACCATTAAATCAGTAGTAGATTGACAGATGCTTTTCCTTACAACTGTAACTACAGAGTAAAAGGTGTAAAATAGAGACAAGATGCATTTCTTCATTTTAACTGCACACTAAGCTTCAAAGAACACACTTCTAATTTACAAAGATATTTATATTCAATATCTAGATGAACAAAAAAATTCCATTTTTAGACATTAAAATATTCACAAGTAAACTTACATTATATAAGTCAGCAGCCAACTTTTCAATATATTGTTTAAGTTTATCAGCTGTTTTCAAGCCATCTTGGAAGAAACTGCAATGAAAAAATACCTGTGATTCATCAGGAATACAAATAATTCATAACAAAGTAATCTGGCTTTCCTTCACTCTACCCTCCCCAAAGACAATAAAACATTTATAGCTCTTGCCATGTTCAGAGCAAAACAAACCTATCTGACTCAGTTCAAACAGTTTTACTATCAGTCTAACTATCATCAGATGGTTAGAGTTCACATTCCTCTAATACTGATATACTTCAGATTGAGTCCAGAAACATTTTATTTACCTTGCAGACTTTAGCTTCACCATATAAAAATATAATGAGCTAAACAAGAATTCCATACGTTAGTATATGAAGTGGCAACACCCGGAATACACGCAAGTCTTGCCAGTTAGTCCTAGTAAAAGTTTGACCATTAGCCTTGTAAAATGCTATAGATACCACACATTCAAATTAACAGCACTGCTGAAATCACTATAGAAGTTCATTACAAAGCACACATGCTATTGTAGATAAACAGAAGTCTGACTTCTATCCTCAAGTACTTACTTTCAATTGCATATATGGACAGATTCGATACTCATCTCTGAAAATTTCATGGACTGGTTTGGGTTGGAAGGGATCTTGAAGATCACCACGTTCCAACCTCCATCTTGTAGGCAGGGACACCTCCCTCTAAACCAGGTTGCATTGTTTTCTGTTTGTTTTGAAAACTGCTCCTAGTAGTTTTCTAAGTACTGTGCCTTCCTGAAATGGAGCTACTCCATTGTAACTTCAAGAGATAACAAGTTAGAGAGAACATTTTTTGGCTTATTTATTTTAAATCACTGTTAGCCTACATGCTTTCCTAGCTGAAGTCTATTTCCTGTATTTAATATATCTCAGGTGAAATTCTCATGTTTGCTTTGACAATTAATGACAAGGTCATAACTTAATGGTTTCCCCTCAAGGGATTTCAAAGAAATTACTGGCTTCCACAGTGATTTTTAAATTTACATGAGACTATTTAATTGAGTAAACAATAAACTAATTCTAAAGTTAATTCCAACTCCTGGTTCCACATAGGACCACCCAAAAATCAGACCCCATGTCCACACTCTTCTTGAACTCTGGCAGCTCTGGGAAGCCTGTTCTCTGCCCACCACCCTCTGTTGAAGAACCTTTCCCTGATATCCAATCCAACCCTCCCCTTTTTACCCACTGTGGTACCCAAGTGGGTAACAAAGAAATGGCTTTAACACTCAAGGCTCGCTATCTGATGATTAAATCACAAGCTGACTTCAAATTTAAAGCCTCTAAGTTATGCAAATGTATTTACAAACAAACAAAAAAAAACCACTGTAGCAATGCACTGCATTATTTCCTTTTGAAACAGCAACACTGAAGAGAGAAGTGAGGGCCTAACCCAGGAGGAAGCAAGATGTGTAGGCAGTGTCCACCTCATTTAATCTTTATGTCCTCTTAGATCCTGTAAAATCAAAGGAAAGGCTAAAATAACTTTGCCACATTCAGGTGGAACCAGTCAGCCTCCAGAGGTTCTACCTAGGCACTATGCAATGTGCACAACAGAGAATGTGAACAATGCTGGTGGGTCTCCGGTCTGCATTAAGGACTCAGGAACTTAAATTAACTTTGTATACAACATGCTGGGTTTTCTCCTCAGCCTCTCTCTTCTTCGCTCCCCTCTTCTCTCCCTGCCACAACTTCTTTTCATACTCTGTACTGAGAGACTGAGCAACTTGATGTAGCTGTAGACGTCCAGAGGAGCAGGACCATGTAACTTTAAGAAGGCCCCTTAGAATCATAGAATCATTTGAGTTGTAACAAGTCACTTGATAGATCATGATTATGATAAGTACTCCCAATGTCATCAGAACAATGAGAAAAAAAACACCTGTGTAAATGAAATACTATAAAGAAAGCTTAAAACTACTGCACTTACTTGCACTGTGCATGATAATATTTAATAAGATTCTGCAGAAGGTCCACACCTTTTTTCGTCTTGATTTCATTAACCTTAATAAGATACTGCACAGATAGTGAAAAAACACGCTGATTATCATACATTATAGCATTCAACTATTTTCAAACAATACAATATCATTTACTTAATGAATCAATCAATTATCACCGTGTTTAACTTGTAGTTTGTGAGTCAACACAAGTCCAACATAGGTAAGCACAGTATGAACTAAGTAGCAGTTTCTATGGACATTCCTAAAAAATTAAAAACCACCCAAATTCAGGAAAAGGTTTCATTTTTTTACATCTATAAGAAGGCACCTCCCTTTTAAATGCTACTACAGTATTTTTAGATTTTCAGTAATTATAATTACAATGCAATTTAAAGCAATTGCCATTAAAATGGAATAACTATTAACACAAAATTCAGTTCTACAAAACTAATGTACCACCATCACTTGTCAGTTTATTCAGAATTTAGAAACTTCAAAAAATAAGTGGGAAGAAAGATATTAAAAACACTTCCTGAAAAATAAGAAATCTCTTTAAGGTGGATTCTCAGCCCACAAACCCTACTGTATTAAAGGAAAAGAATAAAACAAATGGAAGCCCAGTTTTACAGTCACTAAAAAATTATCTCTGTGTTGCTGTATTATGTTACATGGAAATAATTTCCTGTCTCTTTTCTCCAAACGATAAGGTACATTTTGTCACTATTTATAACCCACAAAGCACTTTGTATGTTCTGGTGTCAAAATTAAAGGATGAAACTTCTGCCTTACTTCACACATCTGCAACTGAAACAGTCGCCTTTCCTTCTCCATTTCTTCTGCAATCTCAGCTCCTGTAATTTCAGTTCGTATCATCCCATGTTGTTTTGCATGTTCTCTTTTTTCCTTTTCAATTTTTGTACTGAAACAAGTTAGAACAGATTTTAGACAATTTTTTCTATCATGTGATTTTTTTTTATTATTATTTTTTAAGAAAAAAATAACGGATTAAAGAAGATGATTTCCTCTATATCAAATCTTCTTTCTACCCTCTCCCCTACCCATTCTTAAAAATGTGCCTGGTATAACAGTTATGAAGTCGCCCTTCTTGCCTTCAATTCTTTAATTCTTTCCTCTAGTTTGTATGCTGTGTAGGGGGAAAGGAGAATCTGTTTTTTCAACATTATGTTCTCCATCGCTGTCATCTCTATATACTGTAATGTAAATCATACATATCAGAACCTACTGACTTGTCTGATTGAGATATTTTGCCATTTTCCAGTCAATTCCTTCTTTAGGAAACAAGAATCTTAAGAAAAGTAAGAAGGCAGCATATGAAGTTTATCACATGTACTAAGTGGTATGACTTCCAATCATTACATTTTAAGAGAAAGTCAATGCTGAAAGTAAGTATGAAACAGTGAAATACAAATAAGGAACTAAGAGGTCATCCTATAGCTTCTTAATCGTAGCGTTATAGCATCACTTCCTTACTTAGATTTCAGAGCAGTTTCTCTACTATTGCTCTGTATTTCTCAAAACAGAGTAGAAAAACCTAAACAATGTATTTTTCCTATCTAGCAGCCTTTCCAAGATACAAATCCTGATTAAGTTCAACAAGGTCAAGTGCAAGGAGTTACACTTCAGACAAGCCCTGCAAAGAAGGACATGAGGGTGCTGGTGGATGAAAAGCTGGACATGAGCCAGCAGTGTGCCCTTGCAGTTTGGAAGGCCAACAGTATCCTGGGTTGCATTAAAAAAGGGGTGGCCAGCAGGGAGAGGGAGGTGATTGTCCCCCTCTATTCTGCCCTTGTGAGGCCCCATCTGGAGTACTGTGTCCAGGCCTGGGGCTCCCAGCATAAAAAAGATGCAGAGCTGTTGGAGAGGGTCCAGAGGAGGGACACGAACAGCAGAGGGCTGGAGCCCTTCTGCAAGGAACAGTTGAAGGAGTTGGACTTGTTTAGCTTGAAGAAAGCTCCAGAAATACCTCATCGTGGCCTTCCAGTACTTAAAAGGAATTTATAACATGGGCACAAAGTGATAGGTCAATAGTGAATGGTTTTAAACTAGAAGAGGAGAGATCTACATTAGACGCTGAGGGAAAAGTTTTCACTCAGAGTGGTAAGGTGATAGAACAGTTTGCCCAGAAAAGTCAATGTTTCCAGGGATGAGGCAAATCCAAACATGGTCAGGTCACTGAGGGCCCAAGTGCCTGACTTAGTGGTTAGCAACCCTGCTCATAGCAGGTGACTGGAAGTGGAGGAGCTTTAAGATCCCTTTCAACCCAAGCCATTTTACAGTTCTATGAACCTGAAAAAGCATTTTGTGTTTCAGACTGGCACTCTGGGTAAGAGGGAAGAAAAAAAAAAAAAAAAGATTTGTTTGCTTATTGAAATCTGACCATTAAACAATGAAAACTCCATATTTCTTTCACTGATACACTGAAAAAACTGCAAAAGAGAGGTTGGTTTTATTTTTTTCCCCTCCCTCCCAGATAAGAAAGGCATGAAGTTCGCACATATAACAAAACACTTTTCATTTTGAAGTCTGTCAATAAACTTGATCTGACATTTGACTCCAAACAAATTTTGGGAAATAAGGTTCTCTGGAAACTTTAATTGTCATATGTCACTCCTTCTTGGTCTGAATAAGCCTAAGGTCTGAAAAGCTATCACAGTAAGAAAATATTTTTTAAATCCAGAGATATTTTTTCTTCTTTCTTTTTTTAAATTAATCAATACATCTTATGCATATGGTTATAAGTTTGCATAAATGCCATCTGAAATCCCCATAATTCATTGTACAAAATTCACTAAGCATTAAACACCTTCCTTAGACTAAACAAATACTGAGCACTCAGTATTTCACGTAGGATAAAACATTTTATTTTCAAGTAGTAAGGGGAGATCATGATACAAAATTAAAAAAAAACAACAAACAACAAAACAACACAGCTGCCTTTCACATATTTAGTTTTACATCCACAGATAAAGTACATAGTCAGGAGCCAGGAGGAACAGGGGAGGTAAAGAGAGATGGAGAGAGAGAAGGTCTTTTCCAACCTGAGTGATTCTATGATTCTATGAATATGAAAACACTTACAATTTGGTTTCATAATCCTTCCAGGCTTTGTCAAAAGGCTTTTTGAGGTCCTTCAGAAACAAACAAACAAACAAACAAAAAGTCCTTAAAGCATTTTTTAAAACTTTAAAGGTAAGATAACATCATAAGTAGCAACAAAATAATTTCTTTTTAACTAACATTTTTCAAATAGCTATTAGGAAAAAAAAAGCCTTTCATTTTTAATCTTGTGAAATATTATATCACCTTCCTGTGCATCTTAAGACAAGAACTTAGAATGAAGTTCTACAGCAGCATTTGAAATTGCAATCACTTGAATTTTGAGGTTTTTCTTTAGACAATTTACATAAATAGATAATAACGGATGCCAACAGAAGGAAATGTCTCATGGCAAATGGAAAAACCGTAAGAAAGTTGAAAATCATTTCCATTAATACTATTTTCAACACTTACCCCTTTAACACCTTTTAGGTCTCCTTTTAAGAGAGAATCCAGGGTGAAAATAACATTGTGGCTTAAGCCCTGGAGCTGAAAAAGAAAAATTACGATACTGTTAACATTTAAAATATTCATTCTGATTCTATGAAAACATTGCCAATATGTCTTATAACTTCACTAATGAAGTTGTAACCATCTCAGATTTTCTAAATTAAATTGTAAATTCAAGTCTGGAAAGAATTAATATACTTTCACACAAATCAGATAGAAAAGCATTACCATTATGCTCTAGATATATAGGGCAATATAAATATTTAATTTTAAAAATAACACATAAGAAAAGTTCTGGAAACGCATCAGGGTAAGCTTCAATCTCTTCTAACGACGTAGTTAAATGCTGCATAATCAGGTTTTTATGAATAAATGTTTCTTACAGGTTCCTGAATGTGAAGCAAGGACCTGCTATGCTACAGTCAGGCAACATGCAAGGCCGTACGTTGACTCACCTATGAGCAGCAGTTGCAATGAGTCATCAGCTCTGTGACTGCTCCTAACTACTACAGAAATCTGTTCTTCTCACCTGATGTGGAAATTTGGCATCTATTTTAACACTTAGTAGTTTAAATTTCATGCTATTCAGCCTCTGCCAAGTTGATTACACATCAATAGAAATGTTCATTTTTTTCTGTGTCAATGAGGGTAGAAAAAACTGCCGCTGTGTTCCTATTTGACCATATGCAGACATGTCTATAAACACTGAAAAATCAGGATGATAGGAAGGAGATGTCTATTGACATTGCTGCAGTATAGCACCCACAACAAAAGCTTATTCATTTCCTATTCCACCAGTCCATTCACTTCTTCCAAAGATACCTTGCTAATTCTACAGCTTCACCACGAGTGGAGCAGATGGTTACGCTCTCTGGTGACAGCACCAGGACCAGAGAAAATAGCATGGAGCTGCATCGGGAAAGATCAGGTTGGGTGTTAGGAGAGGTTCTGCACCAGAGGGCGGTGGGCATGGAACAGGCTCCCCAGGCAGTTGTTATGGCTCCAAGCTGCCAGGGCTCAAGGAACATTTTGTTTGAACAACTCAGATTAGGGTTTGAATCTCGAGCGGAGCTGTGTGGAGTCAGTAATTGGTCTTGATGACCCTTGTGGATCCCTTCCAACTCCAAACAGACTATGTTTCAATGATCTCAGAAGGAAGAAAAACTGGTCACTTTATTCAGTGGCTCTGTTACAGGCTGGTTTTGGATGACAGCCCACTGAAGTGTAGTGGCACTCTCTTTATTTCACTGGACTTTAACTTCAATTCTGATATATTACAGATGATGAAGACAAGACTCAAAGCAGAAATAAGTACAAGCATTTGTGCTGGGGGTCCTCAGATATCCAAAGCAGAAGCAGTCATCAAGCGCTGCGTGGGCTACAGGAGGGACTGGCTTTCATGTAATTCTGCTTTGCAGCACTTGAAGGCCTCTCATTCAAAGAATAATGGAAGAGTAGAAAATAACATGGGAGTTCATTTGTGAAGATACAGAATTCTAAAGAAATAAACAAGATGAAATCACCCACAATGAACTATCTGCTTGTTTGTCACAATGACACCAGCTTATTTGCGCCTGCCCATGGTGGGACAGTTTTATTCACAGTAGCTCTTAGGGTGCTATGTTTCAGATTTGTGATAAAACATGCTGTTGATTACACACCAGAGGTTTAGCAGTCCTGAGAAGTTCTTATGCCAAGCAAAGGCCAGAGAAGTTGAAGAATTTTGTAGGACATACAGTCAAGACTGCTGATCCTATCTGACCAAAGAGTTATTCATAGAAATCACAGAATCATTTTGGTTGGAAAGGAACTTGAGTGATTGAAAATAGATCATCTTTAGGCAAGGACAACTTCCACTAGTTTAAGTTGCTGAAATCACTGCAACATGACAGGAATGCCTTCAATGATGCCAAGAAAGATCCCAGAAGTTTTACAGGTAAAAGAAAGTGTGTAACATTGTTTAATACCTTACACACCAATAAGCTTGGAGAGAAACCAACCTAAGAAAAAATATGAAACTCATTCTTCCCCTTTCTGAATGTAATGGCATTTAAACCCATGAAATACGTACTTATAAGAAATGTGACTTCATTAGTTTCAGTGTTCAAAGATCTGCTTGCTACTCTCATCTGAAGTAAAAGGCTTGAGACTAATTTCAGATGAGAAAGAAAACTTCCTTTTTATAAAAAATAGAAAAATAAAAAAAGGAAAAGCTTTAAAACATCTTTGTAAGCCTACTAATTAAGCAATAGATATCCTGCAAATCACAGGGAAAATGGACTACTATTATCCCCAAATCATTAAGTATTCTTCGAAAGGTGAAAGCTTCTCCTTTTTGAAGAGAAGACAACTGCAACTAATGGCATTGAATTTTTAAGAGGAAAGATCTCAAGTCAGGGAATGACTTGGAATTAAGTTCCATAGAACACACTGAGAATTAGATCTCAGTTGCCATCTCAACATTTTCAACTTTGTCCTCTCAACTGCCAATTAAAAAGGAAACACAGCAAGTTTGGAATAACACCCTTTTTGCAGACAGTCTCTGAGATAGCATTATTTCAGTTTCTGAAAAAACATTAAGCATCTTTACAATTATCATCAGTCATAAGGAATGTGAAATACAGTACAAGAAGGTTTTGTGATTTATTTTGGAAAAATTAAATTGAGAAAAATTGAAACTCCTCACCAGGTTCTTCAGCAGCGTTGATAACTCTTTAGTAAGCGTGGAAAATTTTACAAAAGCTGTGCCAAGATCTGGATTATCCCGACTTAAAAAATTACTTCCAAATTTGTCCAGTACTTGTGCATAGTTTTCTTCATTTTGAACATGATCTGCAAAGAAAAAAAATTAAGAGTCAGGAAGTTTTTTTCTTGCAGTCTATTACTTTACGCTACTGTGATATACTGTGAAATATTAACAAAAAAGACAGCATTATTTAAAAAAAAGCCACAGCATAATGCATTTACTAAAAGCTAATTAAAATAATTTTAATATTAAAAATTATTTAACAAATAGATGAACAAATCAGCCACTTGAATTGCTTGGGAGTAATTATATTAAAAAGCTCTGTAAACAGTGATAAAGATCAAACAACATTTTGTACTGTGTAAGTGACACAGGAATTTACAGTTGTACACACTTTGATATAAGCATTACTGCTTGTAATAGGGGTACTTCAACAGAACAAGGAGTCAATGGCATCAGATATAACTAAGCAAAACTCATGTGAATCAGACTGCAAGTTGCCAAGAAGCAATTTGTCTTACAGGAAAATATTCCCTTTTCACCTGTTTGTAAAACTGAGTTACCCCCACAGAATGGAATGTCTGTTAGCATACAGCCAAACACTCGTTTTAATACACAGCCAGTTGGACAGTGAGAGAGGACAGAACCAAGATGAAATTGAAGCCAATATAAACAAGTAAAATTCTTAACTCAAGGATGAAGATAACTCTGAATTACAGATCATTGTGCTGGAAATGCTTTTAGTGTTTCTTTTTGGTATCTTTTTTTTTTTTTCTTGCATTTCAGTGTCTGTAAAATGACAATCTACCACTTGAGCTATTTGAGGCTGATTTTATCACATCCATCTCTCTATGGAAAATTTTGGTATAAGTTAGATAAACATTTAACTTCAACAAGATTCCCAGTCTACGTTTTGTTCTGTAAGCCACAGACGCAAAAGTACAGAGCTATTCCAACAACTGCACATTCCTTCAGTGAAAGAAAATACATATATTTATAAAAACTATACATAAAAACAGATAAAAATGTTTTATATAGAAGTCAGTTGCCAATAGGTATTCTGTTTTCCCCCAGTAGTCCTTCAAAACTGTATTTTCTTCAAGTTGCTGTAATGCCAGAGAGCATTTGTTTTTACTTTTAATTCAAACTGAAAACAAGAAAAATAAAATTAATAGCACAAGCTTCAAAATCAGGCTTGAGGATAATGTTCCACAATACATGGATCTACATTAACATTAACTAAGAGTTGGTTAAGAGATAAAGAACACTTCAGAGGTTTTACAGATACCCAAAATAGACCACTAAGGAACTAGTGGAAAAAGAAAAGTGAATCTCCTACTGGAATTAAAAACAACAAACACAACAATACCACCAAACGATGGAACTGCCAAGTTAACAATCCCCACAGATGACAGAGTAACATTCTAACACCAGTAATTAACACTGAGGTTTTCAAAAGACCAAATATTTAATCACATATCAATATGGAATTGTAGCTTGAACATTATGTTTTTAATAAGAATAAAACTGTTTCAAAAGCATATGGTTGTAATCAAATAGCTTAGCATTAAAACCAAGGAAACACCTATATAATAACAAAATACACATTTTGTTTTGATGCAAAAGCTGCTGCATAAATGTACACAGAAGACTTGAGCTAAGAAGGAGCTTTGGCTTACATAGTTCTGAGCTAATAAAGCTGAAGTGTACCCTACTGTTCTTGGGGAAGGGAAGGATAACGGAACAAAGAAAGAAACCTGTTAGGTCATCAAGTCCCTGTTCTGGTCATAGTGCAGCACTTCTAACTCCAGTATATTTCCTAACAGTTTGATTTTAAGTGCCAAATTGTTTCATAGAACATAAGAGACATCCAAGAATAATTACTGAAAGAGAATAAAGAAGAACAAGCTGAAGACTATTTTCTTTATCTGTAGAAAGGGAAAAGATATTCCCATTCAGAAAAAGGAAGTAGACTGTTGTACAATCCATAGAAAGTTACACTGAGCAACCTGATCTAACTGTTCCTGTTCATCACAGGGAAGCTGAACTAGATGACCCTTAAAGGTGCCTTCCAACTCTAAGGATTCTATGATTAAGTTCTTTGGAATCCCATACTACAAATCACTAAACCTAGGCATGACAGATGTATTCCTTTCACTTTGTAATCAGCAAACTCAAAAAACATTAAAGTTCTGTGTAACAATGAAATATTTTCAATTTTTACATAAGTATCAACAAGCCTTGTAAAAGGAGCAGAAATACTTTCAATTTATGAAGAGGCACTGTATGTGATCTTAAAGATACAGATGGAAAATGAAATCTTCATTGAGACCTATTCTAAAATGGAACATAGGAAAATCCAGCATTCTTTCAGCATCAAATATGTCCTGAGTTCCCCATAGGCACCTCACACAAATACAGAAGTGAGTTCCCAGTGTCCTAACAGAATTTCCTTTGGATAAAGAAACGTGTAATGTGCACAACTTGATGCTCACTTCCTTAAATAAAAGTACTGTAGGGAGGACTTCAATAACCCTCCAGAGACACTAACACTGACAGTAGCATACACTAATGATATTTTCCTTCTAAAACTGGTTCATATCTTCTTATCATCGTGAGGAAAGCTCAGCATTGTAGTGAAGATATATCAGCTTCCCCAGACCTCCTCCTTCTTCAGCATCTCCCAGAGAGTTACCAGGAAAACAGACATCAGGCTCTGCTCCCATCACAGTAGGACAGGCTCCATGACTATGCCCTCCCCAGCGGGACCTGACAATTAAAGCCTTAACTTCCCCTCATCTTAAACAGTTTTATTCTGACTTATAAGCCTGCAAATACTGAAGAACAGAAAAGGAGTTAAGTAGTTTACAGAAGGAAATATCCAAACACAGCAACTCCTTGCTGACATTAATTTACTGACAACTACTTTGGCATATCTGATTAAGTCTGACAAAGAAGAATCACAGTTCACAAATCTGACATTGTTCTTAAGTTGTACTTATAGAAGTGATTTGTTCTCTGAGCAGACAAGGGAAAAAAAAAAAAGAAAAAATGAAGGTCAGAGCCAAGCCGCATTTATGAATGGAAAAATATACACATGAAAAAGACACAAAAGAACAAGAAAGCTGAGAAAGCTGGCAAGGTTAAAGAGAATGACAAAAGACAACATTTGAAATAAAGCATGCTTTCTCATTCCATCCCTCAAAAAAGCTGAAAAGAAATAAATAGAAAATAAAATCTTGGACCATCACATTCTTTGCTTCTGGAATCAGATTGTTGGAAACAAAAGTCATAAAAGTCTCTTTCAAAATCACTGAGAACAATGTGCATCTTAGTGAGTCATAGGTTCCCTAGATTTGACATTATGGGAGAAGACAAGCTAAAACAGAAAAGTAAATGACCTTCACATCTGTGTTCATCTAACACATTTAAAGAAGTTCTCATGTAAGGAATTTCTGTCAGCATTGCTTCAGAACACTTAGAGATACTAAGAGCCGAATTCGATAAGAGCTGGAAAAAAAAAAAAGAGCAACAAGTAACAGAAAAGTAAACTATAAATTGTCAAGTCTCATTTATGACATCCTCAGTACAACATGGAAAACAAGACAGTGTTTTTAATAAGAGCTCCAGAGAAAGACTGGGAATTTAAGTACACATCGCCAGAGCAGCAATGCTGACATATTCCTCCTCAGGCAGAGTTGTAAGAATTACAGGGCAGAAGAGAATTGGTGGATAACATGGATAAATACAAAATGCTAAACAAGAAACAGGTTTCATGTTGTGGAGTTCTACTTCAAAAACTACTTTTCTCCCACAAAATCAACAGGAGGGGAAAAAATGGAAATCGAACTGTGCTGAATCTGAACAGGTGCATCCTTCACCAAAACCCTCACAGGAACAAAACAAACTGTGTAACAGGGATGAGCCTCGCATACAGAACCAACTGCTCAAATAGATGAGGTAGGGGGAAAGGAAACAATGCAGTTACTTTTCTTAAAAGGAGTTCACCAATGAAGCAGTTCATGATAAGGCTGACATTACTTAGCAGCATTTAATGAGCTAGGAAAAAAGCTTCACAGTGAAACTCTGCTGTTCTTTCAACATACAGCACTGCTAAGCTTATTCAGAGCACCAGAAACAAAAGCAGACTCCAAATCAGAGATATCTACAACAAAAATACCCATACTGGAGTTTGAGGTATACCCTTTCCTTTATGCCCAGTAGAGAAAGAGTTACAGCTCATCCTAACATGAATGCTCAGTAAATCCTATGAGGCTCGTCTTAGAACTCCACATTTTGATGTGCTGAACAACAGATGAAGCTGTGCGTGAGGCAACACACAAGTAATGTTATAAAGAAAAACAAGTCCTGGTGTTATATCACCTCAATATTCAGTAACCAAGCAAAACAAAGATGAACACTAGAAATAAGAAAGAAGATGCAATGGAGCAGCATAAAACATCATAGTGTGCTTAGATCCCGAATATATAGTGTGTAGTTCGCGTCCCTGTAGTCTCTCAGTAAAAAGGAAAGGCTATGCTGCCATTTTGGAAAAAGACAATGAGGATGACTGAATGCATGTGACAGTTTCTGTAATAATGAATTAAAAACAGACTAGGGCTGTTGAGCTCAGACATGAGATACTGTGGCTGATTGTGGAGAGTCCCCAGTCTGACACCAAAATAGCCAAATGAGACATGCACAGGACCAATTCTCTTCTCAGAGGACTTGAGACCTGAAAAGGATGCATGAGACAACTTTGAAAAGGAGCAAAGATGCATTTAACTAGATTGATAATGGACTTGGCAAGCTAAACATTTACATTAATGGCATTTCGTTAGGAAAAAAAATCTAAAAAGTTTAAGTATTGAACACCACAGTATCATTCCTGGCTTTGGCAATTCTAGACCTTCATATAACTGCAAGATGAAAAAAAAAATTATTCCATCTTTGCACTGTTCTTCTGTTCTTTCCCTTCGAGTCTCTTCTACTTATAATTGTAGCAGACCAGGTGCACTGCTCATCCCATTCCAGTACTTCTGGTTGCGCATGGATTTCATGACTTTAAACAACAGAGAAATATAATCTTTTTTTTTTTTTAAATCTGGAAGTTATACCAGTGGACAAATAAAACAACTGTTGAAAACGTATAGCAAAAAGAATTTGTGCAACCTACTGCTGTTAGAATTTAGATCAAAATACTATGGGAAAGTTAGTCAAAACAGATTCTCCATTAAATTCAGGCACCAGTCATGTAAGACAAGATCCTATCTACAGATTCAATGTATCATGACAGAAATAAAGAGCAAGCTATATAAGAAAGAGGTGGTATGAAAAATACATCCATTTGGGTGTCTAGGTTTCATAAAAAAAAAAAGTACTTTCCACACTAGTACTTTCTTTTAGGAAAAAATAGGATGAGACTTTTCTATGGGATTTCCACATTTCTGTGCTGGTATGCTTTCATTTCCACTGCAATAGTTCCAAATCTAAATCTGACAGATGCAGCTGGGTGACTGTTAAATTCTTTCAATAAGAGAATTCCTTGAGGTTCATAATATAGCACAGAGTAAATACACCAGGGGGCTGGAGTGTAAGGTTTTCTGAAGAGCTGTGTATGAGATATACTACATGAATAGCACTAAGTGTTACTTCAGAGGAAAAAAAAAAAAAAAAAAAATCAAAAAACAAACAAAAACAAACAAAAAACACTACGACCTCCTAAAATTCTCTCCCTGACTTTCAGTAGAATATGAATCATTTTACTGATCTCAAGAGAGAAAAATATTGTATTATTCCTGAATAAGCATTCACTACTCTGGCATGTGCTCTGAAAGGAGATTAGGAAGCAGGGGAGCAACGGAAAATATTCCTACTCTGTAAGTAGATACGGTCTCACCTTCTAGCAAACACGGTTTATAAAACAGAATTCCAAATTCTTTTTTTCAAAAGTTAGAGGCTTTCAATTTTGTTCCTACTAATCCTAGGATATCAGTGACTGTACAAATTGCTGCCTGCACACCTTTGCAAAGAACAGTGTGGGCTATTACAAAATCTTTCTGAAGAGGGAGCTAGAGTACTAGGTATGGAGCAATCTTTATCAAAAGAATTCATACTATCGATCGCTTTTGAAACCATACTTGTTAAAAAAAGAGAAAAACAGCTGCTTAATAATCGGTGGTCCCTTTTAAGTATCACAACAGCCAGCTAAAGCTACTGACCAACTTCCTATAACTTTTACACAATATGACAAGTTCATAATACAGAATGAGCTACTTATAAGCATTTAAAATAAAAATTTATTACAAAATTCAAATGATACATAACGATCCTTTAGATTTCACCTATTTCAAAATATGAAAAAAACTTCTGTTCTATGATCTTTAAGCAGCTTTGAAATTCAGTAAGTAGACACTATGAAATAGAAAGAGCTGCTATGACATCTGAGTACTTTTAAAAGCATAAAAGTAAATCTGTGTTTTAAACAAATACTGCAAATACTAGACCAGTCGATGGATAAGAATTTGGTTGAAAGGCCACAGACAAAGGATGGTGATCAATGGCTGTATGTCCAGGTGGAGGCCGGTAACGAGCGGCGTCCCCCAGGGGTCTGTCTTGGGACTGGTGCTCTTTAACACCTTTATCAATGACATCAATGACAGAATCGAGTGCACGCTCAGCAAGTTTGCTGACGACACCAAGCTGAGTGGTGCGGTTGACACGGTAGAAGGACAGGATGCCATTCAGAGGGACCTCAACAGGCTGGAAAGGTGGGCCTGGGTGAACCTGATGAGGTTCAACATGGCAAAGTGCAAGGTTTTGCGCATGGGCCAGAGGAATCCCAGGCATCCATACAGACTGGAAGGAGCGGTCCTTGAGAGCAGCCCCACAGAGAAGGACCTGGGGGTCTTGATGGATGAAAAACTTAACATGAGCCAGCAGTGTGCTCTTGCAGCTTGGAAAGCAAATGGCATCCTGGGCTCCATCAGAAGAGGGGTGGCCAGCAGGGACAGGGAAGTGATTGTCCTCATCTGCTCTGCTCTTGTGAGGCCCCATCTGGAGTACTGTGTCCAGGTCTGGAGCCCCCAGTACAAAAAAGACAGAGAGCTGTTGGAGAGGGTCCAGAAGAGAACCGCAAAGATGATCAGGGGACTGGAGCACCTCCCCTATGAAGACAGGCTGAGGGAACTGGGCTTGTTCAGCCTGGAGAAGAGAAGGCTGCAGGGTGACCTCATTGCAGCCTTTCAGTACCTAAAGGTACTTATAAACTGGAGGGGAGTCAACTCTTTGAAAGGTTAGATAACAGCAGGACAAGAGGAAATGGATTTAAGTTGAGGGAGGGAAAATTTAGGTTGGATGTCAGGGGGAAGTTCTTTTCCATGAGTGGTGAGGTGCTGGAACAGGCTGCCCAGAGACGTTGTGGATGCCCTGACCCTGGAGGTGTTCAAGGCCAGGTTGGATGGGGCCCTGGGCAGCCTGGTCTAGTATTAAATGGGGAGGTTGGTGGCCCTGCTTGTGGTTAAAGATTCATGATGCTTGACGTCCCTTCCAATCCTTCCAACCCTGGCCATTCTGTGATTCACTGGGGAAAAAAAATCATTAAGCGAAGTTATGGGTAAGTATAGAGCAACAATGTTAGTGACTGGCAGACAAATTAAGAACCTACAACCCACTGTAAGTCCCCCACATCCCTAAGCTGGAGGTAATGAGGCAGCAAACACTCTACCAAAGCAACGCACACAGACTTGTTTTTAAACTAAGGTCACTAAGAAGTGGCTTTGCACAAGGAAAATCCTTGCTAAACTGATTATTTCTGCTGGGGAACAGGAATTTTCTAAAACCCTGTACTTACAACTGTGTAATTGGTTATCCGAAGCTCTACAACTCTGCTAGCATACTTTTGGCAACTTTAAAAAACAATCTGTATTTTGGTTTACATTCGATCATCACTTGTTAATGAACTCAAAATAATCAGTTCATCCTTCAGCTGCCTATCTTCCCATCAAAGTTGTTATTATAACCTCAATACAACAGAGGCTGCAAATGAGGAAAATAAACCTCCACTGTTTTAGCTAACAATGGAGATAGGCAATTTTTATTATATGTATTACTAGGAGAGAGCAAACGTAGATTTTGTTTTCACTGAAAGGTTTTAGCAAGCTATCTCCTGATTTCACCTGGAAGTGCACTCCATAAATTCAGTCTAGGATACCACCTTAGGACGCTGCCCTAGATCTGCACTAGTCCAATGGAGCTGCTTGAAATTTCATGGGAGCAGGAGAATTCTCCCAGAAGCCTTTCAGAACGACAATGCAGGTGAAAGAATCAAAAGAACACAGTAATTTGATGTAAAATCAGCAATGAAAGGAAGTTGTTACACATTTAACCCCAACAGTGGTAAAGAGATAAGCATCTCTTATGCTGTATGTTTCAACAGAATCAACTGCAAGATGCTTTTCAAACAAAGTCAAATGCTACATAATCATGTAAAACTGGAAACAATACTTACCTTGCCCCGAATTATATATTGCTTTCACAGATTTCTTTACTTTCTGTAGTGCAGTTCTATCTTGATCCAATGCCTAAAATGACAATAAAAGAAACTTCAAATATCTGCTTCATTGACCAGAACACCCTACAATATTGAAGAACACAAAAAATACATAGTTTCACAAGTTGGATAAAACTGGTTTTACAATACATTCAGCCTGCAGGAAGGTCTCAGGTCATTCAGCCCCTTCAAGTTGAATTAAAGAACTGATCTGAAAATGGTCTGAAGGCAGAACAGAGCAGCACTGACAGAGCTGAGAAAAAAAAAAACCAATTTTGTAATGGGACAAAGTGTTTAAGATGTAACAAAAATTTTTTACACAAAAATGACCAACAGTAATAAATAGAATCTTCCACTATAACCCTATAGGTTCTACTATAACTAAGCTGCTGGTTTTTGTCTATGGGTTAGTCACACTAGTCTTCTTCAACCTGGAGACACATAATAATATTCTCATACATACATACATATAAGTATGTAAAAAGTATGTAAATGTAACCAAAAACAAAAAGAGGAATGTGGAAGAAATCCCTGAAAAATCCTTTTACTCAGTTACAAATAACTCATGGAAATCACTTTCACAAGTACCACAGGCTCACACAAGCTATCATACTAACTCTTCCTTCTGCACAAAGTAATTTTTTAAATATAAAAGATTGAAAAGTACCAAATAAAAAGACTTAAGATCTGATTTTACATACCATAAAGCTACCAAAAATGAATATTTACATAAGTAGTATTCAAATATGCACTGCCAGGACTCTATACTTTCAGAATCCAGAGGATAAAGTCATTATAAACGAAGGATGAGTTTAGGATTATATTTCTTGGTACTTTCATCTTTGTAAGCAACTGAGCTTCTCCCTACTCCTATTGCAATCCGATGTAAGAAAATGAGTTCACATCAGAAAGAACCATTATAATGAAGCAAGAAATAAAAACCAAGTAAGCAGTAGTCTAGGCTTGTAGAACACAAATCTTTACAAGTACCGGTATCACGTGCAGTGTTCCAGTTAATTTAATTTTGCTTACATGTGAGCTTTGGACATTCTGCATTCAGAACACGTTTTGCACAGTTGCTGCTATACACTGGGAACATATAAGAAATAATTTAAACGTTTGTGTATTTTTTTTTTTTCCCCACCATTTAGGTCATAGCCAATTTCATGGAAGTAATGCTGGATCAGTCATCTCAATCTTCAGCAAAGTTGCAGCGTTTACCACACATTCAAATCTCCAAAGATTGGATAACTTGTGCTTAGAATTTTTGTCAGGACAGCAGCACAGCTAATCTGTTTGCTGGAGCAGACCACAAATCTCACATTGCAGAGATGCTTGGGCAGCCAATATTATTTGCCGGAGGAAAGAGCATAAAGTTTAATGCTCCTGTGGGTATGCTATCTGAAGACAGGCAGACGAATGCACAGCTTGATTCTCCATGAGGCTCAGGGGTAAATTTACAACACTGAAAGCTTCCGTGTATGTGCATTTAGATTATGAACCCACACAGAGAGAGACTTATCAAAGTCTCTCAGCTCTATTGTAGAGCAGTTCACTTTTAACCAAACCAAGTATTACCATCACAGAATCATAGAATCACAAGGTTGGAAACGACCTGCAAGATCATCTAAGTCCAACAATCCTCTCATTACCACTGCTACCACAAGCACTAAACCATGTCTCGCAGCTCCTCATCCAGATGCCTCTTGAACACTGCCAGGGACAGCAACTCCACCACCTCCCTGGGCACCATTCCGGTGCCTGACCACTCTCTGAGAGTCAAAGTTCTTCCTTATGTCTAAAATATGAATACACAATCACAAGAGTCTGAAACAAAAAGAAATGTAGTATTTCTGCTCTTTAACACATAGTTAAAAACCATCATATCCTTCACCATGAAACAATCCTGCAGTAGCTAAAATCAGAATGTTCGAAAACAGCATTGACGTAAATGTTTTCTAAAGCTATTTATCCCATTTTCATTTGCAGCAGAACTGCACATCCAAAATTTCAGGATAAGAAATATTTGTTTCTTTTGCTCCACAGTACATTGCTGGCTTCTACTTGACTTGCATCTTCATAGAAAGAATTAAACATTTCATATTTAATAAAATATTAGGAACTCTTCGTTCCTTTTCAAGTCAGTGCACAGCACGCGATTCTTCTCAGATTCCATTGCAAAATCTGTCAAAAGCTTTTACTTCTGTCAGTGTGCTACGCCAGACAGTTGCAACCATATATTTCCACTGAAGTTTTCCCCCCATCTTCATCTACCAAAAGAGCTCATATGATTCACTTGTTTATTAGGAGTTTGAACACCAGGTTAAGAAATTGCAACCAACACTTGTGAATGGACAGCTGTTAAGGTTGATGAGACTCAGAAGTTAAACTCGCCCTGATGTTTTAATGCCAAAGCGGGCTGGTCACTCAGTAGAAAACAAAAAGGCAAGAAAGATATCACTTGCTTGCTAAAGATACAGATCAGGAAAAAACTGAACAAATAGGCAAGAAAAATCTTGCAAATTGGATTTTGATATTCAATTAAATTTAGCACTAGTATGGAGGAGAAAAGAAGGGGAACATTCATTACTTTCAGAGCAGTCATTGAACAAAGCCATGTACAGAGATGACATCCACTGCCTGAAGGAGACAGAGACCTAAATCAGAATGACACTGCAGCTCAAGTTTTTAGTTTTATATTAGCAAATACAACCTTTAAGTGAACTAGTTTGTCACAATCCAAAATTCTCTGACTAAAACAAATCCAAAAACTTTTGCAATTATATATCAGAGCAAAGCAGAAAAACCCTTCTAAAGACAGAATCCAAAACTACATCCAATTCTAGACATGAAAAACCTATTATTTAATATTTTCCTACTTACGTTTGTTTACACGATTACATATAAAAAATATAAATGCAGTCATTTTGTTTCTAAATATATTACATTCTCCTCAAATGACTTATGCTAATAACTTATAGCTGCATTCTGCTGCCAAAGCACTTTGCTGCACTCAGTACTCAATTTTTATTACCTTTCAAATACATTAAACTAGGAAGAAGCAGCCTTGCTTTCCTCAGTTACATGAAAACACGCTTTCACAATATCATTTCATTTTATTTTGAAGTCTGTAGAATACTGAATGTTTTTATTTCCTGTCATAGGAAACACAAAAGATGATGTTCCAATAAAAGTGACATTAATACTACTGTAATAATGTCTGACGAGATCCAAGGATTCTCTGAGAACAAAAGTATTCAGATGCACTCCTTCCTATGTTCCTACAAACCTAAACTGTTCCTCAGCACCACCCCCAATCCTGTAAAGTACTTTTTCTCCTTGTATGACAGAAGCCATCCTTTTTTAAAAAAAAAAAAACAAACAAAAAACAAAAAAACTTCCCTGGGAGAACATTTTCTTATCCTGAGTACTTTTCCTCATTTTCAGATGACAAAAACTCCTCTACAGGTACCCGCAGCACCAGTTTCCTATATCCTTGGTTGTTTTTCCATGCCAGGTCATCTAGGAAACAGTCATCTTCATTCAAAGTAACGTAAACACTCTTCTTAAAAAAAAAAAAAAACAATAAAAAAAAAATACACCTCTTTAAAGGGAAAAATCACATCTTTTTTACTGTATTGTTATGCACAATCCCTGAGATGTGTCCTGCCAAGGTTTAATCTTCCTGCATTCCACACAGGCACTGCTTTTGACTCTCTTCAACCCGCCAGGACCTCATCTCTTTTCAATAAATGGTATTTCATTTTTGGATCAAGTTTTATTATAGTGACTACTGAATTTAAAACAGAAGTTATACTACCACGCAGTGTGTCAAGTGCTGGATTTCTACTTCTGACGTACCAACAACTGTCAAATGTGCGTTTAGATAGGCCACTAATTGCTTAATTATGAGCTCATGCTTTTAAACTCTCCACATATGTACATACACACACATGTACAAACATACACATGCTTGTGTGCTTGTAGATACAGATCTGTATGTATGGTTAGATACTAAAGAACATCATTAAAAACATTTGATGTACTTATTCCTAACAAATATGAAAACACAGTTTGACCAACACAAAAATCTTCCTTTCTTGACTGAAGTATAAACTACCACACGCACTCATCACAAAAGTGTTCCATGTATGTATAAATTCAGCATTGTCCTAAAACCACACATTTGCACAGAGTGCTACAGTCCCATAAACCCACTAAAGCCTCATGTGGTTTTTTTCTGTGCTTTGCAAACCTTTACAGTTGGAAGAGAAAAATAAAATTTATTTGGTTTAAGTTTACAATAATGAAAAGATGAGAGGCTCAAGACAGTGACAATCACATGTGTACGTCTGCAAACATTATTCATCACTTCAATTAGACGTTATCCAGAGGAAATGCTTTTTCCAACTGGAACAAACTGTTCATCTGTGCACCACAGGAGGTTTAGAATTGCACTCTGTTTTCAGAAAGTTAACTCCAAAGATGTTTATGCCTAAAGCCCACCCACAAAAATAATACGCTGAACCTGAAACATTTTAAACAACTCCAGTACCTCACTCGAGACAAACCCATGACAGAAGCCTGAAGGCCACATGAAAATGCACAATTTCTGTATTTGTGAAAACAAAATACTTCAGGTACTGCAAGAAATTACTTTCATATATAGAGTAATCCATGCAAGATATAAAATCTTTGAAGTTATACATCTAAAAGGAATAGTGAGCGCTTGATAGTGCATGTTTCATTAAGACTAAACTATTTCTCAGAAAATACACAGGATGATACACTGTCTTCAAGGAGCTAAAAAAAAAAGACAACAGCAAAGCAAACAGTCTTTCACTCAGCAACCAATACATTACCCTAAGCCTGGCACTAATATGTCTGACATTATTGCTGTCTGTACTAGGACATATGGCTCCTGCCTGCTTCAGTCCCAACTGTGATATCCATGTAACTATGTCAAAGTAACAGCCATAGCACTCACCAACAGATCAAGCCCTAGCAATTTCCCAAGAAAAGTAACCAAATATCAAGGGCTGGTCTCCTGAAACCTACACATCCAGAAAGGGGCAGACCCCAAAACTCGTTTACCTTGTGCATGGGAAGCGACTCAGGACCCCCTGCCCTCTTCCTTCCCACACCCAGCCTATGTTCTGCCCCCACCAACCACAAGCTTGAAGCCTGTGTCCAATTGCTGCTCTCAGCATGCCTAAATGACAACAATAGGGGAGACATTTAAGCCTCTGTGTAAAAGCTGGATATAGAAGGGCATGTTCAAACTCATTCTGAATTATGTAAAAACTCAAAGGGTCCAAATGTGAGATAAAATAAACATATCACTGAGCATTTATCACTGCAAAAGAAACCACCTACAATTTAGCTGTTATTTACCAGCTACTCCCAAAAGAAGACCAAGATAAGACCAAGATAATCTTCTATAAAAGGAGATAATGCTATTTCCTTGAAGTTTCTCATTATCAGAAAAGCATTTAATCACAAACAAGCAAATAAAAAAAATCTTCAGGAAATATTTTTTCAATTAATGCAAAGCTTGACAGACATCCATCAGTTGAACCTCCCTCTCAACACAGCTGACAGCACTGCATCAGGCCACACAGCGGCCACTCTCCGTCCTGGTGAATGTGAGAAAAGTCACAGCCTTTTAGAGCTGTAAAGGTCACTCATATGAGCAACTCATTTGTCTACTCTCTAAAAAGAACTGCAAAAATAGCCGCTAAATTACTCAAGTACTTCTCAAATGGCAGCACAGCAGAGACTGCTTATAAAATCTCTCTAAAAAGTCCAGTATAGCTAAATTTTAATTTATCTTGACAATTGCCCTTTGGATTCATCCAGGCAATCACGCTCCTACCCAGAAGCCTTGGCTGCAGCAGCACAAATGCAGCTGCTTATTGTTGTCTACTTATGATCACTTCTAGCTAACATGAAATTAGCTAATTTTGTGCATAAAAACACTTAGTGTTAACTGAAAAATAGAGATATGTTTCCAGATACAACGATGAGACAGCTCAGATCCACCTTCCAGCTTCTGCTGTGCAGGAGGTGCTCCAATGACCACTCCTAGTGACAGCACTTGAAAACATCCAGTCACAAACACAAAAAATTCCCTACAAGCAGTAAAACATCTTATCCTGGGCATACGGTAATCCTGGCAACAAATGTTCTTGCCTTTATAGAGGCAACTACATGACTTTGGGTGTAGACTAATGACAACAGTCTGAACATCTCTACTGTCACTCACAATATCCAAACTTATTTCATTATACTCATCAGGTTTACTGCCACCCATTACAAACCTAAGACAGCAAGAATAATGAAGAAAATTTGGCAGTTTTCACATTGCTGCAGTAGTCTTACCCATTTCATACTCCAGCATCAGAAGAAAACAATACCATGATGCATGGGGTAAAGTATGGTTAGAGACCAACCTTAGAGACCCAACTGCATTGTGCAAGATTCTCCCAGGTTGTAAGCACAAACCCAATACTCTGAATAGTGCCATCTCATTTTAAAAGGCCTAACTAAATGCTATTCAGAACAGTTACAAATGGAACAAGATTATTTTCTAAAAACATCGGAAAATATGTGAGATGACATTCAATAGTTGAGGTAAGGTCTTTCAAAAGTAAGCAAGCCAAATAGAAGACTGCATGCAAACAGCATAAATGCAAAAACACTATCGAAGAAGTGACATGATAGCTGACAAATACTATAAAAATGACTCTTTGCAACTCGAATTGGAAAAAATATACAGAAGTCCCCAGTTGCTCCCCCTCCACCACACTTGACTGCAAATTTCCCAGGAGAGTCTTTCAGTTGCCACACCACAGTTTAATACCACAAAATATTTTCCTCCTGTGTTAGCTCTTCTCTTTCTTCTTTTCAAGCCACAAAATATTTTGTAGCATGCTTTGTGTTTGCTATGCCAGTAACTCATGGGTATTACTTAGCAAAGGAAGCAAGGGGAACTAGATCAGGACTCATGAGTTATGGCTATTGCCACCTTCTCAGGCAGGAAAATTCTTCAAATGTCATACAGAGATCCTATGATTTTTTTTTTTAATTTTTTTTAGCAGCTCAAAAATGACATTCAGGGATGAATAAAATACTCACCCTTTCAGCCATCAACAGCATCACAGTGTCGTTGAAATTATTCAGTACACTTCCAGCGCCAAGCTCTGTAAATCTGAATCAGTGTTATTATTTGCTGATATTTATTATTTGCTGGTACCAACCAGCAGCAGAGGTATGAAGGACACATTCATTGTAGACCAAGCTATTTCAAAATGTCACTGCTAATATTGCACCCCTCTTTTTCTCTTGTAAATGAAACTGCATCATCCAGTCTTTTTCCCCCCTTGCTTCAGAATGAAAACAACCCATGTTGTTGGGTTGTGTTCTCCCATCCTTGAAGAAATTGATGCATGATTCAATTTCAGCACTGAGAAGAAAAGCAGGTTTGTAACAATTGCTGTATATAAAAAAAGGATTTTGATATATTTTGAAATATTTTGACTTGTTCCAAATTACAGATTTCAAGAGATCGGAAAAAAAGAAAACAGTGTTCCCATTACAGCACAGACTTGAGTACTACAACATTCTGGAACATGGCTCAGTCTGATTTTACTGCTGGAGAGAGCTAAAAGACAAGATTCAATATGATTTCACCTTATATCATGTTAAATCTGTGGCCACCACCACTTACTACGTAATTCAGAGCTACGCTCAAATTATCAGCTAGAATATTCAACCAGCTAATGCTGACTGGTACCACATACAACATGCAGCAACACTTGTAGGAGTACAAGTCTAGAAACAGTATGGATAAAGCCACATTCCAGTAACAAACAAAAATAAAATCACAAAGCAAACAAGGTACTCCTAGGTTAAGTTTTGCAACATGTAACAGCAGTTGTGTTTCTAATCATGATTATTAGACTGGCTTGAGATGACTTACAAAATATTCTCAAAGGGTTTGGAGTCTTCACTTATAGAAGGGAAAATTACATGTGTAAGTCAGATGTGAAGTTCTCAATTTCAATGTCATGTTCATGTCATGTCACGTTTACAGAAGACTTAGACTGGACATAAGGAAAAAGTTTCCTTTACAATACAGAATAGTGAAAAACAGGAACAGGCTGCCCAGGGAGGTGGTAGACACTCAAGGTCAGGCTGGACAGGACTCCAAGCACCCTGATCTAGCTGTAGGTGCCCCTGTTCATTGCTGGGAGTTGGACTACATGATCCTTAAAGGTCCTTTCCAATCATAAGGATTCTATGGTTCATTGATAACAAACATATTCACTGTATATATTTAGCTTTGTAAGGAAAGTTAGGCCACAGGAGACATGATAACAGGAATAGTCATCTTGACCGTCATTTTAATAAAAGTCACTTAAAAAGAAGATGCTCTTCTAGATTGACTTTTGTTTCTTTTGATTAACGCGAAAAATAGTGTAAGTGTACATGACAACTTAAATGTGCATCTAACTTTCACTTAGGTATGGGAAAATCAACAGACTTCTAAGAGCAATGCAGGGCTCAAAAATGTGTGGAATACATATGTAATTGAAGAATATAAACTTCAATTAACAGAATAATTCTATATACAACAATATTGAGAAAGTAGATCTCACTCTCAGGCAAGATACAGTGAAATGAGAAAGAATATCCAAGCCAAAACGAAGACCTACTATCCAGTTATATTCTCTAAAATTCTATTTGGAGACACCAGCACATATTATGTTCACTGGAAAACTTGCTAAGTTTAGAAAGGCATTTAGGAAGGAATTTAAGTCTTCTGTGCATACACATTAAGCTATAATCAAGGATGAAAGAAAAGGGTATAATAACAATGCTGAAATCCTACAGCGTGAAGTAGTATAAAATCCTTGCAGGGTAGAGTTGTTTAAACTTTACGTATAACCTGAAAAAGTTATTGGGACGACACAGAAGTTGCCCCTTCTCCTTCCATAGGAATGGCGCTTAGAACGTGGTTATTTTAGAGTTTTTGTTTTTAGAGTAATTGTTTTAAACCCACAATAGAACTTAAAGAAATTTAGCAGTAACACTTCCAGTATGGTAGGAAACAGCACAGAGTTCTTTGCAACCTACCTATTATTTATTTCATAGCAATTTTTAACAGGATCATGTTTCAGTAAAAACAGTGCTATCCCATTTTTCTTTTAAGAACAGACATTCTTATCAAATATTTTATATATTTTAAGAATATCAAACATCAGACATAATAATTGCATTATATTCCATTTAGAAAATGCTATTATTGTCTTACCACAAATTTAACTGAATATTAGTAACATAAGTAACACCCTACATAAGTATACTGTTGTATCAGTACTGAACAATTAATATTTTGTCAGGCAATACTTAATATCCTCCCCCTCTTCAAATAAGTCACAGTTTTATGATGCTTTTCAATCAGTTTAATCACTCTGGGAAGTATTAAGAAGCAGCTTGTGATAGGAGGCATCTGATGAGTTGGGGCTTCTAAAGAATTCAGATTCTGCAAGTTCCAAAGAAGAATTTCTCAAAAAAAACATATGCAGCACCCAATTACGAGGTTCAAGTTCACAGGATGTAGAAAAGACCACATCACACAGAGCCATCCCCACCTCCCTGAAAATTACACAGACTTTTGCACTAGGTTCCCAGGCAACAAACTTTCTAGATAATTCACGGATAGTAAATCAGAGGCATAAGATACTTAGACACAGTAGTATTAACATCCTGGAAACCAAAATTCTTGCTCTAATAAATGGCAATGGAAGTTTATTCCATAACAATCATATTCTAGCTGCAGCTACTGATTTTTAGTTTATTACTTGGAAGAAAAAAAAATAGAAAGAAAACAAAAGAAACTAAGAAATATCCCTGTTTTTGTTCTGATGCTAGGTTTTCAGTCTGTTTACTCTCCTCTCTCCTTTCAGAAGAGGTTTTTTTGTTTGTTTGTTTTTGTTTTTGTTTTTAAACATTAGTTCTTACTTAAGAGCATCTAAAACACAGACCCCAGACTACCTTTCCTGTAACAAGAAGCAAGTAAGGTGAAAGTAGAATTGGCTGCAGTTAATCACTGGCATTTCCAGCACAATCAGCTTGAATATAAATCAATGCTCTGAGAGCAAAACTGTAAATAACACTTCTGGGTAAAGAAAGAATGAGAAAACAGTAGTTATAAGGAAAATACTATAGGCTTTTTTTTAGTTACTACATTTTTCAAACAGCAGCCTTACAGCTGAAGAGGATATATAGTACTTCAAAAGAGAGCAGGTTGGCAGTACTCCTTTCTCTAAAATGGGGAATATGATTCAGAATTGAAAAAGTCATTTGGGAAAGATGATGAAAACCAGGAGTACTAACACAGCTTTTGTGCGGACCAAGCTGATCATTGCCAAATAGTTTTTCATTCTCTTCCAATATGTAAATAGAAAACACACATTAAACTTCAGCATAGGATGAATCAATGGCACAGTTTAAAGCCCACGCAAAACAGACATAATTACATAATAAAATATATTTAGCTTGATACTAAGTTACTCATATATTGATCAAATATTTCTACATTATTTTATGTGCATCATTTGTCCCCCTCCCAACACACACCTTTCTGAAGGACAAAACTAAGACTAACACCAAAAATCATTAATTTATGGTATTTATCTAAAAGTTACCTTGTTTATCAAAGATGATTTCTTAATTCCAGCTCACTCAGAAATTATATCAGTTAATCCTAATGAAAGTAGTTAGAGCTTAAATAAATTTAACATCTAACTTGAGCCTTAAGGGTACACGAAAAGCTCAGTCTATCGGTCCATTTCACTTTTAAGTGAAATCAAACTTCTAAAATGAGAGTAGATTAATAGAGTGTGGCATTTTAAAACTGAATTATGTCAAACAAACTCTCACAAAGATGAAAAAAGCAACTATGAACAGAGCATTAATTTCTATATTTATAGTCTATTCTCAAACATCCTTATACTTACATGATGCAGGATATGATACAATAATACCACCAACAAATGCACTACATTTTCATGACCACTTATACTTAACCAGAAAGGGACTTTTCCTCCATCCCCCCCCCCTCCCCGCCCCCGTTAAAGTTCTAAAACTTCATTACTAAAAATGTAAAATATCTAAAGAATTTAGTTTGGTAGAGCATATAAATATGAAGATAGATTTTTCTTACTTTCCTTAGGAAATAAAAATAATTTTACTGTTTCACATGTATTTCATATATTCAAAATATAATTACAAAGTCAAATTACATATTCAAAATACAATTCATATCTTCAAATAAACACTACGTGTACATGTAAGGTTAAGAGTCTCTCTAGAATGCAGAATGGATGTATGTAGAAAATGGTAATAACAAAATTTAGACAGGAAAGATGAAAGCAAATAAAAGCTAAAAATCAATAGCATGATGTCAATTATCCCGTGTTCTAGATGGTGTACTACAACAGAAGCAAGAGGCTAGCAGCATGCCTACAAATTTCTGTGAGAAGTTGCAGCACTCACTTGCTCAGTAGATATCTGAAGGAGATATTTTTCTGTTCCCTTCTGTCAACCACTCACTGCCATACATATGTACCAGCAGGCTAATGTTCAAAGAGTCACTAAGTCAGGAAATCTTATGAAAATTACCCTTTTGTTGCATTACTACCAGCACAAAGCAGGACAGCTGCACACAGCTCTACCCCTTTAAATCTGCATACAAAGAACCATTGAGGTTGGAAAAGACCACTAAGGTCATCTGGTCCAACCATCAACCCATCCCCACCATACCACTCAGCCATGTCCCTCAGTGCCACATCTCCACATTCCTTGAACTGCAGGGACAGTGACTCCATCACCTGCCCAGGCAGCCTGTTCTAATATCTCACCACTCTTTAGGAAAAGAAATTTTTTCCTAATATTGAACCTGAAATATAGAATCATAAAATGGTTCGGGTTAGAAGGGACCTTACAGATCTTCAAATTCTAACACCCTTGTCTCAGGTAAGGCCACCAAATATATACCAGATTAAAATCCCCATATGACTATAAACTGAGGAGACACTAATATTAAATATTTCACTTAAATTGAGAACTGTTCCAATGATACTGCTTCCCTTGCAATCCACGTTCATTTGAACCATGAAAACACACATTGAAATTGTAACGCTTTGCTCCTTTTTCACAGAGCTGATTTCTAAGGATCTGTTACATGAAGGTGTAAGTTAAGATTCAATTTTCTCCTTTGCCTGCAGGGGTGACTCAGGCTACAGCTTTCCTTTTCTAATCTCACATTCCTTCACCTGATTTGAAAATGGTTATATCCCTTAGACAGTCAGTTATTTAAACCAGAGTGCTCACTGGAGTTGCTGATGATTTTTCTTGTGATCTTCAGAAGCACATAAACCACTACCAAGGTATAGACTGAAGCTTTAAATCCGCAGCGAGATACAGAGAGTGACTGCACTTGAAAACACAGATCAAGCACCATCTGAAAAGCACACTATGCAACTTCCCACGTGCTCTGTCATTCACTCAGAATGTGAACTGTAGAAGTGAGGAGTTTCCCTTGACAGAGCTCCCCACTGCCCTGTTAGAGCATCCCACAGAGCGCAAGGCAAGGCCAAGGCCCAGCACCTGCCTGGCCTCAGAGGCCTACACAAATCCCAAAGAGCAAAGAGCATTTCTAAGGTTTCTGTGCATCTCTGCCCTATTCCCTTGCTGTCTGCTATGGACTATGTCAGATAAGATCCTGGGCTTTTACCAGCTCCTGGTCTATCCCAGTACACCTGCACTTTCACTCAGTAATGGTATTGTTGTGACATATGCTGTAGTGAAAGGAATTCATCAGAAGATAACTATATAAAAAACCACCACCAAGCAACAGAAAAGTATCAATTTAAAAAAAAAAAAAAGCTGGAGAGAGTAAGAGAAAAGAAACAAAAACCAAAACCACAGTAAAAAAAAGCACTAACGAAAACTGATTTTTTTTTTTGCTGTTTTTTTTTTTTTTTTTTTTTTTTTTTTGAGATCTGAATCACAGAAACGTAGAGGTTGGAAGAAGCCTCTGAGGATCATGCAGTCCAACCCCCAATCAGTGCTATCATTGCAAAATCCCAAGGAAAGGTATTTAAGCACAGAGAGGAGGAGGTTTTCTGACAAGGTTAGCAATAGTTCAGCATCAAGGTGTTAAATGAACCATTTTGGTCACTGGACTACTGGAACACTTCATACATGTCGGTTTTTAAACATACACGGCCATTATATATTTCACAAGTTACACTGATGTGCTCTAGCAAAATCAAATGAATAAGCTCACAAGAGAGTAAACAATCTGTTCAAGTTTCCATTTCCTATCTTACAGCATGTCAAATTCAAAAGAAGAATGAAAGCCTATTTTGTTTCACATACAGAATGAGGAATGTTTGCTTTTAGAGTCATACAAAAACAAGAATCATAGCTCTGATTTACTGCCAGTCTTAACAAGGACAGCTGTTTGATAGGGCATTTTTTGCACTAAGCCTCACTGTCAATTAACTTTATGTTATTTCAGACCATCCCATCTTTGAAAGGAAACCCACTGAACTAATGCATTCAACTGAAACTCTAAGCACATGGAAAAATCTTTCGGGCAAGACATTTCGTTTTGCTAAAATCCATAATCCTTTCCAGAAAAACAAACTGACTATCATTAAGCTGGCTGCTGGCTCCTAGCCTGTTTAGAACACCATTTTTGTAATATAGATTTTCTTTATACATATTCTGCCTTGGTAAGAATCTTGGTGCATCCAACACTGAAGAGAATAATCATGCTGACATCAGTCCTTTATTGATGTCCTTACCATTGACCACAACAAAGCATGGCATGTGAAAAGTAACTTCCTTGTCACACAGACTACTTTAACAACATAAAGTTATTTGTGATTAATAATCTACCAAGAAAATCATGACAATACTCCAATTTACATAATTACAGGTTAGGACTAGATGAAGACGAGGGAAAACAGAGATAGTCATAGGAGAGAGTAAATGGTACTAAGATGTTGCCTTGAAGTCAAAAGTTCTGGCTCAATTCACAACAGCTTTTATGGAATTCCAGCTCAAAACGATAGAACAGAATATCAAGACAAGTATCGTTGCATACTGTCTCCATCCTCTTTCCGTATGCATCTATTTCTCACCTCTGTTAGGGATAGTGACAGATCTGACAAGCAAAGGTATTTAAATTCACATGACCGTAAGTCTTTCCTTGCAATTCACACAAGGATATTGCAGGACTCTATTTTTGTCTTGGCTTATTAGAAGGTGCCACTAGTTAGCAAGCACAGAGTAAATCCCATACCTGGCAACTACAGTCCTTCAAGCTTTTCATGAATGTTGCATTGTCTGGCTCTAAGCAGTGCACAGAATGCTAAGGGCTGCATTTGAGCAGGACTGAAGGCAGGGCACAAATAGAGCAGAGCAGGAGAAAAGGAGGCTGTGTGCAATGATGCAAAAAATCCTATTGCTGATTTGTATTCTGCCTGAATAAGAGGAAGAAACTAAGAAAACCTCCAGCGAAACTAAGAAAACCTCCAGCTCATTCAAATGAGGAATATAAATAGATGGTTCAGTAAAGAACTATTTTTCTAAGCACTGGCATTTGGAACATATTCAAACTTCCCTTATATATTTAGTTAACATAAAAGGTAACATTTGCTAATCACAAAATTGGAGTGTACCAAAATTTGGATATAGGCTGATTTAATGCCAATGTTACAAAGCTTGTGTTATGTACACAAATAGAAATTAAAGTCACAGTACAGTAGGCGATGGCAACTATATCTCCCATGGTGGATGTGATTGTATGGTACATTTCATAATAGTTATCAAAAGATGAAAGAAATGGAGGGCCATTAACGAGGGAGTCTTACTAATGTTGAACTGAAAGTCACAAGCACTGAGAAAAAGAATTGTTAGGGAAATTATACAGTGAAAAAAAAATAAGCAGCACAGTGGTATTTAAATATGCACCATAATAAGAAAGTGACGAAGGAGAAAATTTGCAATTCAGAGCCTTTTCAAGTTGTGTTTTTCACATGCAGCTCCTTTTTCAGGAGAGTGCACAAATACAAAGCTGCCTTAGAGAGGGAAGCAACTCCTAGGTGAAGCTTTGCTGCTCTTTCAAGGAGTCGATGAAAAACAAAAACACAGCACACACATTTGAGCTGCACTACATAAAATTGACTGAGCACATTAGATCTGATCTGGAAGAAACCTGACATGCATCCAATCTGCTCTGTAGATTGCATGACCTGTAGTAGGACTGCATCATCCAGTTTATTTTTACTCAAAAACAATCCAGTTTTGTCTACTATAAAATTGCTCCATGACATGAGACGTGGCATAGCAGGAGGGATAACTAGGAAATCTGCTTCAAAACAACACTCAGGCTCCAAACATGAACACAGTTCACAGTGCTGAAAATTGAGACCGCCAAGATTTCTTGTCAGATAAATGTGATTTTCATATGATAGACTACCATATGCTCACTCATTCTCTAGTTCATTAAGTTTTGTGCTCGTTTTATAAATTCAATGCTCCTTTAAAGTACAAACTGTGGGCTATATATCGGCTGCACAGAAAACGTCTACTATCACCAGGCTACCACAGGGCAAGGCAAGCTCTCCTTTTAGTACTAGATAGTATCCAACAACACCAAACCAACCCACCATGAAAGCTAAGGGTGACTCTTGTTGCATTTAAGCACGATTTAGTATCTCTAACTCTAAACAAGCTTCATTTGAATGAAATTTTCTAAGTAGCTTCATTGACATGCTGGCAACAACCCAAGAATCTACCACATTCTACTTTCACCTACACCCAAAAGAAAGCAGAAGAAAACGAAAGTCATACATACAAACTCCATCCAAATGGCTTATAGGTTGTTGACTGCAGCAGCTTGACAAGGCTGAGGCTACTATAGCTCAGCATTCTGAGGTCTAGGCAGTACTGAGGCAGAACACACAATTCCCACATGGTGCAAACGGCAACAACAGCTCCATCCCGCTCTCTTCTACAGCTGAGGGGACAGAAAGTGTATTTCTGCAGCATAACATGCCTCTTGCAGAGGCAGACACATGCAAATGAGTCTCACAAGAAATTCTGAGACCTTATGGTGCCTCTGTAGTTGGCTTCTACCTGCTGGTCCCTCCAGCAGCCAGTTGGCAGACCTTCAGGCCCTGTCTCTCTTATGCATGCTTCAATACCTGTCTTCCAAGTATCTTATCTATCCAAAGCTTAATAATAGCCCTTCTTAGGATTTGTTAACTTAATATTGCAGACTGATTTGCATAACAGTACACTCAGGATGCATGTACTCCAGTCGTTGACACCCCAAGATATACAGGTCCCATGAACAAAAGTCCAACCCTGGCACTTACAAAAGAGCAAGGAGAAGAGGGCCCTCACTGAGGGAAACAGTTCAAATTTAAGTTTAATAAGACGACAGATGGACTGTACTGCTGAGACATAGAATAGGCATGGCCAGAAATGCATGCTAACTAGCAATCCTTTTTACATGTGATCAGCCTCTTTATCCCCTTACCCTTCTATTTTCCTATGCTTGTCCCACCCCAAACCACCTCAAATCTTCCCTTTCCCTAAATTTGGTCCTTCCTCTAAAAATTTCATTACACCTTTACAATCCTGTGTTGCTTTTCCTCTTCATCCAATGAGACTCATGACATAGAGTACAGTCTGTAAAGTGATGAGCTTTTGATTCATCTTGAGGGGATCTTACATCTGGACAATAGAGCTGTCAATTTCTCTGTAACAGACTCAGGAGGAATCAAGTCAGGAGGTTCCATTTCTGCAACTAGTAAGATTTCCCCACTTGCCTTATAGTTCTACTGACTCCCTTTGTGTTTGTGGAGATGAGTCTTACCACATAACCTATCATTATCTCCACTAAAGAGAAAGCCAGACAGACTGCACTGTTGTACACTTTGTGCCTCAAATACTCAGAAGTTATGGTGCTGTGATATGAAAAAAGTACTTATTTTAAAACTAAGAAATCAATTCAGAACCTTACTAGAATGTACATGACATTCCAGATACTCTTAAAAAAAATCTGAAGGCAAATAAATTTTCAATGGGTTAAGGACTTGTTCTGTCCAATTACATGATAATGAATGTTATTCCATAGATGGTGTAGTAAAATAATATAAAAGATAGCAAAATTATCAGCTTCAGGAAAGGCTAGAGTATTCTCTCATACTAGCAAAGTATCCAATCACAAGTGAACCTTCTTTGGGTTCAAGAACCTTGCAACCACTGAACAAAGGCTCTGATCAGACAATTGCAGCACATGAAAGAAAATGAATACGGTTTCTGACATAAAAGAGGAGTACAAGACAGCATTTGGTAGCATGACAGAAGTCTTTTCAAGTTTCTTCTGACATCATGAAAGAGAAATATGTAACATCAGAGCGTGCTATAGGGAGTTCCTAGCAAACATAGCAGGTATCACAGAAGTCAAAGAAACTTCTTTTAAGTTTACAAGCAAATGCAGCTAGAATCAAGGATGGGCACAAGTAGAAGTCAGCAAGAACAAGGCAATAAGAAAAAGTAAAAGCTCTAAGAATACTCCTCCCTCTGAAGAGAAAAAAAAAAACCCACACAGCTGAAAATGTTTATACAGGCTACCACAACTATTTTGTAAGAATCACGAGACACTAATTTCTCATGAGAACAATCTTCAAGATAAAGCACTTTTTTTTTTTCATCTGTATCCCACAGACCAATACATTTGCAAAGGATTGGATAAAAAAAAAAATCTCCTTAGAAATCCCTGGAAAAGCAGAGATTCTCACTCTTGCTATAGGCAGACCTCAGCACGACCCATAGACTCAAGTTACTGCATGTCACACACCTCTCTAAGAAGTAAGGATCATAGTTTCCTCATGCCTGCCTCCCTGCATATCACTCAAAATTCACCACCTTCGGTGATAAACCTTTTAACTTGCTGACCTGCAAGATCCAGTCCATTCACATAATCCTGTGCAGTCTTATCCACCTATCATTGAAGCTTTTGATGTTTTCCACTTTTTTAAAACCTAAAACCGGTCCAAATAACCACAGCATGCACAGTCTTTCTCCATTCTTCCTCTTCCTCCCATTTTTGGGATTTCATGATTACTCCCATCTTCTCGCTCTGTTTAAGAATTCTCAGCGTGTTACAAAATACATTTAGTTACAAAAGGTCTGACTGAGAATTCAGTGAAAATCCTTCAAAAAATACATTAATTCCCCTACATACCCAGCTAAGCGACAATTAATACATGTATCCAAGAAAATTGCAAACTATCCCATGAACATAAGTTACATTCTCGAAGACTAACCAAACATAACGGTTAGCCTTCGAATATTTAATGACTATAATACAATAGAAGCCTTTACCTACAACTCTAGTAAAAAATTCAGTGTTTCCTAGGTATCATCAGAGACCCAGCATAGTAAGTAAGTTAAAGGGAAAATGCAAAACTTCTTCAAAATTTCTTATTTTTTTGAAGAAATGGTTTCCAACTTGGCCAACCCCAAACCATACTGCTGCTCACTCTTGCTTCCATGTGCACAGCAGGACTTGCAGCCAGGTGCTTGAAGGCAGGCAGGATTGTGTAACTCAGTGCCAGCACAAACACCCTTCAACTTCAGCTAGTCACGGTGCTTCATACTACAAGAGCAGATCCTACAGAAACTTCCTCTGTGAAAATCTAGAAAGACTAAGAAATAAAACTTCCTGTGCAGTCTGTAGTACTCTGCAGCCTTGTTTTGTCTAGGATACTGAATGTATGAAGTGTTATTGCTGTGATGAAGCATCAACATACTTCAGCTATGTTCAGATAATGCAGAGAATCCTTAGTCTTATAAGAAGCTTATGTGAAGCTGAAAGAATAAATAGACTAAAATATTCAGCTGGAGGCAATTTTCTACTGTAGCAAAGATTTTGCAAGAAACTACCAGTACACATTTCTGAAACTTGCAGCTAAAAAATCAAATGCCTTGCACATCTCTCAGTTTTACCGTTCAACAGCTAATCTAAAAAACAAAAAGATTCTCTGCGGGCAAAACTCAGGGCTGGTTCTATTAACATAATGAATCCAAAATGCATTTCTGTTTGGTAAAAAATGATTGATATAAAACTGACACTTTGAATTAAAATAGTCTTATTAAACCATTTTGCAATTTGGAAAGATCCCAGTGGAAGGGACAGCCATGGCATTGTGCCTTTCTACTATGGAAACTTGACAGACTTGCTTTTGAGTAAGGGATCTGTACAAAAACCTACCACTACTTGGTATACAGAAATAACACTACTTAAAAACCAAATTCTCCCCTTAATGTCTTATAGAACACAGATGTCTTGGCAAGGTTGTTACTATGCAAGAAGAAAAAAACCCAACAAGCTATTCAACCAACTTTGTGTTGCGCCTGAACAGTCACATGCTCATTTGAGACCTCTATTCTGCTCATGCCTCAAGCCAGTATAAAGCTTTCTGTTGTTTATTTGCATGAGCAGCAGTTTTCAAAATGTTTTGATTCTCTGCATCACAAAAAATCAACTCCTATAGAATTCATTCATTCGAAATAAGAGCAAGTCCTAAAAACCAATAACTTATTAATAATGTATGCATGTCCATACAATGCAAGTTAGGTGGTTTTGTGCTTTTTTTTTTAAAAAAAAGAAACCTTAGACATATAACCAACATAGAGCACCTTATAAAAACAAACTGAACTGTTAATAACAATCCCTGTACGCTCCCAGCCTGAAGCAAACACAAAGTAGCTCAGCCCATATTTTCACAGGTTACTTTGCATTAACAGCACCACACAGACAAATACAACTACCTACCTTAGAGGACTTAACTACATCTGCACCACAGATTACAAAGGAGCATTATAAGCAGAAATCACACTTTCTAAATCCCCCAGCAATTCCAAGGCAACTCAACTGCTATTATTTCAAAAAATACCAAGAAAGACACTGAAATGTATTTGCCCTAAAGGTATCTTTCACGCTCTCTGAAGATGAAAGATAATTGTCAGCTTGGAGCCAGATCGATCGAAGCTGCTAGTAGAAGGGGATATAAAACCAGAGGGCCACTGATTTGCCTGCCCTGTAAATACTATCATCTGAGGTGTCTTAAACACATCTATTTGATCTGAACATCAGAGAGGACATTGCAGGGGTGTGATTTGTGGGGTTTTATTCTTCAGTAAAAAAATAAAAATTAACACCAGTATCAGCAAACATAGAGGAATAGTTGTTTTAAAAGTTCGTACTACAATTCATTCATCAAAAGTGACACAAGATCAGGGATATTCTCTATATTGCTTGTGGATGCCCCATCCCTGGAGGCATTCAAGGCCAGGCTGGATGTGGCTCCTGGCAGCCTGGTTTAGCTGTTGGTGACCCTGCCCAGAGCAGGGAGTTGAAACTAAATGCTCATTGTGGTCCTTTTCAACCCAGGCCATTTTATGATTCAATAAAATGTTTATTAATATATTTTTTTGCTCCTGAATTTTGCACCTTATTGTATAAAGTACCTTCAGAGTATGAGAATTTTTGAATGAGTTACTCATTTTTAAGACCATGCTTTTATTAAAGTTGCACTAAAAGAATTAGATACACGTGATCCTGAGAGAAGATAGACAATGATGGATGAAAGCAAATGATTTTGTTTAGTCAAACCTAAGAGATAGGTCATTCCACAGCCCCCTTCACACTTGATAAGCAGGTATGGGTTACTGCCTACCTTTGTCTTGAGCTCCAGAAAAAAGCTACAGATTTCATTGAGGCTGGAATTAATTCAGTGCCAGTAACGATACATATTTATTTCAATCAATCACTCGCATTTATTATGGTCAGCACAGAATACAACGTTCAATCAAAAAAAATATTTGCTACAAGCATGTTACATTGCAATTCACCAAAAAGAAGCAGGAAAATTTTACTCCACTCTCAGGCAGACATTTGCTAATTAGCTATACAACAGGCTAGTTTGCAAGGTACCCTGACCCACATGTGTATCTCCGAGAAACAAAGAAAAATCTGGAAGAAGATTGAAAGATGAGACACCCTCCCCCCTTTTCTACCTAGGATTTCAAGGCTATGATATATCATGCCCACAACTCTGCATGGACTGGCTGTCCTGAGTGTTCCTCCAGCTGCAGCAGGAGCTAAGATGAAAGGCAGAATCCAGGACAGGCACACGCTGATGCAGTGTGCTAGCACAGGAAAGAGGGAAAAAGCACTAAGTGAAGGCTGCTGCAACATGATTAAATATCATTTTATATCATTTATTTAATTTTGCATACATTTGTAGAAACATCTGTAATATTTTTGTCTATATTAGTCATGAGTAAATGTTTCAAAGTCACACTTCACTTTTATTTGAATAAAGTGTTTTCAGGTAAATAAGTAGCAGTAAGTTTCTCATTTCACCAGGCAGCAATTACAAAAGAAGGGCACACTCCAGCTTCCTACTGGATCCTTCAGAGCATGCAAGGGATTAACAGAAACACACAAGTTGCATTTCAGCTGAGAGTGCAGGCAACAAAATGGTACAGCAGGATGAGGAACTCTGAAAAACTCTAAAACTGTGTCCACACAAATTCAGGTTCTTCTGCAGCTGTCCAGATTTCCAAAGACTCAATGTCACCCATGGTCAGCCTCAGTTTGAGCAGTGTGTGCAAGTTTGGGCCCTTATATAAGAAGGACATAAAACAATAATATTCCCAAAGGAGGGCTGGAACTCCTTCAAGCACTACTTTTATTATACATTTGCAGACCAACGCCTACAAAAAGCCACACTTTTCAAAACTCTCAAACTTGCTACTTTTGCAGTGATTTTGAAGAACTGACTTAAATGCCATTTAAATACTCTTCTCAGTAAAACTAGTTTCTGGCAAATACTTGTACACAATTTCACACTAATCTTCTAAAAAGCATTACATCACCAAACTGTGACAGCAATCACTAATTGCTATCCATTAAAAAGAAAAAAAAAAGTTAGCAAGAATCCTTCAAAGACATCTCTCAAACAACACATTTCTGACTGGAGGAAAGCCACTGTTCTCAGTTATCCCAGTAGTTCATTGTGACCTGTTAAGGCCACCCTGGCTCGTAACATGAAAAGAGCTAGGAATTTCCTTGATCAATCATGGAATGGCTTCAGCTGGAAGGAGCCTTAAAGAACATCAGGCTCCAGTCCCCTGCTGTGGGCAAGGTTATTCATCAGCCTTAAGCAGCAAACCGTCAGTCACACAAAGTAAACTTGATATGAACGTTTCCTCTGCTTTTGGCCCTAATATGAAACCTGGTAACTTCCTAACCACACAGTCATGCTTCACTCATGTTACTGCAATACTGTGATCTATGAAAGCTCATTTCTCTATTTCAGCTTCTTTTAATCTGCTTAGTAAGCACACTTGGAACCTGGTTGCAGTGAGAGCATACCCATAGTACTGGATACAAAAGTTTAAAATCTGAGGACTAGAGAAGGGCAAATACTGAGACGAGTACAGAACAAAAAACAAATAACTATGCAAATTCATGCAAGCTAAAAATAATGAAGTTTCTATTTGTTGTCAATTTGCAGGAATAACTACTCCTTTTCTTCCTAAATTACAATTTAGTTTTTACAAAAAAAAAAAAAAAAAAGAATTAAAAATCTGAAGCAAATCCATTATACCTAAAAGCAGATCTTTAAGAATACTTGAAAGTCAAACCCTGAAATATTCAGAACATGACAGTAAATAACATTCATTTAAAGTTTACTAGCTATCATAAGAAAAAAAAAAATAACAAGAGCACAGAGCAAGACATCAAAACTGTAATATGGTTACGAAGCCAGCATTTAAAATTACTGAATAATCCATTCACCTATATGCAACTTTAGTACTAACATGCTGTAATACAATCCTTTGAAAGAAACTGAAATAACACTAATACCATAAAAAAATTCTCCATTTTTAATTTACATAAACTAGATTATCAAATTTTCTAATACATTGTAGCTTGTCTGAAAAAGAAAAAGTAAACAAAAAACATTAACAGTTAAAGAAGAAATTAAAAGACAGTAAGACTGTGGTTCGTAAAGGAAATGACAAAAGCAACCAGATAAAGCAAACACTGCCTGGCACAGAAACAGAAACAGAACTACTCCCCAATGAACATCAAAGGTTCCCCAAAAGGCAATGCTTTCAGTACCTTCAAGCCAAGCACAAATTCCTAGTTAAATCTATGATACATTTTGCTTTCTCCGTACAGTAAAAAGAAGATAAGGAAAACCACATACTGAAGATAACATGGAAGCATAAGGAACTCCAGCTCCCTTTTCATCCCTTCTCCCTTTTTTTGTTTCCCAGAAATGCACTATTCCACATTCCCAGCACAATACCACTTAAGGGGCAGAATGTGCTTCTTGGTATTTTCCTATATGCTTTAAAATTGGCAGTCAAAATATTTGCTTCAGGATACAAATACTCTACTGGAAGAGAACTGCATGCGTTCAGTCAGCAGGAACAAACACAAGGAGAGGCAGGAAATCTTCAGCAGCAAGGGCAGAGGAGCTGGTCCTTGCAATTGCACTGAGCAGTACTGCCCATTCCCTCTGCAGGCATCTCAGCAAGTCAACAATAGTAGACTGGGGAAGAAAGGCAGTAGACACATGACCACTGCTAGATACAGGAAAATTGTGTCAAACCAGCACAGCAGCTCACGAATCCTCTGATATAAGAATTTGTACTGTTACAAAGAAGGAAGAAAGGCACTGGCTAACACGTTAAGCTTGGAGGACGTTTGTCTTCTTCTAGACCACAAAAAAAATGCACAAAGGGAATATGAAAAACCAAAATTACCCTTTTTATGACTCAGTGAGAGTCAGCTAAGTTATTTTTACATGCCAAAAAGTCATCTCTATTTGAAGGTTTAACCTAACCATTCTACCCGATCAGTGCTGCTCAGGAGCAGAGCAGGCACCTTCTTCCTGTCACACAGCAGAGATTCTCGCCAACAGAACCACCCACACAACCCATGTCACCACTCTTCTGTGGTGCACGTGTGAAAGGTTCCATTTCCTGCGCTGGTGCAGCTGCTGCAGGCTCCAGCAGAGCAAGAGTTAAAGACAGGCAGGTGCTGAGATGAGGAGGAGGGGAAGAAATGAGCATAGTATGCTGGGTAAAGACACAAAGAAAACACTAGGAACAACTGAAGTTTTGTTGTGGGCTTTTTTTTTTTTTTTTAATTCGACTCATTTAAGTAGCTAAGAGAAAAACCAACTACAGAATGAACTTCATCTCCCATTTTACTAAACTGACTTAATCATCTTGAAGAACTATTGTTTATTTAAGCACCTGACTCTCAGACCATTTCTTCTGTTGCAGGATATTCTAATAACAGAAGCGCTATCTAGTTTTCCACAGGGAAAGCACAGGAAGTTTGCTGACATTCTGATTATCAGCTCAGTGGACAGAGACAACATAAGGAAAGCATGTTCCCTCATCCCATTCTGAAGATGGATGACAGATGCTTTTCACATAAATAATTAAAGGAAATGTAGACGTTGATCTCTACAGTGTACTTCTAAGATAAAATTCTTAAATAAGCATCCCAGTCCTGCACTGTAGTCTTGTGGATTAAGATCTTTTTTTCCCTTGAAAATGTACCAACATGGTATTAACCCCACTGTTACACAATTAGACAAACCTTTTGGAAGTACATTAAAGTTAAGCTTAGTGCTAACTGAAACTCCTACTGAAATAGTACAAATGTTTAATTTATTCAGTTTAGATATTTAATACCAAATTGGTGCTCATGTGTAATTATCAATTTGACAGTGTTTCAGGAAGATATACTGAAGGAAACTGTTTCCCTTTCTCTCCGATTGACAACAATATGGTAAGTGACTGTACCAAAGCAAATGAATGGTTGTCACTTCAAAAATATACACTTTCAGAAAGATAACAATGACAAAAGAGCCAGCAAAGAAGACTACTAAAAGAAAATACTATTCAACAAATAAAAATGGTGAGAAAACAAATAGATTATATAAGCATCTGCAAATTAAATGATAAAAATAAAAATCAAACCACAAACAGGAAATTTATAATAACAATCCTCCAAAACACTTTGAAACTAGTGTACTTACCAAACATTAATAGGAAAAGCAGTGAAGATTTACAGCCTTAGTTCTGCTGTGCATCATCTCCCACTTCAAATGGGGAGTCGTGGACCAATAAATTAAATACCAAAACCATGAGTTCTGTAAAGGGATCTCTCAAGATTCAAGTCACTTAATATGTCTCATCCACTGGTTTACTGGCAACCTTCTTGACAAATTATTTGAATTTCCAAAAACTGTAACAATATTTATCACCAAAGGGTCTTGGAAAAAAAAATAAAAAATTGACAGGAAATGAGAGGAAACCATTCTTCTGGAGAAGTAATTGTTTAAGCAAAAAGGAAGTCAATTAGAGATAAATTATTAATTTTGTCATTCAAGGGAAGTCATCAGGAAGTAGTTCTATCATTGGTGCAGCTCAGTTTATTCACAAATACTCCAGAAAAGGCTGTGAGTACTGAGGTGACAAAGTTTGCTAACAATATAAACAGTTCTGGTTAAAAAAAAGAACCTGCAAAACTAGCTGTGAGTAATAGCAGATAACATCACAAACACTAGTTAGCTGCCCATTAAGACAGTAGATAAATATATATATACACTTACACACACACAAGCATTGCATGGGGGAATTATGTTTCTGTAAATTTGTATATACAATACAGATCTCTGAACCTTTATCCACCACTACCAAGTAGACAAAGATACTCCAGTATTGATCTCAGGATATTCAACAAGGCCAAGTGCAAGGTGTTGCACTAGGGTCAGAGCAAGTCCCAGCACAAACACAGCCTGGCCCTGCAGAGAAAGACTTGTTGAGCTTCTCACCAGCCAACACCTCCATGAGCCAGCAGTGTTCTCCTGCAGCCCAGAAAGCAAATCACATCCTGGGCTACATCAAAAGATGAGTAGTCAGCAGGGAAAGGGAATTGATCCCCTCCTACTCTGCCCGTGTGAGGCCTCATCTGGAGTACTGCATCCAGACCTGGGGCTCGAAGTACAGAAAGACATGAAGTGATTGAAGCAGCCCAGAAGAGGGCCACAAAGATGGTCAGAGGGTGAGAAGAAAGGTTGAGGCAACTGGGCTTGCTCAGCCTGGATAAGAGAAAGTTGTGGGGTGACCTCATTGCAGACTTTCAATACCAAAGGGGGCCTACAGGGAACTTAGAAAGGGATTCTATTAGGGAGTATTGTGGTAGGACAAGGGGTAATTCCTTGAAACTGAAAAAGGAAAAGTTTATGTTAGATGTTAAGAAAAAGATTCTTTAATCAGAGGGAGGTAAGACCCTGGCACATGCTACCCAGGGAAGCTACGGATGCCCCATCCCTGGAGGTGCTCAAGGCCAGGTTGGATGGGGCTCTGCACAGTCTAATCTGGGGGGTCTGATCAGCCCACGGCAGAGGGTTGGAAGTGAATAGTTTGGGTTGGATCTCTTCCAACCCAAATCTTTCTATGACTTAAAGAAAAGTTTTCCTGAACTATTCCTTGAATATTAATGAGTAAAGACATCAAATCAGAATACTGCAAGTCATTAGGGATGGAACAAGAGCAGCACAAAGGGGATCATTATACCAACAAGCAAGTTCACAGAAGACCTGCATTTTGTTCTTTTTATCTTAAAAAGGCAAACATAAAAAGAGATTAAAGGAAGGCAGCTACATTGACCTAAACTACAGTGACATTTCCTAAGAGAGGAGAATTTAAAAATATATATTCTAAGATTCTTCAGTCTCCAGAAGAGATGTAGAACAAAAGAGGTGGAAAGAATCTGGATAGAATAGAAGAAAAAAAGTGAGAAAGTAAGTGATTGTTCCCTAACTACAAGAACTAGAGACTTCAAGTTTTATCATTGAGATTCAGACTTCATTTAGAAGGCTGCATTTTTCCCCCACCCAGCTAAACTGTGAAATGTAGGTTGCCACAGATGCTAACAAATTCTTTCCAAACTCAAGCAAACACAGACAGAGAAATCCAAGATACCTCATTGCTCAATACCTTAGACTTTCAGCTAAGGATATTTCTGAAGAGAATTTTTTTTAGAATAGTATCAAAATAAATTGATCTGTTCTTTGCACTCCTCCCACTGCATATGCTATTGATCACTGACTGTCAAGAGGCAGGATGCTGAGACAGGTAAACCTTGGAGTTTGAGTGAATAAGGCAGTTGTTCCTGGTAAAAAACAAAAATGACAACCTAGAAAACTGTTACAAATATCATGTGCAAACAAAGATTTTATTGCTTCAATCGTAACAGTTCAAATGTGTTTCTCAGCAGACAAGCAGTATTTTATTTCCTGTCAATTCACCTGCCTAATTTTTTTTTTAATGCAGGTGATTGTATGCATGCAAGTCAGTGAGTTTTAAGTTCTTTATGTTGAAGTAGATTTGAAAAATGGAAAACAGTAAAAACTACTATAATTTGGAGGGACTGAACTGACTGTCAGAACAAACAAAGCAACAAAACAGACTCTGCAAAGTTATGAATTAAATTTTTTTTAAACTATCTGCAAATTAAAGTATGTTTTTAAATAAAAAGCTGTCAAGCGAGTCTTCTGGAGTTCTTGGTGTTAGCACTACAGCATTTCAAATCATCCTTTAATGTAGATTGGTATCACTCAACATCAGACTCCATTCCAAAAGGGAAAAGACTAAAAGTACAAGAGAAGGAAGGAAAGCTGGGTGAGAAACATTTACAACAGCATAAAACTAAGTCAATAAAAGAAAGAATATTCCTTCCTGTAAGAATTTGACTTCTATACTTAGTAGCAGATCTATTTATACCTTACATTAATCTCATATCTGAAATGAAACTATTTACTATTGCCCATAAATTGGTACCATCCAAATGCTCTAGTCAGGTCCTTCCTTCACATTCACTCAAGGGTGCCACTCCATCTCAGAGAAGAACTTCACAGCACTTCAGTATGAAGGAATGCTCTAGTTCAGTACTGGTCAAGTCTTTCAAACACAGCTTCCTTTTCCTCAGCTGAAATTATTCATTTTTTTTCCCCCCTCTGGGATTATGGAGAATAGCATGATGCTTCAGCTCACTAAGAACTTAGCTCTATCTAGTCCCTAGCAGTTCCTGGAACATGACCATGTTCTTTTATTACTACCTTTTGCATTATACTCCACCATACACTTCATACCATTTTACTTTTTGGAATTCAAGATCGTAAAATCCTTTATAGAAATATATCATAAACACTTCAGCAGCATATCACTTGGTCTGCCTTTGATCTGTCATTGTCCTACCTGAATTTTCTGTTCAGATCACATTTTCTCCTGTTCCACTTTAGCAACTCTATTATTAATAAAAAGAAATGCTTCAAAGGCTGCAAACCTGATGTGGCCAAACAGTACATCCAAATCAGGCTCTAAGGGCCATCCAAAACACGCAAAGTATGCATTTGTCCACATTTGTGTTCAGCAACAAAACTGGGCTTCAGAGTCAACTGGAAGTTATCTAGGAAGGCTCAAAATGGACGTGAAGGTGAATCCACAACGCCGAAACCCAACACAAATAAAACTACTGATTGCTGGAAGTCCATTTGAGCCCACAGCATCATCCAATGAACTGGAGCACCACCCCAAACTGACAGACTATCCTTCAGTTCCAGGAGGGAAGTGAAATCACTCCGGCAATGCTGTCTTTACATATCAGCTTGATTCAAACAAAATGCTTGCATCACCCAAGAAAAAGTACTGTTTCTCTACATGCTAGATTTGCTTCATGGGCCAGAAACAGAAAAACAGCAGCTCCATTCAGACAGTAGTTCTGTACTAATGCATGTTTGGTTTTTTTTTGTTGTTGTTTTTTTTTTTTTTTTTTTTTTTTTTTTTTTTTTTTTTACACTCACACAATAGAGGTAAACAATAAGGTTAAAGAACACAGAAGCCTGATTGCAGGCTCCATTCACATGGTACTCATTACCATGTAACACACATACACAGTCACTAAGAGACCATGTATCTTATTTTAACCTAGCACTGGTCCATTTTGTGTATATAGGCTGGGTGGTAAGAGAATGAACAGGTTCGTGGGTTTTGTTTTGAAGCATTTTCCATCTACTATGATCGTACAAATTTAGGCTTGCCATCTCCTTTCTTCCAGTTAGAAGATCACACTTTTTATTCAAAACCAGCTCAGAAAACAAATGTTAAGCATTCTTGCAGTACCTACTATATGACTGGAATTGCCTGCACTCCTGTCTTACTGTTTTTGACAACAGATTAGAGTTAAAAGCTTCCATTAACCTTAAGTGTCCTGTAAACAGGCATTCCATATGATTTTATGCATTCATTGAATACATTCAGCTGCCTTCAGGCCTCCACCTCAATATTCTGCCCATTCAAGTAGACCACTCAAAGGGAATTCTCAGACATAAGAAAAACCAACCACTGATCACTTGGAAAACACGTTGTTTACATGACTTTAACATCTTAGGCAGGTTTGCTATCCAAACCAAGTTCTCTAGCATTTGATTGATTTAAAAATCAAGAAATATTCATTTATTCTTCCCTAATACCTTCATATACAGGCTTTAAGGCCAGAAAGCAAACAACACTAGAAAGTTTCGCAATATTTTAAGATTCCTTTTATCAAAACCTAGTGCTTAATAGCTTAGTTATCTAAACCTCGTTTTAGGGTGTTATAATTAAGATTTTAAAAATTCTCAGTGATCATCAAGCTGTAACTTCCTTCATAAATTACTCCAACAGAAGCACTAGGAACTCTCCACTTGGTGGAGTTACTCAACAGGCTGCTAGCAAAGTGCACGTTCATGCTGACTGGGAAGTCCTTCAAGCCCTGAACTAGATGACACTTCTGAACTCCAAGCTCAGGAATCACAAACAGCTATCACATCTTCTGCATTCTGTATGGGTACCTCCATTTACTTCTAAAACCTTGAGCAAAGCTCCAGCTCTGTTTCACACTGCTGTACATCCAACAAGTTCAGATTTTCTTACTCTACCACAGATCACAGGACAGTTGATGGAAGACACTCGAAATGCCCAGTTAAGTCATAAATCATAACCTCCTGCTTTAACTGTTGGCATACGAACAAAGGTCTAGTCTGGATGTTTACACTCAGACAGATTTTTCTATCAGGGAGGAGGCATCCATCCAAATATCATTGTCTTCAGAACAATACAACTATCAGCAGAGAATCATTCCTCCATAGTGCATCCTTACAGCCTGAATCATGAGATCAATGACTACATACTAATCTCTGAGTCAGTTCACACTATAAACTGAGGCAAGACTGTGCTCTGCACTCTGACCAGATTCTTTGTACTTACTCTTCCTATTTCCCTTTGTATGTTCCTCTGCCTTGAAGAAAAGTGTTTCAAAGAAATATATATATATAAATATACCTACATTATAAAAAACAACCACACTATGCAATGCTCACTGCAAAACAAACAGGATAATTTTAATAAATACTTCTGCACGTCAATTTTATTTCATGATTATCTCAGACTATTCCAGCAGCGCACACATCTGCACTCAATGAAGTAGCACAATTACTTGAAGAAATAAATGACAGCAACAATAAAGAGCTGTCCTTTTTTTCTGCCAGAAGTCAGCAACAGAGAGTGAGAATATATCCAATGAAGTTGGAAGGTAATACACAAAGAAGAATAATATCTGTACCTGGGTTTGGCCTTCTGCAAGAATAAAGAGATCGAACAATGTCGACAAATGTTGCAAGAGTCAAGAAGACAGTAGTCGCTTCCTTATTTAGAATATGCACAATATCCACTGATTCAATTTGAAGGAAGCTGCTTTGCTGGAACTTGTTGCCCAATTAAATGAGTTGAGAAAAACAGGAAGCTGCACTGAACTACAAATGAGTTCAGCAAACAGTCTGGGCTTTGCAGACTCCAGCAACACTGTTACAGACACTTTAACCAGAACCCACCACATGCACTGAGAAAAAGCATTTTTGAAGAAGCAGTCGTAGGCATGGTGGAATAAAGCAAGAAAGGAAACATTCAAAGTTTCTGTGCATCCAATTTAAAGGTCAGGCAGCCAATCTGAGGATTTAAGCCAGTAGCACGACAGAGAGCTTAATTACCTCTCAAGCATCAGCAAAGAAATAAACTGAATTTTTTCTTACGTTTTCTTTGCCAGTTTATAGAGTCGCTCCTTCCAAGCACTTTCTGTGAAAGCAGTACTAGCTTGGCAACAATATTCCTACCAAAGGATTACAGACGTTTCTTAAAACACAAGTTTTAAGAGAGAACTAGCACCATCTTCCCTACAACTGCACTAGTCAGCAGTGTTCTGGTATACAGGGTTCTGCAGGTAACTCCCCAGATAGATGCCATTTATCTTGTATGCTGAAGTCACCACAGCTACTGAAGTCCAATATATATACTTTATTCCCCAAAGAAGTCTGTTCAGAGAGCACTGGTATCTTAACACTAAATATGAATAGTTTTTCACATCAAAGAGCCTCTGTAGGCTTCTTCCATCCCTTCAAAATGGGAATAGAAAACAACAATCTTCCCTAGGAAGACAGTGGAGCTGCTGCAAAAATGACAATACACACCACAAAATCCCAAAACAAATCACAATTTTTTTTTTTTTTTTTTGCAAGACCTTATAACAAGAACTACTCGTAAGAGAAATCAAAGCACTGCTTACAAGGTTGGAAAACACAGTATTCAAAGACCAGTATTACAGTAAAAACAAACTACTTTGTCAAAACATTCAAGACAACTTCATTCAACTTGCTTTTTAAAGTTGGCATAACTCTTAAGATCATGTGAGCTACTGTCTTATTAATTAGGCCCCTTCAGTTATGATTTAGTTATTGAGTCCCATCTTTGTGACTAAGAGATAGCATAAACATTCTTCAAAAATAAGAGGTTGGATTACACAGCAGACTTAGGAGACTCCACTTGCATAGCATCATCCCTCTTATAGGTTTTTGTATTGCCCCATAATTTTGCATTGCCCCCACTTAGTGAGGGAAGAAAAAGACTAAAGCACTAAAAAAGTGAACATGTTGGTATATCTTATATTTAAACTGCCTCCTTAAAGACCGTTAATTAGAAGTCGCTCCATTTCTGCTCATTTCCAAGACCACTTACCAGCAACACTGTGTGCTACATTAAGAATACAGGAATAAACAACCATAGTCCCAAGCACTGTTAAGTGCAGCACAGGCTTGTGCATTCTGTTAAACTTTCTAGACCACTTTTCTCGAGTTCCCAGACAACAATCCCAGTGCAGAATGGTTCGTTCAGCAAGTCAAGGGACTTTGAATTCCCAGCCTCATTCAACATTATTAAAATTCAACAGCTTCATAAGCTGGCTCATTCCAGTGATAATTAACAAATTGGTTTTGAAGGTCATAAGCAGGCACACTGTCAACACTGAACAGAAACGTTGGAGTTTATGTTAACCTCACTGTTTCCACTTTTCTAATAGCTGTCTTACCTTCCCTGACACGTCAGACAACACAGCAGCTCAACTACTTACAATGTCCACTCAGCATTAGGAATACTGCTTGTCCCTATGCAATCCTACATACCATTTCACAACTAACCACCACCAATATGAGCTCTACAAAAAAAAAAAAAAAAAAAGCCATGCTATCCAAATTAAGTATAGCAAAAGTATCATTTTTCCAAGAGGTATGGGAGAACCTAAATATTGCTTAGCCAAAAATAGCCTTAATTAACTAAAAGGCGAAGTGTCTTAGTTAAATGAGTTAGTGTCTTAGAAGAGTTAAATGAGTCACATGTAATCTATTAAAGAGTTTCAGTCTTCTTTAAGGAGATGGAGTCTTAAGAATCAAATCCAAAACAGGTTAAATCCTAGTGGTTTCCTAACAAGCTCACTATCCTGGCAAACAACTGGCTACATTTTATTCTCTCTCACTCTCCCACCTATATGAAACTTCTCTGAAATGCTAAGGAAAATACTAAGTTTCCTAACAGGAAGACTTCAAGTATTTTCCTCTCCTGAGCTCCAAATTGATACTTTGTGAACCCCAAAAATCAAAAAGACATCTTACCTGAAAAACAAACTACAACACAATAAAACAGAGCACTAATTTCAATATGGATACTCTAGAATCCAAAGTTCACATCATTCTCCTTGTGCAAGCCAAGTTAAACCAGCAGAGAAAATTAAGCTGTAACGATCACTGAAGGATAAAGCAGTTGACTTCCTAGAGATGCAGGTTGATTATTCAGGGGAAAAAAAAAAAAAAAGTTTTCGCCTGAGTCAAAAACTTATTAACCAAATTATTCCTACAATACAACATACAAACCCGCACGTTTCATGAAGTTTTTGAAAAACATCTTTGTAGAAATACGATCCCATGATATCTCATTTCCTCTACTTGAAAAGGAGAATAACTTTCTCACTGAAGGAGGAAGTTATCAACTTCGCTTCCATTAGTTTCGTTGGGCTTAGATGTGTTTCCCTCCCCTGCACCCTGCATAGAACAAGCCCAGTACAAACTTTTAGCTGACAAACACAAAAATGCATTAATGAAACTAAATAACTGATTTACTCTGCCTGTGTATCTTTAAAAAGACTCAGTGATGCAGCCCCATTGTAAGGACAACAGCTTTCACCATCAGGTGAGTTTTGAACATCCCCAGCCTCTCCAACTGATCATCAGACACATGAATAAAAAAAAAAATAAATACAGAAGACAATAATAACTGGGTTTTTAGTTCCTATACAACGAAGAAAACAAAAAGATATCCTGTGCTTATATTATGGAAATGTTTCTAGGTTAATAAGCTAAAGACTCCATTATCCTACTGAGTCACTAATAATTTCTGCACCAAAAAGACTGTTGTATTTCTCTCAACAGCAAATGCAAAAAGGAGGGTAAAAATAAGTAAGGTCAAGGTAGAAGTGATGACTGAAAACAAACAGCAAAAAAAAAAAAGCATACAACATCTGGCTTAACCATAGGAACAACACAGCATCAGGACTGTCCTTTCACTGAGGCTGAAAGAGTAACTGTGGAGGGCCATGTGGTCCCAACACAGTTTTTCCCTTAGAAGCCTTAAAGGAGAAGTTTCTCACTCAACACATTTAAACCTATTCCCCTTTTCAAAAATGCTGTCATATTGCTTATACAAAACCTCAGCAATAGCCCGCAGGTATTCAAAAACCAATATATACAATGAAGATCAATACTGTCTCTTTAGAAATAGAGTATAAACTGCTTGCTTCATTCTCAAGCAGTACCTTCAGCTGTATTCCTGCAGGAAATAAAATCTCTGTGGTTACCTGAGGAGTTTTCTTTCTTACACACCAGTAACAGAACATTTCCACCAACTTCTGCTTATATACTAGAACTAATTTTAAGTCATATAATGTTAAGAGTCTTTTCCTTGATGATGAGGGGTTCTGTAGAGCCCAAGTTCCCATGATTATGTGCTACACACTCTATTGGGATTTATCCAAACAGCAAATGGGGCACCACAGAGCACTTCCACAGTTTCCTAACTGATGAGCAAACATGAAGATTCCTGTTGAGGGTTCAACAAAAACACAAAAACCTTCTTTAAAACCTGCGAGCTACACGAAGATATAAATATTTATAGAAGCATACCTAAAATGAATACAAATTGTCAGGAGGCAAAGCTAAATAACATGCCATGACCAAGATTTAGAAAGATATCAAGAGTATTTTCCTGTTTTTAACTCACATCAGTCACAAATCTGCAAAAGGAGATTGCTTGCTTACTACAGTCATTTCAACTACTGCTGAATGAAGGGCAAAACTAATTTCATGCCACATGAAAAAGAACTGTACAATGTTAAGACAGAGTGATGTCAAAGATCTCCATGGGACCAGAGCTGCCAAGGGCTGCATGTGCGTTGGAATGCTAGAATTAGAGACCATCCAAAGAAGGGCTACAAAGATGGGGAAGGGTCTGGTGGACAAGACATATGAGGATCAGCTGAGGTCCCTGGGTGTGCTCAGCCCAGAGCAGAGGAGCTAAGGGGAGGCCTGATGGCGGCTGCAGCTCCTCACAGGGAGTGGAGGGGCAGTGCTGAGCTCTGCTCTGTGTGACAGCGACAGGGCCCAAGGGAACGGCATGGAGCTGTGTCAGGGACAGGTTCTTCACTAGAGGTACATGGAATGGGCTTCCCAGGGCAGTGATCACAGCCCCAAGCTGCTGGAGTTCAAGGAGTACTTGGACAATGCTCTCAGACATGAGGTTTGGGTGGTCCCAAGTGAAGCCATGTGGAAAGTTGGAGTCAATGATCCTTGTGAGTCCCTTCCAACTTGGGATACTCTATGATTGTGTAAATACAAGAGTATTTACAACAACATTTTTTGTGAAACATGCTATTATAAATATATGATACTGCTGTTAATTCATTTCCTTCACATTTTCAGTAGCCTGATCAGGAGTCAAACCCCATAACCCATCACTGTGGCTTCTGTTCCTATTTTTTCTTCTTTGGTGCAATCTGTCATTCAATGTAAGAACAGCAGTAATTATCCTAAGCTTCATTTTTTGGCAAAGAAGCTTCTCTTGTGTGTTTCTCTCAGGATGCTCTGCTACCAAAAGCATACTTCTTAGCAAACTGAAGGTTGCATGTGATCAGTTACATAAGGACCAGTCCTCAAGTATGAAGCTCTCTGCAGTGCAAAACTTCCTAACTGCTATATGTAACAAGCTAGGGGGTTAGGAAAAGCTGGCTTTGGGTCTAGTGCTGCTGGAGTCTCCCACATTCCCTCTCCTTTTTTTAGTTTTATAACAATCAGAAGAATGACTAGGATGCTATGATTTATCTGTTACAATTACACGCAGATGATACTTCAATGGAAATGAAGAGACAAATCACAGGAAAAAAATATTTCACTCCAAACACACAAAACAGATCGCATGAGTTTTCACAGCGCAGGCCAGTGAACAAAATCTCAAGCATATTGCCAACTAAAACAGAAAGTTGATTTAGAAACAAAGTGCTCCTGTTCTCTTGCATGGTTTCTTCTGCCTCCCTAGATAGAATACCTTTTCACTTGAAAAGGATCTTATGACAGAAACACGCATGAAATCACTGTAGATGAACTGACTGTATGGCAGTGTTAGTACTAACTAGTCCTACACAAGTTCCAACAAAGTCACAAGCAGGCAAAAACCTTGTTACCTTACCCTTGTCCTTAAAGTCCTTCTATGTAGTAGAACAAGCAAATCTCAGTACAGAAACTAAGGGAAAGGTACTCATTAGAAACTATGAAAAATGGTTGCTACTCTGAAAACAATCAAACAAAAAAAAAAAAACAACCCAACAACCCTAAACACAAACAAGAACACTTCCCCAACTCTAACCTCACAGAACCATCCATGACATGATCAAGAAGAGCACTTGAAAAAATCTTCTCCCTTCAAGTTATGTTAGATTCTACCAAACTTGCATTGCGAACAACAGAATTGAGCATTTGGCTCCTGCTCAGCCAATACAGTTATCTCATTGATTCAACACATGTGTATCTGTTACAGGACCAGCCTACCACTAACTGACCTTTCAATTCTGACAGATCAGCACAGTGAATAACAAAATGAACAACAGCCATTGCAGGATTTTTTTTTTTTTTTAACATATCTGCAGCCATACCTTGTACAACCACTCATCAGAAAACATTTCTTTAAAAAGTATTTGACAAGATCTAATTGTCAGAAAGCATGTTTTGAGTTTGCAACTCCTCAATGGGGAGTAAAATAACATTAATAATTGAAAATGCTGAAGTAGTACAGAAGCTTAACAGTAAAATGGGCATCAGAAACAACTATGTGGCTATTTCTTGATCATCAGCTTCCAAGTGATACAGGTACTGCCTCTTCTTATCGAGCCTGGATGCCTAAAAGGGAATTTAAGTTTTAACCTCTATTTCAAAACAATCTACCAAGCATCTGCCTTAGAACTGCCTGGTCACAATAACTGAGTTATCTGTCCCTTCAGAGCAAAGGTGTCCCATCTCCAGCTGAAAGGACACAACAGAGTGGTAATCAAGAGCATCTTGCGAAGACTCCACGTGCACAGCTGAACTCTCTGAACAGAAATCACCATTATCTAAGAATTAAAACTAGTTCCCACAGTAGCATCAATTCCGGGATTAAAATCAACTCTCCCAAAATCTATTTAAGTAACAGATCAGGGAGATACTGTAACTACAAAAGCGAGTTTTTTAGAAGGCATCCTCAGCTCTCTTCCTAAGATACTGTATCAGTAATATGTCTACACCACTTCAAAAACAAATTGTAGAAACTGTAAGTCATCAATGACCCATCTCCATATGTATTAATCACCTCTTCATGTGAATGGTATTAGCAAAACTTCTCCCACTTTTACACAGAAATGGGAAGTTAAAAAATGTCTTCTCTGCATGACTGTAATACCACAGAAAGCAACATAGAAAGGAATACAGATTACAAATTCTCCTGAACTCGAACACAATATATGGTTTTGTTCCCTCCCCTTGGAGTTTGAAAAAACTTATTATTTTGGCTTTAGAAAACATGAACTTAAGAATCTGTGCTTACTGATAGCCATTAGATAACACTCAAAAAAAAAAAAAAAAAAAAAGAAGTTATGATTAAAATACTTCTGGCAGTTCTTTGGTAACCACTCAAGTTGTAGGCTCCTAAGCCTAGCTATAGGTCTTTTTGTTATTTTGGTATGACTAGATAACAAAAAAGCATGAGTTCTGTCTTCTCAAAGCACGAGGTTTTTATCCTGCAAGCTTCCACAGATTTAAGTAGTATGAACAAACCTTTCTAATCATTTACTGCTACCTACTAGGATATACTTCTCCTCTTGTTTGATAACATTACAGACTTGAATAAAGTTTAGTTTTACTATTTAAAAATAAGTCACACAAGTCCTTTCACCCAATCTTTCCCAAGCTTCTGATTGATTGAGCTGTTCCTTTGCATTTTGTTGGGCCTTCCATCAACAACAAGCAATGAAACAGATCTAACTTTTGATAATTTTCATTTCCCTACTACTTCTGTTCAGAAAACAGATTTACTTCATAATACAGAAAATACTTAGTTTATCCACGAACCACCTCACAGTCACTGAGGTAGGCGCAGCTTGTTTTGAGCTAAGTTCACTGTAAAATAACCAGCTAAGATAGTTCAGCCTGCAGAGCCCAAACAGCACAGTTCGATACTGTCTGCAGAGCCCACTGAGAGCTCCAACCCACATGCAACATTAGCATAAAAATCAAAAATTTGCAAGGACGGGATCATCCCGTTTGCATTAATACAAAGGGGTCAGAATTGAAGCACAGAAGCTGCTTCAAGAGCTCTTCAGTCATCCACGGTGCAGGGATAATAGCAGCTGCAATAAGAACCACGTAACAGGCACTTCAACCATTCAATTTCCATCCACTGATTCATATGAATCACAGCCTTGGATAAGCAGATGTACAGAAACCAAGAGAGCTTTAACATTGGAGCAGGAGAGCTGTGCATGAAAGCTACAGCTACAATAAGGATGCAAAGACTGAGGGAGCACATCGCTTGCCACGTTCCTGACTATTTGCATTTCTTCATGCAAATTAATAAAGATGAAACTGGGAGAGCTGCAGACCTTCTGCAGTGTATCTGTATCATTTCCTATTAAGCAAAGCTCTCCTATACTGAGATAAAAAAAAGCCCAGAATCAAGGTAAGTGGCAACCATGCTAAGTGGAGTATGCAGAACAGTTACAGAAAAGAAATTCAAGAAATAACAACATAAGCACTTATGCTTAAGAGCATATTATTCTCTATTACATGAATTTATTACTGTCAAAATGGATATTAAATTTTTAAAACATGCACAATCTACAAAAATGGTGCAGAAAACTGTACGTTTATCTTCTAGAATTAGACCACCCTAATTTGATTTTATTTGGAAGGGCATTACCACATTTGTGCACTCTGAGCGTACATCCCAAGTCACAAAAGCTGCATCCTTACCCTGGAAATCACCAGTGATGGGACAACACATATTGTTATTTAACTCTACGAATGCTGTCATTTCTCCTAATATACACGCAGTGGCTGCACCTACTGCACACAGCTAAGACCAGGGGGCAGCAATACTGCCAAACACTAACCAAAACAGGTTGATTCCTTATGAACCTACAAGCAACTATGGCTTAATTACAAGGGAAAAAAAACAAACAAACAGAAAAAGCAGCTTGCATTATGAAGTGCTGCAGAAGTTATTCAAAGTTACATAATTAAAGTACATAATTTTAAATGTAATCTCACAACCATTCCACTATCTTAGCAGCGCTGCAAATATTTTTAACATGGACATCTTCTGTACTAAGTCAATGCTAAGTCATGTTAGTTCTATGAAATCAGATTTGCCTTATTCCAATCCATTAGAAGGCTTGCATACCAAATGCTTTGCTCATACCAACAGTTCAGCAAAACTAAGAAGAATCTCTGAAATCCATCTCTGACGTAAGCACTGGTTCCTCAAGTACTGACAGAGATTCATGAAACTAAGAGCATAATCCAAGTCCACCACAAATTGTCATCTGCGAATCATCAACAAAATCTGCCTGTAAATGTCATGATGCACCTTCAACCAAGTGCAGGGTAAAAAATGAGCCATACTTTCTTTTTTAAAAGCCTTCAGGATGGCATTTCCTTATAACTGCTGATCTCGCCCATAAGAAATCACACTGAAACCTCGGGTAGGATGCAATGAGTGGTACCCTATAGAAACCAGCTTTGTAACTTGATCCATTCTCACACTTTTGTTTCTTGATGCGAAACAGGATGAGCATTTAAATGACGGTAACAACAAGCACTAAGAAAAACACAGCACTGAGGCTTCAAGGTTGAGACAATGTGACTACTTCCAGTGCATTATTTTGCAATACTATGCATTACTTCGCTCTCCTTCCAACAGCTATTCAGTTTTGATGTAATTTTCCTCAGTGAAAATCCATCCCTCAGTCCTCACCTCAGTTCAAAAGCGAAGTTCCCCAGCAGCTTCCCGCAGCCAGAACTCAGCACTGCCCTGATCTAACGAGTGGGAAAACCTCTGCTACCGCTCCCAGACACAACACAGCCTCCATCCTCCCTCTCAAACCCCAACATCCAGTTTTTCCTACCGCGACAACAACCAAAATCACTCAGAAGCGCGATGTCGGTCCCAGCTCCAGGCACCAACCTTCAGAGCAGGAGAGCTTTCTCCAACGTGCTTCAAGTCCCACAATTAAAACACCACAAATTACACGCATGCTAATGCCTCCAGCTCCGGGCTCCCCGATGCTCCTTCTCAAAGCTAACGTAAAGAAAAGGGAACGAACAGGGCCGACCGTACCTCTTCCAGCAGCGTGACCGTGTTCCTGCAGTTCTGCAGCCGAGTGGTGAAGCTGGAGGTGGTGGGCGAGTTGTAATCCTCCGTAGTCTCGGCGATGAACTCCGAGACGGTGATCTGGTCCGGCATGATCCTGGCCCGGGGGAGAGCCCAGAGCGGAGAAAGCCGAGCGGTTCGAGAGGAAAAAAAAGAAGCAGAGGGCAGACGTTAGCAGGCAGCGCAGCGCAGCGCAGCCCCGCAGCATCCGAGCGCCGGGGCGGGAGGTGGAGGGGGCGCGGCCGCCCCTCGCCCCGCCGCTGGGGAGCGCTCCTTCGGCCCCCGACGGCTGCGGGGATGGAGCCGCCTCCGAGCAGCCCAGCCCGGCCCCGCCGCGAGCTCACGGAGGGAGGGCGGGGAGGAGCCCCCACCCGCCGCCGCCGTATCTCCCTCCAGCAGTCCCCGACCCCACCGAGCTCAGCACGCACTTAGGCGGGCTCCGGCTGCGCCCCCCGGCCGCGGGGATAGGAGGGGAAGGGGCCGGGGGAGGCCGGGGCTGGCGGGGGCTGAGCCGCCGCCGCTGACAGTCACCGCGGAGTGACACGCGCTGCCCGGCGCCCGCCCGCAGCTGTTACGTGGGCCAACGAGGAAGTGCCGCGCGCATGCGCCGCCGCCGCCTCTCCCTCTCCTCGCTCCCCGGCGGTGCCGCCCCCTCCCCGGCCTCGCGCCCCCTCCCCTGTCCCGGGAGGGGGCGGCAGCGCGGGAACGGGGTTGCGGGGCGCGGCCTGCTGGAAAATTGCAATGGCCGGTACGGTGAGAATTAGCCGTGAATTCGAATTAGAACTAAAATCAAAATTTGTGTTTAAATTAAAAAAAAAAAAAAAACACAAAAAAAAACAACACTGCAGAGCAAGGGGAGGCACTTTGGTGGAAGCGCACAAGGCCGGCGAGTGGTGGGTTTCCAACTATAAAGAAAGAAATGTGGAAGAAGTAAACAGTGGTGGTTAAATAAGTAAATAAGCGAATAGCTGTCGTCACGGCGGATGACATCCGACGCCCCAGGCTTTGGTTTTACAGCCTTTTGGCACACGCAAGTCCTCATCGCCCGAGCATCGTGTGATACAAAGCGTGAGGATATCGCGTACCGTACGGCATTACGGATCAGAGCCATCCGTGCAAGCAGCTATTTTCACTCTCCCCATACCCAGGTAACAATCAGAACCCCTGCCCTGGCTCGGCACCAACCAGCGCCTCCCGCACCACACTGCTGCCCCACTTAACGGCCGCACAGCGACCCCACAGCCACCATCCGCCCCGGCTCCTCCCTGGGTGCCGCTCATTCAATGGGCCGGAAGGGAACCTGAACATCAACCCGTTCTAACCAACGCCACGTCCTTCCAAAGCAGCATTAATTCGTAACTGGAACTACCCTTTATTCATCGCTGCATCGTGTAACTCTGAGAACTGACAGACAGCGATAATGAGGGGGTTTTTTCCTTCGATTTTTTTTTTTTTTTTTTTAATGCTTGATTGTTAGGGCCCATATGTTCCTTTTTATATGGGGTTGGGTCTCAGGAGGCTCAAGTCATTGTGGTCAGTTCAGTCTGATTTACTGAGCCTTACTATGGGTTTTCCTTCTCTTTGTTTTTAGGGATTCTCTCCACAAAAGCCCCGAATTTCATGACTCTGACATCTGAACAGCTGAAAATGAGCGATGTGATATGGATGTGTCCAGCCCAAGGCTCTGTGTGTCAGCACCTACTCCTGTACTTCAGCACCCTGTATATGTCATTCTAACAAAACTCTCAGTAATAGTTTAATATACCAATAAAATGTTGCAATGCCTGAGGAAGCATTAAAATGAGAGACCTGCTTTTTATATAAACCAATACAAATGGTTTCCTTAGCAGAATTTGCATGCAGCCCTGTCAGCAAAAACATGACCAGTGCTCCCAAGATGTGGTGCTGCCTGCACATTGCTGGGTAGGGGTGGATAGAGATAGGGATAGGGATTGGGACTGGGACTGGGATTGGGATGGGGGGATTGGGATTATGATGGGTGGGAATAGGAATTTAATTAGGGATGGGGATAAGGATGGGGATATATGGATAGGGATAGGGATGAGGATGAATATGAGGATGGGGATAGGGATGGAGACAGGAATAGGAGTGGAGACAAGGATAGGAATAGAGATAGGGTTAAGAATAGGATGCATCCTGCTTCGTAGGAGCCAGATTTCAGGGCTGGCCAGTACTGCACGCTGGGAGAGTTGAGGTAGAGTGGGCAGGAGGAGGAGGTTGCTGAGAAAAGAAGCGTGTAGGAGTTGCACTGAAAAAGTGGAGCGAGAGGAAAAAAGAAGATTGAGAGAGCAAATGGAGAAGGTAGGAAGAAAATCAATTGATGATCGTGTTCTTAAGTGCAGTGGAGGAGGAAGAGAGAGCAAGGAGATGAAAATGGCTTCTGACATGAAGAGTGTGGACAGATTGCAGTGAGGATAAGTTCTTTCATACTATTTAGAGAAAATGTGAACTGCAGAATCAAAGAACATTCTCAACATAGTAGGGAAGAAGACAGGCAGGGAAACTGGAGCGGCCAAGAATGGCAAAATGAAGGCGTGGCTAGGCAACAACCACTAAGCGTAAGTTTCCTTATCAGGCAAAAAAAAGTATTCTAAGATATAATACCAACTACATAAAAAGTAGAATGAATGCAGGAAATAAAGACAACAGAACAAGGCTGAAAGATGAAAAAGGAAGATCAGATGCTACCGATCATAATTGCATGTTAGTCTGATATTTTGACAGTTCTTAAATTGTTCACTTTATTAAAGGGAACATGGTACTCAGTTCTGCTGCTTTGAAGCAGCATTTGATCTTTTCCTATACAAATGCTCATACAGAAAATAACCCTATGGGCATGACCTCTTTAGGCTATATTATCTCCATTTAAACTCACTGGAAGAGGGATTAGCTAATTAATATCATGATAATAATAATAAAAAAGATGCAACTTGCCTATCAAAATGTGCTTGCTTGCATTTTAACTAGTCAAATTATATAACTGTTTCAGCTAGCATAGCAGATTTCAGATTTAACCACGTTTCCTGTTTTGAGCATTTGAGATTCACTTCTAAATGTGTAAGATGCACCTCTCTATATATTGTCACTAACTGAAATCACTGTTTTGCATTACAAATGGCATAGAATGATCAGCAGGATGTAAAAGTTCTCTTTCACAGCATCTGCTCTCAGGATGCCTTTGCCTGGGCCGGGGGAGGCTGTGCTGCCTCACCTTGTGCTTTTCTCCCAGTTGGAGAGGGAAAGGCATTGTGTGTCCATCCTTGGATGTGCTGGAATGGGGAAGCAGGGTGCAAGCAGCCCTGGAAACATGGCTGTTGACTGACAATGCATTGCAGTTAAGGAAGTTGTTCTGATTTCCATCCCACCCAGTGATTCAGTCTACAAACCCATTTGATTCCCTTGGCCTTCCTTACTGTGTTTGCCAACAGGAGAGTTAATTAAGCTCTTGCACCTCAGCAAGTTGGTAGCATTTCTGCAGCATTTGTGATACCGTGCTCAGGGAGAGGCTGGCCAGCATAGCAACAGCAGCAGAAATTACTAACACAGGTGTTTTGCAATCAGCTGAGTAGCAGCCACGGCATTTTTCGTTTTATAGTACTCCAGTCATCTTATATTTAGATTGAGATCAACAGTTCATTCACATGAGCCAAGCACTAGTCATCAGGTGACGATGACTCGTCAACACTGCCAACTTTCAACCACCACCCATCTGGGCCAGGGGTGAGCAGCTCACACAGCTCCTTACGTCTTCAGCCCCACAAACAGTGGTGCGAGACTGAATGGAAGAATTATTTGTCCACTGGAGACCAGGAGACAAATAGGGGAGATTGTGGCCCTGCTTTCCTAATTCAGGCCTTGCCTGACAGCTGTGATCACACAGAGCAGCCTTAGGCCATGAGGCCTCAGACACTGCTGCAGCCACCCAGGCTCACAGGCACCTCAGGTTTGACTGCCTTTTGGTTTTGGGAACCTAGTGTGACCCTGGCCAGGCACAAAAATGGTGCCAGACATGCTCAGGCAAGCTGCCACCCACACAACATGCAAACTGCTATGGGGCAGTGGAGTGAGCTGTGAGGTGGGAAGGAAATGGCTGTGCACATGGATGCTCCATGGATGTCTCTCCCTTGTCAGTATGGACATCATCATGCCAGGACCTCATGACAAATATATATTTTTCCTTTTTTTCCCTCAAAGAGGTTATGCACTTTGCACCTACACTCATTTCTTTACTTCTGAGTCTCCCATCTTGGCTGTTACTGTGGAGAAAACTGGTGTGGATCAGACATTAATGTTTAGTGAAAGCAACAAATCATCACAATGTGTCTATCATCGAATCATAGAATCAACAAATTGTCTGAGTTGGAAGGGAACCGTAGAGGCCACTAATCCAACTCCCCTGTACTGAACAGGTACACCTATAGCCAGAGCAAGTTGCTCAGAGCCCTTCCCAGCCTGGCCTGGAATGTCTCCACGAATGGGGCATTCACTACATTTCTGGGCAGCCTGCTCCAGTGCCTCACCACACTTACAGTAAAAACCTTTTTCCTTACATCCTTACAATATAAATCATTCCTCTTTTAGCTTGAAACTTTCTCCTCATCCTATCACAACAGACCCTACTAAAGAGTCTGTTTCTTTCTTTCTTCTAGCTCCCCTTTAGACATTAAAAAGCTGTTTTCAGGTCTCCTCAGAGCCTTCTCTTCTCCAGGCTGAACAGCCCCAGCTCTCTCAGCCTGTCATATGTCTTGGTTAACTACTTAGTTGTTATGCTCTTCATCATCTTCACGAACATAGAGAGTATCAGAATAGTAACAGAAGTAGTGGAGCACTAAGAACCATCAGGAAAATACCCTTAGGCTATACTACTCTACTACACTGATATTCTGGACAGATTTGTAGTTTGGTGTTATATTCATACATTTTAGCTAAATGCAGCACTCAGCATCATTTCTCATCCACTTTGTTACCCCAACCTACTGCATGGGAACTCTATGGGGCACAAGGCAGCCATAGAGTTTGATCCCCCAGAAGAATGCATTTGTTCTGTTGGATTGAGCTTTCCTGGGAAAACATGTACATGCCCATTGCTGTTGTTACATTTCAGTAAGTTTATTTTCAGGCGACTTCTGACAAAATTAATGAGAAATGCTCATTTAGATTTATAGCATTAAATATTAGAACATGCACAAATATTTCCTATTCAGTTCTTCTCCTTTGAGATGAGTGACGAGTTTAGAAGATAAAAGGAGATTCAAATTAACAAAAATCTTAGCAGAATGAATTTGGCTGCTCATTTTGAAATAGCTCCTGTGTTGAAAGTCAGGAAGCCTTTTTTGTTAATGGAACTCCCATAGCTTTGTTATATTTAACAGAACCACCCAATTTATATAAGGATATGGAGTACCACTCCTTCATGCTGCAGCTGGAAATATTCAACCAGGAGGACCTTCACCCTCAGAGGACAGTCCCGTCAGTTCACTGAACCTTGTATGGAATGTAAAAGCTACATATTCTAACCTGCAGCATGTTTGAGCTTTTAATATCACATAAATGCATGATGTACTCACAGGAAAAGGCGAAGTCTATTTTAAACAGCAAAACCTACATCACACATTGTGACTGGTGCTAATTTGCTGAAAGAAACTTGCATGGTAAACTGCAAAACTGTTTTACTTGAGAAAGAATGCAGTTGGATTTGACATTTGCAAACAAATTTTTAAAATTATTATGTTATTTGGACAGAAAGTCATGTAAATTTCCAGACAAGGAAAACCATTCATATCTAAATAATTTCTCTGCATGAAGAAAACAAATATCCATATCCAGCAAACATACTGATTGCAACTCTGTTTTTAAGCTACAGTATCTAGCAGTAAGGCTCATGTAGATGAACTGCATCAACAATTTCTGTTAACACTGTGACTGTTTTGAATAAAAGAATCAGCTGATTTCAATTTTCATACTGGCATTTCAAAGCATTTTTCTTCTTCTGGTATTTGAAATTAGTTAAGAAAACATAAGAAGCTGTCTTAGAAACTACAGTATTCATTTAATACCCTTTTAGCACTAGCAACATTGGCTTAAACAAAAGGTTCTTTTTGCATTCTTTTAATATTAATATGATAGCAATAAGAGAATCCATTGTGTTCTCATTATAAATGACATGTTGGTAACAATTGCATTTTTAACACTGTATGTACCAAATCAGAAACCAAAATTTTAGAAGCACAGAACTGAATGATATATCTTGGATGTTCTGTGCAAGGAGCTTAGCTGAGTGATGAGTAAGCCCAAACAGTTATCTCAAAGGGCAGCTGAAAACAACACTGAAAACAGATCAGAGCATTGAATTACACAAGATTAAGCCAACTAAATTACTGATTCAGTTTTGCCTTTGTTGTTTTGGTTTTGTCATGCAAGATCAAGAGCCATGCGGACAAACACATAATGGCATTCCTGGCTCACAGTAACAACAGCAAGAGTGGCCCTGGAACCGCTGCATCCTCCAACAAAAAAACAGCAAAACATCAGCCTGCAGCAAGGGGTAGCAGGCTGGTGACAGGAGACATGCTCACTTTTTGATGCAGATGTGATAAATGTGGTGCTTTTATTTCAGGCAGGGTCTTTTGTTGTTAGAGATGCTCATTTAAGAGATCTTAATATAAAAAAAAAAAAATAGCAGCATATTCTTCAATGAGGACTATATTTTGGAGCTGTGAAAGAGGTCAAACTCTTGGGAACATCATAGGAACCTCTGGTAAATCTAACCCTTGCCTGTGGTGCAAGCATTAGCTTTTTGCTTGCTGTTGGCCCCACAGAGCTGATGGCCCAGTGTCACCCACTGATGCTGTAAGCGGTTCTCCTGGTTATCCATGGTTATCCTGTCTGAGTGCTTGCAAGATCACTGGGAAGAGCATGACAGAAATATTTGCAGGAAACCAGAGGAGTTAAACGTTGGTTGGCATGAGAGCAAGGGCTGCAAAGAGCAAGGGCTGCAAAGAGCAAGACAAGGCCAAAGTAGCATGAAGGAGTACTCTGTGATTAAACTTAGAGAAAATGAGAGTCCTTATAAAGCAGGAATCAGTAGTTGCTGAATACATTTTTTTTCTATTATAGAAAATGGCAGTGACTAAGATCAGTAACTGATACTGCAAAAATGAACATGTTGCAGGGCAGCTGGCATAGCAGGCTCTCCAAAAACAAGAAGAGAATGAAATAAAGCCTCAACCCGCACTGCAAACATTTCAATATTTTCTCTTTCCCTCTGCAAATGACATGGCTTTGTCATTCTCCAGGCACATTTCTTGTTCTAAGCTACATCCAGCTAAGCTGCTAGATATATGCTGATGGCAATATGCATCTTGTCTGAAGTGAAACTGATGGTTCAGGGCAAAATGAACCTGGGAAGAAATTTGAAAACTAAATAAAGATTTTGTAGACCTGGTATCTTGTTCTCAAGCTGCCATTCATAGCTGTGACATGGCATTTTATTGCTATGTGCTTTGTTTCTCTATCTGTGGAATGCAGACAATTACATTTGTTTTTCTGGGTGAAAGCACACTGGGATCTCAGCTGAGTAGTGCTATAGCAGGACAAAGTGTTTTTACTGTATATTTTATTGTATGAGTTTTAAAAAACAGCTAAAGGATGAGAAGGTCTTTCAGGCCAAACAATTTCATCAGCATTTTATTGGATAGAAAAAAAAGGATTGGAAAGCAAATAAAAGGACTTTCTGCTTGTTGTTCATGATATGAAAATATAAAGGACAGAGATCTGCTTGTTAGTTTTTTTGTTTGTTTGTTTGTTTTTTGCCCATCTACCTCTTATGAATTTGTCAGAACTTGAACAGTATCTAGTGGGAGAAGTGAGATCAAGACCCTGCCACATCTGTTCTAAGATAATCTTATAAATGTGCACATGTATGGATCTACTGAGCTGAGGTTCAAAGGCTGGCTTATAGTGTTGAATAAATATTATTAATTCTTTAGTTTTAAAAAAATCTTAATTGCTTTAAAGCTCAAAGCATGAAGCAAAGGTGCCTCCATTTTAAAATTAGGGTCTGTCTTTTAAAGCAGACATTTGATTGTCATAGTTGTGGTGTTCTCTTAAATCTCAGGACAGCTGAAAGGGTCTGGAAGCTTTTGGAAATTGGTCTTGCCATATGGACCTAGTCCATCAAGTCTGTATTCAATTGATGCTAAATGAAATAAAGAGCTTCAGAAGATCAGTCTAGAATTTCATCATAGCAGCTCTTCTCTCTGGATAGTCATGTGCTTCTATTTTTAACCATTTTAGGCCACTGAAAATGAGCTTGCCACTTCCTAAGTTAACTGGTTTTCCATTGACTACAGTAGAAGATGACTACCTGCCCATCCATCCTTATAATTTTTTTAATACTTTGCCAATGCCAGACAATTCAACAGAAAAGCAAGAAAGCTGTCAAAATTCTGTAGTTACACAAGTTTTGAGGGAAGATAAAAATGAGGAATGGAAAAACATGTTTATTGCCCTCATGGACAGAAAAGCTTTGCCCTCATTTTGCTTTTTATCAAGAGAATGAGTGTAGGAAGAAGACCCTGTAGATGTCCCACTGATGTTTTGCACCTTCGCAGGAGCTTTAGTCAAGACAAATACACAGGAAATAAGGTTTCATTCATTTCAGTGATTTTACCACTAATTTGTTTGTTGGTGACAGTGCTTTGTTTTATTCTTTCAGGAAAATCTGGGAGAAGTAGGACATAAAAACTAAATCTTGTTTCAAAATCAAGTGGAAATACCCAGCTTAATTGCTTCATACTTTTCAAAAGATAATTGTCTGACATCTGGACTCTCGCTTATTCAGGCATCCTGGGCTTAAAAAGCAAAAATATGCATAACCGTGTGAAAAAGCAAACACACCAAAGGAAGATTTATTCAATTTTCAGATCAGCAGCAATGATTCACCCCCCTTGGCTGGACTGGAGTGCAGTATGGTGAACCCTTTCCCCAGGGAAGAAGAGAAGATGAAAGACTCATGCTGCTGGGTAGAGAGCAGTGACCTGTGCCAGGAGAGCTCCATCCAGAGCACCAGGTACAAAGCAAACCATTGCCTGTACTGCAAATGTTGTTGTAGGGAGTTCAAGTCAGGCAATCCAAATGTCATTCTACTGGCTCAATCAAATACAGCAGAAACTTTAAAACAAGAGCACTCACCATCCAGAGACTGAATAAACAAAAGCATATTTAGACAACTGTGTGCTATTCTGTGTTTTGCATCACAAGAAGAGGAGAGTCCCTTGTCTTTCAAGCCCCCGCACAAAACTTGCCACAGAGTTTTTGGGCTGATCTCACAGATGTGTTGTTTGCAAAGTTAAAACAACATCTGTTACCAGATCTGGATGACTTGAGAGGACTTACAGTGTCCTTTTTATACCCTGCCCTCCCCAGCCAACTTGGAAATTTATGAAAGCAAAGCAAAGCAAAGCAAAATACATCATAAGTATTATTGTTTGCTCCAGTACATGCATGGGCAGTCAGTGCTCTGTAAGGATTTACTGGTTGGTTGAATTTTTTGATCCTCGGAAGGATCAATAGGCTAGATGTTTTCTGATAAACACCTCTGTGGTCACGTCCAAAGTAGCAATATTGCAATTGATAAAAACAATTCATTTGGGGCTTTTCACTTTTTTTTTTTTTTTACTGCTTTTTATATTTTAAACCTGTTATTCAGACATTGGTCTTTCTTCTTTCTTACCGATTCCATAATGAATCTCTTGAAGAAAAACTTGAAAGCCTGGAAGCTGAAGATCTCATGTCTCATCTGTCACAACCAGAAAACTACCTAGATGAGGAGAAAAGATGGTGCAAGTAAATAAAATTGTCTAGAGCTGTGAACTGACAAGGTCACTTACTCACAGTTTGAAAAAATGTTTGTTAATTAATTCTTTGGGGATGTCAATTTATCATGGAGTATTTGATTACTGTATTTGATATTGTGAGCTTCATTAGAGTAAACAGACCCATTAGGAATCCACTGAGAATAACACCTTGTTAAAAACTGCTATGTGAGAGCTTCAGGCTGAAAATTTCCGTGTCAGGTGCATGCATCAGACTGATTCTTTTTTTTTTTTTTTTGGAGATAGAGGTATGATTTGAAGGACAAAGAGTTTGGGTGGAAAAAGTGGATTGACAGGGAGGAATCCTCCATGTAGAAGAGCAGAACAGGGGAGATCACAGAATCGTAGGGGTTGGAAGGGACCTCTGGAGATCATCTAGTCCAGTCCAACCGCCTAGCTAAAGCAGCTTCCCTACAATAGGTTGCACAGTAAAGCATCCAGGCAGGTTTTGAATATCTTCAGAGAAGGCTGCCCAGATAAGGAATCCACAGCCTCTCTGGGCAGCCTGTTACAGTGCTCTGTCACCCTCACGGTAAAGAATTTTTTCCTCATGTTCATATGAAACTTCATATCTTCCATTTTGTGCCCATTGCTCCTTGTCCTGTCACTGGGCACAAACAAAAAGAGCCTGATCCCCTCCACTTGCCTTCCATTCCTTTAATATTTATGCGCACTGATAACACTGATCAAAGTGCTGTGCAGCAGGACCCCAGATCCTTCTCTTCAGAGCTCCTTTCTAGTAGGTTAGCCTCCAGTCTGTACTGATGCACGCAGTTATTCCTACCCAGGTATAGGACTCTGCACTTGCCTTTCTTGAACATCAATTCCTCTCTGACCAGCTCCCCAGCCTGTCCAAGTCTTGCTCAATGGCTGCACATCCTTCTGGTGTGTCAGTCACTCCTTCCAACTTCATCCTATCAGTTAACTCACTCAGGGTGCACTCCACGTCATTGAAAAAGTTTTAAACAAGACCAGATCCAGTGCTGATCCATGGCAAATACTGGTTCTTACAAACCTTCAAGTAGGCTCTGCACTGGTGATCACAGCCCTCTGAGCTCTGCCAATCAGTCAGCTCTCAGACCACCTCTGTTCACTCATCTATTCCACACTTTCTAATCTTACCTATGAGGATGTTATGGGAGACAGTGTAAAACACTTTGCTGAAATCACGGTAGGCAGCACCCACTTCTCTTCCCTCATCTACCCAGCCAGCTATGACACTGTAGAAGGCCACTAGATTGGTCAAGCATGATTTCCCCTTGATGAATCCATGTTGAGAACTTCTGATAACCTTATTTTCTTCCAGAAGATGGTTGTACCAGGACATAAACCTTTTCATCAAGCTTTCATCCCACCACTTTGTTCCATATTATTTCTAGTTTAAGGCTGATGGGGAAGAAAAGTGATAGAGATGCTGCAGAGTCTCTGGAGGAGGTGAACAGGACTGGGACACTGAGAGTATCAACCTCAACCCATGTGTGCAGTTCACCATTCCTATCTGAGGACTCCACTCAATTCTTCCATCAGTTTTTGTTTTCCTCACTGAGAGAGCTGTCTTGTTACTGCTGTCAACCTATTTCCCTAGAGGTTGCTGTTGTTTGTTTATGGGTTTTGTCCTGTTTGTTTTATGTTTCCAAATTTGTCATGTGGGTCTGGAGGTCTGCCAATCCTTAACATTAAAAATAACGTAGGATAATCCCAGGCTCCAAAACATATGGGATTCAATTAAAAATTGCGACATACATTTTTTTTTGTAATAGAATGTTACTGTCTTTCTTTTCCCGTCTGTTTCTGAGCCATTATGATAGTTTCAAATAATGTGGTCAAAATCTGTTTTCCCATTAGGAGGACTAGGCAACTCCTTACCCAAACAGATTTGGGATTTGTACATATATGCATAATGGATCCACATATGCCACCAGTTTGGCAGCAAGGGAGAAGAAACAGTTACGGCTCTGTCCATAACTCTTATCAGACTGAGCTGTCGTTTAAAGGAGGAGGTGTGTTCTTTGAAACAAAGGCAAGGATGTAAGGTATCTTCTAACTTATAAACAGATAAAGTATAAATTATTTACCTTATACTCGGAATATTATGCTTGAATATTACATTACATGCAGGAAAAAAAGTATTAGAAGAAGATAAGAGTATTTCATAAACTGGGAAAGTCCTCCCCCAGCAAATAACAGAGTCCCCCAATCTTACAACAAAATTACAGCCACTGGCAACCTTGGATCTGGTTCAACCCACAATGACATGTCTGTTTGTTGTTTAACATTGCAGCACATCTGTTCGTTTTAATAATGTTATCCATCTCCTTTGCAAAACAATCACCTTCATGACTGCAAGTTCATGCTGTTCAAATCTAAACAGTGTTAGGTTAAAAAGGAAAAGTAGAATGGCTCAGTGCTTTTTAAATAAAACACTGATGTAGGAACACAGGTAATTGTGATTTACATTAGATTTACAGTAGATTATGTTTTGAATTTATGGCAATTTATTTGTATTCAATCATTTTTTCATAAATCCAAAAAAAGTCACAGAATTTCCTTAATTCTGCTCTAAAAAGGAACTGAAGGTTATTTAATTATCCATGTGTCATAGGCAGTGTTACAGCATTCAGTAGAATCATAGAATCATTGAATGGCTTAGGTTGGAAGGGACCTTAAAGATCACCTAGTTCCAACCCCCTGCCATGGGCAGGGCTCCACTTACCAGCTCAGGCTGCCCAGAGCTCCACCCAGCCGGTGCCTCACCACTCTCTGATTAAAAAGTTTCTTCCCAACATCTAACCTAAATCTTCTCTCTTTTAGTTAAAAGCTGTTCCCCCCTTGTCCTGTCACTATCAGGCTGGTCCCCCTCCTGCCTCCTGTGAGCTCCCTTCAAGTACTGGAAGTCTGTACTGAGGTCTCCCCAGAGCCTCCAAGCCAAATAAGCCCAACACCCTCAACCTTTTTAGACCTCCTCTGGACCCTCTCCAACAGCTCCACATCCTTCCTGAACTGGGGACCCAGACTTGGATACAGTACTCCAGATGGGATTTCACAAGGGCAGGACCCCCAAGTCCTTCTCTGCAGGACTGATCTCAGCGAGCTTTTCTCACTGTCTGTACACATATCTGAAATTACCTCTACCCAAGGCACTTAGCCTTGTTAAACCTCATTAGATTCTTGTGTGCCCACTTTTTGAGTGTGCCCAGGTCCCTCTGGGTGGGTGGTGCCCCTCTCTTCTATAGTGTCAACATTTGTGCTTAGATCTCAGTGGCTCAGAAATCAAATTCCCTTTCTTGTTCTCCTATTCATTTCTGCACATTTCAGTACTAAATTAATCAGCAAATAAAGAGAAAAATGGAAAAATCCAGAAAAAATATTTATAAAGAAATCAAGTTGATTGAAAATATCAGGAGTGATTGATGAGAAAGAACAATGAGAAGGAAATGTATGTGGGTTCTCCAGAGAGAAGAGTTAGCCTAGTGATGAAGATGCTCAAGCAGGTTCAAATTCCTACCTCTGTGACCTTGGACAAGTTATTAGAATTGCATTCAGATGACAAATTCCTCAGGCCTTGCATCTATCAGAGTGTATAGTCTGACTATGGGGAGTTTCTGTCTAGGGATACCTACACCTGAAAAAGAAAGACTAGCTGGGGCTTAAGAGAAAGAGACCTAGCAAAGAACAGGATGACATTGAAGACACTTGAAATCTGGGTGTCAGCTGAGGTGCGTTAATACATTAGTATGGTCTATTAGTCCTCACATGAGGAAAGCACTTATTTTTGTGCCTTGTTATGAATATATACAATCATATTGAATTAATTGGTAAAATCGAAGTGCTTGACTAATCCTAGCCTATAATTAAGTAGTATGAAGAGTTGAATCTCCATGTTTTTAAGATGATAGAACCAGTAAAAGAGCATGAAAAGGCAATCAATTCTCAGAGTAGAATATAGAAATTACTGAGTATAATGGATAATAGGTAAGAAGAAAATTTTATGGTAGGTATTTTACAGATGAGAAGAAAATATCAGGAGTCTTTTTTGCAGTCTTTAATTACCTGCATTTGATATTGCTTAAACTCTGTGTGATTTCATGCATAAATCACTTAATGACCAATTTTGCTTTTCTTTTTGCTTTGGAGGATTTATTTTTGCTTTAATAATAGAACGCACAGTTGGAACAACCTGGGGAATATATATATAAGTATATATTTTGCATGCCTAATGAATATTTTAGGAGAAATATTAACCAGCCAGTTTTCATGAATGTTTGAACTGGAGTTAACCTAACTAGAAAAAAAACAAGCAAAAGTTAATATTGTTTCTACAGGCACTGATGTGGCAATAATAGTAGTTGTACACCACCATGCTGAAAATCAACTCCCTTTATGTCCAAACAATAGCATGAATCACAGAATTCTGACCTTGATATACAAATGTGATCATGGAGTAATTATAGCTTTTGTGCTTTCTGTATAAACAGACTGCTTTATCTGGAAATGCTGCAGGGTACTGCTTCATTCTGCAATTTACAGCTAATGACTGAGCAGGCAGCTTTTATATCCCAAGAAGTTTTAAAACTGTGCAGGTAGAAAAAATCTTATTTCCTGCAAATGAAATAATTAAGCTGGTAACTTGAACTACGGGGAAGCAATTTATGTTGAAAATCTCCTATAAATTTAAAGATTATCTTCAAAATCACATTTTGCAAAGGTTATTGAAGCCATTGTCATAACCAAAATACAGACTTAAATTATTCAATCCATGTAATAACTGATATGTTCTTGAATAAACTGTGAGATTAAAGAAAGTAGCTTTCATTTTATGCCAAAATCTACTGAAAGGTTTTTTTTTTGTTGTTTGTGTCTATGTTGGTATCATCCAAACAGGATGTGAGAAACATATGTTCTTTGGTTTCACTTTAATCCATGATTTGGATAACACTATTAGCATGTGGTCTAATGTCCGTCAGTGGAGGAAATCTGAGGATATTTGTCTGGACATGTCAACTCGGACCTTTTTAATATAGCCAAAGGAATGAAGACCCCATCTTGACCTCATGCATTAGCTGTATTTTCAATACTTTCACAAAAATAAAAGCACTAGCATTCTTATGGGCATGAGCTGAATAGCAAAAGAAGTAATAACAGAAAAACTGTCATTGAATTGCACTAACCAAGGCTGTTCATATATCTCTTTAACTAGTGTGTTTTACTCTGGATGTACATGCACAGCTCTCCTTACAAGAAGTCTTGAACAGAATTTTTGGAATTGCTGTAATTACCATCTGGGAAGCCAAGGGCAAGATGAGTTACATGGTCACTGCCTGGTCTGACTGCTCAAGGCAGGGAAAGCAGCTCTCAGCAAACACCATAGGAGCTGGTGATGATTCAGGATAGATTTCTTCTCACAATATCTACGACTTGTCTTTCAGTCTCATATCACCTTGAGCACTGTCACCTTTCTTTTTTATGAGCAGATCGTTGCAGACCACCTGCACTGGTTGGGGTTCAGGGGTGCTCCCATTCAAACTCCACTCACTTTACCAGTGATAATTCTGTGTTCCTTACAAGTCACAGATCACAGTGTCTAATAGCTTAGAGTCCCGAAGACCTGAGTGATACTCTGAGTTCGTATCTAACAGTTTCTGTGAACTGTCAATTGCTCAGTTTGTAATCTGTTACATAATTACATTGATGTCTTTAGATAACCCTAGTTTCTTAATCAAAATGCTGTTTCGTGCTAAAAGCTCTACTAAAGTTCATACTTATTACATCAATAATATTGATTTCTTTCAAGAAAATGTAAATTCTCAAAAATATCAGGACAGCTTTCTTGAAATAAAATAAATTTCCTGATTGCCATGAATTAAACTACTTTTCTCTAATTCTTCATGAACAGTGCCTGGAATTAGCCATTCCAGTGTTTTATGGTGAATTGATGTAAAGTTGAAAGGATTACTAATTCTCAGGTCATTCTTTCAAGCTTTTAAGTATACTGGCAAAGTAAAAACACTCTTCCGTTCATCTTGGGATATCCATATGTTTGAATATGTACTGAAAATACCGAAAATCAACTTTAAAATTCAAGTATCTTCTTTGAAAATATTCTTTAACAGCTGATTAAAAAAGAATCTAGTTTTAGGAGATGTCATTGCTGTTAGAATGGAATTTCATTACCTATCCCCGTCCAATGAGAGAATCCTCCTAGGATTGTGAAATGACCATGATACGATATCTGAACTGTGCAAAGGGCTACAGAAATTTGCACCAGACAACCTTAATCTGGGTTAGAAATTCATGCTGCAAAAGATGATAATTCCGAAGCTCAACAGTTTTGTAATATATCACCACTATATGATGTTACAACACACTGCTATACATGACCAGAGGGTTTAAATGTACTTATTTGGTAATTTTCTGCAACCCCATTTAAAGATGAATTTTCTTTAGAACTCAGGTATATGACATAGAGATTTGTATAAGTATTTGGACTGAAGGACTCTCCAGTCCTGCCAGTCTTTTGTTATTTGTCTAAAGGCTTCAGGATAATAGTGTTATGACTTAAATCTCCTTGGATTCACTTATGAGTGACCATTTTTATCACTTCCTACGATATCCATCAGCTGTTCCTTGGGCTCAGAGAAGAATTTTCATTTTGTGGAGGTAGCAGATAATCGGAACGTCTGCATCCCAGCTTCAGACCTCTGGAGAACTTTCAACTGATACTGACAAGGGCATTTTCTTATGCTTGATGACAAAGTTGCCATCCACAGTCCAAGATTTTGAGTTACTTGCAACATGTTTCTAAAGCCTGTGAGAAATTCATGACATGAGGATGTTTCCCACCTGCTCTGCAAGATTGGTTGTTTAGTGATTAACTTCATACAAAGTTTGCAGCAAAGCAATCCTGTACCGAGTATATGGGTAACAGATAAATAACATATCCTGAATATTACATCAAAGTCCTCTTGTCTCTGTCCCCATTCATTCCCAGTAGCTACTGAGGGTGAGCTGAATCAGCAACTTGCTGAATGTATCTCTAGAATGGAGAGATACCATATGAATCAGAAACAACTAAACTTGTGGTAGCTGTGTTAAAAATCAACTTCTCTTTGCATGAAAAATCTGCTGCCTCTGAACTCTCCACATCCTCTCTATTGTGGCTTTTCTGCTCTATGGTGGGAGCTCTCAAGCAGAGCAGAGAACACAACTTGTTGCCTGTTGATTATTCAGGCACTCATCTGGTCTGGTGTTGTCTGAACACTCCACAAATTTAATGAATGTATTTCCTCCTGAAATGGTCACTGCTTATTCTCCTCCAGAGACAAGTCCCACACAGTCTGTGGCTGAGCCAGGAACCAGAACCCCGTGTGCTCAGCTCAGTCTCAAGGACATAGCCAGGCTTTGAGCAGGATGACTCCTTCAAACTGCTGGGTTGTTCCTGCCTTCCCCTTTGGCATGTACCAAGTAGTACCAGTTTCCCACTTATGAATCCCGTGACAGTGTCACATCCTTTAGCTGACACTGCTGCTGGTCATTCTGTCCTTCAGCTGAGTGCTGTCAAGTATAGAATTATTAAAACATCTCTATGGAATATCCAAAAACACAAGGCACATGGAAAAAACCTCAACAAGAGCACAAAGGTGTTCCTAAATATCCTAAGTATTATTTTGTTCCTCATCTGTAACTATACTGAGACATGCCCAGATCTGTGAGCATGTCCTTTGTAATGTTATGTGCTCTTTGCATTGAAAAATGAGATTATCTCAAACAAAGCGACCAAACAGTCTTTAAATTTTGATCCAGACTCAGTCCATGTAAATGATGCTCTTTACATCCACTTCAGTAAGCTCTGACTCAACTTTTAGACTTCAGAAGTGGGACATCCCTGACAAGGTGCCTTTGTCTGGGCTGTTCTCCCCAAGTTCCCTTTATAGTTACTGAAAAATAGGTTGCAGCTCACCTCATGCTGGAAGAGCAGATGTTTAAAGTTTAGGTACTAAAGGAGATATCTACAAAGGTTGGATGAATCACAGCCTAAATTGCCTCTTTCATTCTACCGACTAAAAGAGAAAGTGAGGAGCTGAGCCTAGAGGTAGACACCTACACTGATGTTGCTGCATGCCCCAAATGCATTGTGGCAGGGTTTTCTTATTTCTGCCCAAGCCATACTCTGAGCACATACAGGACTCTAGCCCTCATCCTACATTCAAGAAGAGGTGCCAAAACAACAACAGCAAAAATTAAATGATAAGCTTTTAATGGAAGCCCCCAGGAAGTATTTAGCTGTAGATGTTCCTGTTTGTTGCAGAGGAGTTGGACTAGATGACCTTTAAGGGTCTCTTTCAACTCAAATGGTTCTATGATTCTATGATAATATTATCTGTTGGGTATGCTACCACAAATGTTGCCATTCCTGCCAGTGGCAAACTGATGAGAACTTTTAATGATCTTAGATTTTTTTTGTCTAGAAGAAATTTCATACATAAAATACAATAAAATCATATGCTGTAATATGCATTTAGATGATGAATGATGCAGCTGAAAATTAAACCTCATATTTTTCAGTTTCATTTGTATCAGTTTCCTTTCTCAGCTCAAATGATTGTGCTGATACGCTTTTTTTTTAGTGACAGCATGAATTTATGCTGAGACAGAAGCAATCAAGTCACATAGCTTTCAGGAAGATAGGAAAGCATCAAGGATTAGTCTCACTAGGCTCTGATAGTTAAAAATACTGAATAACTCATGCATTACCTCTCTAAGCTTTTCCTATTACTTAATAAACCACTTCTCAGAAAAGTAAATTTGAACAATGTATTAATTAGTTTAATTGGCTGATGCATTGCTACTTTGTCAGTGGGTGACAGAGAGATGAGTATTTTGTATGCACTCAGATGTGGTGCACATTTTTCCCATTGTAGAAACTGGAGATGCACATGGTGGGAAACTTGAGGTTTCTTCTGCTCAGTAGAGCTGAGCTGCCTGCTAAGTGAATACTTGCCAAGTGCCAATGTTAAAAAATAAAAGAAGGGAAGATAGAGAAAGACAACTATTTCAAGGGACAATTATCTAAATGAGCTGGAGAAACCTGGGATGACTAAGTCCTTGATCTCGGGAGAATTTGTTTCTGAGAACTTTGATGAATTTTAAAATGGTGTTAGATTCTAGATTTTAATAATGCAGCCTTTCTCTTCTTCTCCTGCCTCTAGGCAACTGTTGTTTGGTACATTTTTTACAAAAGCCTAAATAACAGAGAATAAGGCAGAGCCACTAAAGCACTGCTGCCAGGTGCCCAAGAACAGATGAGAAAGCAGATGTGCAGTACCTCCAGCACTGCACCTTCTGACTGAGCCTTTTTATCTTCCAGGTTATAGACCTGCTTCACTTTTGGGTCAACAAACGATATAATTAACTGGAGAAAAAGTTTTGATATCTCTAACACAGTCAGTGACTTACACAGCTTTGATTTCCTTCCTCCATTATATTCATGAACTGAGTCTGGATCTTGACAAAAGAACAGACATCTCTAATTAAAAAAAGCCACCAACACCAACTGGAAGATTCAATTCCAGTTCCTGGCTTAGAGTTTTAAGTCTGCCTCTTCAGTGAACTGTGTTAGAAGCATAAATATTTTGTTGCTCAGGATTAGAGTCATGAAGAAATCTGGGACTGAAATACCAAGCCAAATATTAGCTTGGAGCCAAAGGAAAGCTGGACACTTGAAAGAAGATTCTCAGAGAAAGCCCATTGAAAAGCCACCTGATCCACCAGTGACCACGCGTGGCACAACTGGGCTTTGACTGCAGTCTTCAGCAATCCAGGGGGCTCTGTCTTTGTGGCAGAGCAGTACTCATGAACCTGCCCTTGGATGGAGGAACCAAAGCAAGCCTCTAATATCTTATAAATATCTAATGTTGTCTATCATACGCTAACAGATAATGAAATTGTGGAGGATCTGAGTTCTGTTTCTGCCACGCTTGATCAAGACCAGGCCGCTAAGAGCACTTCTGCAAGGTCTAGAAATTGTTAGTAGTTCTGAAGCAATCAAGCTAAATCTTCCTTTGCAAAAAAACAAAAACCAAAGAGCATCGTGAATCTAACTCAGGTTTTTTCCAGGGAACATCTGAACAAATTTAATTGAGTAACTCACATTCCAGTCATTAATCCCCAGCCAATTTTTTTTTTTTTAATTTTATTGTACATTATGATTTACTGCAAAGCTCTATGTTCATTATTACTTAAAGAAGTAGTTGCTCAGATCCTCAAGCAACTCTTCTCTTGATTGAGAAAATACTACACAGATATAAGTCTATTACTCTTCTGAGAAAACTTTTCCCCAGTTAAAAATAGTGTCTGTGAGGAAAATTATGATCTTGTTAATAGCTTTTGCTTCTGAGAAAGACTACATTAACAGCATAAATTAGGCTAGGTTTCTTTATATCTACTAGATATACTGTTTGCTGCAATACCAGCACAGTAACAGACACAATTAATGTTGCATATATATCCTGGGAAGGCTTAAAAATGTTGAAGTTCCACATATGTATCTTCTGATTGTTGAAAGAACCTGATCTGCCTAGTGCATTCAAGAATGAACCTATTTCCTCCTCAGGAAGAAATCCCAGCAAATATCTTATTTGTTTTTGACACACACAGGAAAGGACAAAACAGAAACACATTTTCTCGTGATAACTGCAGTCAAAATCAGAGTGTGTTGCCAGGATTCATAGAGATGCTGCCTGGTCACTGTCATCCTCCTTTCTTCTGTCTGTAGGAATCAGACCAGAACCCCCTACAGTTTGCATCTGGAGTTGGAGCTGGATAAGGCCGCACGGTTCTGGTTTTCGTGACCACTTCTCATCTCCCGCTCAATCCAGTAAACTATGTTACAGATAGCTGGAGGTGCTAAGGAGTAAAAACACTCAAGTGTGCCTTCTGGGCCTTTCTGTTTCTTTTCTTTCTAAGTTTACATTCTGGAGAGATCCAAGGGTCTCCAAGGCACAAAGTCACTTATCTTCAGTGATCTGGTCCAGCTGATGATTACAATTTAGGAAGGATTTGGATTATAAAAACAAATGTTTGGCAGTTCAAGACTGAGCTATATTGTTCTGCGCTGGGAAACTCAAGAGGAAGTGCCCTTGTCTGCTGAAATCCTAATTACTGAGCTGAAATACTTGACCTCACTTTCAAAAGAACGTTGAAATAATTTATTCAGGACTTTGGTATGATCTGAGGCTCTGAATTTTAGGCAACAAGCTTCTGAAAGTTACTTTTATCTACAAAGGAAAGTCTTATGGTACCACTTGTCTAAACAAAATGTGGTCACTTTACATGCAGTCAGCACAGGTGAGCACAGTGCTTCAATCCCATGAAAGTTCTCTCTTTTTCCCTTTCTATTTCTTGCATAGAGATAGCTTTTTTCTTGGGGGGGAGGTAGTCAGGGGTCACAGACTGTATATTTCCATCTGCTTGTTGTCACAAAATATGTAGGAGCACTCAGGTTCTCAGAATCAGAATTGTCTGAAAGGTCTCAAAGTCACAGAAGGACACATACACACGTGGTGCAGTTACCCCCAGCCTCGTGATCAGAGACTACAAATGCTACAGATTTCTAATTAACACATGATTTCTCGTTAATACATGATTTAAACTCCATTTCAACATTTTCTGTGATTTAAGTTCCTTTTCTTTTTTTCTTTTTTTCTCAGAATATCAGTGTCAACAAGAAGATTCTCTTCTATTCTTCTAAATGAGAATTTGTACGTCATCCAACATCACTCAAGTCTAAGACTTGTCTAAGACTTCCTGTTTTAGCCACAGACTGGGGTTATGTCCCCTCTGCCTAAGGAACAGATCTATCATTGGCATTTGTCTGTAAACCCAGCTCTCTTACTCAAGCTGCAGAGATTGACCAACTTTGCTTGGGAAGCCCCAGTGTGACTCACAGCATGAACTTATTGTATAACCCAGTCCTGAGAAGGAGCTGCTTAGGACCTAGGGCTTCTTCTGGTGAGATTTAAAATGGTGAGAAGCAGACTCAGAAATGATCCATGGGAGGGATTTGGCTGAAGAGCATTCTCACAGCCAGGCTGTTCTTTGCACTTGAAGGTATAAAAAGGATTGAAGCATAAGAGTTTACAATCATATGCATACATGCATCTACTACCTCATAGAGGTAACAATATAATTACTATTCTAAGCTTCCCAGGAACTCTGGGAAGAAAAATATAAATCCCAACAGCCAGGCAATTTCTCTAGCTCAGACCAGGAGCCAGGTAAATTGTCATGTGGCTCCAGAACAGGAGCAAACATGACTCGCAGTTGCCTTTTAATCCTTAGTCCTTCCCTTTAAGTCTGATATTCTCAGTGGTAAGGAAATTAGATTGTCTGAGTCCAATTCCAGCTACAGATGATCCTGTGCCACAAGTAGATTCAACACATGGCTCCTTCTCGACCACAACTTCATGAACACAGAAAGCAAGAAGATAAAGTAGAAATGACCCATGAGATCTAGGACTTCGGCTGACACCATTGATTAAATCTGGATTCAGATTATGACATTAATCCAGAACAAGTGTAAGATCAAAATTCTGCCTTGGTGGCTGATAATTTAAAGACTGTACATTCAATATATAATTATAGTACCCATTAGTCTTAATAAAATATCTCCAGAAATTGTCAAGGCAGAGATTTTCTTTATTCATGAATATAGATAACTTCTGAACTGTAGGAATTTCTGATCTTAACAAGTTTTACTAAGTACTCAGCTACTAATTATGAACAGCAATAAAAGGACACCTGCTGAAATAATTATTAAAGGATGTGCAAGTATAGCCTGCCACTGATCAGATGGATGAAGGCAGTATCCTACACCAGCAGAGATTGCAATATTCCACATTTTATGGGAAATGTACCATTAGGTAAATTATATTATCAGTAAGTATGCTAATTTGTGTGACTATTAAACAACTTGAATTGGAAAGCAGAAGGAAAGCAGCAATATAGTTACACTCTAAATTAGATAAAATAAATCTATGCACTCCACGGTGCTGGCATAGATCTTATTTACTCACAAATAAATCTGGAATATTTCCACAAAACTCGCTTTGTAGTAGTACTATAAATCAGGCAGGAGATAAAGATTGGATCCTGACTATTAGTAGTGATTTATCAGCTGTAAATTCAAGACAAAATTTCTTCCATGAATGTGTCTAATTGCATGTTGAACTCAAACAAGTTTTTACATGGATGCTAAAAATGTCAGTGAGTTTAAGGGAAAAATAACACAAATCCATGTTGCCAGTATCAATCCAGGATAAGTACAATGTATGTACCATCTCTGACTCCAGAAGTCCTCCAGACAAGGTTCTGGGAAACTGAGATTGTCATCTGGGGAAATATCACTGCATATAGTCCTGCTTAGCTCTTGCTTCGTATGCATAAATTTTTAGCCACTGCTAGGACAGAGTCCTGAAGCATTGGCTTGGGCAGTTTTATGTTCCGATATGGAACCATAGTATGATGCTAAGTCCTTGGTGTTATACTGAATCTTGATAAAATAAGACTTGTCCTAGTGCCTGAAACCTTTTACTGACTCTGGCTGGCAGTTCTGGCCAGAATAAAATTGATTTCTATACATTTGGCCAACTGCATTAAAAAAAGCATGCAGCTGCACCAGCCTTGGCAGGAGACACCTTCCTCTTTCTGACCCAGCAGTGCTGAGGAGCACCTCAGCTGAGTATCTCTCATTTCGCACTTACTTGCTCCCTTCTGGCTACTAGAGTGGGCTGTGGTTTGACCACTAACAGCTGACTTCTTTTCTCCCCAGAGTGGTGAATATGAATGTCAAAGAGCATGCAGTTGTAGGCTCTCTCAGGACCCTGGGGACATAGTTTGGCTTCCAGATACAATCTCACTCCACTCTCATGCCACAAAGCCAGTGCTCCAGTTAATGTAACAGGTTAACAAGGTTTTTTTTTTTTCTTTTTTTTTTTTTTTCTTCCCCTTTTTCCAAAGCAGATTGAATAAACAGCCTTAGGGCTTGAATTGAAATGCTATTTTCCTTCTTAGGTTAAGAGCGATTCTGGTGATGGTACAAATGTGTTATTTTTACCTGCTGAATTACAAATGAAGCTTGCAGTTAGGTGAAGATTAGTTGCAGTACATTATTTGCACAAGTATCACTTAGAAACGTGTATGTTTGTATTCAAAGAGAGGTCCTCCTTTATATAGAATTATATGATGGCTTAGATTGGAGGGGATTTCAAAGATCATCTCGTCCCAGCCCCCTGCCTTTGACAAGGTTGCCACCAACCAGACCAGGCTGCCAGGGCCCCAATCTGGCCTTGAACACCTCCAGAGATGGGACATCCACAGCTTCTCTGGGCAGCCTGTGCCAGTGCCTTACCACCCTAACCGTAGACTGAGGGTACAATGGAAATGAATGGAAATTAAAAGCCCGCGAGCTTTAGGGAGCTACAAAACACTCACAGAGTGTCTCACAGAGATCTTTGGTGTGGAAGTGCAGCAACTTTAAGTTGTATTGGTTTCTTTAAGCACTAAATTTTTTAACACTGGTTGTTACGTATTCCCAAGACTGTGCTGTGGCACCATGCAGACGTAGGGTCACTTTCCACTACACACTCAACTGCTCCCATCTCCTCTGTGCACATTATTCCTCCAGCACTTCCTCTCTGCCCAATGCATTCAGGTTTTGTGAGACAGCTCCATTGGGGCATTTTCACCACCCCAACCTATAGCACACCCCTTGCTGCACTCCTCAGTGCCATATTGCTTATCCTTCAGCCCTGCACTTCTCTTGGAGATCACCCAATGCTCCTAAGAGTGCTCTGCTTCACCTCAAAGGCTCCCAACTTGTTATTTTTTCCCCTGCTTTATTTGTGAAAGCTGAGGGTTGAAATGCTCTCCCCTTGGTTGACACCTCTTTTCTCTGCCTCATGTGTCCTGCTGGATGCTTTGCCCAGCACATCAATAAAGACATCTGCCCAGTGCTGCCGTGTAGTGACAGCAGGGAGGCTTGAAGGCATACAAGTTTTGTTTTGTTTTCCTCCTTGTGCTGTGGGGTGTGCAGGGTTTCCTGCTGCAGCCCCCCACTCTCTCTACTACCACTGCAGTTTCTTCAGAGTTAGCCACATGCTTCGAATTGTTCTGTGGTTAACCACTGAGAACAACCCCCACACAACTACCTACAGACTGACTTGCTTGAACCAGGGTGGTAGCAAAGGGGACAGAAGAGGAGGTGGAGGGGCTTCATCTTTTCATTTTTGATGAGAATAATATCAAGCTTTTTCTGACTTCTCCAAGCTGCTCTCAGCCATTGCGTTGGGGTGCGTGCTGCTTGTTGGTATTTTCCCATTTGTTCGCACTTCCTGCTGATGAGAAGAGACTTGTTTGACAACCCTGGCCCCGATCACTGAGGGTTGCATCGTCAGTTTGGTGTAAATCATCCTGCCTGGTGAATGGTAACAGAAAATACGACCTCCTCGTGCATGCTGTGTGAACCCAAAGCTGGGGGAAGACTTCTGCACTTTGACATTGCCCTATCCCATATCCCTTAACTCTTATAAAAGTCGAATACTTTTCTGCTGACTCACAGAGGCAGATGGGTTTTGTTAACTCCAGCCTTGAGATAGGGGAGGATGTGGGGAAAACATCGCTGTGTCTCAGGGAAGGCTCAGCCGGGCTTTGTGGTTTAGGGGAACCAAGCAAAGGGCTTTGGTATGGTATGCAGTCCAGGCTGAGCCCTGCTGCTCCCCATCCTCGCACTAATTAGTGCCTGGATAATGAGAACAAAGAGTGCTTCCCTCTTCACCTGGTATCCTCTGTATTGCTGCAACTCAAAGCCCAAGGGAGAACTTTAAAGCCAAGGGCAAGGGGAAAACAAATACTCCAAACAAGCCTATAGCTCTAAAATTCTTGGCAATTCCGTTGTCTCTACTTAGGTCTTCTTGATTTATAGAATTATTTAATGAAAGTGCTCTCTGCTTGTATTTCCTCATATTTTTGAGGACTATGAAGCCACTGAAGGAATTGTCTTACAAACTAAGTCCCATATTAAGACAGCTTTCAAATGTGATTGGCATATCTGTTCCATGTAGTACTTATGAGAGCAGACTCAAATGTAAGTACAGATAATTATTTCAACATGTACCTTCAAGATGCTCTCAGTGGCCTTTCAGTATCTAAAGGAGGCTATAAGAAAGAAGGAGGCAGACTCTTTAGCAGGGTCTGCTGTGACAGAACAGGGGAAATGGTTTCAAACTAAAAGAGGAGAGATTTAGACTGGTTATAAGGAAGAAGTTTTTCTACAAAAAGGGTGGTGAGGCACTGAAGCAGGTTGCCCATAGAGGTGGATGCCCCACAGTTGAAGACACTCAAGGTCAGGCAGTATGGGGCTCTGAGCAACCTGATCGACCTGTAGGTGTCTCTGTTCATAGCAGGGGAGTTGAACTAAAGGACCTTTAAGGGTTCCTTCCAACTCAAACAATTCTATGATTCTGTGATAAACTTTATTTTTGTTTGTAATGACTGATTAAACACCCTACAATGTGTCTAGAAGAGTTTTGAAGAAACAATTCAAAAGTGATCTACTTGCTCCACTTGCTCAGATAAGAGACAAAATTGTATTCTTTGCTTTTTCCAGAAAATAACATGAAAAGAAGGAGTTAGAAGCTCAGAGTGTGCAGAACAATTTCAGGAAACAAGGCTTAGTTCCTCTGGTCCATTTATCTCTGAGCAAAGAAACATCACCACATGCATGAAGTTAGCTGTGCGGGACTCTATTCCTGCCACGACTATTTATTTGCCAACAACAGTAAGAAAGGCAGAAAGGCCAGCAGCTGTGATGGTGAACGTGTTGGACATTTGGAGGAAAGGTGCATCAGCTGAACCTCTTCAGTGATGCAGAAAGGGAAGAAGAAGGAGGGAAAGAAAGAACAGGACTTATCTAATCTTAGAAAGTTTAATGGTGTGGTTCGTTATCAAAAAGTGGGTATTTATCTATTTATCTATTGGCAACTGAACAGATAAATATTCATGTCCAGTCAGACTTCATCCTGCTGAAGATATGGGAGTGAATGGCAGCAGAAACACAGAAAGAGCTGCTGGGGAACACCGGCACAGGAATCCGTGGGCATGGAGAGCTGAGGTGGGAATATTGCATTTAGATGGTTCAAACTAACATGATAATCATTTATCAGGGAACAATTTAATGCTTGGTATAGATATGTAAAGAGATACAAAAAATCCCACAGTCTAAATCAAAGCAAGACTTAAACCCTTGTAAGGGCCATTAGGAAAGGGAAAAAAAAAAAAAAAAGTGGAGGGGAAGGAGGAAAGAGAATTCACATTTATAAAAAGAAACCTGCACACAATGAGCTGAAGGTTGTGCTTCTGCACTTCCTGGTCTGGGCGTGAGCAGAAGAGGAAATACCAAAATACCACCAGAAAAACTGTTCCCACAGCATTTCCAACGTGACTTAAACCTGAAAGCTTTGACTGTCCTGCAAAAAGGAGGGAAAAACCAATTGAGCCAATTCTAAGGCTTCTCCTCATCAGTCAGCCAACCACATTTCCAGACCTAGAGTTGGGAAGACCTTCTGTCCTCATCAGTGCACTGTTTTCTGCACTTAACTGATGTTTAGTGATGCTTTTACTGTTATGCCATCTTTGAGACATGCTCTAGCCACTTCATTTGCACCCTTGGGCAGGCAGGGCACTAGGTCTGGTCTAACTCAGGTAAAGAGTTCATTGCCCTTCCTCTCATTTTGGGGGCATCAGTCCCCTATACCGAGTGTGCCCATCTATGTACACAGCAGGAACCAACATTTCAATGCATAAAATACCATCAGTTTCAGTGTTGCCCCATGTTAATAATTAAATTCCTGAAGGCTTGCAGGCAAAAAAAGACGTGGGTTTGGCCATACTGATCTCACACAAACCTTCAGCAGATTCTGAAGAAAATCCTAAAAAAGAGCAGCAAGATCACACTCAAAGGATTGTGCAGAAATCTGCCACACCAGATAACTATTAAGTTTAAAGCTTCAAAATTGGAAGCTTTGGAAAGACTTAGGAAAATGGTTCCTTTTCTTTGTTGGTATGAAAAAGTAAGGTATTCTCTCCCGTTAAACCAAAAAAAAAAAAAAATTAAATATTAAAGTCTTTTGAATATGCATCACTACATGTAGTATATTATATGCTACAGGTCAAGACAGTTTCAGTTGTCTAATGAAAATCAGGACTAAAATAAAAGCTGTTTTCCCTATAGGTGTTTCTGAGTATATAAGCAATTTCTGAATCGAGTTTTTCCCCGAAATTAGAGAACCAAATCCCTGGAGCAGGTCCAAGGAGCAGCTCAGGAATATGTAGTGGAAGCATGGCCTCCAGTTAAGGGACACAAGAAAAGCTGTAGCAGTGATGATGCTTTATCGTCCACATCATCCTGCCACAATGCTTCCATCAGTGCTGGCAATGAAATCTGCACCAAAGAGGCCTGAAAAGAAGATTCTTCTTTCTTTTCAATGCTGATTCACTGATTTTGAGACCAGTCAAACCACTGCACTCATGGCCATGGTTTAACTGAAAACACCTCAGGCTAGCAGTAATGCTGCCAGGGGCTCTCACATTTGAAAATGAAGTTAAAACCTCAGCTAAGCCTAGTGTTTGAATGCAGCTTTCCAGCTAGGGCAGCACAGCATTCACGTTTTCCCTCCTACAGCAAAAGCCCCTTTCTGGCCTCCCGGCACACTGCTGCATGAAATACACTTCCAGCCCTACTGCAAACTTAGTTAAGAGACAATAGGATAAATAGTTGGAACATGAGTTTTCTGTAAAATTTAAAAGTAGATCAAGAATAAAACATGAAATACCAAGAAAGCACACAATACCACTCGTAAAATTCTCTTTAAGATTAGTTTTACAGAGGTTGAGACGTTGCAATTTACTACATGTGGCCCTAATGCTGCAATACTTTTCTTTTAGAGATCTTCCTAAAGTCACTGGGGTTTTCTATGTGAGTAAAAGTTACTTCCACGTGTAAGGACTCATAGAATCTGGCCTGATATGTAAAGCTTACCTGGATGTTATCTAGGCTGTAGAGCAACATGCATTTTAGGAATGAAAAATGGACTTCAGTGATTCCTTTTGAAAAAGTTTTCCCTTCAGCTTCACCCATCTGCTTCTTGCAGCTCTGCAGCCCCGCTCAGCCTTTGTCCTGCACGGCACCCAGCACCCTCCCAGCCCATGCCTGCGACTCACCGGGATGTGTGCAGGCTGAATTCCCATGCCAGATGTGCTCCTCAGACCTAAGGCCATTATTCCATCTCAGACTAAAAAATATTCTCCCATGGTTTCCTGGAAAAGACCATGTTTCTTCGGGTTTTATTTCCACCAAAAAGAAATAGATGAATTAAAATAGAAGTCCAAAGTAAAAAACGACAAAGAAACAGAGAGGAAATCCAGTGCACGGTGAGCCCAGAGTTCTGCAGGCTAAGGGTGTTGCTCTGCATCCATAAATGTCCTGACCGGTGAGCAGACACAGGCACTACAACTGGAAAGAGAACAGGAAGGAAAGCCAACCATGTGAGCGAAGTGAAAAAAAAAATGGAACTTTTTTTCTAACAAAAAAAAAAAAAAAAAAGAGAGAGAGAGAAAAGGGTCTGCTCGGTGGACAGCACTTGGGCTGATAGCAGGGATTTCAGGAAATCCAAACACTCAGACAGGAAATCTGAACACTGGATAAACACGCCATAATCTCCACAGATACAGCTAACGTGCTGCCTCTCCAGTTAACCCTTCGGCTGCCCGTGGCGGGCTGCAGTCCTGGCTGCAGTGTCTGGAAACACTGAGCTGCCCCAGGAGCTCCCAGCCTTCCCCTCGCTGCCTCCAGCCTCACATCCTGGTGGGGATAGTTTCCTCTCTTTATTCCTACACAGTGTTTTTTAGGTAGGGTTTCTTCCTCTGGAGGTGATGTTGCACTCAGGGTGCATACACACGTTTGTGTGCTGTCTATCTGGGACTCCTGAACCAGTTTTACTTCTCCCTCTGCTTTCTCCCTCTCTGTTTGGCTGTAACTGAAGATTGATGTGCCTGTCTGGGGGACATTGGAGGGTCTCAGTGATGATTTACTGTAGGGCTGACACAGGGGAGGAAAGAGAAACCCCAAAATTAGGGAGGTCTTAAAGGAGAAGGGGAGTTTAAAAACTCTCATGTTGTCAAGGAATTTAAGATCAAGCTCTGCAGTCCTTAGGAAAATTAAGATGAAATGTGTTTCTGGATTATGGATTTGGCTCTTCGTGTCTTCTGGTTCACCCCCTAATATTAAGAACATCACTTTTTTTTCTTTGAGTCTTTTTACCTGCTTTATTTATTTACATAATCTATCTTGGTTAAACTCTTTATCAGTTGGCAATAAGGGAAAGCAATAGCACTTCCTATCAAAATAGAATAATAGAATCATTAAGGTTGAAAAATACTGTTAAGATCATCTAGTCCAACTGTCAGCCCATTCCCACCATGCCCATTAGCCCATGTCCCTCAGTGCCACATCCACAAATTTCTTGAGTGCCTCCTTGTGTAGTGACCTAAAGATAGACAGATGTAGAACTGACTTCTCACTCCCACAAATGTAATTCATAAAATAAAATTTACATGAGAGTTGTCCCATTGAAGTCCATAGGGATTTCAAAACCCGAAACAAAGCCTCTGGGTGTTTGCAGGATGAGATTTCGCAGGCGTTGGTACGGCGTTCCCTGAAAGTGGCCAAGTTTGGAAATCCCACCTGCTCTGCTGAGATAGGTTATATATGGGTCAAGTGATACTGTGGGGAACCCGGCAGTAAAACTGGGGTGGAAACAGGATTCTGAGGCACCTCTGCCTCCTGTATCCTCTGGTCTCCAGCCCAGCTCTGAGTCAGGACACAACTTCCAGGACAGATCCTCTCATTCCTAGTTGTTCTCCCACTATTTTCTAGGATGTGTGAGGCTGCTGATGGAGGTCAACTCCTGCAAACTTGGTTGAAGTGCAGGTGGCAGCATCTGTGCACAGGGCTGGTAGAACAAAGGCTTTGCTTTGGAGGCATGAAGTCATTCCCCTTGCCTAGCACATGATACATGAAACAAGTACCAAAATGGTTGCTTGATGATGTCAGAAGGGAATTGCTGGAAAAACATGGAAAAATTAAAATCTTCGGGAAGTTTTTTTTTCTTTCCCCCCTTTTTTCCACATATTTTGCCAGCAAGCTATTTCAGTTATTCACTTATTTCCATAGAAGTTCTTCTGTTGTCACTTCTTTTCACCTTTCCTATTGTAATCACCTTTTATTGCCACTCTTTCCAGTAGCAAAAGGAAAATAAAAACAGAGAAAAAGAACAAAGCACTGCATTTGTTTTCAATTTAACTAGAAAAAAAAGGAGAAAATAATTATAAAGCCCCAAAATACATATTTTAAGAAATTGCTTTCTTAAGTTGAGGAGACTTTTCATTTGAAAACATTCAAGCAGCGCTAGGGGAAAAAAAAAAAAAAAAAAAAAGAGCTGGGGGAAGTGGGATATAATTTATTACCACTAACATCTGCTGTAAATCAGTTAAAGGTAGGCAAACATTCCCTGCCAGAACACAGTTAGGTCAAGGTGAGAGGGATAAAGCAATAATTAAAAGCCCAGCGTCCTCCGGCTACCTTCAGTGGGCTGTGAGCAGAAGAGCAAGTGCTTGCTGCAAAACTGGCTTTTGTCTTGAAAAATTTCCAAGTGAGAAAAAAATTCTTTGTTATGTTCAATGGGCATCTATCAGTTTATTAAAAGTTCCAACAGCTTTCATGCGGAACCACCAAAAGCGTTTACAATTTTGTTTCCCTAGTAAAGAACAGGTTGACAAAAGGTTGTGCTTACTGTGAAAAGTATCATTTGATGACAAATGTCTCTTGAAAAGCTCTGTTGTAAGGTATTGTATCTTAGTGAAAAGGAGAAGAGGGATGTGGTAGGTAGAATAGCAAAACTAAAACAACAACAACAAAAAAAAGAAACCTGAAACAAACTGTACAGAAATATTTGGCAGAAACAGAGTAGAGAGAAAACTTCAAACTCAGGCGAGCAGTTATCGAAACTAAAAAAGTGGATGGGGATTCCAGAGAGGGCGTAGCAGCTGCAAAATCTCCACTATCACCTGAGAAAAAAGGCAGTGGCTTTACCCAATGCAGATGTGAAGATGCTTGCTCTTAAACTGAAAAAACCTCCCTTATTGCATCCACAGCAGCTGCTGAGCTTCCTGCTCACTGGTTGTGTTTCCCCGGGCTATAACTTTCTGTAGACCAACAGCAGAGAGTGAAATTCTCACTGTTTCAACAAAGAACTCTACAGCTACCGAATTAAGACAAACCAGTTCATTAAGGATTAAAAGGGTTTAGTGATGTATGTGAAGGATAAAGCACAGGAAATTATAACTGAGATTGTGAGCAAAATGCTTGTGGATGAGTTATCATTAACCTGCAAAGCCCCAAGCTCTGTTATTTTTCATAGTTCAACCACAAACCTTATCATTATAAGGAGTTGTGAAATTTCTTCAATATAGAGTGGAAACAAAGATCAGTTATTTAACTTCTACCATCCTGCTAATTGGATTTGGAGAAGACTTCAGCAAAACAATGAAAATATTTGGAGAAAAAAAGCTTCACCCTTCCGTCAGATAGTGGCTTTATACCCTTGAAAAAATGACTTCATATATTTGCATGAAACTAATTGACTTTCCCTTTTGAGTGGGGACTTTCCCTGTGCTCTCAGAAATACCACATCTTTTGATAGCTACCAGAAACTGTGTCAGAGAAATACTGCAGCACAATTCCACTGACGTGCACATTCACACTCTATCTGTATTTCATAGAATCATAGAATCATAGAATCAAAGAATGGCCCAGATTGGAAAGGACCTCAAGGATCATGAATCTCCAACCTCCCTGCCACAAGCAGGGCCACCAACCTCCCCATTTAATACTAGACCAGGCTGCCCAGGGCCCCATCCAACCTGGCCTTGAACACCTCTAGAGACGTGGCATCCACAACCTCTCTGGGCAGCCTGTTCCAGCACCTCGCCACTCTCTCTGTAAAGAACTTCCCCCTGACATCCAACCTAAATCTTCCCTCCCTCAACTTAAAACCATTTCCCCATGTCCTGCTGTTATCTACCCTTTCAAAGAGTTGATTCCCCTCCTGTTTGTAGGCTCCCTTCAGGCACTGAAAGTCTGCAATGAAGTCACCCCGCAGCCTTCTTTTCTCCAGGCTGAAAGCCCAGCTCCCTCAGCCTGTCTTCGTAGGGGAGGTGCTCCAGCCCCCTGATCATCTTTGTGGCTCTTCTCTGGACCCTCTCCAACAGCTCTCTCTCTTTCTTGTATTGGGGGCCCCAGGAGGATTTACAACAACACTGTTTTTACACTTGTCTTAGCAAATGTCAGAACAAATTGTTAGAAAATGTTAACCAAAAGGATTTCACTAATACTGACACAGCTTCCCATAACCTATAAACATTATTTTTCTCACAAAACTTCAGTAATTAGCTAGTTTAGAGACTATTGGCCGTTTGATTGAGCTGTCGTTCGATTTGAACATGTTTGGTTGGAGATCCCTGCCAATTTCATTACAGTCTGCTCCTTCCTAAACAAGCAATCAAGGAGGTTTACTCCTGAGATCTGCATCCCTGCTGGCACTCCTGCACCCACCAAGGTACTGTGCCCCTTTATCCAGAAGCAAGCCACGTGCTCTTACATTAAACAACAGACATTGCTGTTTTCCTCACTGTTCATTGAGTGAAATATAGCAGAAGCTCTGTTCCAACAGGTTTAACAACGTTTGCACATTTATTAAGCAAACAACACCTCTTGACGTTAGGAGAATGTCCAGGAATTACAAACTGCCTTGACAAGAAGTACTTGACCCATGATGGTTACCATAGGCTGTACCAATGCATGAAGACTGTGTACACTTCATTTTCAATTGTTTTTTATGTTTTAATAGTTTTCTTTCTCATAGGAAAAAAGAAGGACCAAAGCATTTATTTTTTTTCCCTTTCCTTTTCATTCTTACTTCTTTGCAGTAATGACAAAAAAGGGGGAATTTTTTCATAGTCTGCCTTTTCTCCCCTGCTTATGTTTTTCCAAAGTGACAAAGGGGATACTGAAGCCAAATTCACAAAAACCCACACATCTTTTTAATCAGTTCTGCTCAGAATAGAATATAATCAACAAAAGGTACTAAAGAAAACAGCTTTCACACAAATATATTCTCATGGTGTGAGCATGGTTCCATCGTTTATTATATGTGGAAATTCCAGATAATACTCAGATAATATCTGAATCACCATACATACCAGTAGCAATTAAACGCTGCTGTATGAGTAAAAAGCAGATTTTTGAATTTTTTAGTGTCACTGCATTGTTCTCTATATGTCTCCAGGCTGGCTGCTGTGCTGGCGAAAAAGATTTCTCCTCAGTATGTTGTCATTGATTTATGGCAGGAAATTTCTAGAATCATAGAATACTTAAAGTTGGAAGGGTCTCTTAAAGGACATCTAGTCCAACACCTCTGCAGTGAGCAGGGACATGCTCAGCTGGAGAATGTTGCTCAGTGCCCCATTCAGCCTGATCTTTAATGTCTCCAAAGATGAAGCATCCACCACCTCTCTAGGTAACCTGTTGCAGTGCCTCATCACGCTCACCACAAACTACTTTTTTCTTATATCCATAAAAATGACAAACATGTCATGTGAACTCGTGAATAAACTCTATGACAAAGCTCCAGATGATCACAGGACTGGTTTAGCAATTAGAGAATTCTTAAAAACAGAAATATAAATTTATCATAATCTGAGCCTTTGGAAGTCATATGAGCAGCAATTTCAAGCATATTTTTTTAGGAATGGAGAGGAGAGGCACATGAAATTAGTGCTAAAAATACTGTAAATCTCTTATTATCACGAGCTGTACATTTAAAAGTATGGATGGGTGCCATGAGGCTCGTCACAGAGATGTGAGAGTCAACACTTCTATAAACAGTACAAATTTCACGTGCTACAAACACTGTATATCTGTATACACCACAGATTGGGTATAAGACTATTAACCTAATGAACGTCAGTAGGATCTGGAAAAGGAAAATAAATGTATTTCCAATTATAGCTTTTATTTGGAAATAGTTGATGACCATCATTACTGTTATGGAAGGCTGCAGCCCTTTCCCAAAGGAGGAACATGTTCTGTAAATGTCTCATTTCCCTGTTCAACCCTATTGCTTCACTTTTCTGACTGGCCATGTGCTCTTAAGAGAGATGCCTTCAGGTCTGCAGGAGGCAGTGGGTGCTCTCATCTCACTCACTTGCCCACTGCGGGTGTTTGCTGGCTGAACTGTAGGTCCTGGCTCATTTAGAAAGACATACCTCTGTCTCATCTGTACTCTGCTGCAATTTCAAACTCTGATGTGTACTATACTGGCTGCACATCTCTTTTAGGGTTATATAGCACGTGTAGAGGAGGGCTATACAATATCATGCATGAATTAAGTCTCCCTCTGGCTGCTTTACATCCCATTCTGCAACCTGCTGTGTTAGCATGTTTGCTGCTGAGCAACACATTGACTCTTTGAGGTAAATATCTTCCTTTTCTACTCTTTTTTTTTTTTTTTTTTTTTTTTCAGCATACACTACCCCACTGGCTTTATGCTTCAGAAGGAGGATCCCATATCCCAGGTGCTCAAGCAATCATGCAGTAGTGTTCATGCAGTGCTTCTCATACAAATGAACATGCACAATTTTCCTCATGTGGCGGTCAGATGAGTGAACTGCAGTTTGATCTTTAGTTACTCAGTGACTAAAGGCCAAGGGTTTATAATTTGTTCCTAACAGCCTCACACCTTCAAACCAAACTTCCTGTTCTCTAGGACCTGGAACATACTGCCACAGCGGTGTCAATAAGTTTTTGGTGGCTTCTCACTTCTTACCCTTCTCCATTAATCTCTCCTTACAATGGAAGTAGATCCAGTTTATACGGAGTAAAATTTAGAATTCAGCTGGAAGGGACTTATAAAGGTAATCACTGCCTGACCATGTGAAGTCTAACTAAAAGTTGAAGCATGTTATTAAGGGCATAATCTAAATGTTCACTGACAGGTTTTGAGGCATTCACAGGCTCTTGGAAGCCTGTTTCAGAGTTCGAGCATCCTCACCATAAATGTTTCCTAATGCACCGTCTCAAACCCCCTGATGCAACATTGTACAGCTCCCACACATCCTATCATCCGGTACCACTGAGCAGAGACCAGCACCTTCCTCTCCACTTCTCAGGAGCTGAAGAGTTCAGTGGTTATTTAGTGAATATTACAGAGTTCAATTTCTTCTTCTGGCCTTGGGCCCCTCACCTAGGCTTCACTTAGGTTCACAAACCTCAGGCCACTTCCAAACTTCTGTGTCCAGTTATGTTTTCACTTCTTTCTAACTCAGAACCAGACCAGATGTGCACTAACACACTCCCCACACATCACTCCATTCCTGCTCAGGGGGCACTCTGTGCTGGTCACTCTGACTGTCTCTTACCATTATGAACTATGCCACAGGGTTAGGTTAAGTTCCTGCTTATGTGCTTTATGTTGGCTATGTTCACACAGTCAGTAGGGACTACATTTCAATTTACACCCTTCAACCTGACTTTCTCTTGGTGGTGAGCCCATGGTCTTCCACCAGATTGAAGGCGGAGAGCAGACTACCACCTCTGTGATGCAGATGATCAGAAACATCAAATGCAAACTAGAGCCCTATGCCAAAACAGAGGTACAAACGTGTTTGCCTCAATTCTACATTGAGGCATTTGACACAAATGGGAATTATCTCAATGTAGGACCTTACAATGCATGACTCAGATATGCTACTGGACACAGGCTGGACAGGTGCTCCAGGAAGGGGATTTGTGAGGACTAAGCAAGTACTATAAGCATGAGATGCTATCTAACATTCCTACCATTATTGCTCTAATGGTCAAATGATTCTTTGCTGTATAGTAAACTAGAGAAAAATGTGTGTAGGGCAGTCTGGATGACATCAGTTTTCCCTTTCTCGCTTCAGCACTTTGTATACATTCAATATGAGAGCTTGGTTTTGTTTCATAAAATGTACAAGAAGTTTAAACAAAAATACTTTCTTGTCTGGGGGAGCTCCAAATTAAATGATTTCTAAAATGGGCCTGGAATCAAGACCCACTGCTGTTTGCTGCGAGAAAAAAAAGACGAATATTAACTTCTGTGGGAGGAGGAGCCGTACCTTAAAAAAAGAAGTTGCAATTGAATGCAAAGCTGGTTTGGAAAGCTCAGATAATTCGAAACACATGTTCCTGGCTGCAGGCATATAGACCATAAACTGCAGGAGAAAAACAATAATAGAGAAGACACAGAGTATTTGAAAATATAGCTAGAGAAGTCAACGTTTTACAACTTGTTAATGGTGACTATGCCTGAAATATTGTTTTGCTTTGTTATTAGCCTTAAGAGTACAAGTGAATCAGTTGACTTTCCCATGTATGCTAACTTTATAATAAAATAGAGATTCCAGGTAAGTTGGATGATAGTATTACATAAGGAGAATATTTTAGTAAACTATCTGAGCAAAAATGACTCATAATGATACAGCTGAATATTTTATTTTAAACACAAAATGTGAATTACTTAGCACCTAAAAATAACACGCCCCCCTCTTCTAACTTTCAATGAACTGTATTGATGTTCCAGGAGCTACTAACTTTTTCTGTGCAGCAAATCATCCTTTTTCTATAGCCTGCTAATGCAAATATCTCTTTTCAGGCCAAAGCTTTGAAATTAAAGCACACGTAAACCCTCTCACTCCCACACTCCCTTTAGTTTGCAGTTTTTTGTGCTGCCTCTCCAAGATGATTCCTTCTTGGGTAGTAAAAGCCATGGGAGGAAGTAAAGGCTGTGAAAATCTGCACTGATAAATGTAGATTCGATGCATGCAGTGGAACACTCTATATCACAGCCATACTGTAGAGGAGAGTAGGCCTGTCACTTGGAGCTGTGCAGGCAGGGCTGTTACAAACCCATCTCTTCTCCATCTTGATCACTTGATTCTTCCCATCCCTGTAGGTTATGTGTTCCTCGCTCCTTCTATCATTCCTGATTTTCCTTTGACAGAGGTGAGTTTTGCAGCTCTCAGACAAGTGCCCAGCAAATGATATGTACCAAAAGTACTTTGAGCAATTTGGGTTGTCATAACCTAGTTTTGGCTACATTTATGCTGGTGTTCAAAGAGGCACACCTCCGTTTGAAAAACCATTTTACTGTCAAACTTCAAGTTCTTTTAATGGATGGAACATGGAGGTGGGGAGAGGGGGTGGAGAGGGAGTTTTCCCTCTAACTTCATCATCTGGAATGACTCAAGCTTTTAAACTTCCATGAAGAAATAACTGTTTAAAATAGATCAGCCTCAGACAGACAGCTAATGTAGAAAATGTGACACAAGTAGATGCCATTTAGTGAACTAATTTACTCTGGATTTTGATGTGGTGGAGACTATTTTAGTAATCAGTGGTGCTCCCTGCAAAAATCATCACACAAAGGCCCCTGGAGTCAGCAGGAAACTCTTCCTCAACTTCTGTGATCAGGTCAGCAATCCGAATCCTCTTAGTTCTGTGCTTTTAATTATATTTGTGGGCAAATGACAAACATGGTCATTGGAAAAAACAGCTTGGTGCATCAGAAGCCAAATCTAGCACGGCATTTCATACATTAGCATAAACTTGAATTTCACACATTTCATTGCCTCACTTTGCTAATATTACTCAGTTTCTCTTCACTGTGGGCCACCTTAACTGTGTGGTTTAGTGTTTTTCCTTCTGCTAGCATCCACATCAATTTTCTCATCTGTGAAAAAAATAAAAAAGGCCTTTCAGAGAACAGATAGAAATAAATGCTGTATGCTGGGACCTTGAAAATCATGTGCCATGTCCAGGGTTTTTTTTTTATCCCAGTAAGAGCAGAAACTTATTCCCACGCCTCCAGGTGTTTTCCAGCTTTTTTGTGATGAGCTCCCCATCTCAGTAAAGAAATTGCCTCATGGCCACTTATCCTCCGCATCATCATGTAACATCCCTGTGGCAATTTACATTACATGGAAAAGCAGACTGAAAAAGCACTTATACCTCTCTTTAAGGGATCTTTAGAGGAATATAGGTATTGACCTTCTCATAAAAGTTGATCATGGTTTCTGCTTTTGCTGTTGATCTCATCTCCTCCTTCTTTTGGCTCTGTTCCTCCCAGGTGAAGTCCAGGAAAAAGCCAGCATGCCAAAGAACAGTGAGCTCAACAGTGTGCTATAGAACACAGCTCAGGAATCTGCATCCCTGTTTTTCTCTGGTGTGAATCTTCCATTTGACATGCAAAGTGCTAAAAGAATCATAGATCATGTCTGATTACCAAAAGAAAAGAAAAGAAAGTGAAAATCTCCAGTGGTTACTTAAGAAAGAACTTTACAGCCAAGCATAATACCTCTTCCTGGTGCATTCTGCTGTATTTTTCCAGTACCATTTTCCTTGCTCTCACAGAAACAACAGGATGGCACTGGGACCTGAACTCTGACTCTGCTGTTTCTGCTGTTCTGGTTGCTGATGCTGCTATTTTGCAGCAGCTGAGTGCGATCCAGATGGAAGTGTGTGTTATCTTTCTTCTGAAGAAGATACATTAGCAAAATCCCTGACACTTTTATATAGTTAAGAAGTTCTGTCATTTCTTGGTGTGATAGATTGTAGACTATTAACATAGTCAAATTGCATGTGGAAATACCAAACTGTTTTTTGTTAACATAACAAATTAACATCAACCCCCATTCATTTTAAACACGTGATATTCAGCACTTTCATACATTTATGTATGGAATGTGTAAAAAAGGACATTTTTTCAAGGACTTGTAGAGATGGACATGTTGGAAATTTCAAAACAAAATGATACACAAAGTTGACATTAGTAATGACTGTCTATGAAAATATTTTACTACATGGAAATGTATATAACTTTTGTGAACATTGTTCACTTCTTACAACAGAGGCAAATCTTTAATGTCTGGTCTATTCTAGAAGGCTTCTTTAGGCCTGTCAGATGTCTGATCCTATGATGCCATGTAGAACAATCTGGGATAAGAAAATAATGTGACAGCGATTAAATGTTGAGCTATAGTACATGTAGTAACAGCAGGGACTTCCTATTAGCTGTTGTTTATCCCTAACTACTTCATGTCAATTTTTGTTGTCAGAATTTTTATATTTATTTATCATAGAATCATAGAACTGCTCAGGTTGGAAAAGACATTGAAGATCATTGATGCAAACCACAACCTAACCACACTACCCTAACTCTAACGACCCTCTACTAAATCATGTCCCTGAGCACCACATCCAAATGATTTATGTTTTCAGGAACAATTTTTGAATCAGACCAAATATGTACCTGCATCATTGGAGTAAACCAAAAGCTAGAGGTAATCCAGGCAAAGCTTTGTCATTTGGGACATTCTCTCTAATTAAGAGGACTTTCATGAGCTCATAATAATAATTAATAATATGAGGAGAGTTCGTAAGAGCATTCCTAATCTAAGAAATGTGGTGAAAATTTATCAGAGGGCTGCAGAAAACAGGCAAAAGGAAGGAAGCCATGAGTTCCTTAACTTCAGATAACCTGTGACTTAAGATGCCGATTCCTTATCTGAGATTTTCCTCCAGAGGAGATCCTGATGCTTAAGCATGGCTGTACAAAAGGGCATCAAATGATGGCGTTGTTGTCTCCAGAGCACTGAAGGAGGCTGGCCAGCTCCCAAGAAGCAGAAGCCTCCCAAGTATTGTGCATACTGACAACAAAATGCAGCAGAGGAATTTTCCTCTTATATTCATGAGCAGGAGAACACAATACCTGTGTTACTCATGCAAGATGCTGTAACATTTTTAGGGGATTAAATGGAACTTGTTATATGCTGTGTAGTAGTTATTCCATCAATGAATGCTGGGGTGTAATTTTGCTGGAAGCAAGTGTGCTGAGCAATATGATTTTAATGTAAACCAAAGCAGTACTCAGTGCAAGTGAGGTTAGTAGTGTTATTTCTTCACATCATGCTCATTCTCTGATTAATCCTAAATCATCTGTTATGTATCCAGAGGCATTTTCCTCATCCATCGGAGCTGCAGTAGCTACTTATTGATGTTCAGAAATCCAGATGAAGCTGTGAGAGAACAGGAGCCCACGTGGGAAGTGTGAACCAGAAAGCTGAAATTACAGCAGCTGGATTTTGGCCAGAAACACTTGGGCTAAAAACTGAATTCTGAGGGAGCTGCTGAGACCTTAAGTGGCAGTCACAGGCAGGATGTTTGTTTTCCATCTCCTCTGGGGGACGGCACATCCAACAGCACTTTCCCATCTTTAAGACGGGCTGAGACTTTTGTTCAGGACTGACTCAGAGGAAAGGGTGCCACTAGATGAATCACTGCATGACTTCCCTCAGTCTGGGGGTATTCTTTAGAGACCTCAACGCTCGCTCCAGAGCCATCCTGCTTGATGAATGGGAAGCACTCCGATGAACACATGCAGAATGTTGCTGCAGGCCCAGCACTCTGAAAGTATACATGCTGCCCATGGCCTGCTCCAGCAAATGAGTACACATATGCTTAACTCTACACTTCTGAGGCATAATCCCATTAATTTAAATGGGATTACTCCTGGGCTTAAATTTCTGCAGGATCAGCACTGAGCTCTGTGGCTGCAGCTGGTTGCATGATGAATGGTGTAACAAGACCTTGGCTCATTCAGGGTTGTTGCTGCCCCAGTGTTTTGGACTTGGAGGCTTTTGACTCTCCCATGTGCTTGAAACTCGGGGAATACTGAGGAGGCCCCACTGGCTGAACATTCCCATTGCTCATAAGCTCAAATGTGAAAGCTCAGTTCTAAGGTCTCCTGAATATAAGCTTTACTTAATCTCCCCTTACTTGCAAAGCTATTTCAAGTCTTCTATGGATCCTATCTCTTTGTCTACCCCAGGCTTCATGGAGGATTTTTGTGTCTGCCACTATTCATGGATCACCTTAACCGCTTTGATCAGCACAGTACAAGGAACCCTTCCCCCCTTGCTTATCTTCTCTAAACATTTCCTACTGCTTAACATCTTTCTGCTAATCTCCTCTGTCCTGCTGGAGCAGACTGCCTCTTAAATATTGTCTCTGCTCATCTTTGGGTCATTTTGGTCAGTTAAACACTAATGGTAGCCCAGGATAAACACATTGTCTGTAAGAGGAAAGTTACAGCTGAACATGAAAAAGTGCTTCCCTTGTAGCATGCATTAATCTTCTTTTCTAATAGTTGCTGATTTTTGTCAGAAATCACCTGGCTGCTTTTTTTAAAAATGAATCAATAAGCTCACAAGGGTAGCAACTGTATTTTAATAAATAGCTGTATAAAATAATTAATAAATATCTTACAGTTAAGGCTGATACACACCATGTATATGTATGCCTAACACAGATCTTGGAGAGGCATACTCTGAGGGAAGTTAATTTCTTTTGTTTAACTGCATGTATTTTAACATTCTGGTTTCAGGGAAAAAAAAGTCTCCCACTGGAGACCTTTTATGCCAAGTTTGAGCCTGGAGAAAATTTTTATGGCTGAGTTGCAGTAACCCCTTGAATATAGGGGTTTATAACGGAAACTCTGACAAACCCTTAGCTTGAACGCTTCTAACAGATGTTTCTGTAATGAAAGCTGTGCAGAATAGGCAACAGAGAGCAAAACTGTACTTCGTATTTTGCAAAGATTTCGAGTGATTGCGAACAATTCATACAGTGATGGTGGCTTTAACCCAAATCACAGTATTCACACCAGGCTGCACACTGGGGATGTGCATAAATTAACAATAATACTGTTTTAGTAAAGCAGCTAGCTGTTGAAGATAACTTCCTGCCTCTCTTATATAGATTTGAAAATACAAGTCATTTTGCAGTCCTGAAGAGCAATTCAACCATCTGGTAGTGGTGGTGATAATAGATATGATCCTTTTCATTGTGCCCTGGAGATGGATGCCATCATTGTTCGATTAAACAACTGGTCTGAACAGAAACCAAATGTACTCCTCCATAACTGAGAAGAGTATTTGTATTTGCTGTTTCCCCATGCTATGGCATCTCTGGCAGTCTCTGACCACTTTGTCTCCTTCCCTGGAGGGTAGATGAATGCAACTGGGTGGGTGAGTTGCACAGTGCTGGCTTGTCTGCATGGGCTCAAGAAGGTTGGGATGCTCTGAGGATGAAACTGGGCAGAGAATCAGACAGCCATGCACTCACAGCACACTGGTAACTCAGAGACCCAGATGTTTTGGCCCATGTTCACTGAGAAGTTGAAGCCTGGCTAAAACAGAATTAGTAAGAGAAAAACAGTTCAAGTCTATAGCTTCTTCAGAATGGGAGATTTTAATTCTAGAAATGTTACCAGAGTGTTTTGGTTTATGTTCCAATCTTCCTGCCTGTGCTCATTAAGTGAAGATCAGAGTCACTGGACCATCATCTGAGGGTGTGTTTGATGGTTCTGCAGAGATCTTGGCAGTCAGCTACAATCCACACAGGGCTTGTGGAGCCTTCAGTGGCAGGATGGAAATGACATTTATGTATGTCATAAAAGCACAAATTTGTTCCAATGCCTTCCTCTTTATCATGGTGCTTTGCCAGGCTGAATTCCTTTTGAGTAAATAGAAACAATAATGTGTAATCAGTGCTCTCCTGGTTAATGCTCTGTTAATGTGCAGTACTCAGAAAAATGCAGTCCTTGGGATCGTATTCATAGAGTCATCATAGAATCATAGAAAGGTTTAGGCTTGGGGGAATCTTAATGATCATCTAGTTCCAACCCCTGCTGTGAGCAAGGTTGCCACCACCAGATCAGGCTGTCCAGGGCCCCATCCAACTTGGCATTGAATGCCTCCAGGCATGGGCCACCCTCAGGTTTCTGGGCAACATATGCCAGTGCCTCAACAGTGCCTCAACACCCTCTGAGCAAAAAATTTCTTCCTAACATCTAGCCTAAACCCTCTTTTCATTTAAAGCCATTTCCCCTTGTCCTTCTATTCATCATAACCTTGCAGGTAGCTTGGAGTAACTGTGTTCCCTGTGTGAAAACTCCACTGTCATCCATATATACTCTACTCCAATGAATAGAGGCATGTGTAAAGGTACTGAAAAACAGAAATAAAACTGTGGTTAATACATCCTTCAAGCACTAATGAGAGAAACCAGACCCCTAATTACAGAATCTCAAACTAAGCTTGGCAGGGACCTCTGAGTCCTTGGGTCCATCTGGTCCTATCTTCTCAAGTGGGGCCACCTAGAGCAAGACCACATTCAGATGTTTTTTGAAGATCTCTAGACTGACTTAATCAATTCACTTTTGAGATCACTGTCATGTTATCTCTAGGGTCACGATAATACGAAATCATGTATGTTCAGGACTGCTTCCTGGAGTGAGTTCCTCAATGTCATTGCTTTTGTTGTCATTGCATCATTTGTGGATTCAGAAAGGTTCGAACTACCTGCCACAATGAAACTATTCTAGCCTTTCAGGATGGCTCAGGGCAATAGTATGTTATTGTCTAAATTAAGATGTCCATTGAATGTCCTATCTTGCCACCTGCTATTAATTTCTCAATTATCCATTCCTTGGATACAGTTTGGCTGCAGGTCTTCACAGTTTTCCCAACTTTCCATCTTTGCTTTTTGTATGTCATGATCCAGACATAACTTGAAGCAATGACCTTCCCAAATGCCACCTCTGGTGCATCAGAGTTATGAGTTAAGAAATGGTGTAACAGTTGCCCCAGCTTCCCTCAAGCAGAGTACAGCCTACCCTGGGACAAGGAGCTTGTCATCATATGCCTGCCTCCTGACCACCAATTCTGTTGTTCTGAGAAGCTCAATGTTTCTACCAGCTGTCCCTTATCTTTTTGTGGTGAAGGTATCAAGAAGAGATAACTTTCTTCTGAGTGAAACCAGTAAATTTGTTGTAACAGATTCAAAAGTGGGGAATTTATGTTTATCTTAGCAGAGGGACAAATAATGCAGTTGTAACTGTAAGCAGAGAGGAAAGGAAAAGCGGAGAAGTGCAATACAGGAACAGTTTCATGAGAACACTCTCTCAAGCTTACCTTTCATCAGTCACTCTGGATTAAATGGGTAAATATTTCATATCCTCCTTTACCTACACCACAGCCACCTCATCGTAAATTTGGGTGTATACTTTCCTATCCTTAACAGACCCCTAATAATCCTACTTTGGAAAATCTGTTTTGATATTTAAGGGAGTTACACTCAAAGGAAATAAACTGTAATCAAGTATTCACTGTTTGGACTTAGGAACCACAGATCTCTGATTTGCCTGCCAGCACTGACTACCCCCAGAATCCTGAGCAAAGCACAAGTGTGCAAATTCTAGATGTCAAAAAGTCAATAGCTGTTCGGGAAAGAAACTTTTGATAGCCCTGTTTATATAACTGAATGTACACGTGGCCAAATTACAGCTCACAGAAGCATTATGGTCATTAAAATACATGGACACTATATAAATGCTACAGGGATTGTTTTAAGGAGAAACAGTGAATAGTGTATTCTGCTTATTCTTTAAGTGGATGATAGTTACATCCATCCTGAATGATCATCACTAGCTCAAATATGACCCATGGAAGTGAATAACTTTCACTACATAAATAAAAATATTTATTTCACCCAGTGCAATGCTCTTTCTCATGCTCTGTATTTTGGCATCTATTTCACTGTCTGGCTTCTTGGCAGAAGGCTGTGCAGGTTGTTGGAGGAGTTGGAGTGAACTGATACATCCATTTGATGGCCATTTGAAATGCTGGCTGTCTTCCAGACATTAATCTGTTCCTCTCACTTAGGCTCATGTATGAACAATAAATTACCTAGGAGTGAGCAGTGACGTACTCTGAAACTTTATATGTGTACATGTATAAGAACATCCGTAAAAAGACATTAGAATTTAGGATATATTACTGCATTCAGTCTATACAAAGGGAGACTAAGGTGCAGAGTGGTAGAGAATCATATCCTTTAATGCTCAACCTTTCAGATCATGAAAGGTAATGATAGATTTTAATTAGCAATGCCATCTTGGTTTGTGATATCTTTATCTCCAACAATTTATTGTATCAATTCAGTTCACGGTAGTAAAGTGGCTATGAAAGACATGGACCAAGGGTTAATTTCTGGCTGCCTTTAAATCGATGGCAGAACTCCCAATGACTTCAAAGAATGAAGATCTCACCTGACTTCTCAGCTAGTATAAGCTAACATATCTCCTTATATTTCAATAAAATCAATGAAGTCTTGATGATTTATTGCAAGTGAGAAGCTGGCCCTTAAGCTATTAAGGCCTGTAATTTATAAAGCTATAATTATGGAGCTATAATTCCATCAGGGATTTCTGGCAATATCATGGACCGGAGTTAAGTGAATTTTGCAAATAAATCTAATGGTCTTGCAATGCAGTGGAAATACCTCCCTCTTTCTAGGTAAGACTCTCAACACAAAGATATTAAACTGTATTTTATCCACTCACAGCAATAATTGGAAAGGAAATGTTAGCTGCAGACTTGAGATACCCTGGGCAGTGAATCAAAACGTGCAATTTGAAGCAGCCACTCTTAAAACATGGATGGTCCACAGCACTGCTGTGAGAACTCTAGGCATAAATCTCCGCTTGAATGTGATTTTTCTTTTAGTTGTCATTATCTACCAGCTTTGATATAAGGGTTCTAATTTCAAGGCTAAACACATCCAGATAGCACATAGGTGTCTGGACTTCTGTAAGCTTGTGATGTAAAGTATCAACTGCGTGTTCATGAACAGCAGGAGTGGTTGAAGCCTCATAATAAGGAGGGAACAGCAGAGGGGTTTTTGAGGTAGGAACACAGAGTGAGAATGAAGGAAATGATATTACACTCTTTTGCTTCTTTTCTGCCCTCTTCTGCCCTCTTCTGCCCCCATTCTGACTGTAAATCTGTGTTTGGATAATTAGTCACCCAATTAGGCACAGTTATATGCAAACAATAAATGTTCTTGCATACTTGAACTAGGTCTACAAAGCTGAATATATACTGTTGTGTCTTCTTTCAACTAAAAATCTGACTCTTATGGTTTGTCTGATGACTGCTAGGTCTCTGAAAATGCAGTGAAACCCATAAGTAATTGATCTTCATTGGAAAGATGTGCCTGAATCTGAAAAAGTCTGGGACTTGGAAGAAGAATGTGCATGGATGAAGGTTACATTTGGACCAATTGAGAATACGTGACTGTTCTAACTAGGGAATGCATACTTCTTCAGACTCAGAAATCAAGGTAAACAAAAGAGGAAATTTAAAAAAAAAAAAAAAAAAAAAAAACCCCACACACAAAAAGAAAAAATTTGACTAGCACGTTGTCCCCTTCACATTCACTCATGTAGCACAGGATTAGTCAAGAAACATGCTCAGCTGTGTGCAAGAGATATCAGTCACAGGTCCAGATATTTGTAACTTCTAGTGATTGAAAAGTGACTTCAAATATAAATCTCCCTTGTGCCACAGTAAACTTTATTTTCTCTATATTTGCTCAGTAAGGACCATAAAGAAAATAAATGACAGATTTCCTCTGTGGAACACTCCTGTTGAATTTAATATTGGTGATCCTATGAGGATCTTCAAGGATAAGGGACTGTGAAAAAAGTCAAAATTGCTCTCTGAATTCAGCAGATTTTCTGTGCTATTAAATAACATTCTTTATGTAATTTTCTGTTAAAATTAAAATGACAGACCTTCCTCCCAAAATCTTATTTCTAATACTTGTTGAAGTCACTGAAAATGGTGTATATGGTTAAAGTTTATTACCTGCTATAGCAGTGTTTTGCTGTACCAAGCTTAGGCATGATTCTAAAATTAGAACATTGTTTTTTATTTTCTTCTAGCACAGGTGCTATCACAATATTTCCTCCACACTGGGATACAGATCATGCTATTTATCCCAGTAGATTTCTCCCAGGATGCGAAAAGAAACACTGTTGCTTAAGGTTGAAGATGTGCTTTAGAGAGATGAGGATCAAATCTGGGAATTTGCAATGATACTCCCCCGGTTTACACAGCTGAAGAGTCAATCCTTGCCAATAATAAAAGAGTTAATCTTAAAAATCTTTTCAGTAGTCTATGCTGAAGGGACCTAAGACTGACAATTAGCTGAGTTTTTAAATACACCAAACATTTTTTAATACACGCACATAATTGTGGGAAAATGATTCATAGAGATGCAGGCAGATCTGAAGTGAAAAACAGCTCAGAATAACTTGGATGGATGATGGCATACATCAGTTCCTTGTAGGAACAGGAACCTAATAATTGAAACCTCAAATAAGGAAGCCTATTCGTTTTATGGAAAACTTGCCAGAAGGCCTATGCTTTAGTACATGCTTGTTGATGAGTTTCTCTTACCACAGTAGACATGACTGCATACTGTACTACTGCACACTGTACATTACTGTTTACTGTCATACTGTTGGTTTAATTGACTGCAATGTGTCATCTGATTTACTAAGCTACAATGAGGCAAACAGATATTTAGCTGAAATATTTCAACATAGCTCTAAATTAGCTCAAGAAGAAAACTCCAGATATAAATTTGCCTAGCATTTGGGATAATTTATTTTCCACTACATGAAGCAATTCGTAAAGCGTGCAGGCTGAGATTGCCCTGGATTCCTGCTCAGCCCACTCTCAGGTCTAGTGTGTGGTGAATGCACAGAGATTTTTCATGTGCAGTGCAAATGGGTGATGTGGGAGGTGAGGGCACATGGTGGCTTTGGCTCAAGCAAGGACTGCTTTCCCCAGATAAGCAGTTCTATTTATTCTCTAAAACCACTAGTGTTGCAGAGCTGCTATTTCAATCACAGAAGTCTTGTAGTCACCTGAATGTACTGAAGACATCTAATCTACATCTTGACCAATGAATTATATATTGCCAGGGGATTGTCCCAGGGCTGGCACTTGTCAGCACTGTTATGTTGTTAGAAGAGTCCCCAGCAGAGTGCAGGAATTAGCGTGGGTCAGCCATCCCTCCCAGTATCACAGAATCACAGAATCATAGAATGGCCAGGGCCGGAAGGGATGTCAAGGATCATCCAACCCCCTGCCACAGGCAAAGCCACCAACCTCCACATTTAATACTAGACCAAACTGCCCAGGGCCCCTTCCGATCTGGCCTTGAACACCTCCAGGGTCAGGGCATGCACAACCTCTCTGGGCAGCCTGTTCCAGCACCTCACACTCTCTCTGTAAAGAATTTCCCCCTGACATCCAACCTAAATCTTCCCTCCATCAACTTAAAACCATTTTCCCTTGTCCTGCTGTAATCTACCCTTTCAAAGAGTTGACTCCCCTCCTGTTTGTAGGCTCCCTTTAGCTACTGAAAGTCTGCAATGAAGTCACCCCGCAGCTTTCTTTTCTCCAGGCTGAACAAGCCCAGCTTCCTCAGCTGTCTTCATAGGGGAGGTGCTCCAGTCCCCTGATCATCTTTGCGGTTCTCTTCTGGATCCTCTCCAACAGCTCTCTGTCTTTCTTGTACTGGGGGCTCCAGACCTGGACACAGTACTCCAGATGGGGCCTCACAAGAGCAGAGTAGAGGGGGACATTCACCTTCCTGTCCCTGCTAGCCACCCCTCTTTTGATGGAGCCCAGAATATCATATGCTTTCTGAGCTGCAAGACGTACTGCTGCTCGTGTTAAGTTTTTCATCCATCAGACCCCCAGGTCCTTCTCTGAGGGGCTTTCTGCAGTAGGACACCTGGAAGAGGTTACAGTGATTGGAAGTCCCAACCACAAAACACCCTCTGCATAATAGTTTTGAGCATCATCTTTAAAAGAACCTGATGCAAGGCCAGGCAAAGGGCAGAAAAAGCACATTTTTAATGAGACTGCTAACGTGGAGCTCTATGCTGGGCTGCAGACAGCAGCAGGGCCTGAGGCCCAGCACAAAGGCCTGATTGCAGTTCCTGAGGGAAGACAGGCCTTCTGCTGGTGCAAACCTTGCGGGAGCGCTGGAGGATTACTCAGCTCCACTTGGGCACGTGCCAGATGTTGAACAGAACCACCCGAGCATGCTCAGGCTGCATCCCTTTGTTAGTTTTTGTCTCTTCTCTTCCTCAAAAAATCCTCTTTTTTGGAGGATTAGTGAGGATTTACTGTGGAGAGCAGCACTAGTCTCTCCTGCTCCGTGTGGATGCACACGAGCAGCCTGCCCCAGCCAGACTCCCTCCAGCCTTTCAGGTCACTGACAGCTCCAGCAGAGCAGTGTGCATGCTTTACTACTTTCCTCTTGCTGGAGAAGCCCCTGTGAGGGTATAAGCATAGCTGAAGGCTGCCCACCTTTGCCCCTCACATACCAGGAATGAGCAGCCACCTCGGTATGCTGGTGCTCCTGCCTATTCCCCATCGCCTGTTTTCCACCCACTCCAAGGCTACACTCTAGATGCTACAGCACTTTTGTTTTTAATTAGGGCTTGATACTAATTGCCTTCAATGAAGTTATTTTCACACCACAGCTGACCAAAGCCAGAAGACGTTAAGTCTGTTCCCTTATAAATCATTTCTCCTGCTCCCTACGGTGGAGACAAAGAGTGAATAGGCAGTAGGCACTCCCTTGGCCTAATTGTCCCCTAAAATATGTAGGCAGCTCCCACAGCAGTAATCAGACAGGCACAGTGCATCCGGGGGGCTTTGTGTTGGTACCCGTGCCTGCTGAGGGACAATTGCCAGCATCCCCCGCCTACTTTTGCCCTGGATTTTGAAGAAGAGGAGGGGGTGTCTCCTTAAAAGCAGACAAAAGAAGCCTCCCCTCACCCCCAGCTACAATACAAAAGCTGGAAATAAATCTTCCTTTCTTACTGGCTAGGCAGATTCATGGAGAGAGATGCCAGCTAGGGAACACTGACACAGTTAAAAAATAAAAAGGATTCTGTGAATCAACACTGGCTTGGTACTGCAGCCTGACAAATCCTACCCTAATCCATGCAAAACCTCCAAACCAGTCAGTGAAATGCACAGGGAAATTCTGCTGGCCTGAATTTGCCTGTTACCTTCATCATGTATGGCCCACTTCTCCCAGAACTCCTGGTAATCACTTCCATAGTTCCTGGCCCCAAAACTGAACTTCATCCTCAAAGCCGTGCCTGAACTGAGCCCTCTGCTTCTGTATCACACTGCCTGGCTTCAGGTGATATAATTCGTACCAACAGGGAAGACTTGATTCTTGGTTAAGTAAGAGACATCATAGAAAAATAGGGCAGGGTGGGACTAAGAGGAGCTGTCTAGCCTCTTTCCATCGGGTCCAGTTAACATTAGTGGGAGCAGCCTGCTCCTGGCAGACCTGTGCTCAGTGTCACCAAGATGTTGCCCCTTGGAGCTGAGACGAGCAAACACCTTTCCTTTTGTGAGCTCATGCAGCTGACCAGGCTCTCTCTGCTTTGTGATAAACATATTCTGCATCTCTGAATTACAATAATTAATGGAGGCTGAGGGCCAGATCTTCACCTGGGAGGAACTGGCAGGGCTCTGGGCAGGTAATGGAGCTGTGCCATATCAGTTCAAACCAGAGCATAACCATGCTCCTGAAATTAGTGCAAGTCCTGGAGTAAGTGAGATCCCAGACTTTGCTCTGGTGTCAGAGGTGCCAAGGAGGAAGACCACAATAGGTGCTCAGTGCTAGAGCTTATGCAGTGCTCTGTCTTGAACCAGAAGCAGGATTAAGGCAGTGAAATCTAGGAAGGCATTGCTTTTCCCAGACTAACCGATTACAGTGAAAAAAAATAGACCTCATTATTACAGAGAGGAAGATTAAACACACACACATACACACACACACAAAAGGAAAATATTAAAAGTACCTTCACATTTTCACAATGTTGGTGTTAGGTTTCTGGTTCTCCTATTTCACAATACTGCAAAAGATCTTAAGGGGATTGATGGTTCTGCAGGGCAGAGGCTGTGCCTTTATTTTCTTTGGGAAGTACCTTGAGTGCTGTTGGTTCTTGCTACCAGAGAGAAATAACAAAAATCTGAAGGCATGAGACAAATATACTCCTTTAAGGGTTTCTAATAAAACGATAATGTTGAGCGAGGCTGCCAGTATGTTCTGTGTCCAGATGCACTGCAGCAGAAGGGAAGAATTTAACATGTTTTGAAAATGCCAATTGTCTGTTGCCAAAGATGCTTATGATCCCACTGCCAGCAGGGTAGGCGGTGGGGATTAAGATGTCAGAGGAGACGTCATTCTACCTAGGCAACACTGGTTTCACTGAAGAAGACAATGCAAAGACAGTACTGTTTCCTACAAGGAAGATTCCTTTTTCTTTTATCTTATATTCTGAGTTTTTCATTGTCTCAAAGCTACTTTTCTAGAAGCCCATTGTATTCCTTGGGATATATTTATGGCAATAGCAACCAGGACATAGGATGGAGGTATTTTTCCATCTATAAAAGGGACTTCTGAGCTCTTCCACGCCTGTGAGTATTTCCTGGTCCTCCACTGCCACATGGGTGTCTGGGATGAGTGCTAGGGTTGCCGCATTGCAGAGGGAATGTAGCCAAAGTCACGTCCAATGTGTGAGTAAAGACAACAAGTGAATCTCCAGAGTTCCCAGCTGGTGTCCTCAACATTCAACTAGCCCACACTGTAAGCAGAGGTTCCATGCAGCTTGGTGAAGACCCTGGTGTCCTCATCTTCTAGCTGTGCTGCTGCATCCTGGAGAAGAGTAATCTCAGTGTTTCGCAGACAGGGTCAAACCCAACTTGCATGTTTGGCCTTTCTGAAATATCTCCTGATGATCCTGTTCTCTTCAGACTTTTTCTTTCCCTTGTGTCTCTCTCTGGGACGTTTGCTATAGTCTGGGTGTGAGTTTGGATCCCTAATCTTGTCAGTGCAGATTTGAGAGGCTTTTTTGTAACCCCTTCCCAGTTCAGAGGTTTTAAGCATTTGCGTAAATCCCTCCCCACTGGGCCAGCATTAACCACATGGTTAACCTGAAACGTGATTAGAAGCCATATTTCAATGGGAGTTAAGCATATGCTTAAATTCTGCTCTAAATGGATACCTTCTTGAACTGGAGCCTGCATTTTTTTGTGTGATCCATCTTTGCTCCTCCACATACCTTTACTGCAAATTATTCTGCAATACACATATGGCTCAGAAATTATATAGCTCTGTGGCTTTTACACAAAAAGCTCAGTTGATACATCACATACTTAACCTCTTGAACAAAGGAGTTTACAGGATCAATTTACATGCAAGGGCCAAAGCTTTTGGATGGAAACTAGCTGTCATGTGGTGTGCAGTTGAAAGAGCAAACAGCTTATTCATTTTGATAGCACTAGATTCAGAAACAAAACACAGACGGCAGAAAGAGTCTGCCCGGATTTCCAAACATAACGCATGTCCCTGCTCTAAAGCATATTTATTTAAATCTTCTCTCTGTGCTTGCAGTTAGTTATTAGACCTAACTCCCAATTTCCTCACATCAGGTGGTTCAAACTGGCCCTATTGCTCATGCTCTGCTGTCCATCATGCATGGTCAGCTCATACTATAGTGAAAAGGAATAGTATTTTTGCGTGAACATTGATACCAGTCATCAAATAGACATCAAACACTGGGCTCATTTGTTGGTGGGATGTTTGTGCAATAATATGTGCCACCTAATTGGAATCACAGATCCCAAGCTTTGAAGATGACTCTTTGAATGACATTCACGTACTCTTCATATAGTTTCTTCACTTTACATGCTCAGTTTTCTTTCCTGCATTAATCATTTGCAACTCTAGGCCCTGAGATGTGCTCATTTCACTTTCAGTGTAATGAATGTGCAAGCTATTAAGATGATGACTTAAGTCTGTTAGTGCTTGGCCATGCAAACTTAACCCCTGTCAGCAAATACTTGGTCACAGAAATGGCCTCATTAATCTGTTGCTGCTGTCTTAACAAGTGCTTGCTCTGTGAAGCTTGTGCGGGCTGATCCTGCAGGGACTGATCCAAAACTTACTGAAGGGAGTAGGAGTTCTTCTATCATTTCGTTGAGCATGGCACCAGGATTTTAAGGAAAAAAAACACACATTATAAGAATGAATTCAATTGCTTTAGACAGACGTCATTTATAACGTAACATGGCATCATCAGTTGCCTCCAAAATTAATTCAGCAGGACACCTACGATTTTTTTGCATGTCCACCTACAGTTGTATCAATTAAATATGGAAAACCAGAAATAAAGTGACATTTGCCGGTTATTTTCGGTTATTTTTTCCTGTTTTCTGAAGATGGATTTAGTGAACATTTCTATCAAATTCCTTTACTATGTACCCAGCTTTATTTTACTGATTGATACTGCTCTGTGGTACTGCATAGGATCAAACTCAGGTATTAAGTACTGCATTTATGGATGTCTCATTATATCTGCGGGACTGCAGTGAGCAAGGAGTCACAGCTGGGTGAAGCAAACATACGAGCGGCAGAGAGGGAGTGACAAAAATAAGGAAAACATGTTTTGTATCAAAACCAGCCATCTGGGCTCACTGCCTGTCCAGTGGAAATAGGCTGTAAATGGGACAGTACACAGTCTCTAGACTCTCACTAACTGCGGGGCAATTCTGACCCCACTGGGAATTCCCAGTTTAGACTAACATGCTCAGCACAACTCACAGTGCAGAGAAAATTGAGTTTTGGATGTGATTCCTGAGTCAGGTCCTTTGGCTACACTTAGGGAGCCACTCAGGGCCAGGGCACAAGCTAGACATTATTCCTGATCAGTTATTAATTAGCATGTTCACTTGAAGGGCTTTGATGTGACCCAACCAGCATTGCCCAAGGTCTAGTGGCACAGTTCTCACAGAGGAGAGCAGGGGCCACCAGGTAGCAATGAGGTGGCAATTCTGGTTTGGAGGTGCAGAGCTCAATGGATACAAGCTACATCACTCTTTGCACTTAAGAACATAGAATCATAGAATCATAGAATTACAAGGTTGGAAAGGACCTACAAGATAATCTAGTCCAACTGTCTTCCTATCACCATTACTACCCACTAAGCTACTAAATCATATCTCATAGCACCTCATCCAGACATGTAAATCTTAGAATGGTTTTGATTGGAAGGGGCCTTTAAAGATCCTCAAGCCTTTTCCCTTGCCATAAGCAGAGACATAATTAATTAGATAAGGTAATCCAAAATCCCATCCAATCTGAATTTGAGCACTTACAGAGGTGGAGCATCCACAGCTTCTATGGGCAACCCGTTCCATGCCTCACCACCTTCATAGGAAGTAATTTCTTCCTTCTATCTTCCTTATCTCTAAACATACACTTTTTTAGTTTAAAAGCATTACCCTTGTACTAACACTACAGACTTTAGTAAAAAGTCACTTCCTCACTTCCCATGTTTCCTATAAGCTCCCTTTAAGTAGTGAAAGGCTTCTATATTGTCTCCTAGGAGCCTTTTCTTCTCCTGGCTAAAAATCTCCAGCTCTTTCAGCCTTTCTCTGTGCGAGAGATATTCCAACACTGTGATCATTTCCATGGCCCTCTGGACTCAAAGTGTCCTGTCTTGTTTTATTTACCAGTGCTGATTTTGCCCTTGACCCAAGCATTGTTTTTTACATCTAGGTTGTATGACAGTACTGCTTCAAAATCACATCTTGAGTTTGGCTCGTACACTCATGAAAGGGTGATAAGACAGACCATGAGGGATGCTTGGGTTCCTTTGTCCATGCTTCACTGATCATTGCTGAGGTGACTGTCTGCCTGATGAGCCAAAGTATTGGCACTAATAAAGCCCATCACCCCAACAACCCCAGTTATGCAGACTCAGGACAGGAAATAGGCTTTCTACTTCAGCAGTTAAGACATAATGCAATAGGGACAGATTAGGTTTTTGAGTTCTGCTTTCAGCACCAATACTTGTGATCATCACTACCAGATAGAAGCCAAATCTAGATGCCTCTGTGCATTTCTTTTCAATACCAGGTGAATGTTTAACCACACCTATAGCTCGTTCCTTTTTGAGGTTTTCTTTCTTGCAGAATGAGAACAAGAAGCTCTGCTGATTTTGGCACAAACCCTACACATCTTGCCCCATGTGATGAGTAGGGATGTAAGCATACTCACACAGGTCAGTTCTCAGCATGCCTGAGAGCATCCTTGTCACATGCCATCTGCAGAACTGTCCTCTCTTTCTGAAAAACATGAGGAAGTGGGCACCTAACCCTCCACGTTTGGAAATCCCAATCACCCTACTCAGCACTTCTAGCAACACTTGTATCAGCATGAGTGTTCATGAAAGGTCAGATCTTTCAGGACTAGAAAGTCTTCCAGAAGTAGTCAAAAGCAAAATAATAGCTCTAGCTGTGCAGTGTTGAAAGGTGTTGCTAACAGGCAGAGTTCAGACATGGGGCCCTTTGCATGAAGAGCAGCCTTGCTCAGCAAGCTTTGAAATGTTGCAGAAAGTCATGAGGGTTGAACCAGGAAACCACATCTCAAACGAAGTTTTTCTGGGGGCCAAGAATGTATTGTAGAAGTGTTTTGGGTATTGCACAGGTGAGATTTCATGTGGTTAACATTTGTGCTTGAGGGTGGGAGCTACATGTAACAAGCAGCAAGGGAGGGCTGCTCTGTGTGCTCAGCAGCTGTGTATGTTGTTATTCCTGTACTTTTACTGAAGCTTTGCCCCACCCGTCCTCTTCTGGATGGATATAACCTTATGACCTTGTATTACTGAGGGGTGACAGCTCAAGTGCCAGCCTTTCTCCTCGGTCTTTGTCCTCTGCCCCATTCTGCTGGAGATACCTTTATCACCAAGGTCTGCTCCATGTCAGTTTTCAGAAATAAATTCAGCCTAGGCTGGCTGTTCTGCTTACAGATTTTTTTTGTGTAACTATTTAGAAGTTATCAGTATGTTCTGGGTAGATCCACACAGCTTTTATGATTGGGAAGGAAAAGAAACAATCTCTAGTCATTAAGTGCTGATCTCACTATATGACATAGGCAATCCTGGCAATGAAATATCTGTCTCACTGGCTGCAAAGAGATCACCAAATCAATTATTTGCATTAACATTTTATTCCTTCCCCTACTAGACATTTGTTCAGCTTGTTTATACTCACACCACATGGCCACAAGCTGTGCAGTTAGTAATAAATGAGGGAACACATTTATCTTTGGAAACTTAGGCCAAGCCAAAAACTTGATCGCTTGTTTTTCTAGGAGAATAACACATGTGAGATTTAGTCAGATAAATCCCATTAGCAATAATGGGATTGCCTACGCTAATTGCCCATATAATAAATTCTGGTAACAACAGTTAGGATTTTACAGTATACAGCAGGTTACTAGAAATACAGGGAAGTACTGGGGCTTTATATCTCCCCAGTGGAATCTGAGAGGAGGACTCTGCCTGTTGGACACTAACACCTAAAGCAACATTTACTTATCTCCTTCATTGCAAGACCACAACCCAGTTGCAACTTCCTGCTTTAGTGCCTAGCAGTGTCACTCTCAGTACCTGCAGAGGTATGAAGATCCCTTAAGTAAAGAATAAAAGCACAAGTCTTCCAGAAATTCGCACCTGGGCTGCCCAAATGGTGGCCAAACTTAAACCTACTGACTGAGATTGCCTAGCCATGAGGGGCCACTTTGGGTGACAGTTTCTTGCTGTCACCTGGCTGATAAAGATTGCTAATTTTTGCAGCACTCCATTTTTATCTTGCTTCATTGCTTATTTTGGAGTCAATTCAGGAAAGCTGGTACATTTGGGTTTTCCTGCCCTGCTCCAAGGCAGTCTTGCTGGTAGATGAATGGAAGAATCTCAGCAGCTTTGCATGAAAACTGCTGACATACATACTGTGCTTCTCCTGAACCTCTGCATCTCTCCTCCATTCCCAGCACCAAGCCCTTTTTCCCCTTCTTATCAGGCTCAACTTCCTTGTTTACTTCTCTGGCCCCTTCTTGTGCAAAAAGATGCATGGAGCAGGTGCATGGAACAAGAGGAATCCAGTACATGTCAAATACTGGAACTTACATAGGAAAAGCGTTATGCAGTTTTCCTTGCTTAAGCTGCTTAAATGTTGTGAGAACAACACATTCCAGTAACTTTTTTGGAATAAAGCCCTGTAATCAAGAGAGAGCGCGACAAGCCACTTATGCACACAGACCCCGCGTAGTCTCCAAGCTGGTTATTTTGCCAGAGTATGGTTAAACTGAGCCCTCCAGAGCTGATGTGTTGGTAGAAACATACATCTTTCCTCCTTTCCCCCTCTTATAGCTTAGAGCAGCCAATTTAAAATTTAATTTCCTGAAAATCACCATTCTCACAAGCACACTGCAGGGTGCCCACAATGAATCTATTTATATCTCCAGCCTGAGTAAAATGAAGCTACAATTTCAAAATCTATAAGGGTAAGTGGATCCAATACTCACGTGGACATGCTCCTTTTCTGCTGGGAAGATTTTACACACGAAAACGTTAACAGGATTTGCAAAATCCATCTGTTTGCAAAACCAGCATCTTCGAGTGCATTCAGTGCATTCAGATCTGTAAGTCACAGCAGGTGGATAGACTGTGGCTGACTCATGCAGCATGCAGAGAGACTAGTGCTGCTCCCTGTTTCCTCTCACTGACAAAGAGAATTTTTTCACCCCTTGGATCACAGTGAAAAGCTGATTCGAATTTGCAGAGTCAGAAAATTCAGAACTCAAATTGTTTGAATCAGTGGATTCAGTAGGGAAATTTTGAAAGTCAAAGCAGAGCAATTGCGTTTCCGCTGGCATTTCCAAAGCCCCGTATGGCTACGGATCTCTAAGCTCCTTATAGATATTGATGAAATAAAGCTGCAGCATTCCCAAGTGCTGGGTAATTTTATAATCCTTTCTGCTAAGAGAAAAATGGAGACACGAAGAAAGTGGCTGGCCTGTGGTTTGTCTGCTTGGCTGCTGGAGGAGGAGGTTGCAGGATTTCAGTCCAAACCACAAAGCAGCATTGTTAGAGGAAAAGCTGCTGTCTCTTTTGAGGAGTGGGGAAGGTGTCTAGAGAGTTCTTCTCCTCTTGGGATAAAGGCAACATATTCTGCCATTCTGCAGAGGTCTTCTCTCTCCATTCACTGTGTTTCCCAAAGGATCACAATTGTTAGTGCAAGTTTGCTCTGCACAGACTCCTTGGAGAGGCTGTAACAAGAAGGGACACCTTTTTAAGACCATGCACTTACATAAGGGACAGCTGGTATTTATCTGTACTTAGTTCAGGAGTAGGGTAAAAAGAGCCCTTTCTATCTATTCAGCATTCTGGAACTGACTATGGGATTTCTCTTTCCAAACACAAGTATGAAAAGCTCAAGGCTGATGAGGCAGTTTCATTTTGCTGTTTTTCCGTACTGTGTTTTCTTTCCCCTCTGTATTTTTCCATTTTTCTTTCAGCAAGTCGCTTTACATTTTGGATTTTGGATGGGTGTCCCATTCCAGGCCCAGCAGTGGAGGGGAAACCCCACTGCTTCAAGCAATAGAATAAAAAAAAAATCTTAAACTGGCAGAGATATTAGGAAATTATGAAAACAGACGAATCTAGCAATATATTTCCACTCTCTTGGATCATTGCTGCCTTTGATTTAAATGGAAATCTAGTGACCTGGATCTCTTCAGAGCAAGGGTCAGTGGTTTCATGGGCAATAGTACTGAAGCTTATCCCAGCATGTGGGGGATCGGCCCCTCTTTATCTGTACCTGAGTTTGTGAGTGGCCTCCTTGCATCACCAGTGCAGAGACATCAAATCCCCAAGCTCACCTAGATCTGCTGCTTACTATAGGATGGGTGTGCTACTACCTCCAATCACCAATTCCTCTCCTTTTTTTAATACCGGAGACTTAATGGTGAGCTGAGATGCACTTCTCTAGATACTACTTACTTGCATCTCTTTGGATGAATCCCACTCTTCCTTTCCAAATAAGTGCCTAGCTAAACCAGAGCCAAAATCTTTATTACATTCAACAACGGTATGGGTGAGATATGGCTTTTCATAGCTTCATGGCTGCTGCTCATGTGAGTTCTGCAAGCAGGAGATGGGGCTCAGCAGAGGTGCTCAGCTTAGTTTAACTCTGCTGCTAGCAGGATATAAGTTGCAGTGACACAAAGCTCAGAAGCTCATTTACCCTCTCTCTTGGATGCTTTCTGCAGGTCACTAGAATGTTTGCAGTCTGAATGTGGCCTGACAGATACCTTATTAATAGCAGCCTTCTGCCTGCTGAGATCCACTACCCTCTTGCATACTCTAACTTGCATTACACCATGCTGGTGTCTGTATTTCCAGTGCTTCTTCACAATAACTTTAGGTGACAGTATTGTAATTAAGATTTGTAGAGCTGTCTGTAACATGCAGTTGTTTTTACACCTTCAGTGCTTGTTTATTTGCTTTCTGTTTCTGAGGGTTTCTTCTTGCTGTACTTCCTTATTCTCTTTTTTTTCTTCTCATTCTGGGAAAGAGATCTGTAAAGGAGGTGAGTCATGTGCCATACGCACAGAGAATGGTCATGCTCACAGGCTCATTCTGCTTTCCTGTCAGGAGTTTTGAGTCAAGAAAATGCTTTTGCCTGGAAATGCATCACCAGCATAGCTGGGTCAGCAAGTCCTGAATGGACAAGCTGCTGAAATAAGATCAGATCCTTCAGTTGTCAGCTCAAATGGATTGGAAATGACAGAGCACTGAGGCAGCACCCTTTTACAAAGGGTCTTTGACCCAACAGACAGTTAGTGTTTGTTCCTCCATCTTCTAATTACCATGGTCCAGCCCTTGACATCCTCTAGCTCAGGTTCCCTTATCCCTGCCCAATCTCTGGAGGTGTTCAAGGCCAGGCTACATAGGCCCTGGGCAACTAGTAGATCTAGTAGATGGCAACGTGGCTTTCAGCAGTGGGATTGAAACTAGATAATCTTTAAGGTCCCTTCAACCCCAGGCCATTCTATGACTATATGATTCCCTGGGTAATTTGCATTGGTAGCATATCTGACACCCATGCCACAGTATGACATGCCCTGATGTCTCGGCTGGTTGTACTTTGGTGTCATCTGCAGCTCAGAAAAGCAGAGTCACGTAGTTGTGTTGGGATTGTGGAGCAGCACTGATACCTTCTACTGTCCCTCTGATCCACGCATGGAAACCTGGAAGTGAGTGCTTTGTTTGGAACCAGGTTGCTCCACAATCATATCTCAGTACCTCTCCTGCTGTCAGCATGACCCAGCTTCCTGTTCGAGGTGAAAGAGAGTAGTTTTTGATTGTGCTGAATGTGTTGGGGGACATTCCTCGGGGCTGGCCTGTGTCCGTGCAGAATGAGCCCAAGGCCAAGAAGGCCTCACAACGGTCTGCTGGCTGTTAAAGGAAAGGCACATGTCTCCAATGGAGAAGGTAGCCCTTGTCTGGGCTGTGTCCCATCTTACATGCCTTGATTCATTTTGAAGAAACTCATTTTCACCTCGCTGTGAGCTTTGCAGTGCTTTGCAAGCTGTGCTTAATTTCTGGATTAAACAGGTGACGTGTGAAACCAAAGTAAAGCAACTGAAAGTCTTCATTTTCTATTGCTGTTTGCTAGATGCAAAATAGCTCTTCCGGGCATGTTCTCAGTCACTGGTTTTCTGGCGACGAGGAGGGGAGACATGCAAATTAAAGGTCTGTAGACACTTTCCCCAGCCACCACCACTGCCTGCTGTGGTACCATGGAGAACAGCTCTGCCTCTGTGTCCTCTCCCCTCTACGCTGCCTGGAAGTACTACAGACTGCTGTGATGCAGAATAATATCTGAGTCCTTGCTCACATCTCAGAGAAACTTGACCTAGTTTCTCTGTCAACATACTTGCAGTACTGAGCTTACCTAACTGGCAGATCACAGACTGAGCAAGATTTTAAACATTAAGGCTTTTTTTCTTCTCGGAATCAAATTTAAAGAAGCATGTGGCTGACAAACAAAGCCTTATTTCTGTTTGATTTATTCTAAGCTGCCCTAGATATTTTGCTTTGCACTTCTGTTGAGCACAGTATTTTTACTGCAGGCTCATGGTAACACTGCAGAGATCCGGGGAAAACTGGGATTTCTGGATGTGCAGTAACATGAGAAGAAATTAAGCAGTGAGAAATATGCCCATGATAGTAATAAAATTATTGTGAGATTTCCGTTATGTTGGACTATGCAGAAAGAATTAATAGAATTGACATTTAAGTTAGATCTAACTTAATATTTGATTGTGATGAGATTGGAGGAGGAGAAAATATCTAATCTCAATACAGAATGCAGTCCAATTAAAGAGGTTCACATGTGGAGTAGTTACACTTTCAGCTGCGTGGGTAAAGAATGCACTTTCAACAGAAATTTCATGTTAAATTTCTGCAGTCTAAGTCTAAGATTTGGTAGGTCTAGACTGCAGAACAGTACATTTTCTGATAATGGCTCAAGGCAGGGAATTACAGCAGACCCTGCCTTTATGGAATATTTTGCCCCAAATGTTGTGTTGGACTTTATTTCAAGCAATGACATTAAATAGTGGCCCATAAAAAAGGGGAGTAAAACAGGCAATCTGCACCTAACAGCACTATTCTTCTGGAAAAATCTGGTTTTCAAAGTGTAAAGGCTATTATCCTCAAGGAGCTGGTTTTATTATACCAACATAAAGGTAACTTTGGTAGCATAGCTATCAGAATAAGAGGATTTGACAAGCAAAGCAGTCCTGAGGTAGAGGTAACCCAAGCCTCTTCTCTTATGTCATGACGCACTGCAGTATCCTCGTAAAGACACTGTATGTGACTGCAGTGCACACACAGAGTGTTGCTCAATCTTAGAGAACTTTTTCTCATGTGCAGCCTGGTTTATTTTGGAGTTTGCTGCTGCCAGGAAGTGCTGCAGCAGGGCCATGAGGTTTCTAAGGCAGATGTGGGATGCCTTCATCTAGCATTTTGCTTATTTCATCCACCACCTGATGTCAGACATGACTTCTGAGGGATATTGTCTGCAGTATGGTAATAAAGAACAGTGTCAGCAGTTATTTTATATGGTGGAGGTTATTTTGCCAGATAAACATGACTGAGTTAAGGCACAATGGGTTGTTTTTCTCCATGTTTTTGTGACAAGTCTGCCTAAGGCTATCTGGCCATGCTTCACAGCACAGCAGAAAGAACTTCTCTCTTACTCACAAATTCATCCAATTGTCCAAGTTTGTCCTTTTGTCTTGTGTTGTCCTAAGCTAAAATCATTCCCTTTTTTCTTTAAAAGACAAAAAAAAAAAAAAAAAAAAAAAAAAAAAAAAAAAAAAAAAAGAGGCAAGAATAATTGCCAGTTTGCCAGTTCCACACATGCATGTGCTCATAGTAGGACAGAGAAAATGCTATTTAATACTCACATGCATTATATTTAACAGCTGCACATTTTTAGCAAAACAGGAGTCAGACCAAAGTATAGCTCATTGTTTTTAATAAAAAGAATATCAGTCTTGCCAGATGTGCTGTATGTTTTTCTAAATGAACTAGAACAGTGTCCACAGCTGGGTATGATATGGGCTTGTGCAATAACATCACTTGTTTTTGCATGCCTGTAAATGGCAAAGAACAGACTGGTGTTTAATAGAAGACAAAAATGGTTTTCCTCATGAGAACAGAATGAATCTGATGGAAATAGAGCAAAGGCTATTTGCAGTACTGTAGATTCTACCAAGCAGTAGTTAGCCCTTGAATCAAGACATGTTTCTCCAAGCAAAGAAAAACAAGGCTGAAGTACCTTTTAGGATGGCGATTTTCATGTCACACTGCTGAAATGACACTGAAATACAGAGAACAAACAGAAAATATAAGATGGAGTTGTGTTTCTGAAAAGATTTGTTGTTCTGTTCTCCTTGCAGTTATGAATACCAAAAACTTTCAGATACATATAGTACATTGAAAACAAGGAAGGACATAGGCTTAAAAAAGTACGTGAAGCTGAACTGGCCAGATCTTCCTTATACCAAGAGATGAGGTAGGGAACACCAATGATATAGCGGCAGATCTCCACCAGGTGTAAGCTGTGACACTTGCATGTCTTGATCTTCAAGTATCATAGCTTTTCTAATGCTTTTTGTGCTTGAGACTACAAAGCCTACCTTAACACTTTAGATGTCACAGAATGGCTGAGGTTAGAAGGCGCCTCTGGATCCTTCTGGCCAACATCTACTCAAGCAGGGACACTCAGAACACGGAGCCCAGGACCACATCTGGGCAGCTTTTGGAGTTCTCCATGGAGGAGACCCCACAGCTTCTCTCAGCATCCAGTGCCAGTGCTCAGCACAACAGTGCTTCCTGATGGTCATACAGAACTTTCTGTGTTCCAGCTTGTTCCCAGTGCCTCTTGTCCTTCCAGGAGAAAAGCCTGGCTCTGTCTTCATTTCAGCCTTCTTCCAGGTATTTGTACACATCAGTGAGATCCCTTGAGCCTTCTCCACTCTAGACTAAAAAGTCCCAAATCTCTCAGCTTTTTCTCATGATGTCCCTGAGATATGCTTGAGCTCAGTTTGAATCTCATGATAAGCTGCTGTCCCAACATGATCCCTCCTTGTAACTAGTCATGCTCTTGTTTGACATCTTCATTCGCTGACAATCTCTTACATTTGCTGGGACTGAAAACAGGAATACTCTAATAGCACATCACCTCTGAAAATCTAACCAGACTCAATTTCTTTCCTGTTTGAAGTTATGATTTTCTTAAATGAAAAGGAAAGGAGAGATGTTAGGGTCAGGCAGACAGTTTGTCCTCATTGAGCAGCGTAGTCCTATGTTCAGCTGCAGAGCAGATGAGTCCTGGAAAAAGGGAATGCATTCAGGAGGAGTTCAGGTACTACTGTGCTGTAAACAAACTGCCCCTTTAAACAGCATGTTTCAGTACTGACTCTGGATAAACATCATCTTGTTTTAATCAGTTGACTTGCAAGGCAGCAGCAGCAGCAGCACCCACTACAACCACTCCAGGTCTTGATCATGACATCATATAAAAATAAATATTTCCTCTCCTTGCTGGTGCAGTGGCTCTAAGTAACTTCACAGCTTGAGGATGGATGTATTTAATTTATATATAGCTGGGTTTATGGTGTCAGTATGCTAATGTGGTTATTATAATCTTTTTTTTTTTAAAGCTATTTGCCATAAGGGTAGCCCAGGCAGGCCTGGCCTCAGTGATTTCAAAGACAGAGGAGACAAGATCCCTGCTCAGGCAGGAGCTAATTGCTTTCAGGTGGCCTCACTGCAGCCTGTCAGGGAGATCCAGGTCCTAGCTCCTTTTCTTGCACTGCCTGATTTATAGGATCAGTGTTTGCATGCTGTGTATGCCTGTGAATGCTGTTCGGTGGATGAAAAAGAAAAGTGTGTTGCTTAACAAAGATATGATTGTTTTAAAAAAATGGAGTTTTGGAGGGACATTAACCCCATTGGGCAAGAGCCAGGTTCAATATTTGGCATGGGTGAGGGTCAGGTGAGTCTCCAAACTGGGAGTTCAGACTCTGCCAAAGACAAGTGATTTAATCAAGGATTTAAATGCCTCTGTGTTATCTGAGCTCCTTCTTGTCATCAGAGACATAATTAGCAGCAATTGCAGATAACACCTCCATTCTGGTCTCTTGGGGAGCTTGGGTGTGAGATTTTCCTTGCTGTCGTATCACAGTGTCACTCCCCTCCACGGCAACTTCAAAGAAGTTTACCAGGAATCGGGGCACAGATTTAGAGACCTCAGGGGCTCCCACCCCGAGGGCTTTGCTTTGAGTGCTCAAATGTACCAGTACAAAGGAAATGCTGCTGCCCTAACCGCATGCTGCCAGGGCAGAAGCGAGCTGGACTTTCTCAGGGGAGGAAGAAAATTGGGTTATACAAGAGTTGTCTGTTCTCATTGATGCTGAAGACTGTGGATTATTTTATTTTCATATTTTTTTCCTGTGCCTTTTCATCATGGTCTGACAGATCAACCTTCAGGTTTGCTGTATCAGGACTACCTTGAGAGATGTTTGAGTCACAGAATGGATGACTCTGCCCTTCACACACCTTCATGTTTATTCTGCAAGCTGATAAATCAGTATAAGAACATTTTAAATTTGTTTTTGGGTCCTGAAGGCAGGTTTTGAAATTACTTGCATACACAGCTTTCTCCATAGTAACTTATATATCGTCCAACGCTGAGCAGAATTTTGCCTTAGGTTGTGTATGTTCCTGTTTTATGGCAATGATAGACAGCAATGAGAAAACCCACTAATATCTCTTTAGAGCAAATGTATCATAATTGTAGGCCATGGCAAAATAAAAGTCTCTAAAACAACCAAACTAGGCATAACCTGAACTTCTCAGAACTCAGTAGTTGCCAAACACAGAGAGTGAATTTCTCCTGCACAACTAGTAGGCCAGTGTGATAGAATGCCTCATCCCCAGAGATATTCAAGGCCAGGCTAGATGAGGCCTTGGGCATCCTGATCAAGTGCTTAATCTAGTGGCTGGCAGCCCTGCCCATGGCAGGAGGTTGTAACTAGATGATCTTTGAGGTCTCTTCCAAACCAAGCCATACTATGATTCTATGAAAACTACCAAAGAGTAGACATATTACTTTAGTTTTGCTGTAGATACTGCTCCATAAGGCTTTTCCTACTCTTTTTTTTCTCTGTACTGCAACAGTTGTGTATCCTCTGAATATTAGCCTAGGCATCTTACACGTGTTCCCATTCAATGTGCAATAGCACAATACATTTCTAATATTGTTTTTGGTGCCTATAATTATCGCTCATTGTATTTTTTGTCCAGAAGACCATCCCCTTTTGAACAGTCTTGGAGTGGATCTGTGCATCTCAAGGATGTTTTCTATCTTCTTTAAATTTAACTCTTGACAACTATTTAGTCTGTAGAATCATAGAATCATAGAATCACTCAGGTTGGAAAAGACCTTAAAGATCATCGAGTCCAACTATGACCTAACCATAAACTTTGTTGGAGAAATAAGTCCATCAAGTTATCCACTGAGCTTGAAAAGAAAAAAAAGTATGGTAATCAAATATGAGAAATAGCCCAAGTTGCAGATCAGTGTACAGGAATATCCCTGTTGCCCAAGTTAAAAAAAATGCTTGTGGCTTTAACAAGCTACACATTAAGGTTGATACTTTAAACACCTTTACAGTGAGTGTATAATTTCTTCTAAATACTGTAAGAAAGTGAAGTATGAAAACATTTTGAAGGAAAATATACAGTGAACAAAATAGAAATCTGTAAGGAAACATAAGCTGAATAATGGAACAAATGTACTGCTTGAGAGGTAATACATGATAATGTTGTTAAGGACCATGCCATGGAATCATAGAATCCTTAGAGTTGGAAGGGACCTTTAAAGGCCATCTAGTCCAACTCCTCTGCAACAAACAGGAACATCCACTGCTATGTCAGGTTGCCCAGGGCCTGATCCAGCCTCACCTTGAAAGTCTCCATGGATGGGGCATCAACCATATCTCTGGGCAGCCTGTTTCAGTGCCTCACCACCCTCATTGTAAAAGATTTTTTCCATATATCCAATCTAAATCTCCCCTCTTAGTTTGAAACCATTTCCCTTTGTCCTATCACAACAGTCCTTGCTAAAGAATCTGTTCTTTCTTTCTTATAGTCCTCCTTAAAGCTAATAATTTTTAATTGTTTATCTTATTAGTTCATTATTTTAAAATGAGTTGGGTAGTTCTGTGACGTCTTGATTTCACACTGTGTACTAACATGACTTTTTTTTCTCTTAGGTATCTTTGTATTTTTGTAACAAAAAATAAGTGCAGTGTTACAGTGTACAGATCCAGTTCTTGGATCCATCAGTGACAGCTCTCTGAAACTGAGAAAGTCAATAAAATGTTGGGCATCATCAAGAAGGATATTACAAACATGGCAAAGAGTCATTTTGCTATTATGTTTTTGGTGCTCCTACCCCTGAGTCTTGTTTGTGATCACAGTTTCTACTGAAGGCTTCAAAGAGTTAGGGAAACTACTGAGGCAGGCAACCAATATAAGCTGGAGAACCTGCATTATGAGGAGGCACTGGGACTTTTCTATCTAAACAGAAGTCTGAGGGGGAATCAGATCAGGATTTACAAATGCAGAGAGGTGGTAAGCAGTGTGACTGCAGAACTGATAATGACTGCATCCCATAATACTGGAACTACTGGGTAGTCACTGAAATCAGTGTAGGAACTTTTAAAAACATACAGAAGAAAAATTGCTTTACATAGGGCATAGTGAACTTCTGGTGTAGCTGCTATGGTAGACAGTGAAACAGTCCATGAATAGCAACCAGAGGGGACAGGCACAGATATGTGTTAAACATTTCTATTCCAATGAATGCAGAGGTTGGGGAAGTATTAGGGGAAAAATCTACAGATAGTATCTGGCTTGTGTGTTCTCCCTAAATAGCATCTCTTATCATCAATGATGGAGGAGACAGATGGCAGGTCTGACACATCAGGGCATTTTTTAAGAGCTGATGCTCTTATGCAGAGACAGCTGATTTATTTTGACTTTTGGTGATGGAGTTGGCAGAGACCTCCAGAGGTCTCACAAAGCAGGGCCAGCTTCAATGTTGCATCAAGGCATCTCTTGTCCTTTTGCTGCACACCTCAGAGAAGTCTGGGTTCATTTTCTCTGTAGTGGTCCTCTAAGGAATATAATCATTCAGCATACAGTATAAAAGTGATGTAATTTTATTTCCACATGTATTTCAGCAATAGGCTGTGACATTTCATTAATACAAGCTTTCTGTGCATGAGTAGATACAAGTGCTCCCTTCCCGTCTTATTTCTCCATAGGATTTTCCCAGCGGAAGTGTTGAGTGAATAACTCATTTCCTTGGAAAATGCACACTCATTATATAGGAAATTCCTACAGAAACATAAAGAGGAACCTCAGATCTCAGAACTATTTCCTCTTTTCTCCCAGACTTCTGCTATAAAGGTGGTGAGAAAACAAAGAGTGATTCTGATCTGTTCCATAACCAACTCCCCTGCATCTTGGAAATGATGATGAATGTGCACAGCCTGGTTCATAGCACGTGCAGAGAGAAAACTGGCAAAGAGATTTTTTTAAATAATGCTCTGACAAGGGAGAAGTGGAGTGGCACCATCTGAGGCCCTACTGACGTATCAGTGCAAATAGGAGCTCAGGGTGGCTGGAGAAAGGGGAACATGTAAGTAGACCACAGATCATGTCCCTCAAGGATAAAAGACTTTTTATGTCCTCTCACTCTATGAACACACATATAGACTTCTGCAGAAAAAGATCACATAGTCCCAAGGACTGTAGGGAAAAATGAAAATTAAACTTTGTTGTGGTTCTCATTAGACACTGCAGGGCAGTGAGAAGCAAATATAGCAAAATTCCGCTTTCTGTGCTTTCAGTGCTTTCAGGCACTAGGGACATTTTGCAGGGAGCCACAGCCATGGCAGAATTTATACATTCATCACTGGATATAGCAGCATTTTAGTGCTGCTGGACCCCTTGGCTGTATAAAACCCATGCAGATGATTACATAGGGTCCAGTTACACAGGAGACAGAAGGTGAAATGACGAAAGCACTGTGGGTAGCTAACCCAGGCAACCACAGTAGAGAGGCAGGATTTGGTGTATCTGTCCTTGGATAAATGGTATTCAGCCTGTTGGTGTACACGGAGGCCAAACAACCACATGGATGCCTGTACCAAGCATCCAGATCTCCAGCCTTATGGAGAATTGCTATTTGCTGGAGCAGAAGGCAGGACGTTATTGTCAGAATTTTGAGAAACGTGGAATTACTGCAGAAGTGCAGATATTCCTCTCAGAGCTCACATTCATTGCAGAGCGGTGCTACTGGAAGTAGTAACTTGTTCTGTAAGTATGCCTAACGGACTAGAGTGAAGAATGCTATTTAAAACCATGCTAGCTTCCAAATTGTCCCTTGGCAACTAAAGAAAAACCTCCAGAAGTTGCCATATCCTCGTTCTTTTATTAGTCCTCTTAATATTCAAACGAAGAGAATCTTTTCCAGAGCTGCTACTCAGCCTGCCCAGCTTGCATAAGCTTTGTGGACTTCAAAGCAGATGCAACAATTTATTGTGGTTCTCCCTACAGATATTTTGTAAGAATGAACAACTATTCTAGCTGGAAAACACTTGTCTTATAAAGATTCTAAGATATTTCAGATAGCAGAACACTCCAGATTATCTCTTTTTTGTAGATTTACCTTCTTCCTTGTCTTGTCCTTTCACAGTTTAAAACTTGGAAACAAAATTTCTTTTGCTATTGAGTTCATTTTCCGTTTAGAAGCACTGACTGCTTTTTTCCCTCCCTCATTGAAACTGCATAGAGGAGCTGGGAGGAAGGAAGGATAGTTTTGTGGTTACAGCTTGTATTTGGCAGCTGGGATGCCAGGGCTCTGCTGCAGCTCCTGATCCCAGTTTTAATGTGATGTGGAATAAACGGTACAACTTGCTTCATCCTGCAACTGCATCCACTGACTGGAGTAAAAAAAATGATTATCTGATTACCTCCTGAAATGAGAACATCCATATTAGAAGATAAAACATGCAGTGAGGGTAATTATTTGCCCTAGATTTGGAAATCTGGGGTCTCATTCTGGTGAGAGTGCATCCTGAAGAGCTTGAGATTTCATTTCAAGGTGTACAGTCCAGACTACTTTAGGTCCATATCCTCTGCATCTATGGATATGGGTGACTGTTATTGTGCATTCAGAGCAGCTACCTTAAGGAGGAATGTAGCTGTGGCAGATCTTGTTTTAGATACTCAAGCTCTTCATACCACCTAAGGTAGGTATGGAGAGCTGGGACTTGGGCAGAATGTTCTCAGAAGCCAGCCAGGTGAAGCCTCACCTCTCACTGGTGAGGATAAATTACTTCAGGCATGGGAGTCTCATTCTGGAGCTTCCCCGGAGGAAGTAGGCATGAGTTGCAGCACAGCACGGTGTCATATGAAAGAGGAGGTACTCTGCTCCAGTAGCGTGTGAGTGGTAATTCACATCATTCAGCAAATTTGTGTTGTATTTTACAAATAGAAGGGTACTTCATACTAGAGAGGTTGAAGACGTGCCATCCTAGAAGGCTCTGCTGTGATTCTCTTCTGATTAGCAAGAGACAGCATCTCAAAATCACACCCTTAAACTGGTAATAAGGAAATGCATCACTATGGACTTTTCTGTTGCCTGCCATAGTGACAACTCTTCAAGCTGCTAGAAATTAGTAGGAGGAAAGTTTCTCTTAGGGTTTTGTTTCTTAATATCACACTCTAACGTCTGCTTGCTTTTCAAGCTGCACTCTGAATACTTTCCTCCTTTTTGCCCTCCTTAGACCTTTGTGGACTTAGAAAACTCCTCAAACCCTTTCTACATTCTTTCTGGGCGAGAATATTTAGAGCTTTCAGTAATCTTAAATTAGTCATTTTTGGTCACTTTTTGTTGTTGTCCTTTTCTGAATTTCCCTCTGATTTGTCAGCACTTCTTTTCTCCATTGCAGCTGTAATGATATCTAGTTTATACACCAGGGAGAAGAATCATTCAGGAGTTATTGCTCTCACCCTTGATCACCAAACACCAAAGTAGAGACACCTTCCCAAAGGATCTCTAATTAAAAAAGCAGAGGTGCAAAGTGCTACACAGACCTTTATAAATGATTCTGAGATTGCAATGAAAACTAATGATGCGACTGAGATAAGGTTGCTGAGCTTCACACACAGAGTGAGCTCTGAAGGCAATAGAGAGAAATGGAGATTACTAATAGTGAAAGAAGGAGAGAAGAGATGGAGATTTGCTTGGGTTTGTGATGAAGATGCCAATCTGTTTTGGTATTTGGGCAATTATAGTGGAGCACAAACAAACTGTGGTTTTGGTGGAATGTGTGTAAATAGTACTTAAAAGCAGAGCCCAGGATGCTGCCAAGGGACCGGGATGGTCTCAGCTCAACGAGGTAAGGAGGTGCGGAGACAAGAGAGGCACAAGCATGTTTGCTTGGCTCCTCCTGCTTTCAGTTTGCCTTTTTCTGCAGTTGTCTAGGACCACAGAAACCATCTGTCACATGTTTGTGACATGCAGGGACAGAGCTGTGTTCCTGGGAGTGGGGTTTGTTTTTACAGGCTTCCTGATGTCCTTAAACTGGTTGTTTTTTAAACTTTTCATTTTCTATTGTTCACTGTTTCTTTAAGAGGAAAGCTATCTCTGTAGTTGCCATGGAAAGCCCTGCATATCTCATGAGACTGAATTGCAGAGTATATAGCACAGCCGCAGAAAAGATCTGGAAATATGCTTACCCGAGAGCTGCAGTTCTTAGGAGCTTGGCAGACTTGTAAACAGAGATGTCCCAGCTAGGAAAGGGGATTTCTTTTCCCCAGGCAGATGATGTGGGTATGGGGCTGGGATAGCACCTGGAAATTCTTTGCCTTCACTTAGGGGCAGGGGAGCACTGTGGAGCAGCTTGGAAATGTGTGTAAGGCATGATGCCATCACTGTTCAGGCAGTGACCAAAGCCCAGACAGGGGGCATCAGTTAGTACTGGAAATTCACAGCAGCCTGGAAATGAAGCAGATCTCGACATGGTTATGAATTTGTTTGAATTTGGGTTGTAGGAAGTGAGGCCTATGCAAGGCACTTTCCTGCCCAGTGCGCTTGCGCATTACCAAAGACCTGGCTGAAGGTATGGCCAGGCCAAAGGCCTTTCTTGTCGTGGAGTCAGGCTGGAAATCACCTCCCACAAAGCAATTTGCTCCAGAGAATTTGTCTTAGCTCTCATGGTTCCTCCTGCCTGCTCAGTGCTTCGGGATGGGGCTCAGCACAGGAAACCTCCTCCTGATGCAGCTCTGTGGGGCCTGGTGGGGCTGGAGTAGGGGTCAGTGGCTGCCTTTGCATCCTGCTCCCCTCCACTGGGTGATAACTCCAAAGCACTGGCAACAAAAATGCACACAAAAACATGTACAAGCTCTGCTGCTCTGACCGCCAGCTGAAGAGCTGATTCCCACACCTTCCTCTAATCTAAAAACCACAGTTTCCCCTCACTCCAGCTGCCAACACCTACAAGTTTCCCCACAACTTCCTTAGCACAATGCCGTGTTTCATACAAAAGTGAGACTTGGAAGAGAAAATCAATTGGGATGAATATTGAATTAAAGATAGTGCATTGATTAAAACATCCCTTTCTTGTATTTATTTATTTTTTTAAGCCTATTAAAACTACCTCAGTTAATGGCAATATTAAGGGGTCTGGAACAGAGCTGAAGCCAAGCTCTGCTTTAAGACTCCCAAACTGTCCTCTAACTGTGCCAATTTTTTTTTAAGTGAACATTACTGGCTTATTTTTCCAACCCAGGAGTTAAAGAAAAGGTTCAGGAGTATTTAAAAAAAAAAAAAAAAAAGAGAGAAAAAAGGCTAAACGTTAGTGCCTAAGCAATCTCTTTCTGAGACTGGATTCACTAATGTTTTGGTCTATCTACTCTGCATGCCAAACAAAATGTAAAGTTAATGCATGCACATATTTGCACAAGTGAAGTCTGGAGACATCAAATCCCTTTCCTAGTTTGTGAAGCTATTAGAAAATTCCATACAGACAGAGCAGTTGTACGGCCTTCTCTCCTGTCTGTTGTATGGCTGTCTCCAAACACTCTATGTCACAAGTTTCCAAACAGCTCTTTTTGCTGAAAGTCTACCAAAAATGACATTTTCTAAAAATGTTGCCTAAGATAATTGAGCCATGCAGCTAGGGACAGACAATATAACCTGGTTGCCCTTCACACAGATCTTATGCCCCTGGAAGCTGTTTGAGATGCCTCTTGTGTCCACTGAAGCATGAATCAGGGACAAACAAGAGTTTTGAAGAAGACCGGTTTGCTAAGAAAAAAAATATGACTTCTAACTTCTGCAGCACAGAATGCTTTGCACACATCAGAAAACTCCATATGCAAAGGAGCAACACACAAACTACCTCTGCAGGGGTGTTAGGAAGTCACTGAAATTGCTTGGAAACGATGGCAGTGTACCCACTTACTGTTACTACTCCTTTTCTTAAGCCAGCTGCTGAACTCTGCTAGATCCTTTACATGAACACAAATGTCACATTGTGGCTTAGCATCTCCTCAGCCCACATCAGTTCCTGCCCCAGCTCTCTTTCTCCTGCAGGAGGGAGGCTGTAGCAAATGCTTTGGTGAAAAACAAACTTATCATTCCTGAGCTGAGCTGACCAGGTCTTTGTTCTGGCACTTCTTCCATCCACATCTAGGCCACAGATGCTGGTTTTGGCCCTGAATTCCCTGTAGGTCCTAAAATCTCCAAGGTGCTTTTTAGACCCCCCTCTAACCCCCTATAAAATCTCGGGAATAGCTGGCCCAGATTCTGAACATGAAGGGACTATGTCATTTACTGTTTGAAGACTCGGTTTCTTCTCCAGACTGAACATTCTACCACTTCTAGAGCCCTAATTTCTTCTTAAGGGCTTTATCCCACTTTTGGATGTGGATGTTCTTAGCCAGATCTCAGCAGGCATGAAAAATTTCTCCAAAAGAGAGGTTGGGCACTGGAATGAACTGCCCTGGGAGGTGGTGGAGTCACTGTCCCTGGCAGTGTTCAAGAACTGTGTAGAAGCAGTACCTGGGGACATGGTTTAGTGGGCAATATTGGTGGTAGGTAGATGGTTGGACTAGATGACCTGGAGATCTTTTCCAACTCAATGATTCTGTGATATTATGACCTCCTTCCCCTGGAATTCCAGATCATTCTAGGACCATGCCATTCTGTGTCAGGCTACCTCCCACAAGTGCATTTCCATTAACCATAAAGCAGCGTTTCTATGGGCTTGGGAGGAAGGACAACAAAACTCTTAACATACTTGTTCTGTTTTAAGCAGACAGATTTTAACCAATGTGCAGCTGTTATGTGACATCTCACCAAAGTGCCCCAGGCTCAGTGTCACCAGCTGGAAGGTGGGCGATTGGGCAGAGGGGGCTGGATACTGTGTCTCCTCCAAGGATCATTTATTATTAGCTTTTGGAAAATGAGAACAGAATGAGCGCCTCATGGCAATTTACTTTCATTTCTAATGAGTTTTACAAAGGAAATGCTTTGGATTGATCTTGATAATATGACAGCATTATGAATGAGGCCTGAAAACTGTCTCCAGAAGTGCTTTAAATTTAAGAGGAAACAGAAACATGCAAATATTATGAAAACAATATCATCGTGTGCTTTGAAAGCTATTCGTGTGGAAATTATTTTGTGTTTGAGGCCTTGGCTTTGTCACCACAAAATCATACATAGTAGCTGGAGGTAATGCTACATGCAGCACGAGCCATAGGTTCACCTTTTCAGGTGCAGCCTCAGTCTGCAAACCCTTCCAAATTGAGAGTTTTCCTTCCTTCACATTTCAGTAAATCCCCTTCCTGTCTCTACCTGCTGGCCACAAGCTCAAGGCCATCACATTTACATCCAAAATTTTTCCTGATAGAAGCCTCTGGATGGCAAGTATTTTTGACCACATTTAAAGCCTTTTTGCTGACTTGTGATCATGGTTCAGCTGCTCTCTTCTTTTAGCATCACTGATAACACCTTGGTAACACCAGCAGAAATTAAAGTCTGACAGCTGCCTTACCAGAAGCATGCTGCTTGGTGGAAAAAAGCTTCGAATGCTGTATGTGAAAAAAAAAACCACATTACTTTTGGCATGAATTTTCACACCAGAAGCCAATTGCCACTCAAATGCAGATGCAGAAATTGCCAGAACAAACCTAACTGTAGTACTTGGGAGGTGTTTTATATTTTTCTTCCTAACTGGGTCCACGTGTGTTGAATTGTTCAAGGAAAATTCATGGCATTATGAAATATGGCAGTAACGCATTCTGCTGATCATCAGTCTCCAGCTTGCTGTTTTGCTTTGTTGTTTATACTCTCAGTAGCATTAAACTAAATGAACAACGTTGCACATAACAGTTATCCTCTTCTGCAGTTCCTGGATACATCACATACATAAACTGGCTGATTATTGTTTAGTAAGGCAGCACTAATATGTTAAAAAAAAGAAGTAGAAGGAAATTAGGTCAGGATTAAAGAAAATGTTTCTAAATACTTAAAATAAATTTTTTTATCAACCTAGAGACTTTTAGGATTTTTAATCTAAAAATCATATTTATTATTTTGTCTATTTATTTTGGTCTTTCTATATAACCATATATAGATATTTTTCTGAGTTCCTGAAAATATTTTTGTGAAAAAAAGTTCTTTTATCATTTATAGCAGTTATTACAAATGGGATAACTGAGAGATGAATAATCTTGCAATAAAATACCATCCTCTAGTGTTCCCCTCCTATAGTAGTTTCTTCACTGGTAACATGAAGATAACCACAGAATTATTCATTTGACAAGTACTTTGTAATTTACCAGCATATACATGGCACACACACAGCCCTACCTAAGAACTGAAAAGTGCAGTTGTTACCAGCAGTGCTTGAAGAATAGACGAAAAGCAAATGGTGTGGGATTGGGTAAAAGCAGTAGCTAAAGGAAAGGTGGAGGGTAGCTCTTTGCATGTGTTTAGACACGGTTCTCTTGCAGGGACTGTGCGCGCACATGCACTTTGCAGAAAACTGAATCAACCAAATCAAACTCATAGAGTCCAACAGCCCATTCCAGTTTCATTTGCTACCAAAAATGCATTTGTGTGTCTTCCTAGGATGAACTGCCTAGATAGAAAAGTCAATTAAAGGACAATTCCCAACTATTGTGTGATTTTTATCTTTATTTACCTGTGAAATGCTCTATTGGCAGGTGGCAGTCAAGGGAACTTTTCTGCTTGATCTCATAAGTAAACCTGTACCCTGACAGGCAAAAGAAGAAATCAACAAGCTCTGACACTGAGCCACTGAATATGGAGGCCTGGAAAGAGGAAAGTATTGTTATTATCAGCAAAGATCTCTTGCTTTCTCAGACATTAGTGATGGCCTTGGTTATATATTGTTGGCAGACAGTTTGATTGCATATAAAAACGCTGAACACCAGCAGAACAGTAGGTATTTGCCTGTTGAGGTTCAGGTTATCTTGTTTCCCAAAATAGTTATGTTACCATAGGGAAAGAAAAGGAAGAAATTTGCAGGCAGAAATGGTTAAAATGCATGTTTGAGCAAAGCGATATCTTCTGCTCTTCTGCTCCCGCTCTGTCCATTAAGCTGCTGGCTGTGTTTCTCTCATCACCTGGCTGCTCGAGCACGCTAATAGGATGCTCTGGAAGCGGCTCTCACTCACTGCTGTGCCAGTGAGGTAGCACAGTGCCAGCTAACTCAACCCTGGCTTTCATCCGTGAACTTTCTGGGGAAAATCTGAAAGCAGCCTTGCACCTCATTGCGATGTATTCCTGAGTCAAAGTAAGCTGAGATTTTGGTGAAAATAATTGCTTGCTATTTTGGCATTGGTTCACTTTATCTTTCTAAAGTATTCCCTGGAAAAAAAATATCCACTCTTTCAAAAACTTAGGAAAGAACAGAGAACACAGTGAAGAACCTGCATTAATGTTTGACTCAGTAGCATTGATTCTGATTGAGGCCAATCATAGAAACAAACAAACAAACAAAAAAACAACAGCCATGAGAAAGATCTTCTGTTGAATTAACTAAGAACCCACCATGAAGTTCATACTGGCTTTGTTTTTCACGTTGGGTTAAAGCTTGGCTTTGGGATGGCAAACATCTGTCATCAAGTTAAGCAGATGATTACTTGTTCTGGTCTAAAGCTTGTCAGGATGAAGTTAACCTGACCACAATTTTTTTTTTAAAGAAATCTGAGATTGCACATGGATTTTCTATCAAATAAGTATTTTCCATTACACAGCTGCAGTGGTCTTTATTTGGTACCAGAATTGTTTTATTGTCAGATCTTGTTTTCAATAATTTATGTGCTCTCTGTATTTTTTCCATGCAGTTCACAGAGGTTCTAATTTTCTCTAAAAGCTGAAAGCTTTTGGTACAAGTGAAGAACATTCCACTTTGCTTACTCTTATGGTAGTAGCTCTGCATGGTTTGAAAAATGGCTTTGCAAACTCATTAGTCCAGGAGTAGTAGAATGGGTGGAGAATGACTTGAAAGCAGCTCTGTGGAGAAAGGTTTGGGGGTGTTGATTAATGAGAGACTCAACATGAGCCGGCAATGTGTGGTTGCAGCCCAGAAGGCCAACTGTGTCCTGGGTTTCATCAAGAGAAATTTGACCGAGCAGATCAAGGGATTTGATTCTGCCCTCTGCTCTGCTCTCGTGAGGTCCCACCTGGAGTACTGCACCCAGTTCTGGGGTCCCCAGCACAAGAAGGACGTGGAGCTGCTGGAGCACGTCCAAAGGAGGGACACAAAGATGATCAGAGAGCTGGAGCATCTATCCTGTGGGGACAGGCTGAGAGACTTGGGGCTCTTCAGCCTGGAGAAAGCTCAGGAGACCTTGTAGTGGTCTTCCAGTACCTGAAGGGGGCCTACAGGAAAGCTGGGGAGCGACTTTTTATAAGGGCATTTAGTGACAGGACAAGGAGAAATGGCTTTAAACTGGAAGAGGATAGATTTAGACTAGATGTTAGGAAGACATTCTTTACTGTGAGGGTGGTGAGACCCTGGAACAGGTTACCCAGGGTTGTTGTGGATGACCCCTTTCTGGAGGCATTCAAAGCCAAGCTGGATGGGGCTGTGAGCAACGTGGTCTAGTGGGAGGTGCTACAGGCAGGGGGTTGGAACTAGGTGATCTTAAAGGTCCCTTCAAGCCCAAAGTATTGTATGATTCTATGATTTGTGGAAGCTGTAAGCATCATTAAAAGCTGTGATAATCATAGACTCATAGAATCTTTTGAATTAGAAAGGACCCTTAAAGGTCGTCTAATACAACTCCCTTACAATGAACAGGGATACCTACAGGTAAATGAAGCGCCTTTACCACCTTTGTGGGCAACGTGTTTCAGTGCCATAATCCTTCCTGTGAAGTGATGGAAATTCTCTATTTCAAGACTGTCTCTGCTATTTGAGAGAGAAGGACGGGTGGAAACAGATACTGACTCGGTGTTGTGGGCGTCCCCCCCCCAGACCATGCTCGGCTCCCCAGGTGCCTCTGTGGAATAGATTTGAGGCCCTGGAACCCGAGGAAGAGGTGTGTGCAGGTGTGGAGGGAGGCCCATCCGTGAGGGTGCCTTGGGGAAAGCGGTCACCCCCGCGCCTCAAGACTTCCTCCACCCGGAAGGATAGAAGGGTGGTTGTCATAGGTGACTCCCTGCTGCAAGGAACCAAAGGCCCTATATGCCAGCCCGACCCTATCCGCAGAGAGGTGTGCTGCCTCCCTGGGGTACGGGTCAGGGACATTGCTAGGAGACTTCCCAGACTGATCTGCCCTTCTGACTACTATCCACTATTGATAGTACAGGCTGGCAGTGAAGAAGTTGGTGAGAAAAGCCTGAAGGCTATCAAAGATGACTTCAGGGGACTGGGGCGGGTAGTTGAAGGAGCAGGTGCAGGTGGTTATATCATCTGTACCTTCAGTGGCAGGAAGCGATACTGGGATGAGCCTAAAATCCCATCTCTTGAACAAATGGCTTAGGAGTTGGTGCAAACGCAGGAGTTTTGTTTTTTTTGATCATGGGGCAGTTTACTCGGCACCTGGCATGATGGCTGCAAATGGAAGCAGCCTGTCTCCATGGGGAAAGAGTGTTCTAGCCGAGGAACTGGCGGGACTTATTGACAGGTGTTTAAACTAGATATGAAGGGGGAATGGGACAAAATGAGGACTGCTGGGACTGGGGGGCAGTTCAAGGCTCCAAACAGAACTTGATGGGTGGAGACAGTGGAGTTCAAAGGCTTGGAGAGGGGTGGGGGGATGCTGCTTCTCTTAAGTGCCTGTATACTAATGCGCGTAGCATGGGAAATAAACAGGAAGAGCTGGAGTTTTGCGTGTGGTCGCGAGGTCATGATCTCATCGCGATCACGGAGACGTGGTGGGACAGCTCACATGACTGGAATGTTGTCATGGAGGGCTATGTGCTTTTTAGGAAAGATCGGCTGGCTAGGCGGGGTGGTGGAGTTGCTCTTTATGTGAGAGAGCAGCTAGAATGTATTGAACTTCACTTGGGGGAGAGTGATGTAGCAGTGGAGAGCTTATGGGTGAGAATCAAGGGGCAGGCTGGTAAGGGTGACACTGTTGTGGCTGTGTACTACAGGCCCCCTGATCAGGATGAGGAGGCTGATGAGGCCTTCCAAAAGCAACTGGATGTAGCGTCACGTTCCCAGGCACTGGTGCTTATGGGGGACTTCAATTATCCAGATATTTGCTGGATGACCAACATGGCCAGGCACGCACGGTCCAGACGGTTCTTGCAGTGAGTTGAAGACAACTTTCTGATGCAGATGGTGGAGGAACCGATGCGGGGAGGGGTGTTACTGGACCTTATTCTCACCAACAGGGATGGACTTGTTAAGGATGTAAAGGTTGGGGGCAGTTTGGGTTGTAGTGATCATGAGATGGTGGAGTTCAAGATCCTGAGTGGAAGAAGCAAAGCAATAAGTAGGATTGCTACCCTGGACTTTAGGAGAGCCAACTTCGATCTCTTCCAGGACCTACTTGGAGCTATCCCGTGGGCTCGGGTGTTAGAAGGTAAGGGGGCCTGTGAGAGCTGGTCAGCATTTAAACAGCTCTTCTTCCAAGCTCAGGATCGGTGCGTCCCTGTGAGCAAGAAATCGGGGAAAGGTGGCAGGAGACCTGTGTGGATGAGCAAGGAGCTCATACGCAAGCTCAAAGGAAAGAAGAAGGTCCATGAAATGTGGAAAAAGGGTCTGACCACTTGAGAAGAATATAGGAATATAGTCAGGGCCTGCAGGGATGCAACGAGGAAGGCTAAAGCCCGCCTGGAATTGAATCTGGCTAAAGTGATAAAGGATAATAAAAAAGGCCTCTTTAAGTATGTTAACAGCAAAAGGAAAACTAGAGAGAATGTGGGCCCCTTACTAAGTGAGGGGGGGGTTCTGGTAACGGGGGATGCTGAGAAGGCAGAGATACTGAATGCCTTCTTTACTTCTGTCTTCAGTGAAAAGGCAGGAATCCCATAGCCTGGAGGTTAGGGAGAGGGTCTGGGGAATGGGAGACTTCCCTTTAGTCAGGAAAGAGGACGTGCGTGAGCGCCTAGGCAGTACTAAGGTCCACAAGTCCATGGGACCTGATGGGGTGCATCCACGTGTGCTGAGGGAGCTGGCGGAGGTCATTGCCGAACCGCTCTCCATCATTTTTGAGAGGTCTTGGATAACAGGGGAGGTCTCTGAAGACTGGAGGATAGCCAATGTCACTCCGGTCTTCAAAAAGAGCAAGAAGGAAGATCCGGGTAATTATAGGCCTGTCAGCTTCACCTCCGTCCCTGGAAAGGTGATGGAACAGCTTGTGCTGGATACCATCTCCAGACAACTGGGAGAAAAGGAGTCTCCTTCTCTGGAGATATTCAAGTCTTGCCTGGACGCCTACCTGTACGACCTGGTGTAGCCTACTTTGGCAGGGGGGTTGGTCTCGATGATCTCTAGAGGTCCCTTCCAACCCCTACAATTCTGTGATTCTGTGATTCTGTGATTTTTCTCTATCATTAAATCACTTAAAAAGACAAGCAGAATATTGCTTCTAATTTTTCTGGAATACAGTTGGTTCATTTATCACAACATTTTCCTTTTCCTCTTGTTTGATTTTGTTCCATGTCTGTCTTGATTGCATGGGTTACGCACTTCTATGGGCCGTCCTTCGACTAGTACTGTCACAAAAACTCCAGCTCAATCCTTCTTCAAGTACAGCTTCAGATATTTATAATATAAAACAAAGGTTATGTTGTGTGTGCTAGCCACTGTTACAATTTCTACCCAGTACTCACAGTGTTGAGTAGAATCAAAGAATGAAGAAATACATATTTTTTACTAGATATCCTATGCTATTCTGTAAACCATATGCAATTATTTTTATTTATTTATATTTAAGATTTTCTCCGGCAGCATTTATTTTTCATTTTCACAAGAAAACTCTTTAGGAGAAGGTGAGCAGAAACCCAGCTTTCTACAGATGATACCATAGTAACATTTAGCAAGATGTTAGGATTTGGGCAGACTAAGAGACCATGTTGTTCTCAATCTGAATCAGTCTTTGGGGTTCCTCACTTCCAAGCAATGGTGAAGGAGCATCACCAAGGATGATTATTAAGTTATAGAGGACAAGGATGCACTTCCACCACTGTACAAGCTCACACAACAGTCCAGATCAAGATGTTTTCTCAGAGGAAACATGAAGACCCACGCCATATTTCCAAGACGCCTGTTCTGGTGTTTCCTCACTGGCTAGAGGCAACCTCCTGGCCTTGATCCTTTATAAAGGAAAGGTAGCACAGAAAGTAGAAGTTCCTGTACTCATGGGAACACAGTGAGATCTTATTGAAGGTGTCGGGAAACCACCATGATGGAGAAAAGCACACACTTTTGAGACTGGCAGATATTCCTCAGGACACATCTGAATGTTGCTTTATTCATTATCTGACAAATCGTTGATGCTACTGAATTTCCTCTGCTGCTTACTCAGGGTAGCACAGACTGAGTCAGAACATTTTGCATTTTTTCTCTGTCATGCATCTTGCCAAAGTATTTTAGAGAACAGTTAATGTTCACAGCACTGCTCAGGCGTAGCATCCAGAATGGGAAGACAAGCATGCTGGATAGGAACTGACTTTTCAAAAACAGACTAGTATAATTTCATGGCCGGGTAATTTAGATGCCCAGATCCAGAGAAAATCTCAATCTTGATTGCCAGTACTCTCATTAAGGATTATTTTCATCATGGAGAAAAGCACGACTGAGTGGAAGTGGGGTCTTACTGACTGGTTCACTCTGTTGAATCCCTACCTGGGGAGTAAAAGCTGTAGCTTTTCCTGCAGAGAGATGTCATTCTTTTCATTGACTCTCAGCAATCTCGTGTGCAATTTAGTTGCTTGGAAACATCCTGTTGAGACCTAGCACCTTCTGGATAGAAGAATCAATGCCTCATGCAGGGCACTGAATGGGAGAGAAAAATCCTTATCACTTAGTGTCTCTCTTTTACCACTTTACCACTGGGTAATAGGTAAAATATTATTTTAAAAGGAAATGCCAGGACTGGGATGATGAAATAACTGGAGATGAGAGAAGCAAAGAGAGCTAGGCTCTGGAATGATCATCTGCAATCTTCCACCCCACTGCCTTCCACTTATCTCTGTGGCTGCAGGAAATGGGATGCAAAACATCAAGGCAAGTTAAGAGGCTGAAAGGGCTAAAAACTGGAACATCTCTGGAAATTTCAGAAATGTTATATAAGGCTGATACCAAGATGTTGACAGAAAGGAAATATTCATTTGTCATTCTCCCTAGAAACATTTCTAAAGAACAGATTTCCCCTTCACAGGAAAGCAAGAAGACAAATATAATTCTCTGTGGAAAACAAAACGAAAAATCCTTCAGATAAGCCTGGAGAACACTGGAGCTAAGTTTTGTATTGTGAAAATCGGGGTTCATAAGCCTACTCTATGGCTGGTTTTTTGTACTGCAGTGAGTGTGGTGTCATTTGGTTAAACTGTAGGGTAAAATCCCAGACCTGTAGACGTAAGTGGCAAAACTTCTATTTACAGCTGTGCCAAGGACGCCATCCTCACGTCAACCCATGTGAAACACTGATCCCATGTATGTTGTTTCTGAGCACTGTATGGGGTCTATGGGTGCAGGTGGAGATGTATGGGATGTAGGGACTGCTGGAGTGGCTGTGGGGTTGTGCTCTGTGCACAGCTGATGTGTGATGGTGCGGGCACTGCAAAAATAGTGCTGGAAGCATGGTGAGAATGCAGTCAGTCTTGTCAGCACAGGGACTGTTGCTCATCATAAGTGGGCCCTATGGGTCTGATTTCTTGAAAGCAACCTGAAAGCAAGTTGTAACCTCAGAATCAGAAATGATGAAGCCTAAATTCTTCTTCTGCCTTGAGGCTTACTGATATTTATTTCTTCATGTTGGTTCAAGCATTAATGAGATGTCCCTCCTCTATCCAGCAAGAGCTGAGCTTGCTCTGCAGCATTTTCTTACCTGAATCTCTCACCTCTAATATGGATAACACTCTTGAGATGTTGTGCCCCTTCTAGAATTGGCTGAAATTGCCCTGTGGGCTCAGAGGATGAACACAGCGGCCTTCAAGCACTTAAAAGGAGCTTAAAAACAGGAGGGAGAGCAACTTCTTTCATGGTGTTATAGTGATAAAACACAGGGGAATGGATTTAAACTAGAAGAGGGGAGATTTATATTAGATATTAAGAGGATTTTTTTTAATTGGAGGATGGTGGGGTGCTGTCACAGGCTGCCCAGAGAAGTTGTGGATGTCCCATCCCTGGGGCCAGGTTGGATAGGGCTCTGGGCAGCCTGATCTTGTGAATGACAATCCTTCCCATGCAGAAGGGCTGGAATTGGGCGGTCTGTTCCTTTCCTACCCAATCCTTTCTGTGATTCTATATGGACACAGACAGTCCAAGAAAAGATGTGTCTTCAGAAAACCCAGTGATAGTGACTAAGCAGAGTTGGCTGTTACAGTGCCAAAGTCCATCAGCTCAGACAGTTACTCAGGAAAATGTGGGGGAGGTAGGTGTTAACAGGAGAACCAGCCTGAAAACATGGACAAAGGCAGAGAGGATAAGGTAGCAAGGCAGTTCAGGCTGAGGATGGAGTTCTTGGCTGTGGTCCTTTTTCTCACTAATACTATGCTCTATCTCATCCATCAGGCTGTGATCTCCGTGACTCATCCCACTTCTCCTTCAGGTCCAGTAGAACCCAAAAGCTAACAGAGAGCTGAGAAACCATTTGCATATCACCAATGTAAAAGATATGATCCCACACAAGAGTGAAAAGGGGATGTGCAGGAGGAAGGGCAGGGTTTTGAAGCTTGAATTTAATGTGGAAAGACAGGAAGACAGAGTCGTGACACTCAGTGAGGGCTTGAGCAGCACACTGCCTTGTTATTTGCTTCTCTGACAGCATGTGAAAAATGGCACAAAATTACACCACCTGGGGTAGTGTCCTGGTCTGTACTTTGCACTCAGAAAACCGCTTCCGTTTGGGGTTGGGAAAGGGTTGAGAGACTCTGAGAGAGGCTCATTTTTCCACAGCTGCAATCCTAGTTGCCGCTTACTGGAACAGTGGTGACCAAATACTCCTTCAGCTCAGTGGTTCGAAGAGTACAGGATGACCTTGCAATGTGGAGAATAACCTGCCAGAAAAAAATGACAATGCTATGGACAACTGGGGCAAACTTTTATCCACTGAACTAAGAGAAAACATGCAAGACAACCAAAATAACATCCTTTGGCAGTGTGTGACCCAGAAAAATTGAAAATAAAGAGGGAGAGACACAAAATGAAGACAGAAAATAGCGGCATTTTTGAAGACAATCATTAATAGTGACTTGATAGTTTTGAGTTGCAGACAAGCTTGTGCTGTGCCTACATGGCTGGGAGCAGAAACTGTTTTGAAAAAGCACATGCAGTCTGGTAGCAGCATCAGAGCCATTTTCCAGTTCACGGTTCTCCTGTTTCCCTGCTGAATGCAAGTACCCTGTGGTGCTTTGAGGCTTCAGATAACCACTTTGGGAAATAGGATAGCCAGAAAGAGGAAAGGGTTTTTTTTTTCTGCCTGGGACAAACAGCATCAATTTCAGTTCATAGATTGGTGCTGGGTATCTCTCTGAACATCCAAGTCCAGCAGTATGCAAGCAAGCTTTTGGCTGTGGAATGAATTTCCTCCCTCGCTCAGCCCTTCCACTCACTTACATGGCCAAGTCGGCTGCCAGAACTTTAATGATCTACATGCACTCATCTTCCATGAGAAAGAGTGGCAGGATCTGGCCCTGTGGGAAAAATAAAGCTGTTGCATTTTCTTACTCTGATATCAGCTGTGCTCTTGGCAGCTTCAAAGCTATCTCTCCTGGCCATCATTGCAGTGAATTAACATGTTGTGTAGTACTTACTGTTGTGCCTTGGGAGACTGAATTCATAATTGATCACCATGGAAAACAAAGCGCAGTGGTTGCCTCTTTCATCAAATCAAAGGCCATGTTCTTCCTACCCTCCAAACAAACGGTATTTCTGAGGACAAGAGCTCACAGATGTACCACAAGGACTAGATGGAATGAGTATTTCTTTAACCCCATGGCAGTATAGGCATGAGATCAGCTGCTCTTTGCCACCTACACGGAGCAGAAGAGGCAGCACACCAACCACATTGCTTTCAGCACCGTCTGCTTATAGGGCAGCAAAATCAAACCCACACTTCTCTAAGATCCTAAGAACTGTTTTCATAAGATTTGTGCCATTTTTTTCTTGAGACAATGGTTTGTAAGCAGCATCTCTATTTTGGACAGAAGCCAGCCAGTCTGAAGCACAAGATAGAGCTGTACCTCTGCTCTGTCTGCTGGACACAAGCCTTATTGTGCTCCAAAGCCAAGCACCACATCTGGATCCCTCCTCTCTCATGCCACTGCATTTGAATGAAAGTGCTGCTTTTTTCTTGAAAATAATGCTCTTACCTCAGAAACGTATGTAGAAAGTGCCAGCAACGGAATAGACCTTGACAAACTTAACTGTTTTCCAAATCACTTAATTGGGCAACTTTAATAAGAAATAGCTTTTTCATTGGTGACACCAATGACGTTTAGCATGGAGAGAAGACGGTTGGTGGATGTGTGGTTTGGAGACCCTGACCACCTGCTCTGCCAGCAGCAAACAAACTGCTGGGCACATTTACACTCTGTCAAAACCAGAAAATTCCTGCGTTAGTCACAGCAGGAAGACAAACAGCAACAACATCAGAGCACAATGTTGTATCCAAGTGGTTGGTGACTATCACAAGCTCGACAGTCTCCCCCAGCAGAAAGCTGTACACAGCAACAATGAAAGCCCAAGACAAGGAGAGCAGATGTTCCTGGCTCCTCCTCCATCCTTGTTCCCATATGTTGATGAAGTAGATTTTGTAACGTAGAATATGCTATAAACAGAGTGGAGCAAAGTTCACCATTTGGGTTAGAGGTGACTTTTAGGTTGCACAAGTGAATCACTGCCATTTAAATTAAAGAGACTATTGCTTTGAGCTTCTTTGGATGAGCCAGCCTGAGATCTAAGTGGAATATCGCTGATCAGGTTTTACTAAATGGTATTTTTATGTAATCTACTTTTACTTGAATTGTCTGTACACTTCATGCTGTTATGGATCACACTTTCTGATCATCCGATCAAGAAATTTCTTGACAAGAACTATTTGATCCTGACTGTCTTTTTCTTTCTGCCCAGCACTTCCATAGCATTTTTATGGTTTCATTTTGCCTCTTTAGCATCAAATAGTGCAAGGTGCTGTGATTTTTGAAAAAGCATACACAGAGCCAATATTTAAACAAGGATATGTGTGTTTCTCTCTCTTAAGATTAACAGCTTGCAGAAGACTGAGTTTTGATTTTCCAGGAATTTTGGAACAACAGGAAATATTCCTAGGCAACTTGAAGTCTCTTGTTAAGAAATTTGTTAATTTCTTTGGCGCTCAGGAAGCTGCTACCTCTTATCCATGCTACCTGAAGTTCCTAGCTTCCCAGTGAATGGTTGTATTGCCCTACTGCTTGGCCCTTCTTTAGAGTTTTCCAGGTCCATCTCAGCAGAGAGAGCTGGAGGAGGAGAAATCTCAGCCATGAGAACAGGCAAAGAGAAGATCCATCAGCTGCTTCTGGCTTCAAACAAAGGACTTCCACAGCCTGAAGACCTGTTCTCGTGTCAGACATGTCTGAATGTGATGCTGGAAACTTACAGTGTAGTCCTGCAAATCATATAGTTGAAAGGATTTCTTACTTCTGGTGCATTGACTGCATCACTTTAAGAAGATTTATATTCCTGTACCAAATATATAATTAGCAGTCAAAAGATAATTTCATAAAATCAATATACTCTAATGTAGTTCAGGCAATATACAACCTTTTAGCTGTGTATGGATTTTCTTTCTTATGAATGTTTTATCCCTTGTATTTCCCTTTTGCGTAGTTTAATTAAAAAATTAGGAACTTAAAAATTAAAATTTCCTATAGAAGGAAAATCTGTTATTGGGTGTAGACTTCAGAATCCCTTTTCTCATAACTCAAGTGGGGAAAAAAGCGTTTTAGTATAAATAAAGGAAATCATTCATTTAGAAGAGTCGTATCCAAAAAGAAGAAAAAAAAAGACAAAAAATTCGGAAGGTAAATATGCTGAGAGTGAATGATTTTAGTTGAAGCTAAATTTTTTATATTTAAATAATATCTTTTCATAAACAGGTAAGTGTTACATTTTAAATTAAATATTTCAGAGTGATTGAGATGAAGTGGCACACTGGATCAAAATCACACACTGGTGTCTGATTTGTTCAACGCCAATATACGTGTGGTGAAAATTAAATATTTTAACCTGCTAACCATGGAACATCATTGTCCTGATGATTGTGTTGCAAGACCTGAAGTTGGGTGTGCATCCATGGGCCGAGCATAGCTCAGATGGAGATGAGAGATGTATATTCGTTATGATCCAGAGCAGCTAGGACAGGGGCCCAAACGTTAGTAGGAACTGACAGTCCTGGGGTGTGTCTGAAGCTGTTACACACTTATGGTGGTACTCAGGGGCATGGTTTAGTGGGCAATACAACTGGTAGGTGAACAGCAGGGCCAGATGATCTTAGACATCTTTTCCAACCTCTACAATTCTGTTATTCTAATGGGTGAAGAAATGGGTTGGATTGAACCTTTTCTTGTTTGTAGGCTCAGGAAGTTGTATTGCAGTTTTTCCTATGGAAAACAAGGCAGTTGCTGGGCATCATCTTGGGAATGGCAGAAGAATCGCTCAAGATCATGTTTGTTGGAGGCTTGCAATGGTGTCCAAAGTGAGATGTTTGCCTTAAGCAGTCGTATTTGAAGTGTGTAAAGCACGCTTTCTATTCCACCCTGAGCATGCGGGGAAGAAACCAGGTCTTGTGCTGGCATCCTTCCTGTACTTCTCTCTGAGTTGCTGGAACATCATCCCTCTCTCCTGCATGTGGCTGTCTAAATCCTACCCTGAACCCATAGATCTGGGGGCTGCTATTTTAAACCTGAACGTGGGCCTTGTGACATGCTGAAGGGAAAAAAAATCCATTTCTGAAAATGAATCTTGTTATTTTCCTAAACTCGGAGGAAATCTGCAGCACAGCTGGTGGTCCTGGAGGAGACTGAAGGAATACTGCTTAATGAGAACCTGGTGGGTTAATTAGTCTGTTGTGTGATGTGGTTAGTCAATAGGAAAGAAACACTTGGAAATTTTAAACAGCATAATCATGATTGACCTTAAGGTAGCAGCAGCCTAATAAGCAGTTAAATGTGCCTGAGCAATAGGGGATGTTTGAGCAAGAGAGGATTGGACTGATGTGCCTCAGCACAGTTTGGAGCAGAGGAGCCACAGAGATAAATGCAATACAGAGGCTTTATCAGCAAAAGACAGACAATGGCATTTCCAGCTCAGTACATGACATCGCCTTTGTGCACTGACCAACAGAATTTGTGGTTTCATGTAGAGAGGCAGCACACATTGCAAGAGCTAAGAGGGAATATAAAAAGGAGGAGGAAAACAGGCATCTGATCTTCAGGGACTCAGAGATCCTGAGATGGTTTCCCTTCCTCTTTTTGTCTCCAGGCCCGTGATGTGCACCTAGATTGCCCTTCCCAGCGACTCCTCCAGTGTGTGCTTTTGCAACCTGCGCTTCTCCCTTTCAGTGGAGGGTTTGATCTCCTGTGTGTGACTGACCTCATGCAGCTCAGTGCAGCCCTCTTTGGGACTGCTCTTCTCTCATTTCCTCTGGCTCAGCTGATTGCTGAGCGTCTTGCAGCATTTTCCTGGCCTTGGCTGTGTGAGGGCTCCAGCTCTCTGCATTACTCTGCTGTTGCTACTGGTTTCATTTCATCTGCTGTTCTGAGTCTGTTGCTATTTCATGTAAGCCTGCCAGATCTGCCTGCACGATTGTTCTTTTGTCCAGATGGATGTTTAGCTCAGGCCATTTAGTGCTGATATGGTTTTCCTATTGCTTTCTGTGTACCCAGGAGAAGAGGTTTTGTATTAAAATTCTCCTGGAGTGCTGAGTCACTTGAATTCTGCTACTGTGTCATGTGCTCAATTGTCTGAGTACTGGACCTGCTTATGTCATATCTTGCTAAATGTGTTTTCTGTTTCCCCATTGGAGTTTAGACTGAATGTTTTCCAAATTATCCACCTACTTAGAAACTGGGAAAGTTCTCTCTTATGATGTAATTCCCATCTTAAAAGTCTTTGTTGATCTTTTCCAAGAATCTGTTTGGGATCTTAAAGCTAGGACATTTTTTGCATGCTTTACTCTTTTTGTATACTGTCGGCACAAGGAGCATTACTCTGTGTGATTAAGATATAATTCCAAATTGCCAACTGTTTGTGCTGTTATCCCATCAGATTATATTACTGTGTATAGAAAACTCTTGGTTGCTCTCTGAGGAATGTGTAAATGCTGCTGGTTGAGTTTCCCTTAGTGAGGGACTCAGTGCTCATTGTTCACCAGACCCTCCCTGGGGCTAATTGAGGCTGAGCTCAAGCCCACAGAAATTCATTATCCACAGCCCTCCCCCCAAAGACTTGTTTTGGTGCAATATTCAGCAAACAGAACAAATCGAGTGCTCTGGTTTCACTCATCAGTTATCAGCAGTGACATTTCTTTTACATTGCTGTTCAATGCATGTGGGTCAGCGCAGTTCCCCAAGTATCTGTAAGGCTTTCAGTGCTATCAGACTGGTGAGTCAGTCTGCGCAAGTTTCAAAAGATGTAATGATCCATCTTCTTTGCAGCCTTGTAACTTCCTTCCTCAGCGACTGCCCTCTGCATTTCTCAAGTCTTATTGGCTGCAGATATCCTATTTATAGCCTAACTTCCTTGTCTTGTGTCCTTGTCCTTCAGACTGCTTGACCTGCAGTGACTGCTGTCTCTCCCTGGGGATATTTTCTGGCTCTGCTGTACCATATCAGGGTTTCTCATCCTGCCTCCTGCTAGGTCTTATGCTTGCTGCTATACAACCCAGGCAATGCACCCTATTGGAGTTTCATGCTGAGGGTTTGTATTCATCTGATGGCTTTAGAATGGCTTTTTGTATGTCACCAACACATAGCCACATTTCGGCAGGCTTATATGGATGTTTATTGTTTCTAGGACTAGCACTGCAGCTGACTTCACTGTTTGCATGGAAATGAATCAGATGTTGATCCTGCAGCCTTGTGGTGGGTGTAGTGGCTGTGTGGCTGGCAGCCTTCTTCTCCAAGCAATGTGAGGTCACATAAGGCAACCAAATTGACTCTGGTCTCTGTTGTGCGTCTTAAGTAGCTTTTACTTTAATCTGTCTTTTCAGTGTTTATGACTACTGCTGTCTGATCCTCTCCCTTGGATAACTCAGCAGCCTTCACAATTTTCCAAGATTTGCACCAGATTTTGGCTTATTTCTCTAAGCTTTTGTTTCCTTAATTAAAGATCGCCTCAAGAATAAAACACTTAAATATGCAGTATGTATAGGTGTGCATGAGATATCTAAGATTTTTTCATGGTCCAGTCCACAGAATCATTGGAGCTGAAAGTAGGACCTGGTGATCAGCTTTGAGACCTACTCTCAGGCTGAACAACTGAATGGCTACCTCCTCTAAAATCTCCATTGCAGTGTAATGTAATGTCACTGTAGTGACAAAGGAGAAAATGTTGCTGCTTAAAACTAGTCTAGTGCAGTCTGAGACCCCCTAGAAATCTAAAACACCTTCACTGGATTGGACAGTATTACAGAGAGCAGCAATTGGAGATTAGACCAAATACTCCACAGAACTTAGAAAGTCACGGGGCATGTCATCCTCCATCTGTAGGACTTTAGACATATAGCACACAAGTAGACAGCTAAATTTAGCTATCTTGCTATCAAAAGGTGTCTTTAGCTGTCTGAAATACTGCTTGATGCCCTGCTTGGCCTCCCCTTGTGGATCCTGGGCATATCAAAGGGTACTCAATTTTGGCAGCTGCCTCTATCTCTATCTATCATGTTTGCAAAGTGCCAGAATGTTATCTCGACTGATTAATCTGCCAAGTATGTCCTCAAACAGTGTTATTTGTTTCTGTGGTATGTTGTTTCTTTTCTTCTCCCTAATGAGATAATAAAAGAGTTTTCTATGATTTTCTCACTGGTATTCAATGGTCAGCTCTGAATACAGAGCCATTACCAGCCTTCACTCTTCATGTATGTGCTTCTACATTATGCCTTAGCATTTTTTCTTTATAAAGGTCACACCTGTTCCAGTATTTCTCTGTTTGTTTCCATTCTATGGCCAAACAGACCTCACATTTTTGCACTGTGTTGCAACTAATAACATTTATGCTCCCATACTTTCAAACAGCCATTAGTAGAAGAGCTATTTAAGAGAACAGTTTATATTCTGCCACATGTACCGAAAGATGGTTAGTGATACCTCCTCCAGGCTCCTTCTTGCTTCATCATTCAAGATTTGAGTACCTTTATGAAGAGGTAAAGTAGAAACATTTTCATGATGTTAAAGAAGAGAGAATGCGGGCTAATACCCTGATAGTCAAATTCATAACCATTTCTTTTAACTGTTGTAATTGTGGCTCTAGATTTCATGAAAATAAATAATTCATAATCACAAAACATAGAAGACTTAAGAATAAATATGTACAATGGCTGAATACTTGAATTGTTTTGTTATTTTGTTTTGTTTGTTTGTTTTGTTTTGTTTTAATATTCAGTAGCCTTGGATGTAACCCTTAATTTCTGGAGCTACTGGATTTAGCCTCTGACATACATTTATGTCAAGAACTGCATTAACACACACAAAAGACAAGATAGCTTTTAGATAGCTTTTTCCAGTTTTTATCTGGTGAATAAAATCTCTCACTGAAGCCCAGATCTCCAATAGGTGTAAAGTGAGTCACAGAAAAAGAGGCTGAAAGGATTCAGGTAAAGGCAACAGCTCTTCCAAGCCCCCTCATGTATGTTAATTTAAGAAAAGCAAATGTTTGCAAGAGAAAGCCATTCACCTATAAATGTTGAGAACATGTGTTTTTCTGGTTGTAGCATAGCCAAAAGAGACAAACTTCCATTTACACAGTATCACGTTTTGCCAAATTAACAATAAAAGCACTATTAATATTTAATATTTATAAGATACTGTCATCCAGAGGTCAGCCGGGTCTGATCCCTACTGTGTAAGATGCACAGACACTGAAAATGATTTTGATTCTTTTTATTTATGCTGAGGAGCCATTGTAAAATGCTGTGACCTCGCAATGTCTGCCAAGATGTGGGCCCCAGCTCCTAAAGGCTTAGATGCATTTTTATGGCAATTTGCTTTTATGACTATGAGTAACTTTGTAACTTTTTGACTTAGTAACTAAAGCTAGGTTTATATGTGTGAATCAGAAATTCATGGGGTTTGTTTCAAGTAACAGTATTGCAGGTGTTACTAGTGGGTAGGAGAAGAGAAAGTTTCTTGTGGCTGGGAAAGAGTTGCAGAAGAAAAGATGTATGCATTTTTATGCTTTGAATGGAGAACTTTAGTACCATGGTTTTTTCTTTGATGGTTTGTTTTTTCATTTTTTCATTTTTTCATTTTTTTTTTTTTTTCCTGGAGGGAACAAGGAGGTAATAACTAGTATCTAAATAGGCAGGTTTGAAACTCCAGAGGAGATGGCAATAATTTTTGGCTTATCAAAGTCATATAAATTTGATCAAAAGATTCGATAATCACCTTAAATAAAGCTCCCTGCATATAATTTTAATCCCCTGAATGATCCTTCTCCCTCACTTCAAGCATTACAGGGAAGGCTCTGTTTGCCAGTGTATGAACTGTGTCCTTCGATACAATCACCAGACAAGTATTGATCAGAGTATTACTTCTACTAGCACAACCACCACCAAGTTGCCATCAGACATCTCCCAGATCATTGTAATACACTCAGCTTAAATTTTAATAGTTTCTTTTTCCACATTAGTATATTTGGTCTGAGGTTAATTCAAATATTCACTGACCAGAAAGATCATACTCAGGCCTGTCGAGATTGTTGAGTCACCAACTCCACATAGCTTGATAATCCTGAGACAATATCTAAACTGCTTCATCAGTGTGATGAGGCATCTCCAGCATCAGTGTATTTCAGCAGAGAGCTTTGCATGAATGAATTCATCTAGTCCTCCCCACTGAGAAAAACCACGTTATCTGTCCCAGCCTGGAGCCTGTAGTAATTTAGCTGCCATCTCAAAGGCATTCAGGACTCACAGCTCATAGCTAGCATAGCCATCTAATCCCAGCGGTTTTAGTGAAATCCAAGGCCATAGCTTTAGGCAGTCTTTGGTTATATTCGGCTTGGAGAAAGAGGAGATTGGATATTCCTGTGAAGGACACAGTTTTCTGAGATGAAAATGAACAGTACAGATACAACAACTTGAAAGTAAAGAATAAGAAAGCTTATTTCACCATGTGGCTGCAACAACTTCAGCTTTTTAGCTTTAAGAAATAATGTGCTTTTGACCCTCCTTATTGTTCCCATTCTCCATACTTGGCTATGCCAGAGCACAGAATCATCTCAGACTGCAAGAGGCAGATCCCTTAATTCGAAACTAAGGTGAAGGATATGCTCCAGGCCAGCACCTAATATGCTCCGACAGTTAAAAAGCATTTTATCTAGGGGATCAAGTTAGAGTTGTTCTAAAAACTACACAAAGAATGCAGGATGGCTATTAGGTCCTTAACACAAATGGTTTTCTTCCAACTACAATCTTCAATAGGATAATCTGATGCTCTTGTTGCACTACCTCACTTGCGAAGGCAGACAAAGGCAGAAGTTGTCTATGCCTCTAAGAAGCACATACAATTGTGCAAGCTCATTGCCTCTACATGACAATTTGTCTTTCAGAACATCAATGATTTCTCCAGTATTTATGAACCTGGGGATTGTTCTTTGGTGAGTAAATTGCAGTAAGAAGATGTACGTGAAATTTCTATCATCAAGGATCCTTTAAAAAGCTCTCTGAAAACTAGGTGAATATATCTGGAAAATGTTTCTTGGAGCTCTATGCAGCCTCTGGCACGGGTTAGTAGCAAACTTTCAACTTAAAGGCTATAATGCTGTAGCATAAAAATCAGGCAATTTTCATTTTTTAATTTTTTCACAACTGCCAGTTCCAAAATTCTGTTTACTTACGGCAAGATGTATTTGGATGCATATTAAAACAGTGCACCTATTCCCTTTCCTGGAACTCATCCATCTACTTCTCCATCAAATGCAAGATGTCTACTGCCAAATGGACCACTCCTTCCATTCCTGCCCACTAATCAGATCTGCAGCACACACTAGATAAGGGGTAAGGAATTGATCAAGTTTTAGGAAGTGAAGAATAAAGCAGAATCTTAATTTATGAGTTGCACCCAAATCTGTAAGGAACATAAAAATGACATAAAAATGCTCAGAATTGAGTAAATTTTGGTTAAATTTTATGCCTCAAAGTGACATTTCACAGGACCTAGAGCTGTTTCAATAGCCAGAATTCATTTGTCATTTTTGAAGGAAAGAGGGAGAAAAGAGAATGAGATATTAAATGATAGATTACTTGATTTAAGAGCCACCTGTCCCCTTTCTTTCAGTAGTTCACCAGGCAAGGGAATTCATTTAAAATGCTGGAAATAAGGTTTCAGTTTCCTCATCTGCCTGTGGAGATCTGAGCCTAATTTCCCAGGAAGGGCCCGTAATCACCAGGTATCTCCCAGTGCAGGAGGGAGACAGAAGAAAGGTTGCTTTATCAATACCTTCAATGGAGTATGTTCTGCTTTGTTTACAGTGTTGAAATATTCATGAGAGCGATGTCCTGCCTCTCTGCTGCAGAGCCTAAACACCATGATATAGAGTTGTTCCCTCTGGCTTAATGAATATTTCAATATTTTATATAGAGTGGAACAGCATCAACAGGAAAAAAAAAAATAAAAAAAGCAAACAAAGTATTTCTCAGAAGAATATTCCCCTGTGCAATAGCTGTAACTTCCTTCTCAAGGTTCAGATCTCTGTGTAAAAAGTAAGAGCTGAACCCCAGGCTTCTGCCTCCTGACTGGACTCTGTGACCACTGAGTAAAGAGGTGGCTGTGTCTGATGGTGACATTTTAAAAATATTATTATTTTTTATTTATTTTTTTTCTTTTAAAATAACTGAAAGGCATTTTTATGGTTTTTTTTTTGTTTTATTTTTTTTTCTTTTATTCAAGAAAATCTATAAAAACACTTCATATTAGTTCATTAAGCTTCAGTAGATTTTGTTCCCAAACAGGAGAAGTCAGTAATTTGCATGCCTTATGATTTAGAACTGGTACAGAAACATCAGGGAAGGAATGGCAAATTGCAGCTGTTTAATGTGAAGATGAAAAAGCAATGGCTCGAAGTACGATATTAGCAATTTTGGAATTGCCTTCTGATTGTGTCTTGATATAAGATCAAATATAGTCCATTTGTGAATGAAAAACATTTTTTTCCTCATTACTGTTCATGGACATAGGAAGAGGACTTTTCAAATAAGAGCTATTTCTGAACGCATTCTTCTCAGAATATTGCTGATGTTTTAGCAATAGTTTGTTGGATTTACTTCAAACCCTAGCACAAAGATGTCTATCCTGTCCATATACCAAGTACCTGAAATTTCAGGCTGTCAGGAGCTGTCCTGCCTCTCTTGTTTGATCATAGTCAGGGTAAGAGGTTCATAATATGGTTTATTATGAGCAATATCTTACAGCTTTTATTGTAGTCCCCTTGTTTTTTTACTGCTCCACCTTTTTTTTTTTTTTTTTTTTTTTGTCTCAGAATGAGTTGTAATTCATGCCAAAAATTGCCCTGCCAGCACTGAGGCTCCTGTTTTACTGCTTTATTAGGTCTTGAGATGATTAGCCTAAGGGATAGATCCACAAATAACAGCTGCTCAGCTGGGGTGTTTCCTTAATCCATGCCTCTCCCTTTCGGAATCAAAGACACAGAGAGGTAGGAGAAAATTATCTCTACCCTACAGAGCATTACAGAGCAAGTGGAACGATGAGCAAATGGGCAGGTCTCTACTGGAAATCTTGTAGAGGCAAAGATGAGACAACTGCACTTCAGTGATGAAACTATTCTCTGTTGACACATTTAATCAAATTAATTTTTTCATCTTCATGCAGAAAACTAAGTTCTAAACTGTCTGGGGCATTGGAACAAGTGAACCCAGAAAGATAGCTATTACCAAGCTGCTGTGTGAGCAGCATGGAAGTGCTGAAGTGTTTTTAGTGCTAATTACTGTGCATAATAAAACATATTTATCTTCTTGTTTAGGATATCCTGTGGATGTGCTGCATTCATCCACCCCCTATATATATATATACATAGGAAATTAGACAAGAATGTAAAATATGGAACTTGATTGTTATCTAATTTGCTTTGGGGTAAATACCAATGAAATAATTGACCAAAACCTGAATCGATGAAGTCATTCTGGATTTTGTTGGTTGAAATAGAATTCTACTTTATATTAATTGAAAACCTGGTTAACTGAAATTAAAGTAATACAAAATTAAAACAAATGAGAAGAGAATCTGAGTCGTTTGTATATTATTTTAATAGCTGCTGTGATCTTCTGTTAGACTTTTACATGAAATAATTCAATGAATATCTTACAACCAACTAAGTAGAACCTGATGGAAATAAGAGTCTGGTTCTTAGCTGCAATAAAACAAAGTCCTTCAGTATTCAGACCACTCATCTCAACTATGCCTGAAAGCTTTAAGATGTGTTTAGGATAAATTTTGAGACAATAGCAACCATTGTTCTTGTTACAGAAAGATTTTCTGTCAATTTATCTTTCTGACTTTTTGAAGTCAGACCCATAGGGTAAATAGGGCTGTAATAAATGCTGAAATACGGGATCAAAGGGAAGAGAAACGTGTCTCTTAATTCTTGAGCTATTGCACTTATGTGGATACATACCCACCATGCACACAAGTGTGTTTGTGCATAATTTGAGCTCAAGAGAAGGTTGAGGGAGCAGATGCAAGATGAATGGCTCCTTTCTATCCTTCCTATAAGAACAGCAAGCCCAATACTTCTTTGTGATTTTAAAGCATCTCTCTCCTCTGAAGAAATTATTATAGTTATCGGCCCTTTGTTACTCTAGGGATTTTTTTTTTGCAAGGATTCAGAATAAAACATGCCACTGCCAATGACATAAATAGTGTTTTATTTCTGCTAGCCATGCAGAACACCACTTCAGGGAGAAGGAAGCAGGATTTTGCACTTCCTTTTGCCTCGTGGAGAGAATATCTAACTAGTTTCCCATTAAAACTTCATTCTGTATGGGTCTAAGAGTGGTGGAACTGCAGAGGTTCATTTCACAGAATGGTTTGAAGTTTTGTACAGGTCTAAGTTTAGCCATACCTTCTATGAGCTAGAAGAGGGCTGAAGAAGTCTGAGGTAAGCTTGTAGCATTTGTGAAAAATGACAGAAGTTCACGTACCTGAAGAAGGCTGTGTGCCCACCAGATTGTCTCCTTTTTATTCTTTAGTCTAGTGGATCTAAATGATTTGATAAAGTATATTGCTTCTACCTGTGAATCTTTTGGCATTAGTAGTCTGGTGCCACCTTCACGTTAGATGAAGAGGTTAAGATTTTCTTCCCCTAAACTGCAGTTTAACCATTGACTTCTATTTTTAACCTTTTCTCTATATTTTCTGCAGTCATGCATTGATTGTCAGAGTGTTTTGTTTTTTTTTTCTCTCTTTCTTTTTTTTTCCTTCTGTGTTACTGTCTCAGGAGCAAATACAGTGTTTGCCTATTTGTCTTCTGGTGCCCCATTAGTTTGGTTGTCACAGCTTGATGCCTGACTGTGTGTGCGGCACTTTATGTGCTAATTGCTTCTCCTCTGCATAAAAGGAGAGCTTTAGATAATGAAATGCTGCCTCAGAGATGGAAACATTAAGAAGAGCCGAGGTTATTCTATTTTAAACGTTCATAGCTTTGAATTCGAGCACTGAAATAAAAGAGTCTGGCAGTGATGCCTGAGCCCGGTGTTGACAGTAGGAATTTTGCCATTGTTGACAAGGTCCAAGACTACTCTGAGAGCTCCAGACAGTCCTTGCTGAATTCCAGATATTTACTCTGTGAGCATTATTTAAAGATTGATATGTTTCTATAAGTACTATTTCTTATATCAAGCACTAACAGAGAGACATCAGTCACAGAGCTTACAGCATGCACCTTCCTTCTGCCCTGCTCCTTGGGGAGCCATGGGGCTGTATGAGCATATGGTAAGAGATTATCTTCTTCTGTGAGACTGATTCACACCTAACCCTTCAGTGAAATAACACCACATAGAGCAGGCCTCTTTAAGCTGCACGCATACATATATTTAATTTACAGCTTACAATTATAGCAGAGCATATGGCTATGCAGATGAGCAGTCAAGGTCTGGACCCTTGGGAATGAATGTAGCTGCAGTCCTACCTGAGTGAAACAAATTGACTCATGCTAGGGATTTCTTTGGTCCCAGGAGTCATCTTCTTGCTTCCTTGCTGGGGGGCAGCTGTGTTGGCTGTTTGGAGGTGGCTGCTCAGCAAAGCAGAGCACAATGCTGAGTGCAGACACAGTCAAAAGCACACTTGGAAATGCAGGGAGCAGCACTATCTGCTTTTAAGTGGTGATGGTGGTGCCTAGATGCAATTGAACCCAGACTACGTATCTGTTTTTTGCAGTTTTTTGCAGACTCCTGGCATAAGAAATAGAAGAAAAACAAGCCTGTTGTCAGGATAGTCACGTTTCCTTGTACTTCTAATAAGCAATTAAGAATATAAAGAGGCAGAAAGTCACGTTTGCTTGCTCTGTTACTCAATGTGCTACCATCCTGTTCGGTCAAGGACTAATGTGACAGATCTGTGGTACTGATGGGGTACATTTACACAGCTAATTTACACCTCCTAAGTGTATTTGCTATGATGCCTACCTTTCAAATAAGGATCTGCTTTTGAAAAGCTATGTAGCTTAAACCTGCTATCGGATGTAAAAACCTTGCATGAGTTGTCCAAGTGCCTTCATTGCTTCTAAGAACTCTGTTGGCTCAGTTTCTAAGGACATCTTCTAAGTCTGCTGTGGTTTTGATCTTTCAGTGCAGTTTCTGTGTTATCTGTTCAGTCCTGCCACAGACATCACTCTCCTGCCAGTATTTGATTCCTGTGCAGACTGTGGACCTTGTTCTCCTGCCACAGAATGTGTTGGGGTAACACAACCTGCCAGCTCTGTTTTCTATCTATCTGCACCCCTGATCTGAAAGTCTGATTTTCCACTACTACATGTAAGAGTTAGGAATGACAGAGTCAAAGAATTAGCAGTTGGAAGGGACCCATAAAGATCGCTGAGTCCAACTTTTGGCTCCTCAGGGACACTCAGGCCCTTGTACAGCACTGTTCATGGTCTTACTTGGGCTTTACTCAGTGCAAGTAGCTGGTGAGGTGCACATTAGGGAGAGAATTTCAGAAGGGCCAATGTTACTTGGAATTTGTCCTGTGCTTATGTAAATAGCAACTGTTCAAAGATGCTAAAGGACAGAGAGTGGCATTTTTAAAGCAGAAGGTTATTGCAATTGGAAATCCTATGGAATAATGGGCCTTATATGGTGGAAGCATGTAATCCCTTTTATAATAAGCAGATTTATGAATTACAGATGTGGACAAATAATGAATGCTACCAATTCAAGATCAAGGATTGAGTGAACAATAAAATAAGGCCACACCTCTGTCTGAGTTTTACACACCATTTAAAACTCAGAGTTCAGTGGTAGAGAAGACCTACTTGATCATTCAGTTCTGCTTGCACTCCTGTTAAACACTTATAATTCTGCAGGCACAACTAAAAGCTGAGATGGGCTGAGTAAAAATATGTGAAAATAACCAAAAAGATTTCATGCTTTGTCCAAAGTGTTCTGTAAAGCTATTTCACTTGAACACAAAAAATAAGTGTTAATTGAGTTGAACTGAGTGTGAATGCACACATCAGGCTTGTCAGCAGTAATTAGGCCAGAGAGACAACAGTGGGGAATATTATATCCAAAGAAAAACTTAATTCATGAGGCACTCAGGATTGAACATGTTCTCTGAAGTGTGTAATGTGCTTGGGAATTGAGCACATATGGTAAAGTCTTAATACAGAAATTAGAAAAGGAAATAACTTTTTCTTGGTAGGTCATCTACTCAATCTTCTTGTCATTGTAGAAATACTTCTGTGACATGTTCCATTCAGGGTTAACTTCCTAGAGTTTTATTAATTCTAATTTTGAGATTTTGTCCTTTCTATGCAGTGAATAATTAACTCAAGGAACTCCTTGCTGCAAGCTAGCCTTGGAGTAAATCATTTGGTAGCTTCTGTAAAAAGGCTCTGATGGATTCGTTAATAGCATCTGCACCTGCGCTACTGGCAAATGAAACAGAGACTATCAATCTGCAGTGTCTGGTCTCGAGACAATTTTCTTAATGGTATGCTGGATCTGGATTATAAGGCATTTGTATCAGCATCTGAAGAACCTCTCTGCTCACTTAGAGACAGGAAATCAGGTTTTCTAACCAAGCTAATGTACGAGGCTTTCTAAGGCATCCATCAGCGGTGCAGCTAAACTGTGTCAGTGCAGCAATAAATATGAGTGCAATCATGTTAAGGGATGCACAGTGTGATTAAATTGGCTTCACGCTCAGTGCAAAAGATGGCCTCAGACCAATCTTGCAGTAGATGGGCCACATCTGCCATGTGCTATGGAAGAAAATTATAGACAGGGAAGCTGACATTGGCTGCAGGTGAACTCCTGGGTGCTCGCTGGAGTATCTTGCTGTAGCTACAGCAAGATGAAGGGCTGCTGTATTCATATCTGTAAATTAAATGATCTCAGGGAATGCCTACAGGAACTGGAACTGGATCATTTGTGCTGTGAAACTGCTGGCTCTGCTGCTGGCACAATGATAGCCTAGTTCAAGCTGGATCTCTAGTAAGCCTTTCCAGGGCGTGTTTGGGGAGACAGCATGAGACAGGAGTCATTCTTCATGGGCACTTTGAATGCAGCCACCCTACCCTGCAGGGCAGATGTCTTGCTCTCCAAAAGCTGCTGAGATGTAGCCCTGGGCACATGTGGCTTTCTTATCCAGGTGTGATTTGGGATGTGCTGTGCCTGTTCCTGCAACTTGGAACCAGTGATCTTGGGTCCAGTCCTTGCACTGCTCACAATGGGCTTGGAGCACCCAGTGGCAGAGCTCATGAGAGACAAAGTCTATGAGGGTCTGTAGGAGGATTTTGGATGTGACTGCTGTCAGGGCAATTTCACAACCCTTGCACTTAAGGCTCTAGGGGGCTGGCTCTTGCCTCACTGTCTTTTCACAGAATTTTTCATACTTAGCTGCTGGCCTCAACAATCTTTACTCTTTGTAGTCTCTAAGTTTGTACTCACACAGCTCCCTCTGCCAAAATATTTTTTATTTTCTGTTTTCTATGCCCTTCCCTGAACTGCACTCTTTCCAAAAAGGCTTGAATCCCAATTACCATACAGAAGAGGATAACTTAATATTAAACCATGTAAAAAACCATTAAAAATATATGTGGTCTGAATTTTTTTATGTGCATGAACCTAACTTTGTATATATACTTTCATTATATCTGTATGTATAGAGAGCAAGGTAAGTGTAAACAAAAGGATAAGCCTAATAAAATATTTTAGATGTTTCCATAGTCAGCCTCTGAAGTCCAGACAAATTTTGTTGTCATCCTTAGTGATGCCCCTGTGACAGAGGAAACAGGCAAGAAGACAAGTTGGTGGAGGAACCAGGACCAGATCCAGCTTGCCGGAAGCCAACTCCAGACCTTTCGACCAGAGCACGATGTGTGGTTCATTCTTGACCCACATACTGCTGGGTGCTGTAACTAAATGAACAATAATAATAATAATAAAAAGTGACAGAACTATAAGACGACGTTTTACAATTCATTTCAGAGCACTATATCTGAGGTTTCTATTTAATAAAACCCCTCAGACCTAATGTCATGTAGACTGATGTGTGGGACCAGGAAAAATAGTTATCACTGAAGTGATACAGGGTTAGTAACCCAGACCACCTACACATTATTGAATTGAAAAATGTCCAAGTTCAGTTTTCAAAATGCTTCTAAGTGTAGCCTGCATGCCATATGTCTGCAAATGTTGCCTTCTACAGTACGTACAAGGAAATTCAACAGTCTTGGAAAGCTCATATTTCATTTGATGCTGCTGCTGTGTTTATAAGAAACAGAAGAAAAATAATGATCTGATGGCAGAATATGATTTATAGCTTTATGCGTAGGAGTGGGATGAAAACTCTGCCTCCTGGCAGACAGCCCCTTGTCCTGCATCTTTTCAGTTGATTTCCACTCAGTGACAAATTTCTAAAAGGAACAGAGTTAAAGCTGACTGAGTTTTCAATTAAGAAAAGGCTGGGAAGTAGCCAGATATCTAAAAATGATTTTTGACTGAAGAATCTAGGAGTAGGCTGAAGCATTTCCCTGAGCCTTATTTTAATAGCCTGCATTTTAATTTACTTGAGCTATATGTTGTTCTTGGTTTAGGGTATGTTTGCTGGAGATGCAAAGTCTAACAAATGGACATTGTTAAAATGTCACAAAACTTAAAAGAGAAGCAAATAAGGGGAATCTGAGTGACAAATATTGGCAGTACAAGTTCCTAGCACTCACTAGGAGGCCCAGTCTTGAAGCTCAGTCCAGGACTGAGCCCACTTTACACTAGCTGTATATTACAGAAAATGAAACTGTGTGAAAGACAGGATAAGCATCTTTACTGCAAGAGATCAAAATCAATGGGGTTTAATTTTCAGTTTTTAATGGGGAAGGTATGAAGGACATCACTTAAGCTAAAAGCCTAAGCCTTGCTGACAACACAATGAAGCTAGTAAAGTGGTTTTAAGTTAGAGCAAAAAGTAATTTGCAAGTTTTTACCTTTGAATAAAATGTAAAATCCAGTACTTATGATATCTGGAGGATTCAAATATCTCATGTCCAGAACCGATTGCCCTCAGATCATATTAATGGTAGCTAGATGCTTATCTGCTTTTGAATATCTGACTGAAGTGATATATAAACATAGGACTTCAGTTCTGTAATGTCTTAAAGAATTTTTAATCTTTATGAAAACATGGTTTCGCAAAAAAATTTCATAAAATTAAGCCCAAGGATAACTTTGGATTTTACTTTTTTCAGACTTTCCAGCACTGAAGGTGGCTTTGGTAGGTGGATATGGTTTGGCTCTATTCCTACTTCTGACACAGAGAAGAGACTTCCTAATACAAAATCAGGATCTAATTTCAGATAATATAAAAGAAATTAGCCACACAAATGCCTGTGCAGCAGAGTGCACTGAAAGGTCTTCTACAGAAAATGTGTCAAGTTTGGAGGAGACAAACTTCTGTGACTTGAAATTAATGCAATTCCACTTACCTTCCCCTTCACATTTCTCTCTAAAAGTGACTACCACTTGATCACATACACTAACAACTATCAGCAAACGAAAAGGATAGATTCTGAGTGTCAGCTGATTTGTCTCCTAATTTGACAGCAGGAGATGGCATAGTTTTGGCTTCCTTGAAGTCTAATAATAGGTAGCTCTCTTTTGCAACCTGTTTCTCAAACTGGCCCAAGGACACATAACGACCTTCACCTACCCCCATACATACAAAGGGCAGCCCTAGAGATGGCAAGTAGGGAGGGACTATTGCACTGCTCCTTCAAATGGCAGCCAGCCATAAGAAAAGAAATGAAGTATCCCCTCTCCTTCCTCCACCAGGCAGAAAGAGGGAATAGAAACAGGTTTCTGCTCAGCACAGACAAATCCCCTCTGCCTATCTTTTCCTACCACGTGCCTTTACACAAGAGGATCTGGAATTTGATGAACAGGCAAACGATGACATGGGCAATGGTGCATCCAGAGTGGAGGAGTCACCTCAGGCCAGTCAGCTTGTTTTCTGTATCATAAACACCTCTGTGGAGAAGAAAAGAAGAGTTGTTCCCATAGGCTCTCTGAGGGACCGTCACCGAGGATGGTGTCAGCAGCAGTTAGCATTTCTTGATCATGGGATAGTTTACACACCAGGCCTGACTGTCCTGCTCTGTGCTGTGCTGTGCAGCCTCACCTCAAGCACTGGGTTCAGTTTTGGGCAGCACAATATAAGAGGAAAACAAAAGTATGAAGGAGCATCAAAGGAGAGCTACAAAAATAGGGAAGGGTCTGGAGGGCAAGATGTAGAAGAGGCTGAGGTGCCTGGTTTTGCTTTCCCATCCAGCCTGGCCTTGAACACCTCCAGGGATGGGGCATCCACAGTTTCTCTGGGCAGCCTTTGCCAGGGCCTCACCACCCTCTGAGTAAAAAAACATTTATTCCTAACATCTAACATAAATCTCCCCTCTTATAGTTTAAAGCCATTCCTACTTGTCCTATCACTGTCAGACAGTGCAAAAAGTTGGGCCCTCTGCTACTTGAAAGCTCCCTTTAAATATTGGAAGGTCACAATGAGGTCTCCCCAGAGCCTTCTCTTCTCCAAGCTAAATAAGCCCAACTACCTCAACCTGTCTTCATAGAAGAGCTGCTTCAGCCTGGCTCATGCTGAGCTTTTTGTCCAACAGGACCACCAAATCCTTCTCTGCAGGACTACTCTGAGTGAGTTATTTTCCCAGTCTGTACTGAAATCTGGGATTATCTCAACTCAAGTTCAACACCTTGCAACTACCCTTTAAACCTCATTAGGCTGTAATGTGACCACTTTTTGAGTGTGTCCAGGTCCCTCTGGATGGTGTCCCTCCCTTCTGTTGTGTCATTTGCACCTCTCAGCTTGAGGTAATCGGCAGATTTGCTGAGAGTACACACAATCCCGCTGTCTATGTCATTGATAAAGATCTTGAAGAGCACTGGTTCTAAGACAGATCCCTGGAGGATAACACTTATGACTAGCATTCACCTGGACATAGAGCCACTGACAACAACACTGGCAACAACCATTTGACTAATTCCCCATCCACCAGATAAGGATCTCAAATCCACATCTCTCCAATTTAGAGACTAGGATGTGGTGTGGAACCATGTCAGAGGTCTAGCACAAGTCCAAGTAAATGACATCACTTGCCCTACCTTTGTCCTCTAATTCTGTCAACTGAAGATCCCTTTGGGTCCCTTCCAGCTCAGGATATTCTACAATTCTATGATTTTACTACTGGTGTTCAATGTACCTCAAGTCAAAGTGCAGCTGTGTATAATGTGCAAAGTGTGAGGCCCTACACTGAACTCACACAAATACAATAAATAAACATTTAAATATTAGCAACGACTGTAGGGATTTCAGTCCTCAACTCAGTTGGGTCCTGCTTCTTACTGTCTCTAGCTCTGAGATACAGAGGTGTACAGATATGACAAATGAGTCCTCAGGCAGCCAGGAAAGTCTGATAGACAAACCTCATCCCCAGGGGGCTTTATTTGCTGCTGAATAGGTTCTCTTTCAGTTTGTACTTCAAACACATGGAAAATCCACAGTGATGTTGTTGCTGTCTGCTCAATGACCTATGCTAACTGGTCAAGATTGACCAATTGACCAAAGATGCAAGTAGCTTTAAGACAGATTTCCAGGACTGTGGTGGTTTCTGCAGGTCAGAGTGAGGGTATATCAGCATGGACAGCATGGGTCAGCCACAGGCTCACTGAGAAGCAGTTTTTACCAGAACAAAACCCTTGCAAAAAGCTGACAAGTATAGAACATCAGAAGACATTTTCACAAGTGCTGTAAATCTTATTCCCACTCATCCAAAATCCTCCTACACAGAGATTCTTAAACATGTCAGCAAGCAAATCAGGGGCAAAATAAAAATAACAAATGAATGTTTAACATTTAATCTATTTTTGATTTGTTTGGAAATGAAAACCATTGTGAAGATGTCACAATGTCACAGACTGTCTGTGAATTCGGTTCTTTGTGCATTTTGTATTTTGTTTCCAAATGACCAGTCTGTCCTTCAATTAATGAGAGTGAGAAACAGAGTCCTGAGGTCAGAGAACTGATAAAGAATGCAAAGCTCTGGACTTTGAAACAAGACACAGCTGCTCCTTCTTCCAAAAGCTGACAGATGATAGCAGTCAAGCCACTTCACATCTCCTCTCGGTCTATGGCACATTTTCCTCTTTAGGATTTATCCATACATTTTGTGCATCAGAGGAGTCCTGAGCAGCAAGCACAGCCTTGCATTTAAAGAGTCACAACAACAAAAAAAAAGCGGTTGATTTTGTAATTCCCCTACTCTGAAGTTAGATACATCTTGGAATAGGCTGCCCAGTAAGGTGATGGAGTCACTGTCCCTGGAAGTGTTCAAGAAACACGCAGATGTGGTACTGAGGGACATTTTTTTAGTGGGCAGTATTGTTGGTAGGTGAATGGCTGGACTAGATGACCTTGAAGGTCTTTTCCAACCTTAACGATTCTATCAGTCTATGATTCTAGGATTCAGTAGAGATCCTTAGTAAGCATAGAACTACAACCATTACCTACTGGGCTCTGGCTTGCACACTTTTGGGGGGAAGGGTCTTCAATAATTGCAAAAGATAAAACACTGGCCAAAAACAAACTTCAAAAACACTGCCACCGTAAAATGACAGAATCTGATTACATGACTCAGTGGCTCAAATGAAAGCTATTTTAAATAACTCAGAGGAATGACCAAGAGTGGTCTAAAAATGAAATAATAAAAAATAAAACAAACAAACAAACAAACAAACAAAGAAGAGAAAAGATCTTGAAATATTTCTTGCCACTGTCAAAAGATCTCTTATCCATTTTGTATAACACAAGACCCGTCTGCCCCTGGAGGACTCCAACATCATCCACTAGCAGTGCTGCATTTCCATTACAAGCCCACTGCCTCCCTCCCTTCTCCCTCTCCCAGGCTCTGTTTTTCTTCCCAGAGTTTTATAACTCAAATGTAAGAAATTGCTTCTGGCTGAAGGCTGGCAGCAGAAATCTGATTTTGGGCCAAGAATGATTCCCCCTCCCCTCCTGATTTTCAAAACCTTTTCCTTTTGTCAGATTTAAGCCACAAAAGTGCAGGGTGGAGGGGGAGGGCACAGAAGCTGGCTGGGTCTGACTGTTTTCAGTGGCCCTTTATTTTTCCACTTGAAATAAAGGTGATTTCTGCATAATATGGCAGGGATATTTTTGTGTTTATGTTTCTGTTTAAGTGGAAAATGGCTGAGTCATTTCTATTAAAAAATGATTTTGCTGTGTGAGCGTCTTTCTTTTTTTCTGTCTCTTCTTCATTTTTCTTTGTGCTAATATTTAAAAAAAAGATCCAAAGTAACACAGTTCTTTCTGAGTCAGCAAAAAATTCCTTCACAGATACTCGCGTGTGCTTCCAGAGTGCTTCTTTAATTTCAGAGCTGAACAGCAAAATGGAAATGATAGTATTGGTGGTATTACAACAGTGGTGGCATTATAAAAAACAAGCATTTATGACAATAAGAGCTGCAGAGTCTCAGGCTGATGTTCTCCACGAGTTTGCTTAGAGGCTATTAGCAAATTTGAGCCAATCAGTAGCTGCACAGTAAGCACCATGACATAGCTCAGGACTCACTGATTCTGCATCTTTTGGACTAAAGTTATAGTCAACCCAGCAATATTGCAGGAATGCTGCAGATGGTGATCACAAATGGAGAGATTATGCCCAAGTATGACTGCAAAACATCTTCCCATATAGCTGTATGTGTGTGGATTAGGGTCCCATGCCGATCTTCTGCCAAGACCCTAACAGATGTTTTATCTGCTCAGGGCAAGCTGTGACCCCACTGAAGGCATGCCATCCAGCCCTGGAGCACCTTGGAATACTACTTATATGAGGGTTCACTATGAGGCAGTAATTGTCCAAAACCTTCTCTAACATGGAGGAGGGTATATGAGGTGGGCAGTTTCACACTTCAACCCTGGATTATAAAGCCACGTACCCAGTGAAGGACACTGATTAACAACCAGCCTTGAAAATTCAGAAATCCTTCATTTCCCCATGAGGGGTCAGAGATGAGGTGAAGAGCCTTGTCTTGCTGGATTGGGGGCTCCACGTTCCTCATCCAGGACAGTATCTGCTCACCCTGTTGTCCCTGTAGCTATACTCTGTTGTAGGAATTGGGTCTGCTTGGGACAGAGGGCTTTGTGCTCAGCACCCCACCCAATCCCAACACTGAAATGATCTTTAGGCCCCATGTTAAAAATAGTATGTGGTCATCTAATTAAAGACCATAACTTAAGCCTACATGCCATGGGGCCAATTATGGTTGCCCTGGAAACTAACTTTAATTCTCATGTTTACAAACTTCAAGCTTCAGAAAGTTTTTTCTTTGTGTTTAACCTCTTGGCCCTAGCTTGCTTGTATCTATGTATTGCCAGATCTTCGGCCTTGGGTCACAGCGTCCGCATCCTTCCAGAGACTGTGGCTTCTGCAAGGTCTTTTCCACTCATTTTAACTGCGACGTTCCTGCTACCTTCTGCTCCCTAATGTTTGGGCCTGAAGAAATGGATGGTTCTCAATTCCAGTGTTTGGAACCACAAGTATGTGGGGTGAAACCGAAGAGAACAGTTTGGTCAACCCTGGCAGATGAAGCCCAGATCCTAGCGCATGTGGACAGAGCTGTGTCTGAATGAAGCAGACTCAGCAAGCCTGAGAGGTGTGTGTGCAAAAGCTTTGTTTCATGGAGAGAGGCAGGAGGAGCATTTTTACTATTTTAGTGACCTCTGAGGCAAAGTGTCTGCTTCTTGCTATGAAGGCGACTTCATTTCTTCTATTCGCCACAGCTTATGGTTTCAAGGACCGATTTGGAAGGCATGTCTGTATGAAGCCATGTATGCAAATTTTGTACATATGTTTTTAATGTGTATCTGAAGGAAACTGTTCAATTTTTATTATTTATTTATTGAGTATACCACCAAGGGATGCGGTGGGCACAGAGAAGGAATATACGGGACATTCTAGTTCACATGGCCGCCTTTGGAAAATAAGAGCTCTGTGTTGAATGTGCACTCTCCCATGATCTAGGTTCAGGTAGCCACGTAGTGCTCTTTCTTTCTGGCAGAATCACTTCATTTCTGCAGCAAAGATGTCTGGAGTCCTCGCTTTTCCAAGGGATAAAGATTCAGCCTAGATTTATCTAATCTAAATAGGAGGGAGGGGAGGACAGGCAGGGGAAAGGAAAGGAAAGGGAAGGAAAGGAAAGGAAAGGAAGAAGGAAAGGAAAGGAAAGGAAAGGAAAGGAAAGGAAAGGAAAGGAAAGGAAAGGAAAGGAAAGGAAAGGAAAGGAAAGGAAAGGAAAGGAAAGGAAAGGAAAGAAAGAAAGAAAAGAAAAGAAAAGAAAAGAAAAGAAAAGAAAAGAAAAGAAAGAAAAGAAAAGAAAAGAAAAGAAAAGAAAAGAAAAGAAAAGAAAAGAAAAGAAAAGAAAAAAGGAGATGGTTAGATTCTTATGAATTTCCTTCTGGTTTTCTGAGGCTTTTAAGTTTGACTAAGATTCATGTTTTCCAAGCCTTGTCCTGCAACAGCAAGAGTCTGGAAACTTAATTTTCTTCAAGAGAAGCCTGAGATTCTTGTGCAATGCATGTTTCCAGGAGCCGAGTCTTTAAGGAAAAAAAAATAAAATACTGTGCAATGTTCTAAAAAACATTGAGGTCAGCAAGACTGTGGAAGATATGGTAGGTTGTGCTCTGTGAAAGCAGTGATGATGAGAGAAGTATGGAGTGTCTGTCTGAATTTGAACTCTGTGATTATACTAAGTTTACACTAGATCAGGTCTGTAAAAATGTGACATTTCCTTTTTCTTATATATTTAAAACTAATTTTTTCTTCACAATCCCATCTAGAAATCCCAACATTATGTTTTTTCTTTTTTATTAATTTAAAGAAGGAAAGTCACTAAAATAGAGGTGCCCTATGTAGCTATCTCAGAACTATTCTTTCTCCAAAATTAATTGACATTGGCATGACATTTATTGGATGTGTTTTTAATATTCCTTCCTCCTTTCTTTTTTTCCAGTAGGAGTGGCCAAATCAGCTCTCCTCACTCAGCTCATGTGTCCTTGTGGGTGGAAATTTACAGCTTCTGAAGTCTAGCAGGGATGAGGCAGAGAGAAGGAATCAGGATTCAGCTGGGGAGTCACATCTTAGTGGCATCTGCTCTGAGCAGTGGTGCACAACCAGACATGTATCCAGATGTGATCTACACTGCCTTGAACCCAATTCTGCTGCAGGCCAAATTTCCTAGGGGAGGGAGAACAGGAGGAAGAAAAAGCTGTAGTTTAATGGGATTTCATCTTTCTGTCGGCAGTGTTCAGTGTAGTGCTCCATCAGATGGGAGAGGCAGCAGTGCTGCACAGTCCCACAGTCTGTGGTTGCATTCATCCCTACAGCACAGTATGTCTCCATAAACAACCCTTCCTGGCCTTGATCAAACACTAATTAGTAAATAGCACTTTAAATCTGCTCCAATGGGCAATAAAATTCTGCTTTATTTTTTAATATATTGGATGAAGCAGTTTACTGGTAAGTTTCAAACTGTATAAGAGATTGTGGATGCTTCTGAGAAAAATTACATTGCATAAAAGCCCCAGAGAATCTCTTTATGACCATTAGGATTTAAATGTGGAAGACAGAGGAAGAAAAAAGGAAAGAACAACCAATAATGGATCGTGATGACTCATGTTGTATCAATTGTTGTTTTTTTTTTAGATGATGTTATGTGTATGGCTAATAAATTATTTTATTATTAAATTTGGGTTGACTTATCACGGTAAATTTGAGCTTCAAAATTACCAGGCTCGTAGCTGCATGTAAGAGGATAAGTATGTAAAAGGTGTAAAACATTAATAAAAAGACCTGCGAGGGAGAATAGAAGGGTTAAGCTATCACAGAATTAGTATTTTAGATGTGTGTTAAACGTCAAGACAGACAAAACCACTGGGGATTTACTTGGAAAAAAAATAATCTCATTAACAAAAAGGAAAAATATCCTGCTTCAAGAGAAGTAGCAAGAGAAAAAAGGAACATATTTTGAACTTGCACACAGACATGGAAGAAAGACATCCAACTGAAAGTTAGCAATATTGAAATATGGAAGTATTCTTTCCATCTAGATCTATTTAAAATGCAGTATTACCCCCTCCGCCTCATTTCTGATTTTAAAGTCTTGTCTCTCTTGATGAGTCTCATTCTTTGTTGTCTGTCATTACTGTCCTTATTACTGTCCTGTATATATTTCCCAAGCTTTGGCTTCTCCTTTGAATCTCAGAGTTTTTTTTTTTGAGGAGAGGGACTGTCTTTCATTATGTACTTTACAGACTTGAGCACAACAGATCTCCAAAGGATTTAATCCCTGAGAAAAATGCTGCCAAATTCTTTGCTGGTGGTCCAGCTCTAATCTCAGTTTTCAGCTTGGGACTTCATTCCTTGTTACAATTCCAACTTCTGGAACTATCTGAAGGCTTTCCAGGAGTTTCGTGGCCCCAGGAAAATGGAGATGAGAGAAGGGGAAAAGCTGTAAGCAAACTTGAAAACTGTACAAAAGGAATAGGAGGAGACAAAATGGCAGCGCTTCCTCCTGGGACAAGATCACAGAATCATGGGATCATAGAATGGTCTGAATTGGAAGGGAACTTAAAGGCTGGTGAATTCCAATCCCCATGACATGGGCAGAAATACTTGTCACTATATCAAGTTGTCCAAATCTGCCTTGACTATTTCCAGGGTTGGTTGGGGAAAAATGTTCCTCTCTTTGCTGCTCATTATTTAGTAGAGACTACCGCCTTAGCACCTTCCTGATCCTTACCAGTTGCAGCAAGTAATGATGGTAATAATAGTAGTGGTAGTAGTAGCAGTGATAATAATAGTAATGGTAAGAATAAAAATAATTCGTATGCTTCCTCCAGAGGCTACCCATCACCAGGTCAACTTGAATAGAGCCTCTCTGTTTTTCCTTCAGTGATCCTTCTCTATAGTGCCTTCATAATAGATCTAAGTGCCCTGTTCTATCTATCTCTGTCAAGTGAAAGCTGCACCAGTGCTAATACGAAGGTTAAAAGTGAAGAAAGAAGCATTATTGCAATTATCATTCCAGGCACGTGGTGTAATTGTGCTGCTGGCTACCAGCCATGTGGTTCTTGTGGCAGCAAACAGTACTTTCCCTCAGCAGTCCCAACAGTGCTGTTTTCATATGGGCTAGGAAGGTTAGAAAAATCAATTAGCAATATGGGTTGTTAACGAAAGCCAAGTCCAAATGTGACTTCAGAAACACTTTTCCGAAAGATTAGTGTATCTTTAAAAAACAAATGGATATTTGTATTATTTTTCAAAGCTGAATGTTTTTGCTGCTCCTACTAAAAAAAAAATAAATGTTCTCTCTCTGTGCAGTGATGCTGCTATTTGGCTCCCATACAGTCATGCCTGGGGAATCCAAGAAGTGACAGAAAATGCTGAACTTATTATTATCCAAGAAAAATCACAAAAGCTAGACTAAGTCCGTACGACATGGTGTTTTAGGGAGTGGACAGACACAGTAAGTCAGATGAAGACAGATGCAAAAATAATGTGTGGCTACAATATTTGGGTGCCATATACACCTTTATAAGTATGTCTAACCACACTACCAAGTCCCAGGATAAGGAACTGGATAAGTGGACTGACAAAGCTCAGGTTTCAGAGTTAGATCCACTGTGCAAGCAGTAGAAAAAGGGACAGGTACTGTGGGAAGAATATAAGGAAGCTGCTAGGCCGTGTAGGGATGTGGTCAGGAAAGCCAAGGCCCAGCATGAACTGAACTTGGCAAGGGATGCCAAAAAGAGCAAGAAAGGCTTCTACAGGTACCTCAACCAGAAAATGAAAGTCCAGAAAGGTGTACTTCCTCTAGTGAGTGACACAGGCAAGCTGGAAACAACAGACAAGGAGAAGGCTGAGGTACCTAGCAACTTTTTTTTGCCTTGATAACTGCTCTTCACACAGCTCTGAAATATTTGTTCTGCTAGGAGGGGGTCAGGGAGGCAACACCCTTCTCACTGTAAGCAAAAATCAGGTTCGTGACCTCCTAAGGAACATGAACATCCACAAATCTCTGGATCCCAAAGAGATGCATCCCAGAGTCCTGATGGAATTAGCTGATGTAATTGCCAAGGCACTCTCTGATATTTGAAAAGTCAGGCAATCAGGTGAAGTCCCTGATCACTGGAAAAAAGTTAACATCACATACATTTTTAAAAAGGGTAAAAAGGATGACCCTGGGACTGTTGACCTGTCAGTCTCACCTCTGTGCTGGGGAAGATCATGGAGCAGATGCTCCTGAAGCTACGCTAAGGTGCATGGAAGGCAGGGAGATGATACAAGAGAGCCAGCATGGCTTTGCCAAGGGCAAATACTGTTTGATCAGTCATGTGGCCTTCGATGATGGTATCACTGCATCAATGGACAAGAGAAGAGCCACCCTAATCTATATGGACTTCAGTAAGGCCTTTGACACGGTACGTGACAACATCCTTCTTTCCAAATTGGACAGATATAGATTTGATGGGTGAACTGTTCTATGGATGAAGAACTGGCTGTAGGATTGAGTCCAGAGAGTGGTGGTCAACAGCCAATGTTTGGATGCAGATTGGTGATGAGTGGTGTCCCCCAGGGGCCAGTTCTGGGGCTGATACTCCTTGATATATTCATCAGTGACATTGACAGTGGGGTCGAGCGAACCCTCAGCAAGTTTGCTGATGATACCAAGCTGTGGGTGCAGTCAACACATCAGAGAAGCAGGATGCCATCCAGAGGGACCCAGACAGGCTGGTACAGAGGGGCCAGGTGAACCTCGTGAGGTTCAACAAATCCAAATGCAAGATCTTGCATGTAGGTTGAGGCAATTCCCATTACAAATACAAGCTGGGGGATGTAAGGATTGAGTGCAGCCCTGACGAAAAAGACCTGCGGGTACTGGTGAATGGCAAGCTGAACATGAGCCACAATGTGTTCTTGCAGCCCAGAAAGCCAACCATATCCTGGGCTGCATCAAAAAAAGCATGACCAGCAGGTCAAGGAAAGTGATCCTGCCCTTTTACTTTGTGCTCAGAAGCCCTCACCTGGAGTACTGCAACCAGATGTGGAATGCACAATACAAAAGAGGCATAGACCTGTTGGAGCACGTCCAGAAAATGGCCACAAAAATGATCCAAGGGATGGAATACCTCTCCTATGAGGACAGGCTGAGAGAGCTGGAGCTATTTAACCTGAAGAAGAGAAGGCTCCAGGTGACCTAATAGTGGCCTTTCGATATCTAAAAGGGAGCTACAGAAAGGAAGGGAACAGACTCTTTAGCAGGCTCTGTGGTGATAGAACAAGGGAAATGGTTTCAAGCTCAAAAAGAGTAGATTTAGGTTAGACATAAGGAAAAAGTATTTTACAGTGAGGGTGGTGAGGCACTGGAACAGGTTGCCTGGAGATGTGGCTGATGCCCTGTCCCTGGTGACTTTCAAGGTAAGGCTGGACCAGACACTGGGCAACCTGATCTAGCTGTGGATATTCCTGTTCATTACAAGGGAATTGGACTAGATGGCCTACTGATGTCCCTTCCAAGAATTCTATGATTCTACAAATACCAGATTTCTAAGGTTTATTGCCCATCTAGTGGTACCTTGGGCAAGTTGCCTTCCTGTTAGTAGCCTGTGATAGCAATAGCTGACAGGAGCATTATAAAGTTTAATGTAGTGCTTCACTGTCCTACTGCTAGAGATGTCAAAGATTGTGAAGTATTATCAAATTCATTGTTATCTGACACAGTATCTAAATAGTTTAATTTAAATTGCATCTCTGATTGCTTTCTAAAATAAATATTTTGTTTCTTTCATTCAGTAACGTACAAAGTAAAATATAATCTTGCTGACCACATGCTCAATTTTAAAGTCATATATAATATATTTGTTAGATATTCATATTCTTTTCACCACTGTCTTGTGTTCTCATTAAAAGGAAAATCATTTAGAATGGTGAAGGTTACTAAAGATGTCCCCTGGGCTCATCTCTTAGTTTTCCTACCTAGCTATATTATTAAATCAGAATTTTTCTCTTTAGTAGGTGTTCAGTTTTTTAATGTGATGAACACTGAAAAAACATACTGGGCAAAATGACAAAAGATGGATAACTCTCTAAGAAAACAGTAAAAAATTTCCTAAGCTGAGATCACAGTAAGTCTGCAAACCACATCCCCTCCAAAGACATTATTGCCACTTACAGAGCATGTTGTGTGAAAGGAGACAAGAAAAATTGCCATCTAGTTGAAATACTTATTTTGCCTGATGCTCTGCAAAGACAATAGCAAAAAATCAGGTCAATGGTTTTTGTCATTTATTGAACTAGGTGGAAATATTATTTATAGTGAATCAAGGGAAAAAAAAAATTGAGTACGTCAACCATGGACTCATGAGAATCCAGCCACAACTTTTCAGATCTCATTGTACTGACCAATGATTGAATATACCCACAGAAGAAGAAGGCTTGTTTCCAAATACAGAAATACTGCTACTATAGAATTAATTTTCATTGGAAATGAGTAAGCATTATCCCAAGCACCTTCTCTGTTTTGAAATTTGACTTTATCATTTTTCCTCTAGAGTCTGGGATCTGGGATTTTTAAAATGTGGGGTTATGGAAGTTAGGTCTAATTTCCATAATATCTAACTTCAGGTACACCCCCATTCCTCCTCTCTGTCATTGAGAAAGAAGGGCACATTGAAAAGCTTGGCTAAAGCATCCAAAGAGTATTTCTAAAGATTTGAAGGAGAGTGCCCTTGAGAACTGGGCTTCTAAATGTGACTTAGTAAACATAAATTCACTGAAAATTTGGCACTCTCTTGAAGAAACTTGCTTTGGGGAAAGTTTCATAGGAAGATTTTTTTTTCCCCCCAGAATGATACTTTCCTGTTTTCTTTATCAGGGAAGTGTGCAAACAAACAAACAAACAAATACAAAACCAAAAAACAACCACCAACAAAAGAAAATAGTATTACATGTCTTTGAACTGCCTGATTACCATTATTTAAATAGATCACTGTCTCAAGACACTTAAAAAGTGTCTATCTCAAAGGAACACAGCTCTTTCTGTAATGTAGGTCCAACCCTGATAATTTGTTGTAGATGACATTATCCTGACTGGATAGAAAGCAGAAACTGTATGTGACAGCTAATTATCTTAACATCATTTGAAGTGAAACTTTTTCTCCTTACTAATCATACATGTATAAAGGAGAGAGCATCACACAAGGGAAAGAAATGCAACTAAAACTGAAAAAATGAAAGAATTATCCTATTTATATCCAGTACAGCACAGATTGTCACTCGACTTTGGCATCCCTGGTACAATTATGTTTTAATTCAGTTCAGTAAAACAATCATTCCTTTAACTATAGCAAACAGCAATTTAATGATTATCTATTTCCTAAAAGCATTGAATACTGAGTATCCTGTTCCATTTCCTGTCAGATATTCACATGCAATTAGATACAGGCTGTGGGAATGTGATGTGAACTGGGTATTTTGTTCTGAAACATGGCACTGTGCCTTCCCCATCTTCTTGAGCAAAGTTCAAATGCCGAAATGAAAGGCATGTTTAATGCCAAAGGTGATTCAAGTTCAGGCCAAAAATAATTCCAGACAACTCAATTCTGAATTCTTTTTCTTCTAAATATTTTTTGGGGAAATGGAAATACTGCCGGTGTTCGAGCCTGGGCCGCTAATAGCAAAACTTCTTGCAAGCTATTCAAATGTCAGCCACTATTGTGTACAAAATCCACCATATCACTGCGGAATTTGGAAAAGGAAGACAACAGGGCAGCCAGATCTACTGTACTCTTTTTCTTTTTTTTCCCAGAAATGCAACTTTTCTCTTCAAAATATAAGAATTTTGTGAGAATAGCCTCTTCCTATAAATAATTTTTTACCTCCTTCCAGGGAACAAGTTGCCCACATTAGTTGTTTTTACTAATATTTGATTTTGAAGATAGCCTAGACAACTTAAATGTGAAAAGAAGAAAGTATGGGTTAAATATTGAATGTGAAATAAAGTATATAAAAAATCCAATGTTATATATTTGAAGAATTTTACTTTTCTTGTGTACTGTTGCAGTGTACCCTTGGACATTTTCTCCTCTCTCTTTTCTTGTTACTTCTAAGTCTAGCAATTTCAAATGATTTCTGAGGAAAGCAGATTTATTGCTTACAATGATATTTTGAACCATGGAAGCCAATGGAAATAAAGCATGAAGCCATTGACTGTTTTCCCAGCTTCTTCAATGTGAATTTTTGGATGAGGCCTTCCATTTGAATAGACTTTGAAGACAGAATAGCTCTGGAGACAAAGAAATGATACATGATACAGACTGACTATGGTCCATGGAGGGCCCTCAGAAATAGATTCAGAGTTTTGAATTAGATTAAACAGTTCTATGTTGGAGTAACAAAATTGACTGACAAACCAATTTTTCCCCTAGCTGCCTGAGAAAGTTCTTACTGAAGGTTGGGTATCTGAAGTATTCTAAACAATTTATTAGTCTCTGTGCAACAGAATATTCAAGCACAAAAGTGAGGGAAAAAAAGAAGAAAGAAATAGACTTTTTTAGCAGGTTCTTCTTTAGCAAGGGGAGGTAGAACACTCTGACACACCTGAATAGATTTTGACTACTGCTTATTTTATCTGAAATGCAAGAACAGAAGGAATCCAAAGAAGGAATCCACCACCTTGACTGCAGTAAGATGTGAAAATGAAAAGTTACAGACCTGTAATGAGGAATTAACTCCTTCCAAACATTTTGAAGAAATGCCTTGGTGGGCATCTTGGGAAAGAGACAATCAGAAAGACAGGTGGGCTAACCAAAGCAAAACATTAAATGAACGTAACTAGGCCTGAACAGCAGGTACAGAGGCAGCATGCAAAAATGTTTTTGGATTGACTATACTTAACAGAGGCAGAAAGATGAACAGAGGGATGATGTATGTAATGCTACTTGAGAACACAAAGCAACAGCAGATCGTTTACAGCTGAGTAAAACTCAGGAACATTGGGGATTTCCACCTTTGCTGATACCAGAAGCATCAGCATTGGGTCAAAGAACCTTGCAGCAGGCTGTTGCAAGGACAGCTATTTCCGGAAAGAGATTAATGCCAGGGGGGTATAGCAGTGTTGCCACTCACACTGACACTCCTGAGATGGTTATATCTATGTTACCTCCTCCAAGAAGCTGTTGAGCTGTATAACACCATGCTGAGCCTGATTGAAAATGCAGTATTGGAACAAGTGAGCTCCCATCCTCCCCAGTGAAACCAGCCAATTTATGTGCTGGAACTGCCTTGTCTCTGGCTGACTAATGTGCATCTCTCTTCTTCTTTGAGACATAGTGTCAAAGGGTCTCAGCAGGGAGACCTATGAAAAAGCTTTATAAATAATAACAGATGAAAGAAAGATAGAAATCTGTTCACAAAAATGGAATAGTGAGCATGAAACAAAAATTCATTAAAAATGTATGACTGAAGTAATAAGACTAGCTTTGTTTTGGCATTGGCAGCGTGCAGAAAAAAAAAGGAGAGAGAATCATATTACAGAGATGAAAAGCAAAGGGAGGCAGAAAAGAGGATTAAATAGATAACTATACACTTTAGTTTTAAGGATTATCATTGAGAACCATATGAATCTGAGAACATTAAAGATCAGAAATGGCAAAAGGGGCAGTTGGATGATGCAGAATTAATTAAGGAGAAAGATAAAGACACAAACTATACTTCATAGGGAACAGAAAAAAGGAGTGTGAAATCTGCTGACTTTGGAGAAATCAGCAGCTGGATCTTCTTGCTATGACAGAGCTCAGGGAGAAGAGATGTGAGCAGCTGTTGGAGGCTCTACATAGACCATATCACAGAGTTATTGTCAAACTTCAGAGTTTGCAACCTTCTTGCAGTCCTTCAGAAAAATGCTTCCCTATGTTTGAGATCTGAGGCCCTCTTCAGTAAAATGCAGCCACCCACATCCCCATCCTGAAGCTCTGCCAGGTGTTGTGCCAGATGTTTTCCTCCTGGCACCTCCCTCACTAGCCTTTCCTTCCTGCTGCAAGGAGGGCTGGGGAACTAGTGAAGGTATTTCCTGATTGAAATACTTCCTTTGAATGATAGGTGGATGGTCGGACTGGATGATCTTGTAGGTCTTTTCCAACTTTGGTGATTCTGTAATTCTCTGAATTACAAAAAATCAACCAGTTTTTTACGAAACAAAAAAAAAATCCTTGCTTCCTAATTGTGAAGGTTGGATCCTCTAGCCTGACCTTGAGCATACTACAGGCCATGATACACTATCGCTTCTGCACTAAACACCTTATGTCTCACACTGCTAATTGGCATTTCTCATTAGCTCTGATCCTGGGCTTTCTGTCTGTCTTCTGTTTACTTCTGCCTATCAGCAGAGCAGAGCAGGCAGACCAATTTTACATGGCACAAAATCGGCTTAGAAGGAATTGGCCAGTAACCCTAGATTACAGCTACCACTGAGATGTGCCAACTAGTGGCCCCAAGAGAACTTCTTTAGCCATAGTCACTATTAGTTTGTCATGCTCCCTGGTGCTCTGAATGGAGCAAGAGATTAGGAATCAAGGCTTCCGGGTGGGTTTGTCTTCCTTCCATTTCCTATGCAAAAGTGCCCAGAAGCCAGCAGCCTCCCCCTTCTACCTCCCTAGCACTAAGAGCTGAAGTGATCAGACACTGCTGAAAGAAGCAACCTCTGTTCACTTGAGTAAGCTTGTGATAGATGAACCTATGATACTAAATGGTTCGGAAAATAGCGTCCGTCCTTCACAATTTTTTGCCTTAGAAGAGCATAGCACAGCAGTGCTCTTTGCTGGCCTCTCCTTCACACAGCTCCATTCATTTCCGATTTTTGTCAGAATGGTAGATGAATATTTTCTTAATTAAGCCAGAGCCAAAATCCAACTTTGTTCTCATGGACTGAGATAAAAACTGAACAATTGAGGTTAATAAAACATTACCTTGGTATGAACTTCAGAAATGAGCTAGCTTGGTTTCAAAATACCTCAGTAATTCTTTGAATGGATTACAGTCTCTTTTAAGAGAGAAAACAAACTAAAATCTGCCTTGGCTGGGTTTTACTCTATGTGTCATATTTTACAATCCTATATTGAGCCAAAAACCCAGGTTCACAATGGTCAGGTTATAGAAAGCAGCTGAAATGTAGATCTGGGATCTGAAGTTATTGTGTGGATTTGAGCTGACACTGAACTCTCTCTGGGGACTAGAGAACAGAAGTACAGCAGAGACCAAAAACTATAACGGCAATGCCTGTCCTTGGGTCCGTCCTAATGATAATTGTCCTACTGCACAGAGGTTGAAGTTAGTAGTTTTCTGCCCAAGTATCCTCAGTGAAATCTTTTTAGGCCTGACACGTCTTTAGTGTGTGGAGGTCACTGAAGAATTTATTGTAAAGACATAAACTCCCAGAGTCAGCATCTGGAGGAAGAAAATCAGGGATAGGCTGTAATGAGTTATTTAAAAAAATCAGATTTTTAAATATCTAAGAATTACCATGAAAATTCTAACACAGCCAGCACCCAGCATAACTATCATGTCTTAAGAAAAGCAGAATAATTAAGATCAACTCCAGTCCTCTTCTGTATTCTTGAAACAGAGAAATAATATCCTTAGCCTTTCCTTGCAGAGAGCACTTATGATGCAGTGGCACATACAGCCTTTTGTCTGATTGAGGAACATTCCCTGTCCCTGCTCCCTCAGCTGCTGGCACTGCTTCCACAGCACCTCACTTCAGTCTTCTGAGTCTTCCTGACCAACATCACAGAATCACAGAATCACAGAATTGTAGGGGTTGGAAGGGACCTCTAGAGATCATCGAGACCAACCCCCCTGCCAAAACATGAGGCACTAAATTGCTCAGCATCCAGATAACAAGTTGGCAATAGCTAAGAATAAGTGGAGAAGGGCATAACCTTAAAATAATACAGGTCATTTCAACTCCAGTTGAAATCTGGCCCCTATTTTGCTGCATATACGAAGGTACCTTTTCCATTTAGAATTATTACTGCCCAAATAAGAAAGCAGGTAAGCAGCAGGGGACCAAGGTTCAGTTTTATGTCACAAGTTTGGAAGGGCCAAAGCTACTAGTTGCTACCTGCAGAGCAGCTTCTGAGACAGCTTTATGGCCTCAGAGCATCACTGTAATGCTTTTCTTACAATTTTGCTCAGTTATTCCATGTAAAGGCCCAAAAGCTTTTCCAGACAAAATCAGTAGTTTTCCTTGTTAAGTTTCAGTTTCTTTGAAATTACATTTTCTTCCTACAATAAGGAAAAAAAATAAAATACCAGGACTCCTAATCTCCTCTGGCTAAAGCTCATTGTGCACTAGGATCTTGGTTCAGAATTGTTTCCTGAAACTCCTCCATCTCTGCTCTGCTCTCTGCTGCATGATTGCCTGTGAGAAGTATGTTTATTCTACAGGAAGTTTTAGCTAAATCAGAGTAGGCATTTTGGAGCCAGGAATATGAAAAATGAGGAGTTTTCCTTCCAGGTTTTTTTTTTTTTTTTTTTTTTTTTTTTTTTTACATCTGGGGGGAAGGGGCAAAAAAGGAAGGAATTAAATTTCTGTGTCTCAGTTTAGCCTAAATTGGGAAAAAAAAATAAAAATATAATCTTCACATTTATTTAATTCCTGACCCAGGAGGCTGGATGATTCATTTTGATGCAATCTGCAGCAAATATTTGGACTTCTGAGAACTTTTCAAATACCCAGTAGTATTTAAAAATAGCTCAAAACTTGTAGAGTTTGTAATTACTTCTGAGATCCCTGGTAGAATTTGTACATTCTGCTAGATAAACTGCTTCTAAGCTCTGGTTTCCGCAAAACTTACTAAAGTAGAAATTTAGAGGACTGTACTTAAGGTCTGGTACTGATGCCATCCATGTAAATTTTATAGTCAAGTGTGAGTACAATGAGATGAATCTGTGATTTATTCTCATACCTGTGACATAATTGCCAGACATTTAATTGCACAGTCTTTGCAGCAATTAATTATTTCATCTGATCTTGCCATAATCAAGAAGGAAGTCAGGGAAGGAAGACTGTCTTGCCTTTTCTGTTACCCTTGGAAATGCAGCAATTAGTAGAGACAGAGGCTCATGAATAAATAAAAGTTAACTGGTCCGTACATATTTATGATTTAAAGGAAGTAAATGATTTAGATCCAAGTGAAACTCTGCATCATGAAATATCTCCAGTGAACTTCCAGCTCTGAAGTCCAAAGCGATTAACAGCTATTTGAACATTATATTACTTTCACTCTAAACACTTGGCTATATCTTAATAACTTCATCTAAATAAATATTTTTTCCTTTACGTTATGACTTGTCAGAGAGAAGTGGTAAAGAGAAACTCAGTTTACTGAAGGAAAGCCAAACGTGGGATAACAGCTCCCATGACCTTAAACTGTGATCGTTTCCCTTCCAGTGAGCTGTGGTGAAGAGTTATATTCTGAGGGGGGACCCAGGAGCTCCAGGTTTGTCTGCAGTCTGCTCAGAGAGGGACAGAAAGCCTTTCACTTGTATTTTGGATTCAACCGGTTAACAGAGGTACTCATGGAACACACATCGTGTGGCAGCTAGTGGTGTCCTGATGCCACCTATCTCCCTCAGCATCTTGGCCAGTGAAGGACCTGAGGACTTGTTTAACTCTTTGCTGTTAAAAGGGGAACTTAAGAATGTTCTTGGATGCTTTGCTAATCAGAATTGGATTTCATTGCATGCTTTGTCAAGTTGGGGCATAAGATCATTTTGTTGTTCTCAGTGGGTCACCTTATGTACAAACCTTGCAATGGGGACCTGGTCCTCTGAGGCTCTGATCATCATCATTCCCAAATGACTGAAAGAAGGAATGCTCAGAATATTTTAGGACCAGAGTTCTAATTTTTTCACTGTTTCTTACATGCAGACAATTCTGCACGTAATTGTAATAAAGCATAGAAATATACCAGAATGATTGAAAACATAAATATTTAAGATGCTTATACTTTAGAAGTCATTTGTCACATTAAGGGGGGGTTATAGCCAATTTTTAAGTCAGTATAGACTGTCTAGAAACTGATGGCATGTTGAGGATAGATGTTCATCTCACACTGCCCCAAAGCAATGCCTTAAAGTGAGCTGTTTGCTAGATAAATCTTTTTTATCATCTGTTTGTTTTGACAACATTACTCTTTTCATCTACAAAACTTTGTCTGCCCGTCCTTTGTTAAATTTACTAGTGGAGAAAATTGATAATCTATTACTCTCCCAATGACTTCTTTGTTAGATTAAAAGGAAAATGCATGCTCACATGGATATGTAAGGCAGTGTGCACATTAGAGATTTCAAAACTACCAAGTGCTAATTCAGTGTTCCTTGCACCAAATATGCAACCTGTAACTTACCCGTTATATGATCAATGTAGCAGTGAAATTGTGGAAGTGAGGAATGATAGTGGTGGCAACCAATGTCTTAATTTGCTTGTGGTGTTTCAAAAGGAGTCATCACTGTGTATTTTTAACAAAAGCAGAGGGAAATCTTGCAACATGGTAAAAAACAGAAGAATGAACCCTCTCAGGGCACTCAACTTGGTGCCCACAGCTTGTTGATAGCCAGGCCTGCAGCTGAGAGATAAAGCAGTGGAGTCACTACAGATGCCCCAAGTGAATGGAAGCATCCTTGTGCTCTCCATGGCCGTGTCACTTCACATCACTTCCTCTCCTGGTGAGTGGTGACATATGTATTCCCTAATTTACATTTACTCTGACCATTTCCCTCAGCACCTTTTTCTGTCTGTGTATTTAATTCCATCCATGTTACTGAATTTCAGAAAGCACTTTTGTACTGCATGGATGGCAGAGCACTGGCACAGGTTACCCAGAGAGGCTATGGGGTGTCCTCCTGGAGATCTCCAAAAGCTGTCTGGAACATTGTCCTGGGCCCCCTTCTGTGGGTGTCTCTGCTTGAGCAGGACCCAGAGACAACCCCAGTGATTCTGTGAATGCCCAGTTCTGCACAGCTTCTACATTAAGGGCTGTAGTGGGTGTTTTCAGCAACCATTAGCAAATAAAGAGTAGATTTTTTTCCATTTTGGCTTTTCTTCCAGTTATTTTCTGTCCTTTCCTTTGCCCTTGTCAATGCACTTTCCCCCACAACTTCCATTCTGACTAAGCAAATCCCAAAGCACTGCCCCCATCTCAGCTCCATGGAAATGGATGCCTGCTGTGCAGCTGCTGGTTGGCTTCTTTCTTACATGACTTCATGACTGGGGGAAGGTAAAATGATTCAACTGGAAATTAGATAAAGGAAACAGTGTTAGTACAGTCTTCAAACTTCGCCTTCCCTTTCAGCTTAACCTACTCTTTCTTAGTCAGCAACAGAGTGATCTTCTCCTTCCCAGAAGAGTATACATATGTATTTATATAACAATATATATACACACACTCACATAGTTTTTCTCACTCCATTCAGTTCACTGGGCAATAGGATAAAGAAAAGAAAAGTTTCAGTTGCTGTAAATTCCCTTCCTGTGTACTTTTCCCTATGTAAGTCTGTACAAAAACAGAGTCTGTTAAGATCATGGTAGAAAAAAGTCATACTTATGCTGCTGCGATTTGTTACTGTTCCTTGGAGGACAAATCATCTACCAACAGATCATCTACTTGCAAATAATATTTACTCCAGGGAGAAAACATTAAAAATTCTTACTGATTATTATCCATAATGAGGTTACTTGACTAACTGGGTATGATAAAACATTTCTTATATTGTGGCTTTTTTTTTTTTTTTTTAATTTGCTGTTTTTCTGCTTAGATTAAATTAAGGACACAAAACTGTGGAAATTTACCTGAAAAAAAAAGTCAGAAGTTCACTCTGCTGGAGACATCAGACATATACCAAAACTAGAAACTGATATTCTGAGTCTCTCACTGAATTCAAATAAATAAGACCTCAACTAATCCATTTAAGGATATGGATCCATATATCCTTGTCATCACTTTATGATTTTTGGTTATCGGTATTGAACATCATAACGTCATGTAGTGCATTGGGAGTTAAAGTGTTAATGCTCAAGTTCCAGACACCTGTCTGGAAGAGAAGAACTACATGCCCCAGGGGGCTTTGTGGTCAGAGAGGAGATATAACCCCTGGCACGGTCACCTGATGCACTCTTCTTCATCAGGCTCTCCTCCCTGCTGCTCAACTGGACTGCGCATCTCACATCAGCATTATGGTGAGGCCTTTCAGACACGTTCTTTCATTATAGTTGATTTATTAGCTTCAATTCTAAGTACATTGTATTATAGTGTGTTATCTTGCATTCCGATACTATATTTAGTAAATTATTTTGTTTCTCCTCAGATCATTGCCACTGTTGTTAATTATTTTGGGGGTCCCCTGTTTCTCTTTTCCGGAGGCGCATATTTTGTGAAATCCCTATGCCCTACTAGTCACAGAACTGGGCCAAACCAGCCCGTAAACCATTGACAATCCTAATGGATGTCTTTCACTATGTTCCATGTCCTTAACTCTTATTGAGGTCAGTACCTACAATTACTGCTTTTCTTGAGATGATCCTCACTCTGCCATTCAAATTAGACTCACCTCTGTGTTTCATAGAATCATAGAATGATTTGGGTTGGAAGGGACCTTTAAGATCATCTAGTTCCAACTCCCCTGTTATAGGCAGGGACACCTCTCTCTAGATCAGATTGATCAAAGCCCCATCCAGCCTGGTCTAGAATGCTTCCAGGGAGGGAACATTATCAACCTCACTGGTATTTGATTTGATTGATTGAAGAGTTTGTTTTGTTTAAGTGTAGCAGCAATATGCATGCAAGAGCAAGTGGGACTAAGCAGTCAATCCATCCGCTTGTATATTGCTTCTCAGTACCTTTTTCTCAACCAGTAATCTCCAAGCTATCTACAAGGTTGTTATGTTTGTGGAAGATAAACTAGACGTGGATATGAACATGGGCAGAATCACAGAATCTTGGAACGGTTGAGGTTGGCCATGACATCTGGGTCCATCTGGTCCACCCCTTGCTCAAGCAGTGACACCCAAAGCAGTGTGCCTAGGCTCATACCCAGGTAGTTTCTCCAAGAAGGAGACTTCACAAACTCTGGTCAGTCTGTGTCAGTGCTCAAATACCTGCGCAATAAAGACACAGGTAGTGTCACCTAGGCACAATTAATGAGACCTGAGGGCACACGCTACAGGTAAATGGGGAATAACTATTCCTTCCAGTGACTGTATTTTTAATGAATAAATAATATTTGATCAGAAAAGGAAAAAGAGCTTGGCAGAGTCTCAAGTCTTGTTGTTTGGACTAAGGATCAAATTCCTACACCAATAATTACTCAAAGTGGAAAGACTTTTATAGAAAACACTGAAACACAATCATCTCAGGGCAGAAAATATGCTAATAAACTTCTCAACTGGGTAATGAGGTAGCCAGGTTCAAGGCCGTGGTCTGGATGTGGGTTTGGGGCTGGATGTCCTGACCTCAACAGGTACCCTAACCATAGGATATTGGCTTTTCTAGAAGAAGGATAAGCATCTCTTTTTCTCTTTGGCATTTTAACTAGGAATTCTATCTTACCATGGAAACTTTTCATATGAAAATTTCATCCAAATTGGCATATTCCCAGGAAAATTTCCGTTTCAAACTGGCATTTTCCAATGATAAACTCTGTTTCTGGAAAATGTCCAAATAACACTACTACTTGACACCTGCTTAAGTTGCTAAATATTGAATCAAGTGGTTCAGATTACCATGGAACACCAGAGCATTCTTTGTTGTAAGATATTCAGAAAAAAAGACTGCTGTTTCAGTGGGGAATTTTTGCCGGGAGTCTCTCTTTTGTACAGCCAAAGAGCACTGAGAGCAGGGCGAAGGCTTAGGAGAGATTACACCATTAAACATGAGAAGTTCCCACTGATTGAACAGTAACCTCAGTCTTTGATTACCCAAGGCAAAGCACTGGCAACAAAGCCTTCCCAAAGATGCATCTGTCCTTTTCTGCTCCACTTCCACATTACCTTTCACACCTTCACCCACCCTTGTGACAAATCCTACTACAGAATTTAAACTTGTTTGTGATGAACTGTGCTTAGGAATTTGAACTATTTTTAGAAAAAAAAAAAAAAAAAGTCAAATATATTTATATGAAAGTTTGAACTGCTGCATCTTCATAGAAAGCTCTATCTATACAGATGAAAAAGTCCAGCAATGGGTTAGAAACATCTACAGGTTTGAAAAGGAATGAAGTATCCTCATAGGGGGCATCCCAACTAGAGGTGATTGCCAGAATGGCAGAAGATGGAAGACAGAATTTTCCCTACCTCAGGTAGGTACTGATGTGAAAAAATTTAAGCCTCTGCTTTAAGACTTGATTCAGAACATAACAGTGTCCACAGGAATCTATTTTACTGACCCCAGGAGTTCTGGTCTCTAAAGTTACTTTATTTTCTATTCCATCATTACAAGATAAAAGCAAGTTATGCTTGCTTTTTGTAGGACAGAAATAGCAAATCTCTGAGGATATTTTCCTGTTTGCCTCAGAGATCACGAAGATTTCTTAATCAGATGTAAACTTTGACATTCAGATTCATTACTTCTAATTTATGTCTCTAGTGTCTTTAGATATCTAATGATTGGATGTGATTCATCTCAACTGCCTTAGATGCCTGATTTTGGGATGAGATGAAAGGCACCCCAGACATCATAGATTCTATTGATCGCCTCTCCTATGACCATTACACATGAATTCTCTTCCAAATGTTGGAAGAGAAAACATTTCTTCATGGTTATTTTAACACTTGTGTCTTGGAGCTCTTAACAACTTAATGACTCAGGCAGCATAGCTTCAAAGAGCTAAGGCTAGTCTGAAATACTTATTTTCTCTCTGTTTATGCACACATGTACGCACACAGCTACCTAAAATACATGCAGAAAGTCAGTTTTCTAACTCTCCTTTGCAAAGCCTGGGCTCCTTGGCGTTGGTCCCTTTCGAGTCACTTAAGTGAATGCTTACTGCTGTTGTATGTTCTACATCTGGTTGGCATAGTTGTGAATGGCCACATTTAGCATAGAATGGAAAAGAAGCGACTCATCGGGAGTTTTATTCTCTTTTATTGAAGACTTTTTCTCTCCACAGCACATAGCTAAAGCAAAGACTTTCCAGCAGTCAATCACAATGCATACTCAAACCAATGAAAATCTGAGAAGAGAAACATTCTCATTGACAGCAAAATACGTGACTAACTCAGGGCAGGTCTAACAAACACATCAAGAAATCAGGGGATATGTAACCAGAGGTGAACTTCTTTTCTCCTCTCTCCCATTTCAACAGCTACAAATTAAATGTAAATGGTTATTTTTTTCTTCTTTAAAAATCCCATGTGACAGGTATTGACTGTATGGCAGTTGGAAGGCTAGCATTTTCTATTTATTCAGCACAGCATATGGAAGATAAGCAATGGCACGGTAGGATGCGGTACTGTGGAAAGACCCCCTGCCATTTCCAGCTGGTACGCTGGATCAGTGTAAATTCATTGACCTCTCTGCTATGGCTGTTAATTTGACTTCTTATGATGAGGGTTCCTATTCACTGAAAACGGGACTCTGCTCTTCAAAGTGGCATGTTCTGTAGTTTTAGGGTGTCCCACTGAGCAAGAAATAAATGAATGATTCTTCCATAGTTTGTTCTCCTTCTCCCTGCTGGTAAGATAATTACAGTTTTAAATTACTGTTATTACTTTAATGACCTGTTGCTTGGCAAGAATAAGATGAGGAGCTTTGTATTGGCACTGGCAGGCAGCAAGTGTTCAGTCCACCTTAGGTACTGGAGGCTGGAGAGACATGGTTTGGTCAATGAGAAAGTCCTCATGTTGGTAGACCTTCATGGTTTCCTATTCTCTTACAATCTTCAGTGGCAACTCAAAATGCAGAAGTCTAGATCTTTTATAAAATGTAAGCTTTCTCTGTTTCACATAATTAAATGCTGAGGAACCCAACTCCTATTTAGAAACTTTACTACAGAAGCCAACAGGATTTGGGGATGTTGGTAGAAAGGTTTTACAAAGCCTTGTCAGTATGTTTAAATTTGGATCAGTTGTCAACAATGAGCCAATAAATTAAGACCAGAACAGTGTGTCTGCAGAGAGCTGTGAGGTAAAAAAAAGATCTTTGTGCCCTTCTGTTTGGAGGAAAAGTCATGGGATAGTAAAGTGCATCACAAAATCTCAGTAAGAGATGGCAAAATTGGGGTTCACATATAAAAATTTGAACATGGCACCTTTTTTAAACCACAGAGTTTAACATTTGGGTTAGTCCTTGGTTCTTGACAGGTTTATTTTACAGCTATGACACCTATTCTCAAATGGGTCCCATGGAAATTACTATTTCCCTCCACTGACTATGGAGAGAACCGCACTACCACAGCCTTTAAACTGCAGGATCAGGTAAGATAGCATTTAATATAGCAAGTAATCTAACAGAAGGAGTAGCATATGGAGAGGGGAATAGGATGTATGTTAACACTTAGCACCAACTCCAGGCAAAGACCATGCTGCCTCTTTTCAAAGTAAACATTACTTTTCACTGTAAGCGCTGATATATAAAAAATGCACCACCATTGAAGCTCAAATCTCATGACAACTCCCTGCAATGGTATATGGATAACGCTACAAATGCAGGAAAATCTGGACTCCCTGGGATACCCATAGGCAAGTGCAAAGCTTCTTTCTGCCCATGATTTTCTGCAAAGAGTCCAATCTAGGATAATGATTGGCTTATTTCCAGTTAAGAACCTGTAGTCATTGAATCATTGCTGCCTGTACTAAACCTGAAGGATGGTGCTGTTTTTGTTTTTGTTTTTGTTTTAAGAATGACATTGCTACCACTAATTATTAAAATACCTCAGTCTAGCAATCTAGATATATATACATGTATAAATACATTTATTTCCCTGAGGAGAGACCAAGAGTTAAGTATATGTGGATATTTCTCTGTCACACTTCTTTATTTGTTACTTTATTGCTTCTTGCTCTTTCCAAGGTCCTTTGGGAAGGACTGAATGCATTTCCTTGGACATCAAGGGAGAAGTTGAAAGAATGAGGATAAAATGGAAAGCTCTTCATTCAGAGAGTGAGTTCACAGCAAGAGTGAGTGGAGTATGTCCTAAATATATAAATATCAATGAGACCTCTCTAAAATGCCCTGATATGCAGTTGTATGTCATCTATCAAAGGTGTTAAAGAGACAGATAAAGTGAGAAGAAAAACCCTTAAGTTGAATAAAGTCAAAGTCACAGATCAAACCTTATTAACACCTGTCACTTACAACACCCACATCAGAGGAAGAAATTAGCAGCTCCTGACTCAAATCCCAGTGTAAAAAAAGAAATGCACAAGTAATGCATACAACAAGGTACAAAAAAGTAATGAATATTAAAGCAATCACTCAAAAGAAGGATTCAACTCCTGCTCCTAACTACGCATGAAGAAAAAATCAAGTGCCTACAGAGAAATTTTATAGGCAGAAAAGCAGCTGGGTACACTAGGGACCACAGTTAAAGTGTGGAAGCTGTGAAGAACAGATGAAGAAGAACTCAGTTTGATCAAATGTGGATGAATAAATATCAGTGAACTGAGATATAATGAGTACTTAGATGAGTAATGGGGCTAAACACTGATTTAAAACCAGGTGCCTGTTTAGAAGAAAACCATCTCTTTCAAAGTACCAACAAAAAGCAAGGCTGAAGCCAGAACAGTGACAAATACCTCTGTGAGAGAAAGCCCCTGCAGTATTCTGGTTGGTTAGAGATTATGGAGGTAAATAATTTTAATGTCATGAGTTTAAGATACTCGTGTGTTTGATTTTTTCTCTCCTCCAATACAGGTCAAAAGGACCAGAGTTTGCTGTCTTGTTAGTGGAAATGAAAAGATAAGAGAAGAGCTAAGGAAAAGGAGAATTGTTTTGTGTCTAATTTACTGTGAGGTGAGAGAAAACACAGTGATGAGCCACGCAGCTTCACTTCACCACTTTGTCACAGTACTGCAGTGCTAGCAATAATGATGTCTGATCATCCGTTAACTTTTGGTAGCTCTAAATATAATGCTGCCTCTTGCTAGTAGCAATGATTAAGTCTCTGAAATCCTCCTCCTGTCAGTAGTCCCCTTAAAAATAATTCTAAGAGCAACCTCACCTCTGCTCATCACCCTGTTTTCATAGGCTTTAGCTACCCAATCATGCATCAATCAATAATATTTAGTTGAGTATGGGGACCTAACATCTGCTGGGGATGACCTTTCCTAGCTTGGTGTGGCTCTGTCTGCTGACAGCCCCTCATCCAGGGCTCAGTAGCTCCTGTCCACGTGTGCCAAGGACAAACGTGTATGTGTGCGTATACATATATCTGAAGTGAGAATTGTGACCATACTTTTTGCTGAGGGAATTACAGACTCTGCAACCTACTCACTCTCTCTCTCTTCCCCTCTCCTACTCCTACCCTTCAGGAACTAGAAATACTCCAGAGTCTGCAACAACCTATGCCAGATGGGAATGGTGCCAAAGAGGCTGCTGGCTGAGAGTAGCTGGAGTCTGCTTCAGCATGGTCTTTCATACCCTTTGCACGACCCTCTGAAACCCTGGGGGATTAGTTCCCCTCTGAGCCCCATTATACCATCTGTCAAAGAGCTCCCCACATGAGGGAAAGTCTCAGCTGGCCCCGGGAGCTGGAGGCTGGGCAGCACAAAGAGCTCTGTTCACTCCCCAGTGGAGGCTTTTGATTTTCAGGCTTGCTGCCTGCATATCCACAGCGCAAAATATTCAAAGTGACTACTTCCTGGGATTAGGAATTAAAACAAACAAGTAAATAGAGAAGCAATATTAGCTTGTTCCTGCCCTACTATTAAAAACATTTTTATGACCTGAAAATTATACGCCAACTGATTTTGGCAGTGCTCTCTCAACTAATCTGCTTCACACATACATGCATCTGTCTTCTTACTTATAGCATTAGCTGTCACCGTGGGATTCTGTCTTTATTTTCTTCAACAGATTTTTAGTGGGTTCTTCAGCCCCTAAAAATAAATATGCTCTCCTGGGGGATGTGTTTGCCTTCGCAGTTCCCATGTGCAGGTTGCTGGAGGATGCTTGCTGGCAGTGTGGAGATTTATCTCCCAGAGCTCTGTACAGATCTGCCATGTGGCAGAAAAGGAGAGCCAAAGATGAATTATAGAAGTTCTGCATATTTGCAACAAGGGGAACACTGTCTTTTCTGGAAATATGAGAACTGATCTTGCTTATCCTTTTGCATTTGACACTGAAATGGTCATCTATTGCTGGTCACAGGGTCTTCTACACTGGGATCCCACAATAGCAGGGGCCTCAGGACCAAGTCAGCTGAAAAACACGGAGAAAATAAATGGACCTAACTCTGAATCACTGAATCACAAAAAAAATCTAGGCTGGAAGAGGCTTCTGGAGATGGTTTAGTCCAAGTCTTTTCTTGAAAGCAGGGCCTTCGATTAGGTTATTTATGGCCTTGCCAAATTAAGTCTTCAAGAATTCCAGTAAGGCGTATTCCACATTTCTTCAGGAAATTCATTTCAATGTTTAATTTTTTCTCATTTTTTAAATCAGGTGAAATGTCTGTCATAGCTTCCTGTTCCCCACACCTCTTGTCCTGCCACTGTGCATCCCTGTGAAGAAAGTATCTTGATCTTTACAACTGCTTTTAGATATTGGGAGGCTGGGGTGAGATTCCCTTATACCTTCCCTTCTTGAGGCTAATCAAGCCCACTTCCTTCAGCCTTTCTTCACATATCAAGTTCTCCAGCTTTCTCATCATCTTGGAAACCTGGATTCTATTCAGTTTTAAATGGTTCTAATGGTCATTTAATAGCAATGGTCTTCATTTTTGTAGTGATCTAAGCAATTAGATGCCATGTTGGGTGAGGTACAAAACACTGTCACGCACTAATAAGCTGTGTAAAACAGCTATCTTCTCCTTTGTAGAGCCTGAGGCACCTTTGGAGCAATACTGTAGGAGGTTTCTTTAGCTGTAGGGCATGTAAGTCTGCAGGAGATCAATCCTGTACTCAGGTCTTTAAGGATGCTGGGCTAGTACACAGTCATCTGTGTTAAGCATGCTTACAGACACACATGCACAACTAAAGTCTCTCAGAAAGCTGGTTTAACTGATCTGTTTGGAATGCTTAGGCCATATGGTCCTGATTATTTATATAGATAAGTGTGTGTATTTTTCTCTGCCTAAAAATAACCACAGTCGTGGAAGGAAGATGCTTTTGTGTAAATTATTTAAAATGGGAAAGCTGTTAATCCCTTGAGAAAACCCGTAGTGGTGTTGCACGCAGTGCCAGGAAGCCCCTGAGACATGACGTGTGGGCCTGGCTGCTCAGCCACGCTTCTATCATGTCCCTTTTCAGCCTTTGTGTGACCACCCCGCTGCTCCCTCTTGAGCTGGTGCACATTCCCAAATAACAACTGACGAAACACAGCTGTAGGGCAAATAAAACTCATGGCCTTCCGTGTTGTGGCTTCTTTCTTCCCTCCGTACTCTCAGTTCTCAACAATTCCCCTTAAACTCTCACTGACTATGGCTTTCATGGAGTTGGAAGGCTGAACACTAACACATGTAACTGCTCACACTGTAAGTTATGTTGGTGGAGGTCTATAAAATGCCTAGCAGCCTTGTGCAAAATGAACAGTAGGGCTGTACATGGTGAAGAAACTCAGTCCTAAGTTGAGTTGGTCTACCTAAGGTCTAAAATGGTGTCCTTGAATAGGCTTGAAGAATACGCACCAGCCTCCTCTTCTGACCATTCTTCTTTGTGTGCTTTGAGGCTGCTGCCTTAAGCTGGGCACAGTGGTGCCCACGACTTCCTGCAGCCACCATATTCTATCTGTCCCATTCTTAGCTAGTTATATTGCATCTTGCCAGAAGCAAAGAAGGCAAGCATGCTATAGCTGCCTTTTATCTGAAGCTGTTTATTGCTCTTGGCAATAAGCTGTCCTAGAAACTGCACCTTTGCTGATGGATGTCACGAGTTTGAAAGCATTTATACTTGACAAGGTGCATACTGTTCATTTTAGGAAAAAAAATTAGGAAAAATAAACCAACTTTTAATCTTTCCTCAGTAACAACATCCTTCTTTGTGACATTTTTCATGGAATCACATTTTTTTGCTGATGTTGAGCAAGAATGCAATTTACAAGATTTATATAGAACTCACTAACAAGGACTACAATTGGCACAGTTTGTGACCTTCCTTTATCCCCTTCCATCCCAGTCTGATCCTGTAAAAAAGTAAACAAAACAAACAAACAAAAAGTGTTTCTTGAGGGTGAAATCGGGATAGGAGCAACTATTTCTGTCTCTATGACATTTCTCATTACGGTCTTCCTCATTGCCCTAAATGGTTTGTTTCTGACAACATTACAAAAACTCCTTCACTAAAGTGGAGGAGAGCTGACATTTAGCTGAGCTTTGTACTGATTATTTGGGTGTAGCAATCCAGTGGATGGTTATTATTAATATTATTATAATTTTCTGGAGTGGCTATGGGAATATGAAAAATCATCATCCTGAGCCACAGCTCCTCTCCTATGCTGAGTCTTGGCCTGGCAAACTGCTGACTCATTCTGATTCCCCCCTATTCAATGGAAAATCCAAAATCATGTCCCATCCAGGGCTGACATTGCTTCAGACTGGGAATACTTCCCCTCTTCATCCTCCTGACATTTCTTTGAAGCAAGGAAATAGAATTATGCCTGTGTTGTACATGAGGACCTAAACCATAAGTAGAGCGTATAATTTGTCTTCAGTTCTGCATTGGAAGTCTGTGTGAGGTCAAGAACTTAGCTCAAATTTCCCCTTTGGAAGGAAGCATCTTTACCACTGGATGACCTCTTCATCTCTACAGTTACCTCCTTCAAGTCTATGGGGACCTCATCCTTTGCTTCTGTTTCTCAATCAGTGTTTTCACTGCAGAGCTCAATCTCAGAGCTTTGCTCTGGGCGACCTTAGGGAGCATTGAACTGGCACTTGGTTAAAGAGATGATTGCCAAGAAAGCAGGATCTGAATCTGCTCAGTAGCCCAGGAAATGCCAGCCAATTCCCCTGAAACACATTATCTTCTCCTCATTAGAAGCAGAGAGAGAGGATTCAATGTCCAAGATTGACTTCAGGTAGCCAGAAATATGGAAGTGATGTCATTCATGTTTGATCAGTGACCAAGTCAAGAGAAACAAAATCCACTTGTGCATCCCATCAGAGCTCCCTAAGTTCAGGTCCAGCAGACAAACTGTCCTGCAATATCACTGGCATATGTACATGCATTATAAATAGTATAATGCCAGAAGTTTTGAGATAATCTCAGGCTATGGTTCGATCTACATTAGAAGATACCAAGAAGTTATAAGTCAGGATCTTCTACTCAAGGAAAGCAGACTGACAAGGGAAATTGTCCCACTTGTCATTTTCTCTTCCTCTAGAAAGTTCTATGATTAAGTTCTAATTGAGTAAAGATAGTCAGAAAACGAGATTTATCCCCTGCTAAACAACTAGACTATTTTCATGCTAGCTGGCAGAATTGGTATTATAATTTCAAAACCTCCAAGGATATAAATTAATTATTAGTAACAATGACTTCCAGAGATCCAGCACTCAGCCCTGACCCATTTATCCAACATGAGGACTCTTACTGGAAGATCTCCTGGGATTGCTTAAAAAAGCCCCAAACAAACCAATCCTTCAAAACCATGTGCAGAGATATATTCAGGGTCACAGGGGGCCTGTTACTTCTGTGGTGGTCTAATTGAGAGCCATTTTGGAGCTGTGTGAGGGCCACAAAATTAGGGAAAGACATTCCTTTGAATTATCTCCTAGTTACATTCTTCCGCCACAAGCAACAGCTAATTGTCAGAAATCATCCTTTTTTTGTAGCTGCAGTTGATTTCAAGGACTAAGAAAAGTAAGGAATTTTCCTCCAGGCAAAGAAAGGTAGCTGAGATTTACACATGTTTTCTGTGGAAGAACACTAAATCCGTATGGCTGAATTTGGAAGCATTCTTTATTGCTTTTGGACATTAAAATGATGAAGTTAAGCTTTCTGTTTCACACACACACACAAAAATAATAATAATAATAATAAAATCTAACGGAAAGAAATCTGTTCACAGATCGAGTTTTGGATTTTCTTCTACATTTTTTGTATTTTAAGAACTTTAAAGGGTGGGTTATCTCCAGCCAGAGGAGATGAAGAAGTCAAAGAAATAATATTCTACTTCCAACTAGCTAGCAGAAAATTGATCTGCCTTGTTTCAGGTTGTTTTTTTCTTTCATATATTTGGAGAAAATGTTCTTTCTTGATTTTCTTTCTTTGTAGAAATGCTAAAGCCTATCTGTAAGTTAAAAAGTAATATGGAGTCTGTTGTCTCTAAGCAAGCCTGAGTGAGTTTTCTTAAAAATTTCTGTTTAAGAGTTAGTCAACTGCAGAATTTGTAAGTTGGGACGAAAATAAGCACAGAAAGTCAGATTAGAGATGAATTTAAGTTCTGTGAAATGGAGATTTGAACCAATAGAAGTGTTTCTGTATTAAAGCATTCCAAGGAAAACAGTTTTGATTGGAATTATTTCCTTGCTGGGTTTATAAGCCAACTACTGCATCATTTTGCTAGAAAAGAAGTGCCAGATTTGTTAGTTTCCAGTAAGTTTCACAGCCTATTTTCATTTTTTATGTGGAGTGAAATGCAGAAAGTAAGTATGGAATGACAAAAATTGAAATGCAAATTAGGTTTTTAAAATTTGCTGTGAGTGACAAAGAAATGTAAATGCATTGAAAAATATGATCTCAGGTTTGAACATTCTTCCTGCTTAACTTCAAACCAGAGAAGAATTTCTGTTCTTTCTGACAGTATCTTAAGGCTGATGTTGGCAAAGCTCTCCTAGGTGCATAATACAAAGGAGTGTTAATTATTTAGCGATGAGTACAAACAATCCGTGGGAATAGTGAGATTGGGAAATAAGCAAAACAAGTGGAAAGAAACAGAGAAACCTAATGTATATAATGAGATATGTAGAGCTCAGTCCTGAAAACTAAAGTTCAGGGTTACCATAGCAACCAAAAGCAGGATCACGACATGGACAGCATCTCCCTCCTCCGTATGACAACCACTTCCGAGAGGAAGCGAACTTCTGTGATGAGCTTGGCAGAGTTATTCTGGGGATCCTTTGCCTAGAAGACTGTAATCTGTTCCCTTAGATTCTGTTGCCTTCCAGGAGATGCATGAATATCCCTTCTGGCTCTCACTTGTGCTCTTTGGCAGAGCTTGGACCCTTTCCAAGCAGTGACTGCTTTCTGGAAGAATACCACCTATGCCAATCCTGAGGAATGGTCTTTCATACCTAATCCAGGCTTAAAGCCAAAACAGACCATCACAGTGTGTATTTTCTACACTCCGACCACAAATCATACCAATGCCATCTCAGACATCAAGCTTTAGCTTAGACGAATCAGACAAGACTGGAGATGTGCTTTCAGCAATGCTGCCAGAATGCATCGTGGGCAGAATTCTTTGAGGAGTTGCACCAGGATGTTATTTATTTGTCTACATGAACCTCAACAAAGCCAACTCATTAAATAACATTATAATCTCTTGTAAGTCACTATGGTAATGAAGCAGTTTTCGTTTAAACAATCCTACAGGTTAGTAGTGCTCCTAGTGAAATTACCAGAGACTGGGTTTTTCAGCGGAAGCAAGTCAAGATCTTTGTAGCTTTTCAGACTTTTTATCATACATGCAGGAGCTTTGGAGAATTAAATAATTCATACATCAAATTGAAATAATAAATAATCAGATGGATCTTTATAGTTTCTTATAAATCTCCCCTCATACCCAAGCTTTGGGGTTCAGTGCCATAGCATAATAAAGCCAGTGCAACTGTAATTAAATTCTGCTTCCGAGACCCTTGAAATTCAGATGGGAAAAATGCAGGAAGGGGAAATGATTCAAATGGTGATGGGAGGGAATGGTAATAACACAGATTCAAAGAGAGGTCATTCTGAAACACACCTTGGGGAGAGCAGGTGCAGCAGTAAATTAACTGCATGTACTTCTTCAGTGCTGGGCAAAAGAGACGCAGATGAATTCCAAGAAAGAGTAAATTGCAAATGGTAGAGCCTGCCAAGCAATAAACTGCTGATTTAGGGTCCATTCTTGGAGGGGCTCCATGCTCAAAATGTCTACAGACAACTGAATAAACAGGGCCAGACTTGTTCTTGCTCTGCCACCCCTTGCCTATCCTAGTGTCTTTCTGGCACAGTATACTGATCTATCCTGATTGATGAAAACTATTGGAAGCCGAAGATGCATGTAATGAGTTCTGAATTCATCTCTCCTTCCATATGTACATTTAAATGATTTCACTTTTGTTTAACATACTTACTATAGCATGGGTGGGGGTTTGAACTCACATTCCAGAAAATGGCTCTTGGGAAATGCAAGTAGCTTGACCTCTCCATATAATCCAGACAGGAGAACATTTTATCCTCTTTCCTCCCTAATTACGCAGGGTAACTCAGGGGACCAAGATTCTGAGGTGCAGTGAAACTCTTTCTGCCCTCCAGTTTGTCCTCATCCTGACAGATGGAGAGCACAGAAAATTGATGCTGCAAATATTTGGAAAGTCCTAGGAATGCCATACTCTGGTCTGATACATAGACTCAAAACTCAGGTAGAAAATAATGCACACAAATAGGCTCATTACTGCTCATTTTATCCACTCCAATGTTTTATAAACTAGGCATTGAAAATCAATGTGTGAATGTCATGATTTAGAAAATTATTGTGGAGAAACTCCCAAACAATCAGAAGAAACCTTATCCAGCATCAGTACTGGGTGAACAGAAAATTTTATATCCACAGCTTCAAGATTCTGGAAGAAAATAAAAGATTTTACTTGTGGAATTTGCTGCAGTTGAATCTGTTTATCACCCCATACTATGAAGTTGTGTTGACATTTGTAGGCTCTGAAATTACATGACCTAGATTCTGCATCTCCTTTTTCTCATTTTAGAATCCCAGGTTTGAGAAGTATCTCTTTGTGACATTTTAACAATCTGCAATTTACAAAAGAGAATGGGAGACTCAATAGGCAGTTTTTGACATTACATTCTTTTCAGCGGGAAGTTTTACTGCATGCTCCCCCTTTTAAACTTGCATCCATATGCTGAAAAAGTAAGAAATTTTGCTTATGTGGGGATTTACATCTTTTCTACATTGTTTATATAGATATCAGGATATACTTTAATAAAGAGTATCTTCTTGATAACATTTACAAAACACATCTCATCTGAACTTAGTGAAAAGGTAGCTAATTTGCCTATCTGTAGTTCTGGAAGTCATGATATTTATAGTGAAACAAACAGCTCTTGAATACCTGAACTTCTCCATGAGCTACATTTTTCCTTAAAGTCTGAGACATCAGTACTCTCAGAGAGAAATAAATTAACACTTTTTTTCCCAGTCTCATTGAAGTGTGTAAGATATGCCCATGGCCTGGACAGGTGTACCCTTCTTTGAGTAAGGAACTGGCTAGAGGGCTGTGCCCAATGGGTAGTGGTTAATGGAGTAAGTCCAGCTGGCGACCCGTTTCAAGTGGTGTCCCCCAGGAGTCAGTGCTGGGGCCCATCTTGTTTAACATCTTTATTGATGACCTAGATGAGGGGATTGAGTGTACCCACAGTAAGTTTGCAGATGAAATCAAGTTGGGAGGTGGTGTCGATATGCCTGAAAATAGGGAGGCCCTTCAGAAGGTCTAGATAAGCTGGATCGCTTGGGTGAGGTGAAGGGGATGAGGTTCAACAAGGCCAAGTGCTGGGTCCTGCACTTTGACCAAAATAACCCCATGCAGCACTATAGGCTTGGGGCTGAGTGGCTGGATGACTGTGAAGAGGGAAGGGACCTGGGGCTGTTGGTTGATGCTCAGCTGAACTTGAGCTGACTGTGCCCAGGTGACCAAGAGGGCCAATGGCATCCTGGCCTGCATTAGAAATAGTGTGTCTGACAGGAGCAGGGAGGTAATCATCAGCCTGTACTCAGCACTGGTGAGGCCGCACCTCGAGTATTGTGTTCAGTTTTGGACCTCTCACTACAAGAAAGACATTGAGGCCCTTGAATATGTCCAGAGAAGAGCAACAAAACTGGTGAGGGGTCTGGAGCACAAGTACTGTGGGGGTGGTTGAGAGAGCTGGGATTGTTTAGTCTGGAGAAGAGGAGGCTCAGGGGAGACCTTACAACTTCCTGAAGGGAGGTTGTGATAAAAAGGGGTTTGACCCCTTCTCCAAGGCAACAAACAGGACCTGAGGAAATGGCCAGAAGTTGTACCAGAGGAAGTTCAGGTTAGACATAAGGAAGAACTTTTTCTCTCAGAGAGTGGTCAGGCACTGGAATGCCTGCCCAGAGAGGTGGTGGAGTCGCCATCCCTGGCAGTGTTCAAGAGGCATCTGGATGAGGAGCTACAAGTTTTGGTTTAGTGGCTTGTGGTAGCAATGGTAATGCTACCACTGATGGTTGGACTAGATAATCTTGAGGGCCCTTTCCAACCTTGTGATTTTATGATTCTATGATTAAATGATATGGAAAGAAATAAGATGTCTTTAGTTAATGGATTTTACATTGGAATTACTGGGAGAAAGACTGATAGCTTTGTTGTCTAGGTACAACTTTAATTCACCAGAAAAGGTTGATAGAGAAATTAAAGATCAAGATATGCCTTGGATATTCCTTCTTGAAGAGAAAAACCTTCACATACAAGGTACAGAAGAATTAAGACAAATAGTTGGTAAAGCTGACTTCCTTGACATGCAGATCCAAGCAAAATCATAGCAAATTCTATCAGAAAAAATAGAAGTTATATTAGAAGGACAGGCAGTAGGAAGGAAAGAGAGCAGCTTAAGAAAATGAAGGAAGAAATGCTGTCTCTATTTGGTTGGATAACAATGAACAGTACATGAGAACAGGAAGACAGGTTCAAGAAAAAATGAGAAAGAAAATGAACAACTTCCACCTGAACTTAAACCATGCAACCCAAAATATAAAAAAGACTTACCAAAAAAGGAGTAATTCTTATGAAATCGAGCAGATCTCTTGTGATGAAAAAGTAAAATAATCCAGATAGTTTCCAAGAGAAAGACTAGAAGTTTTTATTATCTACAGATGAGATCTTACGGTAGTGGGTGGCAGACCCCGATCTGTAATGGAACCAGTGACAGTATAGGAAGCCTGATTTCATAGAACCTGGGAGAAATTTCAGATGGGAGGAGAGGTCTCTCAGTAGCCGAAAAACAAAATTTAGGGTAGATAGATGAGCAATACAGGAGGATCCATTCAGTTTTCTTACTCTAGGAAGGCGTAGGAAAGGAGGAAAAAAAGACTTAAAAGAGGAGATACTTTATATCACAGTTCATTTTACCATTATAGGGCCATATGTGAATCTAGATCAGAAGAAATACTTAACACATACAGTTTTTCAATACTGAACTATAGAATATTTAGCAATTAAAACACTAGTGTCCAATTTTCACTGAAGAACACAACAGACTTCTTTTTAAACATGTGTTTACAATGTGAAAACATAATGAACACAGTGCTTAGCTGAATACTCTTGAAAGTCCATAAGATGACGAAACTACAAACACAAGAAAGTTGTTTTGGAAGAAATAAAAGCATCCTGTGTGGAAATTGCCTATGAATCATAAAAATTTACCGACATGGGGAACAGGGAAGAATGAGTTCTAACAATCATAAATAAAATCTACAAATTTTAAAATGTAAGTGGTTGATAGAGAAAGCTAAAGAATCAGTAGAATAGGAGCAGTTAATAGTCTTACAACAAGAACAAATCTTTTAGGAAAAAGAAAAAGATAAGTTCAGGTATAAGTCATTTACTGAGTACAGATGGTAAAATCAAAAATAGTAAGGTAAAACTATTCAGTAGATATTTCTGTTCTTTATTTGAAGAACAAAAAAACAAAGAAGAAATCCCACTGCAAGCCATGCTGTAGGTGGAAAATATTTTTTACCCTCTCTAGCAACAGAAATTATGAATTAGCATTTAATACTAAACTTCTTAAAATAAGTCAAGAAAATAGTTTACGTTTATGAGTTTAGAAGGACTGAGGTGATCTCTTTTATCTCTTTTTCATAAGATTATAGATTTGGATGATTAAGACAACTACATGGAGGTGGTACATTTAGATTTCTCCATAGCATTTCACTTAATATTGCCTGACACTCTGATTAAAATCTCACATTAAAACAAATCAACAATGCACAAAACAGATGGATGAAGATCTGACTCACTGACAGACCTTGAAATAGAGTTGTTAATGTAGCTGTTCCTGAATGAGGGTTTGCCCAGATATCAGCTCCTTGTCTGATATCATACAATGTTTTCATCACTGATGTAGCAGATGGTAATAAAAACTTCATGGTTAGAGCTGCCACTGCAAGGGTTCCACTTTTCCTCATGTGGAGGGGGGAGGGATATGGGGGAGAGGCTTGGGGCTCCCTTTCTCTCCCCTAAGGTGTTAGGCAGGCTGCTCCTCTCATCTGGGAAGGTGAGGATGTGGCACCCTATGATAACTAACATGATGATCTTCTGCTGCAAGAGCTGGACTGAGGTAGCAACTCAGATGGAGGGGCCACAGCCTTTCTGGACTGACATGTACACCCAGGTGGACCACCTGAGAAGAGAGAGCTACTCAGGCCCCTGGCAGCTCCAGAATCTAGAAGTCACCCAAGGGTAAGTGTTGATCCCACTAGAAAAAGGTGAAGGGTTTTAGTAATTGGAGACTGTGCTGAGGGGCATTCTTCAGCTGCAAGAGGCGTTGCACTCACAGGCTCTCATCATGGTGGGGATCTTCAACCACCCAGATATCTGCTGGGAAAAAAACACGGTGAGCTGCAGGTAGTCCAGGAGATTCCTGGAGTAAATTGATGACAGTGTTCTGTTTCAAGTATTGGGCAGACCCACCAGAGGTGAAGCATTGCTATATCTGGTGCTCAGCAACAAGAAGGAGATTGTTAAAGAGATTAATATCAGATGCAGCCTGATGGCTGCAGCAACCATGCCTTGGTCTTATTTGTGACTGCGGAGGCTATTAAGATCAGATGTTAAATACATCAACATTTTAGGCAAAGCTAATCCCTCCCTGCAGAAATATGGACCAAGAGGTTTCTCAGGATCACTTCTACCCTTGTCCTCTATGATACTGTGACATAAGGCATATAAATTAGAAAGAGGAGATGTTTTCCTAGTTGAGATTAATTAAACATTGGAGCAGCTACCAGCAACGGTGCTGAACTCACCCTCATTTGAAGTCTTTATGAGGTTAGTTATCTCCACTTAACACACACTTAATCCAGCTTTTTGGGAAGACTGCAATGGCCTGTGTCACTCCACAGGATTCTGCTGGCCTCTGCCCTCTAGCCTTGCACTCCCTTTAACCTGAAAGCTAATCTACAGAATGAAAGTATTTCTGTTAACTTTAATCTTTGTTAACACTAATCTTTGCATTTTTCTCCCTGATCAATTTTTTTTCAGGGAATACCTGGGCATTTCACTGTCTTCACTGAATTTAGTGTTCATAACTCTGAGGTTAAGGTTAAATCTCTTCGTGATGCTTCTTCAATAGACAGCACCCACTTCACAGAGTTACCTTTGACACTATGAATCTTGAATTTTCTAGGGGTTGGAGGGATTTTCACATCATTCAAAAACCCTGATGAGGTGGCATAATGTCCAGCAATGTCTTCAGGTTGAGGTTTTGAGCACATCTCAAGTACTGCCCTCTCATCGTTAGTACACAATCTCATTTCCATGCCACCTTTGCCTTGGGGCTTCTTGTAAGATGCATTTCAGTTTTTATCCAGTGTGTTTCTTTCAGGGAAAATCTAGTTACCACTAGGTGATTTGAAGTATTTTGGGACTCTTGGTAAGAAAAGAATATGATATTAGAATTGAGTCTTCTGTTTTTAACTGAAAGGAGAACAGACCAAGTACAGGCCCACACAGCTCATCTGTGACCCTGCAATAGGCCCCCACAGAGAACCACTCCCAGTGGTTCTGTTTTCCCATTTCTCATACCCATTCCTGCAATAAGGACTTCTCTATCTGATATTAAGAAAAGCTGTCTGTCTTTGGTAACATTCCAAGAAAATTAGTGCCCTGAAAGAAAATTAATATGCTTTTTTATTTTGAACACTCTCATAATTATTACAATGCAATCTCGTTTTGATGTTGCAGCTTGTTATATTGTTCGGTTTTTATGAAGGAAAATGGAAGTAAAATGCATTCTTTTATTACCTTGCAGAACCCAACAATCAGATATGTGCTTGCAGTCTTGTTCCAAGAAATAATAAACTGCTTTTGGTTTGTTTAGAAATCAGTCAGTGTTATCTTTGCACCACAGAAATTTCTCTTCCTCTTGTGCTTTATCTATCTATCTATCTATCTATCATTCATTCATTCATTCATTCATTCATTCATTCATTCATTCATTTTTGAGTGATATCTCAAATGATGTCATCTTGTGATAATTCAGCTATATAGCAGGGCTGGACTGCAGCACTGAGATAAGTGTATCATAGAATCATAGAATGGCCTGGGTTGGAAAGGACCTTGAAGATCATCTAGTTTCAACCCTCTGCAGTGGGCAGAGCTGACAACCACTAGGCCAGGATGTAAGTATCATGCTTACAATAATGTTACAAATTGTGTTGGACAGAATAAATAAAAGCAAAGTAAAACCAAACCAAACTCAACCAAATTTGCCCTCTCTGTAAAGACCACTTTGCACAGTTTCAAAATATGAAATCAGGAACCTGAAGTACTCTGTGGGTACCAATATTGACTTATGGGAACTAGCAGGATAAAAGACACCATTCTATTTTTAATACAGTTCCACTTAGTTCTAACTCATTGAGAAAAAAAGCAGAATTGGTGCATTATTGTCAATTGTTTGCCTTACTTATTTCTGTCCTTGTGTCAGATTTTATCCCTTCGGCAAAGAGCAGATACAGCACAGGGCTATGAGTTAGGGTTATTTAAAAATAATAGATACTGTAAAAACAGTGTGCATGCTTATTTTGTTTTCAGAATGCATTACTATGTCTCTAAAAGCAATTTCTGATTTATTACTTCAGGAGTAATCATTAGAACTATTGAAGGTTACGGTATCTGGTCTCCTGCTGATAATATTTCTATTGCAACCATCTTAAAGAAAACTCAGTTATCAACTAAGTCTATTGTATGCTACAAAACCTCAGTGATTTCAGTGGGATCAGCGTAACATCAGTTGATTCCTGTTGATTTCAGCAGGATTCTAGAAGCTGTCTAAACAGGAATTAGAAAGTGAAATACTTTGTTAGAACAGGAGCTTAGGGAGAAATCTTATTTCTGCTGTAGGATTTCTTCTGTAAGCCGGGAGTTCATCAGTAGGAAATAATAGAGGAAAAGAGACACTCGTGCAACAGACAGATAAAAGCTAAGCACGGGCCATCAAAATGTGAGGAAGGCAAAGACAGTCCTAGTGTGTCTCAAGGAAAATATTTCCAGCAGGAAAGTGTTAAGCATGCCTGCATGCTGCACAGCTCTCATCGCCTGTTTGAAAAGAACGATGAGTTCATACTGCAGTGACAGAGAGAGGTCATGGTGGTGACCAGGAGACGGAGAGTTCACTGTTTGGAAAGAGGCTGAGCTTGAGGCTTGTCTGGTTTGGCAAAAGAAGAGTGAGAAGGGACGTGGCTGTCAGCTATAAATAAAGCAGCGAATGAACAACAGAGAAAGATCAGAATGAATTCATTTAAGGGATACAGCTGAAAGAACAATTAGATATAAACTCATGTGGGCTGAAAGATAAAATAATATTGCTGAGTGTCACAGCAGCAAGGGTTTAGAAGACCCTCTAGCAATGGCAATGAGGACAAAAACCCCTCTGTTTTTATAACAGAAGGGGTCAGCTTATGGAATGAACTCCATGATATGTGGTGGCTGGGGATGACATTTGAGATCCTACCTGTCCCCTAGTCCTGTGAGACAGTCAGGATTGTGTAAACATAGGATTGTTCTTTAGTTCATCTCAAATCAGGCAAGGAATTCCAGTGGGATGTGACAAGAAGAGCCTGAGTCACAATACAAAGACTGTTACCATCTCCAGTGTGCCCAGCAGTGTGAGATCTCCCATTTTTCTGGGGTACAGAGTCATCCATGAGCAGGAAAGCTCAGAATTGTAAATAGAAGTCAGTGCCACTTTTTAAAATCTCAGCAAAGATGCTGTTTCAAGAAGTAGGACAAATGAAAAAACAAAATATGATGAAGCCAGTTGTTTTGCAAGATCTGGGTGGAAAAAAAGTCCTCTATCCTTTGAGGAATATTTATACACATGTCCCTTTGGGACTATTTATCTTATATAAACATGGTGGCTTTTTTTCAGTTTGTTTTTTTTCTTTTCTATTTTTTTCCTCACTATTTATTACTGCTTGTTCCTAAAGTGAGAAATACTGAATGTAAAGCCCAAGGTAATGTAAAATTTTATGCACACTTGAAACAGTCTTGTGACTGGCACTCTTATCTGCTGGGTTTTGTTCTGCCATTTTAGAAATATGTTCCTGAGTGTCCAGGCCAACCTGTCTGCCAGTCTATCTCACTCACCTTTGTGTGCTTGGAGGGAAGCTGTCTATGTCTTACTAAGTAGCATATAGCTAGTGAAGCCCTACTCTTTCCACCTGACATCACAGTGCTCAGAATTTTGCAGTGTAGAACCCTGTTAGGTGAGGGCCTAGGCAGATTTGCTAATGACCAAGAGAGATGGACATAACACTAGAGCAGCACTGAAGGAACATTATTTTCCATTTCAAAGTTTTACCCTGTGGAGCACAGCTCTGCTATGATCTCTGTTTTCAGGAGAGGAGACTGGAGCACAGTGGTAGGTTATAAGAGCTTTCTTTAATTAAAATTGCCTTTCTGGAGATTTTGTGGTGCTTGGTGGGTTGAACACATGTACTCACTGCATTTCAGTCTTTCTTATGATCCCATCCTGCAGTTCTTCTTTAAAGAGCTGAAATTGCTTTTAGGAATAGCAGTCAGCTAAATTCCTTAGCATTAATTGCAGGTAAGACATTTATAGAACATGTTCATAGTTGATCATACAGTCAGGTAAGCATCCATTAGAGTTAATGTCCCTGGCCACTTGCATAATATTTAGAAAAAAACAATAAACCCATTTGGTTCTAGTATTATTTCTTAATTCACACCCAGGAAGTCCTTAGGCACCTGGGACAGTTGTGCTGGGCTCTGTCCACACGGAGAGATAATCAAAACTCTTTGTAGCTATTAGAGACTTTGCTGTAACTGCACTGGACATATAGGTTTAAGTTCTAGCTGCTGGAAATTAGAAGGCTTCAGCAGAGCAATAAAAATGATTAGGGTCCTGAAATTAATGACTGAGGAAGAAACAACGAGGTAGATTAAAGCACATCCTTGAAAAGATGAAATGATGAACTAATTGCGCCATGAAGGGCTCCACATGTGGTATTACATACCACCCATATCTTCAAAGGACCACAGTGTAGGTGAATGCCAGTTCAGATATGTTAGTAATGTAAAAATCCATTTTAATTCAGAAACACAAGCTTTATTCATTTATGATGCCTTCTGACCTTGAAATGCTGCTTTTATAATCACCAGCCCGAGCTGGAAAAGCTCTTTGAATTTTTTTCTTTGGACTCTTCTTTTCCAACTGCTCAGTGCTTTTCTCTTAGGACCGAAACTCAGATCACATTGGTGAAACACAATGCTTTTAAAATCTTTATGCAGTACTGGCACAAATGGTTATTCTCTCTTCAAGGGCCCTTGGGCAAACTTCCTGTATATGTCAATGGAAATGAAGTGAATAGATTCAAGTGAAAATTTTTTTCCATCCGAAGGAACTTTTTTTTCGCAACTCCAAATTTGTCACTGTCCTATTTTGAAGTTTAATTGCTACCTAAAACATTTGTCTGCCAATAAAAGTCAAAGATTTCATCTGTAAATATTTCATCAATGCCAGTGGCAAGAGACTCTATAAATACACTGTAGAGGACGAAAGGCTCAGGATGAACTTCAGACTCGTGTCTGAAAATGCCTGCCATTCAGCAAATTAATTTCCTGATTGATGGTATTGTTCTGACCAATAGGCAGTGAATCGAGCTGCAGGAAGTGCAGGGAATATGGTATTGTCATCATGCACACTTGCAAGAGAAATGCAATAGTAAACAAGATATTTTTCTGGAGATTGAGTAGAGCAGGGCCAAGAACTTGAAACTAATTCTGATCTCTTTGAAGCAGGAATCATTATTCATAAGAGCTAGCTATTATAAATAAACCAAACCACATCAAAACTGCTGCGGTTATGTAAGAATCCTAGTGTATCCTTGGCATTCCTGTGCATATAGGATTGGGACTGAGCAGAGCCCAGTGAACTTAGGCTGCTCTTTGTGTTCATGTGGTCAGACAAGATGATCTCAGTGGCCTTTTCCAATCTGAAAGATTCTATGATTTCATGTAGCTTAATAATGATGCAGCAAAACAAAGATTGGATCCAGTTCAACACCATGGTGAATCCTGCTTTTGAATTCAGTGCAATTGAAACTCTTTTCATGTATGTGGGTCACTACGAAGTTACAGGATACAAGGAAAAGTCATTTTGCAGGGTAAACATATGGTTAAGCACTCTCTGAAATAGACACACATTCCTGGAAGAAGACTGAATCAGAAGGAGAAAATACTAAGACTGACAAAAACCCACTGTGACAAAATAGTCCCATCTTCTCCCTACCAGGTGCCAGAAGATGCTACCCATGGGATCCTGCATGACACATATACATCTGTGAAGAACTCAAACGTAATTTATTTCTTGATTTAAAGATCTGCTGTGGTGGAGCTCTGGCTCTGAGTTAGTGATGCCAGTGATTACTTATGCTGTCAGAGAATTTAAAAGTGCCTTGGTTCAGCTGTTGTTCATCATTCTGATTATTAGAAAAGAAAGCGTAGCAAATCCCAGTGCCTTTTAGGGACAAATAAGTAGGCTAACATGATTTCTTTGAATACAGAGCACAATAACCTATCCCTCCCTCCCATTTCTTCTCTGATCTCACTTTTTAAAATCATTAACTCCTTAGACATGAATCTGTTCCTCTTGTTTTAGATATAAATCATCCTGCATGCTTGGGCAGTTATATTAATAAAAGTTGATATTGAAGTCCAAAGCTCAATGCTAAAGCTCTAAATCAGGACAGAGCCCTTGGAGATCAATGATATGAAAGAACATTAATTAATGGAGCAGTGGAAGTCTGCTGAGCTTCCAGTAACAGCTTTACTCTGAAGTGATCCACATTGTACTTGTTCCATATGTCTGCTGCATGGAATAAATAGGCTGCCAGGCTTCTCCTGGGTAGTTAAAATTCAGTATTGTTCTATATATTTGAAATGTGAAGTCAGATCAAAGAATCTAAAGCTATCCAAGGAGTGCAGTGCAAGCACTGCATGCTAAGTGCCTTCTAGTTCTCCCAGTCTGACAGACAGATAGCTTCTACCAGTGCACACACAACTAAAAAAGACAGGGAAGCGCTAAGAGGCAGGTGTAGGGACAATTCTCCACCAAATCATCCATGCGGTCTCCAGTGGTACAAATACGTAAACAGTATCAGATCAGCTCTCTTCTGCTGTTTTTAGCATCGGGCATACTGAGAGCAGTCAAAAAAACAGCACATCACTGTAGTTCAGCATCTTTAACATTACACCTGCCCTGCGGTTCTGTGGCATTGAATAACAATGAATTCCTGCAGAGGACAAATAAAAAGAGTCCTTGTGCTAATGTTCCCCCCCAGCTGGCTGTTCTGCACTGCGTGTACTCAGTGGACATACTCCTATTCCTGCTCTGGAGACATCAGCAGAGAAGCTGTTTCATTTTTCTCTTAGGAGGAGGATGCAGTGAAATCCTGGCACCTGAAAAGCTGGTGGGTACCTGACCAGTACGCCACATGAGGCTGTGGGTCTGGGCAAAACAATGACCCAATTCTATCAGCCATGTCTTTGTAGGTGCATTTCAGACAGAGACTGGCTTGAGTGTGTGTACTGGGTATCAAAGGGTCAGTGCTGACATCAAGTGAGTTAAAAAGTGACCTTTACTACCGCACGAACAAAAAATGGTTTGGATGACTCATGTGATGCTTTGGGAAACCACAGCAAACTATTTTTTAAGATGATAGAGCGAGGTAACCTTTCCTCCCTTACGTGTCTCCAGAAATTGGAATAATTTAAAAACACCAGTACGGTTTTCCTGGATTAGCTTTATTTTTATCTTCACACACAGAAGAAATCTTTAAACTGTATGTGATAAAATATATCAGTTACTGAGATGTTATTTTACGTGACACTTTATTCCATCTCTTCTGTTCCTTTTCTGCCCTGTCCTTTCTTTATACAACAATTACTCACTGGATTTCTCCTTTGATTCTTTCCCTGTTCCTGTTTAAATTATCCTCAAAGGAACGACTTAGCACCACAGGTCCAAGTTCTAATCCAGCATTTAAAATCACTACATTGGCAAGACATTTCTTCCCTAAATATATTAGAAATATCAAGTAGAAAAGGAGAATATAAAGATTCCCATTATTTAATGAGAAGAATTAAAAAAAGGAGCCATTTGCAGAGAAGACTGAAAGTAATTGCCATCTCTGCCTAACTTTCTCCCTGAAAAAGATTACTTATGTCTAGATACGTGAGAAAATTAATTTTAATAAAAAGATTGAAATGCAAATTAGATCAGAGAGTGTACCAAAAAGTCAGTGGTTACTTATATAAAATAGATGTGTTCAGCTCAGCGGGACATGATAGAATTCAGAGGATTTCAGAAACCAGCTAAGGCTGCTCTGGATTGTTGGTGATTATCTCTAAGGGATCCCAGAGGACTGGGGGGAAATGTATCGTATCAGGCATTTCTAGTTCAGCTGATTTAACTTTGGTATCCAGGTAGAAACAAGAAAATACTAAAAATAACTAAATATTTTTTTATTTATTTTTTGTAGAATAGTAAAAAGAGGTAAAAAGAAGTAGTGAGTGTATGTGTGTCAAGAACAAATTGGGCCAAACTATTTCACTTTTTTTTTTTTTTTTTTTTTTTTTTTTTTTTGAAATAGAATTGGAGAATCGTGTAGAAGCGGGAGATCTAATCTGTTTAGTAAATTATGGATCCAGTTTTAATTAAGCTATTGATGTTTTCCCAATTGACAATCTCACAGAAACTAGGAGAATACTGTTTAGATCCCTGTTTAGAGTGGTTCAATCTGAGCTCTTGTGCTAATCATTATTTCATAGGTTATTTTGATGATTGAGAGTTAATACAGTCAGATGAAGTAAACTCTGGAGAGAAGTGTAAGATTTTGGAATGAGATTAGCCTTGAAAAGGTTCTTCATGAACTGGAGAGATTGTACGAAAACAGATGATATTCACTGAAAATTGGGAGCCAAATGCTGGACTTTTGGAAGAAAAATGGGCAAACAAAACGGCTACTGCCTGTATTGCTGCAACAACTATCAAAATGAATATGGAGAGCACAGTGGAACACAGATTAAGTCTGAGTTGAAATTTGATGTGGTGAAGTTGTCAAATGCCCTTCTTAGTGATACTGAGCAAGATTTTGGCTAATCAGGTACTCAGTATTTCCTCATAGATACAATGTTCTCCCAGGTACTCAACTTCATCCAGTACCCACACCAAACATTAGAGTTCTTGATCATTTGAATATCTTGGTTCCTTGGACCTCAATTTGGTGAATGGACAAAATAAGCTTGGAAAGACGTATATTTTCAAACATAAGTCTATGCTAACAGCAAATGCGAATAATGCAGTCATCTGTTGAGCTCAGCATTCTGAGCTGAAAAGGAGTTATGCTAAGGTTCTTCTGAAGGCTGAAAACCCTTTGAAAACCATCTCCCCATTCTCACTGATAAAATCTATGGTCCTGGGATGAGAGGGTCATAACCAGGCATATAGTTATATAGATCTTAAGTCACTTGTCATATGGCAGTCTAGAATTAAATACAGGTACAATGACATTTAGCTCTGGTTTCACATTTTAATTTGTTGTGAAATAGACCACATCTGGATTTTTATAATGACTTTCCAGTCTAGTGCAACATCAGTGAATATCCTTCACTTTACTGACCTATCCTGAGCTTTACTGACCTAAACATGTTAAATTGTTTTGTCTATTTCATTAATTCTAAACTTATTACTGTAGCTCTTGGTGGCTCATACCTTGAAAGACTTATGTTTCAGGGCCATTATTGAGAGCAAATTTTAATTCACTGTGTTCCGTGCTTGAATATTTTTTCTTTCTCTAATGAATATTAATGCTGGAAAAGAATGCAAGGCTTGACCTAGAAATAAATGTATGCAAAACCAGCTTGTACACTCTCACTTTAAACCTAAGGGGACAATAGTCAAAGCCACTTCACTTCAATTTTCACTATACAGGTTAATTAATTTGTGTTCACAAAGAGCTCTAAAAAACTTGGCTGGGAGTGCCCATAAAAGCATTAATATTGCAAATAACTTTTTTCCTGGACTGTTTCATAGCACAGAATCACAGACATCAGTTTCAATACATGTCAGTTACACAGACATCAGCATCAGGAGGAAAATGCACTGAAACTAGCTAGCTTGCTGGCATTCTGGGACAGTTGATTAATGATGAAGATAATTGGGTCAGGGAGTTAGATGAAATTTTGCTGAACGCTTTAATTCTTTGTTCATTATTGACATGACTGATACAACTGTAAGAAAGATCTGAAAAGCAACAGCATTTATGGCTCATGTATGCCAATGTCTCACACAGAAGGTGCTTCGTGTGGAGCTGTTGATCTTCACCTATCTTTTTGGGGTGTTGTGGAGTAACTTATGAAGTCCTCGTCATCTTCACCTTTTTCTATCTACAAACATTTCATAAAAGGCCAAAAAAAATTTTCATTAGTTCCAGGAGATTTAAATTTAAATGTATTCCTAGGTTATTCTTGTTGGGAGAAGGGACATTCCACCCTGATTCTTCTATTCCTCGGCACTCCTTAGTGAGCCTTTGTGAGAGAGTCTGCTGGAGGAGCTGGGATATTGTTAGTGATGGTTTTCACTTGGGAAGATGCTTGTTCCTTTCTCCAACCCACAGCCAGTCTTCAGGAATGGTATATTTTAAGTCTATTTAGAGCAGTAGTATCCAGATCTTGCAATAGTTAGCTTCAAAGACCACCCATGCTGTGGAACAGTGGTGGAAAACAGCATCTCCTTGGCCTCTCAGTAGTGCAAGGCTGATACAAGCCACTCTGTCAAAACAAAAAACCCAAAAACTTCAGCGCATAACAAAGCTGAATAAAAGCATCATTGCTTTGTGCACAGATTTACCTCATTTATCAGACCTCACAAGTCTCTTGAGCATCAGACCTTTTGCGTTGGGTTGTGAGACTTGGCTAATGCTATGGATTATGTGATCTTTGGCCTGGGTTGCCTTCTAGTGCTGTGTGTTTGTCAGCCTCTACTGTTTTCTTCAGACATGGACTTTGACCCTTCTCACTGTGATATCTACATTGCTATATTGTCTGGGTTTTTTTTGTTTGTTTGTTTGTTTTTTTTTTTTGTTTTTTAATTTATTTATTTATACTGTCTGACAAGCAAAACAGTACTTCCATGCAGCTGATCAGAAACCACCCATGAAGCCACAAGACTGTAAGCTAGTGCACAAAGGCTATCATCTCTGAGCTTTCTTACTCATTGATCATTTCATTGTGTTGTGTAGCTAATCAGTTTCATAGTTTGTTCTCACACAATGCAAATTATACTTCTGGTATGTGCCCAAATGCACTAAGGTTTTTACCGTTGTTTCAAAAAGCATTTAATAAAGTCAGTTAAGTTCCAGGTATTAGGTTTCTGCTAGACCCTAAAGTGTTGATTAAGTCCTGTCCATACTGGACTTCTCAAAATTTTACATCACACCAGGATCTATGTAATCAAATAGAGAGAAGGCAATCACAGGCCACGTGTTATGAGGCTCTGCAGATCTGTTGTAAATGTGCACGTTTGCAGTAGCAGTGTTATTACACCTGTAAAAATCATTGCTTGGTCTAAGTGACCTGGTGAAACTCATTTCCTTGTCCGAACTTATCAGCTACTCTGACAGAAGACTTGGCTTCTTCCCACAAACAGCTTCCCCAACGTACTTACATAAACAACTACTTTCCTACTCATAAACCTAAGTGCTGCACTGCTACAAAGCCTTACAGATATTTCTTGCTAATATTTTCCTTGGGCTTACGTGTGGTCTCCCCTGTGTAATATCTCCAGGAAGCTCTCTCATATGTAATGTGGAACACAAAAAAGATCATTCTGCTTATCACCAAGACATAGACATTAAAAAGGTATTAAAATATCGGCTTTAAACTGGCCCAATTATTGTTTTATTGCTCTAACCCATCAGTAGGGGGCAAGAGACTGCAAGAAGGGAAACTGCTAGCAGAAACGGCAGGATGACTTTGTATTTCTTTATATAAAGAAAAATGGATTAACACTTGTCAGTGTGCCATTTATTAAGCACTATCTTATTTTTGTTTTGCTGTTTATTCCAAAAGCTGAAAAACTTCCAGATTGGCAGCAATGAATGGAAGTTTTCCAGTCCACAGAGCAACTGAGTTCAAAAAGAACAAATGTGTCCGGGCCCAGTGAAACACACTCCCTGCTTCATTGTATGCAGCCTCTCTTGTGTGGTTATTTAACTTCCCTCTAGTGATACAAAACAGAAAACAATGAGATGCAAAGCTGCCTAGTAGCCTTCTTGCAAAAATATTACATTTTTACTTATTCCAGATATAGTGTCTTCAAAACAGACCTTTGGTTTAACACAATCTTTGCTTTTAAGGTAGGTCAAAGTTATAACAACAATGCTCAGTACCTGTACAGTGAATTATCTCCAAGCTTGGGAAGCACTTTGAATACTACTTAATGTTAGTAAGTTTTCAGATGGAGACAATAAAGCAAAAGTGAAATAAATTTCTTCACTAATCAAGTCAGTGGCAGAGTCAGGAATAAAAATCATTAGCCTTATAATTTGGCAGATCTTAACCAACATTAAATTATAAAACTTCTGAAGAGGAAATTTAACTTCAGTAGAATGTTCTACATTAATGTTCTACAATAGCATTTTCTCACAATCTGCAGAAGTGAGCAGCTGGTTAAATAATATCTCTGATGACTGTCTATTTTGAGTCATAGCAAGCTTATTAAAGCCTACCCATTCCTGAATCTCAATAAGCATGTAGATAAATACAATAAATAAATAGGTGTATTGGAGTAGCTTGACCATGATCTGACGGGCACAGGCTGCCCTCAGCCAGACAGACAGCTGGAAGTCTCCTGGCTGATGCTATAAATAACAGATATTATTGCAAGATGTTCTCTGTGTTGATTATACATTAATGCAATACTTTTAACAGCGGTAATCCTAGTCCAAAAAAGCCTTCTGTAGATGTCTGGGTATTATGCACTACCATTCTAAATGTCCACGACTGTACTGGTATACACTGCACAGAGAAAACAGCTGAAGTCTATTACCTGCAAAGCTAAGGTGGTGGCCTTCTTTATGGGATCAGTTTCCAGCACAATCTACTGAGAAACAAGAACTCCAAGTGTTAAATATTCCCCAGGAGTTAGAGTTGAGAGCTTTCAGCTCTGGAAATTCTTCCTTTCTCCTGAATAGTATGGAACAGCTGGTCCTTTAGAGATTGAGCTCTCTCCCTGACGGTGTAAAGCCGCATTCCACTAGCAACTGATGGATAATTGCCTCCTTGGCCCCAATCCCCAGCCAAGAAATTGCTGTAAAACCTGTGATTGGCTAAAGGCTACTCCCTGCCAAGTCTGTGGTAGATGAAGGGAGTGACAGGAGGGCATGCTTAGGATGTCCCCATGCAAAGCCACTAAGTGTTGGGCTCCAGGCTATACAAATATTTGTTAAAGGCTGCAGTAATGACTGCAAATGCCTGAAGCAGACAGGAAGACCTGGTTATGTGTTAGGGACTGACTGTTATTGAGAAAGGAAGGGTCCTTTCTCAGGTACTATCTTGATGCCCCCTTTCCCAATTTATTTTTCCCCTTCTTCCCACTGTTGCAGCTAGCACAGAGGCCACAAAATCCTAACAGTGGAGACGGAAAATCAAAATCTTGCTAACTGATGTTTAAACTCAGCCACTGCCATGTCACCTTACACTCATCCTCAGGGGAAAGCGTCAATACAGTATCCCACAGGAATGCACAATATTCAAGGATGACCCTGTATCATCCAGCCAGTTGTTCAGCCCAAATTATACATGGTATTTGACCACTTTATGTTTAGTTACAAAATTAAGCAATGTTTTACAGACTCTACAGAAGTTAGCAAACATGATTCAGTCCTTCTGGTCTCTGAAACAGGTTCAGTCAAGACAAGTTTTTTCTTAAAACAGGCAGAGGAAGGCTTACCTTGGAAGTGGTCATCTGAAAGTTCCTGTTCTTCACCAGCTGTCCCTCGGTTTCTGATAGCCAGATTATTCCAAATTCTTAAAACAGAGATTAACTGGCTCCTCAAATCCTCTGTCTTTAGTCAGTTTAGGGCAACTTGGATATTAAAACTGTGCACTTGAGCACTTAATAGTCTTGGTGAGTTCCAGGCCTTAACTTGCTGTATTACAGGGAAAACAACTTAATTGTATATCATGTACGAAAACCTTATATTTTTTGTAATTTCTGTGTCTAATTTTAGTGAATGCCTCCTTGTTCTTGAATGAGAACTGTCTGAACAAGAACCCGCTGGCCGCTTTGGATGGCACATTATTTTTACTTCTTATCAGGAATGACTTTGTTAGAGACATAGGGGGTCTAAACAGCAACCAGCTCCCTTTTGGCAGCAGTAGCTGGTGCTGCACTTTGTCCAGGGCCTGCTGATATGACTGCAGTGTGGCCAGATGGGTACCTCCCCTGTGCAGCCCAAGGCCTCTTCAAGTTGACAGTCCCTGTCCTTCAGCATCAATTCCAATTAGGTTCTGACATATAACCAAAATGAGAAACTGATAACAGATTTCCATTTTCACACATCTTGCTTGGATAGAGTGTAGCAGGAATGATTGTAAGGAAGTCATGGCCTTACTTGAGCAAGTTGGTGGAAGGAAATATCTGTCCCTGTCTTTAAAGGAACTCAAATGTCAGCTTACAAAATCACACAATCACAGAATTGTACATTCTGATAGAGATATCTGTAGATCATCTAGTCCAGCCCCCTGCTAAAGCAGAGTAGGCTGGTAAGGAAAGTGTGAGCAAGTGACCTCCTTTAAGTACTCGGTATAAGAAGCAAGCCTGACATAGAGATTGCCACCAATTTGTATTGCAACAGAATCAGAACAGGAAATAAAGTGTCTCTCCAAGTTTCAGAAAGTATAAACAGTTCACAGAAGATGGATTGTTGTGGAGATAGTAAATATGCAATTTTTATTTTCCCAAATATATTACCAATACAAAGAAAAATCATTGAAAAATCACTGACGGAGTATGATGGATGTCCAGGCTAGACTATGAGGTCATCAACCAAGGAGTTGTGACATCAGTGAGAGATGACTATGACCTCACTAACCCATTCTGTACAAATTTGGGTGCTGGTAGAGTCCACCATAGACTTGTGCCTGGACTCCAGTTGAACCTATCTGTGAGACTTGGGTAACTGAATGAGGTCTTGTTTGGCTTGTGCTGTAGGGCTGCTGGCAGCAGTTCTTGGTGCTCAGCCCACGGCATCACCAGTGTTTCCCTGGCTCTTCCTGGCTCAGGCAGCCAGGACCTTGCAGGGTGCACCTGCAGCAGCTGAGTTGAGAGACATGGCCTCTGGGCAGCTGATGGGGAGCAAGGTCTGGGAGTGCTTGTTGCTGAGGCATTGCTCTGCCTACCCCTGGGGCAGCGAAGGATTGTGGCCTTTCTCTCTATTTTGCAGTTTGTAACACTGTCTGCCCACTGTAGCACCAGTGAAGGGAGCAGCTTCCTGATTTCAGCCCTCCCCAGCCCACTCTACAGAGCCATGGGCACGATATTACACTGGACCTGCCACATCTGTTGGCAAAGTTGTGATGATATCACCTACTTGATATCACACATATTGTTCTTTTCCTGTAGTCACCCCAAGCAGGCACAAAAAGACTCTGTTGTTAGTTTTGTACCTTAGGCCCAATATCCTTAAGTGCCAAAATTGAAAGAAAGGGCTACACCCCAAGTGTCTCCACCAGTTTTGTTATGTCTGTGCATTCTGGTGGGCCAGGAAGAAGCCAAGCTGTGCAGTATGTGGGCACCAGATAAGGATAATCCAATACTCAGATAGTTCTCACAAGAGTTCAGTCCAAAAGAGAAATCTTCTCACGTGTCAACCAACCCAAAGTTTATCTTTCTAAACTCAAACACACTGAAAGTTTCACTTGCCATATTTCTGTACAAAGAATTTTCTATAATTCCACAATCAGTGTTCGCCAGATATTTTCTTGATATTTCACCATATGCCTTCAGAACATCATGTACAAGGGTATATGACAATAAACCCACAATTACTATTCAGCCTAAATGCTACGTGTTGTGAAAAAGCAAGAATAAATAATGCACTTAAGAGTAAAATTGGAAAGTTTAATGAATAGCTACCTGGGGTCTTGCAACTATTTCCTCCAAAAAACGATTTCTTGGTTCATCAACTGGTTCATCGATCTAACTTTCTAACTAGTAGATTTAATTACTATGCATGAAATCAATTTGAAAGAAAATATTTTCCTGTAGTAGTGTCATTCTGGAGGACAAGAGCCTTTGTTTTTAGTTTCCATATGATTATTTCTACATTTTAACAAAGGATAGATTTATGCATGCACAAAACCTCTTGAAAAATGATCATAAAACCTGGGGGCATGTCTATCTATTTGATTTTCTTTTTGCAATGAGTTTTAGAAAAGGTCCTCATTTAAATCTTGTGGTTGATAGGTTGATATACCAAATGATAGAAAATCTGACAGAAGTGGCAAGATCTGTTTCTCTGAGTATATCCCACAGTGATCAGCAGAATCAGGAGGACACTGCACCGTGCTCCCATGTGGACTCTCAGTGATGCTTCTCATACTATTCTGTTACATCTGCTCTGCTAAGATAATTCTATTGGAGGTCTGAGGTGGTGAGATATTGCTTCTTCTAAATACACTGGGATGGTGAGACAGCTGTAGCATTCAGCTGATAGTCCAAGGTAAGCTGGCAAACACATAGCTCTACCTGGAGAATGTGGAGAAGAGCATATGACACGAAGACAACAGATGACTCCAAGCTAGGAGTCATCTGCCAGAAGGAAGGAAGGTCCCACAGAAGAATCAACACAGGCTGGATCAAAGGGCTGATTCCAATGGGAGGGAGGTGATTGTCCCTCTGTATTCAGCACTGGTGAGGCTGCACCTCGAGTACTGTGTTCAGTTTGTGTCCTTCACTACAAGAAAGACATTGAGGCTCAGGAGTGTACAGAGAAGGGCAATGAAGCTGTGAAGGTTCTGGAGCACAAAACTTCTGGGGAGAGGCTGAGGGAACTTGGATTTTCCGGTCTGGAGAAGAGAAGGTTCAGGGAAGACTATGTTGCTCTCCACAACTCCCTGAAAGGAAGTTGTGGCTAGATGGGACTTGGCCTCTTCTCTCAGGTAACAGAGATAAGATGAGAGGGAAGGGCCTTAAGTTGTGTCAGAGGAGGTTCAGGTTGGATATCAGGAAAACTTTCTTCTGCTAAATAGTGGTGAGGTATTGGAACAGTCTGCCTGGGGCGGGGGTGTGGAATCACCATCTCTGGAGGTCTTTAGGACAAGAATAGTTACGACACTAAGGAGCATAATTTAGCAGGCATGGTATTGATGGGTCGACAGCAGGACTAGATGGTCTTAGCTGTCTTTTTCAACCCTCATGTTTCTATGATGTCTAGGGAAGTGTCATGTGTCATGGTTTTATGATTTTTGTTATCAGTATTCTACATCATAACATCATGTAAAGCGCTTGAAGTTGAAAAGTTGAAGAGGTAATGCTCCACTTCTGTGGACTGCATATTTTCTCGGTACCTGGTTCTCAGAAGAGAAGAACTGCATGACCCAGAGGAGTTTGCATTCAGAGGGAAAGATAAATTCCTCCTAGTCATGAGACCCGCTCTCTGCTGCTGCCCCAGCAGTGTGGGTGTTGTTCCTCAGCCATCGGTTTTAGAGTAAGGCCTTCAGTTTTTGACACCCTCTCTCACATTTTATTCGATTTATTAGCCTCGATTCCAATTATATTGTATTTTATTGTATTACCTTGCATTCTGATATCATATTTAGTAAATTAACTTTCCTCCTTGGATCGTTGACACTTCTCTGTTTTTTAGGCCCATCTTCCATCTTCCTACACTTTCCCCTTTATCCCTTTTCCCCTTCCCGAAGGTGTGGGTCTGTGGGTCCCCTGCTCCATTAGTCACAGAACCAGGCCAAACCAGCCTGTAAACCACCAACACCTTCTCCCCCTCCCCCTTTTCAGGCTGGTGGGCCTGTGGGCCTGCTGTTCCCCTGTCATAGACACAGAAAGATCTAGAGATAACTCTGTGACATCATGGGAGAAAGTTTTCAGTCTGGTGCCTACTTCTGTACTGATTGGAAGGAATAACAAACAGAAAGCAGTGCTTCAGAAATGCAAAAAAGAACAAAGGTGTGTAAAGGAAAGTTACTGTTGAACTTCCAGGATAGAAATAAAATGTGATACAATGAACACATACATTGTCTTTAATATGATGTTCCACATGTTCTACAAGATTTTCAAATAGTAGCTTGCAGAATCATTGATTGTGAGGAAAATAGCAGCCGTCCTTCCTGTCCTACATGAACAGGAGAATTCAAATCACTCTCTGTGAAAGGGAATGGAGAGATGATAAGTTTGACAAGATTTCGTTAATGTAAAGAATCCTGAACGTAGGAGAAGGGAAACAAGAAATAACATATCTGTATAACCATAGAATCATAGAATCACTAGGGCTGGAAAGACCCCTAAGATCATCTGGTCCTACCGTCAATCCATCATCACTGTGCCCACTAACCCATGTCCCTCAGTGCCACATCTACACAGTTCCTGAATGCCTCCAGGGACAGTAACTCTACCACGTCCTTGGACAGCCCATTCTAATCCTGTCATCAAAGGCCACCTCAGATCTTAACATAAAAGGGTTTTTGTTTTTTTTCTTTTCTTTTCTTCCCCTTTCTCTTCTCCAGGATGAGCTCTTGGATTCATTCAGGGTCATTCCTTCATTTTTTTGCACTCCTAGATTTCTTTCCTTGATTCCTTGCTCTTCTCTGCCTCTTATGCAAACAGTCCTGGCATGAGATTTGGTCAAGCCATTTCATATGCATGTGTTTTTGTTTCATACAGTGAAATTTCCTGGGTGGAACTGTGTCTGTTTTATCTTTTTATCTCCATAAGAAACTAGGAAATTCTTTAAGATAGCCTGAAAGTGAAAAGAAGCGTTGGCGTAAAATGCTTTGACGTCAGCAAGAGGCTTTTTTTTCAACAGGGCTGCAGGGCTACTGCTTTGCCCCCTTCTTTAAGGCTGTCTTGAGCTCAGAGTGAGTTTTCTGCTAGTGAATCATCAGTGTGCTCCCAAAGGGCAATTTCAACCAAATCAAACGTGATGAACAATTTTTAGGACTGACAGAAACTGCTTTTCCTAAGGGCAATGTCCTCATCAGGATGACAGTCACAAGGGGACTGAGTTTTAAAACAGGAATGAAGAGCGAATGTTTGCCCAAACACTTTTTCAGAGTCCTCTGCTTCTCAGAGTTGCACATTTTGGGAGTGCAGCTGCATAGCAAAATGCAAATGAGATGTTAATGAAGTGGCAGTAGGTAGGAGAATTTTTCTCCTCTTTTCTTTTAAGTAGCAGAGGGCATTCCCTTGTCCATAGTGATGCAGTGGCAACTCCCATTCTTCATTCACCTGCCAGTGTCCTGTGATGCAATGATTGGTAATACGCAGGGTCAGCACCTGTGAAAATACAAACCAATAATTTCTGCAGGCTGGCAATGAGTGCATATCAAAGAGCTTTCTGACACTAGCCATGCAGCTGGGAAAGAGTCTGTGCAGCACAATAATTCTGCCAAGCTGTCCCAGACATCACAGGCAGAAATGGCTTTGTGTGTGCTTTAGGAAAGCAGCTGGTTGCATTCCCCTTCCTGACAGTGCTCTCAGGGGATGCAGGAGCAGGAGGAAGATAGCAACAAAAAACCTGTGCTGGCGTCAAGGCGCAACTCACACTAATCTCACGCCAGCAGTGATGCTATCCACTGTGCCAGGAAAAGCCATGTGATCAAATACGAAATGATCGCAGGTCACTTCGCTGCTCAGGGGTTTTGTTTGGGTTGTTGCTCATACAAGGGCTTCCTTGGTGAGTGCTCACCAACAGTACGGGAACGGCGGCTCTCCGCCGTGCAGACCGCCTCCTCCAGGCTTCCACCTCTTCCTGGCAGCAGACAGGCTCAGCCAGCTGCGTTGCAGCCCGGGATTAGCAGAGAAGAAGCGATTTTCCAGTGCTGGCTCCCGCAGCTCTCTTGCGAGCCCTAGTGACAGCAGCACCTGCTTGCAGCACCTGCCTGCAGCACTCGCCTCTTGCTGGGAAATAAGGGAAAATACTGCATTTCTGTGCTTCTTAAGTTTCTTTTCCCGTTGTCCTCCCTCTCTTCCCTTGAGGAGATGAAAGCAGCAGTGAACATCTCTGACCTCTGCTAAAGCCTGCAGAGTGCAGAGACTTCGTGTTGAAAAGAGAGGGTTCGGGACAGAAATACGAAAGCAAAGACAGAACTATTTGAAATTAAATATATATATGTGTGTATGTGTATGCGTGTGCGTATGTATATACACACATTTCTTCCCATGACATCCCAAACGCTAGGACACTTACACTCAGGAAATAGCAGTGCCCTTTCACCATGCAGTCAAACACATGCTTTAACCTCATGGGAACCATTGTAATGTACAAGGAGGGCACCTTACCAATGTCCTGAACAGGGCTGCGGGTTTTTTTTGTTTGTTTGTTTGTTTTTGTTTTTTAAATCACTGCTCCTCATGCACCTTCCACTCTAGATCTCTCACAATATTTGTAGCCCTCATTTGAACACTCCCTAATAGTTTTATGTCCTTTTAGTACTGTGGTGCCTCAACCTGCACACAGTACTCAAGCTGAGGTTGTACCAGTGCAGTATAAACTGAGGCAGTCACTTCCCTTGTTCAGCTGGGTCTACCACGCTTGATGAGCCTCAGCCCAGAACACAAAAAACATTTCGAAATTCAGTGAATGCCTTAGTTATCATCCTGGAAAAGAACAGAATTACTATTTAATCTGAAAACTGGAAATAGTGACCAGTAGATATTGCTGAGGTCTCCTTGTGCGCGTCCTTGCTGAATGTTCTCTGTCCTAATGAGATGAGCTGATAAGCCTGGTTGTATACTTCTTCAAATCCAGCAACAGCGAGGTGAATTACTGGGAGCTGGTAGATTACTGCTTCTGGAGTTTCTGAGCAGGTTTTCTCTCCATCTAATGAAGCTAGAATGAAAATGTTGGGGGAAGAACAGAAGCCAAGCTCAGACAAGATTCTGAAAGAACATGTAGATATATATGTTTGTATTTGTATATGCACATATGTGCATATACAGCTGATTTTTATATTCATCTTTGGGAGTTATTTTAAATCTAGCTTATTTTGTTTGTTGACATGAAATGCATGCATATTGGTTCTTTTCTCATGTATTACTGGCTATTATACTTATATTTATACCAAGGTAAGCAAAATCAGCATTTGTCAAAAAGACATACTCTGAATATAAAAACATGCATCTCTTAGTCTTTTTTAAATAAATAGCTAACTCCCATCTAGCTAGTGCTAGGTCTGAAAATGTGACTTTTGTTCATGAGCTGCTTCCGGAACTGATAAAGCTGTAAGTTCAGTTTCTATCTTGTTGCCTGCCAGCTCCTTTTCTTATTGACATTGCCTGGACTAGCTGTAGGAACAGAGCAACAAATCTGCTCACCCTGGATTTCTAATTGCTGCAGTTCAGCAAGGGTACAGTATTTATCCTTAAGAGTGAAATTTAGGTTTGAGACAAAACAGTTGAACGCAGGCCTCATTCTTCTTTTAGTACAGATGGAAAGGAGTCTCCCACTGATACATAAACAAGGAAAGCTGGATCTATGTACAGCTGTGGATATACCTCATCCTAGGTTTAGGTAGCACTGCCCAAGTAGACAAATCATCGGTCCTGGAAAATTCACCCTTACTCTAAGCAGAATGTAAAAAGGAAAACAAAGAAACAAAATGTCAACTTTACCATGCAAAAAGATAATCTCTCTAATTGCTGTTGATGATGTTGAAATATAGTCAGAGATTATCCAGCTTCGGGTGTAAATAATTCATCTGGAATGATAAAAATGAGAGGAGAGGAGAGGGGAGGGGAGGAGAGAGGACTTTTACTATAGCAAAGTCTGAAATTGTATCATCATTAAAAACCATATCTACAAATATACATATGTACACAGAGATGTACATGTACATAGAGATGTAGGTTAGATATTAGGAGGAAGTTTTTCACTCAGAGGGTGGTGATGCACTGGAATAGGTTGCCCAAGGAAGTTGTGGATGCCCCATCCCTGGAAGGATTCAAGGCCAGGCTGGATGTGGCTCTGGGCAGCCTGGTCTGGTAGTTGGAGACACTGCATATAGCAGGGGAGTTGAAACTAGATGATCATTGTGGTTCTTTTCAACCCAGGTCATTCTATGATTCTATGATTCTACGATAAGAGATTCTGATGAGGAGGGAATAATGCTTAGCAACTCACAGTACTCCTACTTACATGCATTAGGCATCAACATGGTGGCAGATTTAAAGGTGAGAGTTAAAGTTCATATCCTTTCTTTGATGCCAAGAAAACCTGGGAATTGCTCTGAAATAACAATAATATGACCATTAGCAGCATGAAGAGCTGCTCACGTAGTCAGCTTCTAGATTTAAAACTGTTTTTGGCTCTGTTCCTCTTGTGGGATTCATGCTTCCACTAAAATTAAATCTAGCACAGACACTTTGGTGTACTAAGTCACAGTTTATTATAAAAATCCCATTATCTTTTGCAAAATATGAAATAGTCTCTAAACTACTCCTGTTATAATCCATTTTTTTGTCTATTCATTAGTGTGAGTTTTCATGTGGTTAAGATAAGCTGTCACCAACTTCCAAGGTAATTTGCTAAGTAGGTGTGAGCCTGGCCAAACATTTCTAGATTTTGTACTTCACCAGGTGATTTGGGTGGGCTGTTTGCTAACACGGAGCTTTTGTGATTTTTCCCCCCTACAAGTATGAGTTATTTCTGAGTTCTTACCTTCTCTCCTAAGCCGGGTTTTCTCGAGTAGCCAGATGGCTGTTAGAAAATAGGAAGGCCTGTAGGTGGTCTTTATGATTAATATTTTAGCAAATTGGTTCTGCTGCTTATTTGATGGTCTAATAGAGATTTCATCAGGCTACATAAAACATGCAATTAATTCATGAAAAGCACCTGTAAATATAACTGTGCATTTTTAAAATTATCTTCATTTTGATGTAGTGCTTCAGCAAGAACAAGGGATTTTATTATATGTAACTTTTTGAAGCTGATTAGTGATGTCCTTTTATAACTTCAGTTAATAAACAGATTGAACCAAATTTGTCTTCTGAAGTCATATTTATAAATTAACCACTAGTAAGCAAGCTGTTAACAAATTGGACATGTGAGCAGTACTGTATTAATACATTTACAGGATGAGAGAGTTCTTATTTACAAGTATTCACAACAACAGTAGACGAACTTTAAAAATCATTTAATAGTCCTCCCCTGCATGGGTACTCACTCAGTGGAGAACCTAACAGCTGCCCAAACTAAACCCGTGGCCAGATGGTCAGTCCCATAAGTGGGCAGCATAGAGAAAGACTAACGTGTTACAAGGAGTGAAGTAATGCAAAATGAAACAGATGGTATAAATCTTTAAACCTTACTAGAATATTCGAGACGAAAGTAAGAAACTAAACCAAATTTCTTTTTGGAGCTTTTAATGAATCTTTTTCTTCCAGGTTACAAAACATAAAGCCTACACTCCTGTGATATCTACATGAGTTCTTTTTGTAAAAGTAATAATTTTGGAATGAGTGGTGGATTTATGATTAAAACTAATAGACATAGCATTTTTTAATTTAAAAAGTCTATCTCTAATTTGAGATGGTGCGCATTCCCAATGTATTGTTTACAGTATTTTCAAAGATGATTTCTGGAAACAGAATGTACCAATAGTATTTGCTCTAAAAAGAGACTCAGGTACAGCAAAGCATAGAAGGAGGCAGAGAACAAACACCAGCCCTACTGTTGCCATCTTAAACATTCAGTAATTATGCAGCTATCTTCAGTGAACACCACTGTTCCTGAGACTTGCTTAGAACTGATTGCTAAATTTTCTGAGACATATGGTTTCAGAGCAGAACTAATGTTATAAAGACTGCCTCCTAAATACAGTTTCATACATTCATTGTTTTTAGACTACTGCTGAGATAAGAATGCAGTTAAGTTTGATGTTAACTGTTAATAAATTGCTATACTAGCTGTGGATTATAGCTTAACATGAGCCTCAAACATGAGCAGTTTTAAGTAGAATAATCTCACTGAAGCCAGTGAAAGGACCTATATGCTAAAACAGGCATGTTTGTAGCAGGTATATCTACAAGGAGGTGTGACATCCATTTTACTCAGTGGATTAACCATGTTTCTGGCTCATCCTACAGCACAGATATTCATTATAGCTGCCCTCTCAGAGAAAGCAAGTTGGCAATCTTGTTGAAGAACGACATATAGATGCCATCATTGAGGAGGCTGAAGATACCAGCTTTGATTGATCTTCTGAAGTATTCTTAGTCTTCTGGAAGATTGTCTATCCAATAGCCATTTGAAAGACCTCCAGGTTTTCAGTCTAGGAACATGTAGGCATGTTAGAATTGAGGTAAGAGATGCTTCTTCATATGGAGTTTAAGATTTCATGAGAATAAGTATAGGTTGGGATAGGAAGGCAAATGCCATCTGTCTAGCCTGAAAGCTTGGAAGATATTATAAAAATGACTCACCACGCAAAATTTTGGCAAGGAGTTCCTGTTATTTTCCAGATATACAAACACCTCTTTCCTGCTGTGAAAGAATAAGTGATGTGGTGTTAAAATACTGCTTTCTTGGGACACTCTGCCATATAGTGCAAATTCAGGACAAGACTGTTCATGGAATGCATGGGTGGAGAAGCCCTTGAAGAGTTTAGGTCTTCAGTAATCAGTGTGCATCACAAGTCAGCAAGCATATATTTAGATGCATACTCTATAATGCATGCAGATTATATCCAACCATACAAAACTGATGAATGCAAAGCAAAACAGGTGACCCACAACACTTTCTGAGGCAGATATATGGAAGCAAAACATTCCTTGAATTTTACTGCACAGAGATCAACTCTTCCAGAGAAGAAATTTAGCCACTGATAACACATACTTACATATCTGTTTTATAGCAGTTTTATAGTACTTAAAAATACAGTAAGTCAGAGCCCTAAGATGATTAGAGTATGAACTAGAAGCATCAATTAAATATGACAGCCTGTATCTCACTCTGAAACCCACTTTTTCTTCTCTAGAAATGGTTGTTTCAGTTCAAATCTGCAAACTGACAACTTTGCTGGAGAAGTTCCTTTTTCGATTGTTCTTTAGCATATTATTTTCTGTGACGTGTTGCACTGTAATAGTAAAAGCATTATCCTGAGAGTGGTGTTCTGTGGATGCTCTCCTGAAAAGACAATTTTTGTCATCCTCAGTTCTGCTGTCTCTTAGCAACCAGAAGGATATCCAGCAAAATTCTAAATATTATCATGTCAAGGAGATCAAAACACAAAATGCACACTGAAATTGTTGGGGAAACTACCTAATCTCTTTTTTTTTCTTTTTTTCTTTTGCCCTTACTTCAGATTCCTAAGTGACATATGCAGAGGAAATTTATAATCTTAAAGAATTCACACTGTATCTGAGGATCTAGAAGATCCCTGCATAGGTAGCAACATTAAGTATGTTTTCAGTCAGTGATGACTGAGCATGGAGGGAGATCTGCTGAAAACAGGACTGAGATTTTATATAATGTCTCTAGAACAGTCCATGATGTGATCAAAGGTTTTCTTCATAGAAATCAGTGAAACTTCGCTTAGTAGAATTATAGAGTCCCCAAATGCCTCAGGACCTTTACAGGCCATCTGGTTCACACTCCTTCTAAAGTATGGCCAGCTAGGAAGGTTGCCCAGTCCAGTTGATTTTTTACTGTCTTTTAGCAGAGAGATCTAACCTCCCTGGGCAAACTACATCAGCGCTGTCACCCATAAGTTTTATAAAGAGCAACACTAAGACTAAGCGCTTTAGAGAAGCAGGATATAATAGTAAATAGGTACTGAGGGCAAAAATCTGGAAGGATTGTTACCTACTGTTAACACCATGTGATAGGACATTCTGAATCACCCAGGCAATTCAATGATTCTGTTTCACATCCATGACTGAGTTAAAAATATATTTTTAGAGAGTCAGAGTGGCACAGAATATGTACATAAAGGCAGATAGTTTTTCAATCACATTGTAAAGAAAGGCTTTTCATGCTGAATTATCCATTAAAACAATTTTATTTTTAGTCTGATTTTCCTTAGCATTAGAAGAGATTGTATCCTGTCTTTTTTTATTACATTAAATGATATTTATAACGGCTACCTTCCCCTCATGGGATCATTTATACTCTGTTATCAAATCATTCGATCACCTTCTTTTTTGTCAAGTTGGTAATCTTATCGACCCTTCCTTAGACTGGTCTCAAAATTTGTTTCATAGAAACTAACTAGAACGATAAGATTTCCACAAACTGTACATACTGTAGAATCCCTCATGTTCTGTGGGCTCAGTATCCAGCAATGAGCTCCTCATGCAAAGGTAACAGTCTTCTTTTTCTGATTAGCATTTGCTTTCTACAGCTATGTGAGAGGCTTGTTCTCTTTAGTAATATATTACAAAAAGAGTCACCATTCAGCCAATTACCTTTGGAGAAGTCTGAGCTGCCTTTTGTCGAACGCAGTTCTTCATTATGAAAGTCACTATGAGATCACACTGTATAATTCATTTTCCCTTAAATAAACTCATCAGTTTTTTGTCTTTATCTTTACTTTTGCTATTTTATCTGTTTTTTGTTTTGTTTTGTTTTTCTTTTCCTTTTTTCATTCTTGTTAATCACTAGCCATCATATAATATAAGATTAGAATGGACTTCAGTAGATCATCTAATCCATTCCTCTGAAAACAAGTAATTCATATATAAGAAAAGTCCCAAACAGATGAGATTCATTGGCCATGTGACTGAGGACATTCCAGTTTCACAGCTAACAGCTAACAGAGGCAGGGGAAGGTATGATCAGTATTTCCATATGTCTATCTTGAATTGTTGATGTGAGTGATCAGATACATACTTATTGCATCACCTGGAGATAGTTTTCAGTGCCAGCCTTGAGCAAAGTGCTGGGTCGTCCTCTTGAGGTCAGAGGCCTTGAGTAGCCTACCAAAAGTGCAGTTGTCCTTTGGCACTCTACAAGGGTGGGTGGAAAGAACTTAAGACAAACATACAGATCTCTCAAGTTGTGTTTCAGAAACCAGTGGCAGAGAAGATGGTTGAACAGTGTCAGCAGCTGCTGTTGTGAAAGACTATGAAGACTGTGTTAACATCACACCAAATGTCTGTGCTGAGGCACTACCATCTTAGGATGTACAACTGAAGTTGAAAATCCTTATATTACCTACTTAAATCTGTGTGGCTGAACTTAGCTGATTCTTACAGAGTTCTTTCTTATTAAACAAGTCGAAAATGAACATACAGAAGTGCTTAGGAGTGTGTCTGTAGTTCAGAATGTAATTAAAGTAAATTAAAACAAGGCAAAAAAAGGCACTTTTCTCTATTTTCAGTTCTATTAGTAGTCATTATGAAGCCTCTGAAGGCGCTGAGGTCTCTGTGAAGAAAACGTTACTGTCACTTTTTTGCAGGTCAGTAGCCAAAAGGCTCAGAGCTAAGGTGACTTGGAGGATGAGACATGATCATCATTAAGTATGTGACCTGTGAAAAAACTGACAAGTGTCTTCCATTTCTATGTACTACTTAATAGATAACTCCTCCATTTATGCAGGAAATACATTGGGAAAGAAATAAACAGCACTAATTTGCCTTAATTCTTTTTTGTAGTAAAGTGAATGATAAAGCGAGTCCATGCAACACACAGAAAAATGTCAAATCACATGTAAGATGGTGTTACTCCAGTATATTTTCTGATCACTTGACACAAAAGACCTATCCAATCACTTATTGTCTACTTATTTTCCTATTTTCTACTATCTAACTTTGAGGGATTTTTACACCCCCACCTAGATAAGAAGATAATGATTGTGGATGCTTTGATAAAATACTGACGGTTTATCCCAAAATGACAGTCACAAAGTGTCCACCTGGATTCTTCTTGGGATGCAGCTGGTATAAAATGAGTGCAAGGCATTAAGCCGTATCAAAAACATCCTAGCTGCATGTCCTTTTGATTTTTTCCACTCTCCTCACCTTTTTATTTCTGTGCATTCAGAAACACCATGCTTAGTCTGTCTCCTTTTTAACATCTTTAGCTGTTATTTTTGTTTTGGAGCTTTCTTACAACACACTGTCTCCCTTTCATTTTCTGATTCTATTAGTTTATAATTCTCTCCACTGTTCTTTCCTTTTTTTTTTTTTTTTCCTTTTTTTTTTTTCCTCCTTTTTGCTTTAGTTTCCTTACAAAATCAACTGAGGGAAGGGTTGACAATTCAGTCCAGGAAGGACTGTTGCAATAAGTGTTTTGTAGAAGACCATTCTGTTTCCCAGTCCATGATCTGCAGGATGATGCATGGAACATGTTCCACAGGGCAACATGGAAATCAGTGGTTCTGGAAGGAGGATAAAAACATGAATAACCAGGAAGAGCTGCAGAAAGAAATGAGTGGTAAAAAAAAAAAATAGCATCACAACATTATTAGGTAGCAATTGATCAATTTTAATCTTTTTGCTATATCTGTCCTCTCAAGGTGTGCTGAGTTTGATGAGCTTAGATTCTTTACGTGAAGTTTCATAGCCTTTCATAGCTCTGTAGGCTCATGGACTCTGTGATTAATCTACAGATTATGCATACATATATTAGCACATAAGAGCCAACATCAGTAATTCTCTGTCTCACATAAAATCCCCTCCTACTGATTGCCTTAACTGACTTTTACATTGAAATATGAGGAGAAAGCTCTGTAGCTGTGGTCCTTTCCAAAAGGAACAACAAAGACACAGTGAAAAAAGTGATGGAGCAGCAGATACCAATAATATTCCAGATAAAAGACTGTAGCAAGTGGCAAGGGTTCCATTTGCAAGGAAGATCCTTACTCCTGTTGTTTCTGTGACAGCTACACTTACCCTAGCTTGACCCAAATTCCCATCAATTAATAATTCCTACACCTGGTAGGAGGCAGACCCTTTCTCCTGAGATGTTAATTTGATGCCTTTGTCCTCCTTGGCAGCCTGTCATCCTGTAGCACTTGTGATACTGAAAGTCAGGGTGGGAATTCTAGTGTTCCCTGAACATGCATTTCTGAAGTATGAAAGAAATCTAAATTGGCATTTTTGTGCCATTGGCTGGGGGCCACATTTTGGCTGAATGGTGCCCTCATCTATAGCAGTGTTGGTGAAAGGAGACAATGAGAGAGCTCATAAGCTGTTTCCATTCCCCTTTGATAATACCTGAATAACAAAGAGTGACTGCTGTTTTTGTGTTAAGCATTTTGTTCAATATTTAAACATCAAGACCTTAATTTTTAACGTGGTGCAGAAAGTTTGTCTGCTTGCCTTCCCTGAAAGGTAATAGGATCTCTGGAAATAAATCCCACCACATCACATTCAATATTTATCCCTAAAGTCTTCTGCTACTGCTGAAGAGCATTTACTAATGCTTTCAGAGGCATTCCAATATCACCTAACTGATTATGCCATTTGCAACAAGCAAATTAACTTTCTACATCACAGTGCATATGGGGAAAAAAACAGAACAAAACAGTTGTGCCTGACTATGGGCAAATACATAAGATTTAAAAGAAAATTAGAGATTTTTGTTGATCTCTTGTCCTAAGTATCATAATATATCACATGGTGTATTTTTCCTTCCACTCTTACTGAGCTGTGCAATTCAAAACAACTGAAGGATGAAAATGCATGTCTTCATTGATACCCTGCTTCCTTGTAAAAAGATGCCTGATGCTATTCCTGTTGTTTTCCAGCCTGTAATACAATGTTGGGGATGTTTAGAATGTAGAGGAGCACAAAGGCTCCTCCCAGTGGATTTAGGGTGTATGTTGGAGCTGAAGTGAGGAAGTTTGATACTGTGACTGTGAATTTAGCGGGCTCTCTCTGTTAAATACCTTTATCTTACAGATCAAGTGTGTGAGAGGCATAGCTGTAGTGCTACATGCTTCCTGTCCCATGCACTTCTTTCCTAAAAATCTGAGTTGTTAAGCTACTTGCCAAAAGGAATACTTACCTGGGCACAGTATAAGCTCACTTCATAGGACTGATCTTGAAGCTGCATTCAGGAATGCAAGTAGTGCCTCTTTGCCTTATATTGGGAAATATCCTGTGTGAGCATTTGATTAGATTTTCTCTCCTTGGATGTAATTCATCAGTGTTACCTTGATTCAAATAATTCTTGGCCTATGTTGTTGAAACCAGTTCCAGAAATAATGAGATGGCATTTATAGGTTCTTGAAGAAAGTATTGTATGGCTACAGATGATTAATAATGTGTATCAATTATATAGTCCCTGTATAGGGACTGTTATCTAGTAACTGGCTGAGCCACTGATCTATCAATTAAGAGCTTTCAGAAATTACAAATTCATTGTATTAGAGTTATTGATTTATTGATTAGAGTTATCTGTGTTTTGTTAAGTGATGATTAATTGAAATTCAGGGACTGAGTTTATAATTGTGATGATTCTTCAATACACAACAGAAAAGAAATAAGCAATACGGTGCATGAGAAGTGGAGAGAGAGCATTCAGTGAGATTACTTCCCATGCAAGCTTTACCTGTGTATTTTGGGGATATGGTTACCTTTTTATCATTATGGTTATAATTTTTAAGGCATATTGGGAAATGTACTTATTTGTTTGGGGCTTTGACCCCCCAGGATATATGAGTCTAAGGTGAGAAGCAGAGGGATGATCTTGGGCTTGATCTTTGTGAATTCTTTCCAACTCAATATATTCTGTGATTCTACGATTACACATGTAGCTTTCAGTAGAATAGTTCCTTTCTCTCCCTGGATTACTTTCTCCACAGATTGGTTGTATCACTGAACAAGGTCAGCTATTTCTTTGTCGGTGGAGCCTAGAGACCACTAAGACATTACAAATTTTGTGTTCTGACTCTGTTATCTATAGAATATGATTAAATAAAAATATCATTATCTTCGGTGGCAATGCTTGTAGAAATGAAGCAAGAGGGTTATGAACTGCAGTCAGTGACTATGATAGAGACTTGATATGGGATATATCAGATTAATGAATAAAAAGCAGCGAGAATCAGATTATATCTCTGCATCTGCAGTTTTCAAATCACTGCTTGTAATCACAACACACTTTGCTTAATTTTGAGTATGGCCTCTTTTATAAGCTTACCTTACCAACTGGTGTATGAATAGGATATAGACCTATATGTTCTCCTGTGTTAGAGGTTTACTGAGTATTTGTAAGTATAATTATTATCTGTAAAGGTGCCACTTTATTTTGGGATAATACAATGAACCATATCCCCGCAAAACTTGTTGAGAGGCTGCATGAATATTATGAATGATATGTTGCTGTGAGAGATGATAGCTGAGACTGTAATCTTTTCGTGTCTGATGTTGCCAAACTTTCATTGTTCTAAAGTTGCCTCCCTGCAATGACCCAAGGCTGAGGAATTACAGTGGCAGCAAAAGAAAAAGCAAACCACTCACAAACTTTCTGTTCAAAAAAGCATGCAAAATTGGAGAGTAAAATCCCCTGCTAAACCCATTATGAAAATATCTATCTGAATTTTAATTTCTGTTGTTGGATCATGGCTTTTGGATCAGCCATATGAAGGTCAACCTCCTCAAAAACACTCCAAACAAGTCAAGTTATCCTACAATTCCTCCTTCACTCTTGCTTTCCTTCGTACAGGAAATAAGTTATCACATTCCTTTCTGGCACTGAGCTTTTTTTAGGGATTGAAAATCACTATTGAGTGGAAGAATTGTTTCTTTGATTCCATAAGTCACAAAAATGACCACACAAAATGATGTTTCTTCTGATCTCCTAAGATCAAACACAGAAACAATCAATCACCTTTGAGAACAATGTCATAATTTCCTCCACACATTGAAAAAGTGTTATCTTCTCAAGGAAATACTATAAAATAAAGACACCAGAAACTAGAAAGATAGTAAGTTAGATGTATGGTTACGTTTTAATTTATAAGATAGTGAGCTCTGCATACCAGATTTGATACCCCTATAGGACAAGTAAGCCATTAAACACAAGGTAGCCCTGACATATATTGAAGATCAGTTGTCCAAAAGTAGAACATTGATTAGATCTGGCACCAAGGATTAGGAAGTTCTCTAGCTGCAATATCTTCTGGTAAGGTTGCTTATCGGAACACATCAAAAATGATACAAGAGAAGCAATGAGCAATTCATCCTTCAGGGAATTAAGAAAACTGTAAATTTTAAAGCTATTTTAGTTGTAGCTGTGATGGCAGGGGGGTTGGACTCAATAATCTCTGGAGGTCCCTTCCAATCCCTATGATTCTGTGATTCTGTAAAGATGCAACAATATCAATCACAGTTATCTTGATTATATGGCAAGTATAATTGCTGTTCTACTGAAATATCTTCACTGATTGCTGACTACGAATTGTGAGGAATTTTTCAAGCAACACAGACATTAAGTCTGTGCAGTATTACAGGATTAAAGAAGTTATCGATACATGTAAAGTCATATGGCTGATAAAGTCATTTAAGCAAGGTGTTCAGTTATTTGTCATGCTGCTCTTCTAGGAACGTAAACAAGGTAATTGAAACATTATTAAAAACAAATTTGTAAACTCCACTCCATTGTCTGAAGAACCAACCATTAATTGATTCTGGAAGAAATGAAAAGGATCATTGGATTTTTCCTCTCTTTGCACATCCAAAGTGGCATTGTAAAAGATCAGAGTTGTGGAACATGTACTAGAGGATCATCCTGTGAATAAGACAACATCTCAGGCGTCAGGTTAGTCACGACTTTTAACACATTCTCTGTGATCTTTCTGAGATTAGGATTTTATCACATTAGCACGCGGAGAGTAATAGACATAGCAGTTTTCCACTCCTGTTGTCTTTTATTTATTGTAAAAATGTATGGATGGCTTCAAAAGAATTAAAGTTAAAGGCGATCTTATTTGAGGGCCCATATCACCCTCTATCTTTTCAGGCTGAAGTTTCTCTATAAAATACCTGTACAGGTTATTCTCTTCATCCTGGGCTTGACAGCTAGCACAGATTAAAATCTTTCCATCCCTAAGGATGACCTGATTAACTTCAGTTTGAGAAGCAGGATATTTTTAAACCCAATTTTGCACTTCTTGCCGGTGATGAAAATTCATTATGGTAATGAAAGATAATGGAGAACTGTTCTCTGCAGCCATGAGAGATCATCTTTAATTTTCTGTACAGCATCCTTATGAGAAATTTGAATTTTGCTTAAATGATAGATATCAGATTAATAATAGTGATAAAATGGAAATTCTGAAGAAAAATACATTAATATCATATTCAACATTAGCTAGAGAATTAAGCTGGAAGATAATCAACCATTAACCCTTGAAAAATGAAAGCACTGTAAGATTTCATTATTAAATTTTACTGGGGCCATTGAAGAATGAAGGTATGTAGAATGACTGCGGAAGTTCTTGTGTACGGACATTAAGTTCTTCAGTGTTTACCCAGCTCTCTGACGGAAGGATGGAGCCACACCTCCAGATTTGCAGTTCCCCTTGCAAAAAAGAGCTCACCAGGGGTACCAGTTCCACTTTTCATTATATTATTACCAAATTAGTTCAACAACAGCTGTCCCCAATTCTCAGAATAGAGCAATCTGTGAAGGGACTTACCTCATTTTTTAAGTGTTTTTAATTTTGACTCATAAAAGTGATGAGATGTGTCTTAGTTTCAGCTGGGACAGAATTGTTTTCTTCAGAGTGTCTGCTATGATGTTATGTTTTGATTCTAGGAGAAAAACATCACTGAAATATTTTTTAAGAAAGCACTATTTTATCTAATGTTTCCTATGCATGACAAAAACAAACAAACAAAAAAATTAAGCTGGTCAAGAGTGTGAAAAGAAGTAACTATTCAGCAGTTCAGAAGTAATAAGTGGACATTAAGTAGATATTTAAATACCCTTAGCTTTTGAATTTGACCTGTGGGCTAAGACTGTAAGTTCTTTGGTTCATACTTCCCATAAACCTATGTCCCAAGTCAGTGATTTCAATGTTAATTATATTCTCTCCTAATTAAAGTAGGTGGTTGAATTAGGAGTCTATTACACAGATCATTTCCTGTTCTAAGACTGGTAAATTTATAATTGTGTTACTGTTCTTCAAACCCACAGGTTTTGGAATATCTTACCCCCTCACAAAGCTGAGTAAGGATCTGTACAGCATTCTATTTCTGTGATTAATAATTTCTCTGCTATCTGAACATCTAAGTCTCACAACCTAAATTTCCTTAAGCATGAAATCGATTAAGAGTATAGAAGAGTATCTCCCAAAACTAATTAGCTATTCTTAGTCAAGGCTTTAAACCATCCAATTTGAAGCCAGAGAATCACCTCAAGGCAGAGAGACATTTTCCACATCTGCATAGCCATTAATGTATAGCTTTGTAGATAATGCTGACATCGCTAGAAAGCAACAATTCTGAATCTACACTCCCATTTTTATGCTAGGTTGATATTGATGTATTCTGGCTCCATGCAACAGTGAGAAGAGGTACGGGAAAAAACAAATCCCAGTGGCACCTGAGGCAAACAAGGACCTTGAGTACTTCAGGTGCTGACACACAAGAACTCAGGTCCCCAGGTGTGCCCCGCTTCTGAGAGCTGTGTGTCATTAATCACCATCTAAAGGTCATGGTGTCTTCTTCAGTATTTCTGCAGTAGGAAAAGAGCACAACAGAATTATTGCACCGTTTTGTTGAATAGTATGCACAGATGGAGTATCCAACTGCACCATCATCAAAGTACGGTGAGACTCTTTTTTCTTCTCACTTGAAGCTGAAACCTGGTCTGAACCACGGTCAAAGAAACATATTCTTTCAGATGAACAACGGCTTTGATTGAAAAACATTGGACAATTGGGCAACTGGGGGTAGCTCTGAAAATCTGAAGGAGTGTATAGAGGATGAAGGGAAACTGATGCTGGTAATTGCTGTTCCCGGCAATAAAGTCGTGGGAGAGTCCTGAAATGATGAAAGTACTGTCATTGTGTGCAAAATTATGGGATGCATGTTGAAGGCTTAACATATGAAAGAATTATACCACAAAGATTTGCCACCTGCAGCTCTCCATAAACAACAGAAACAAAATTAAGGAAAAACTTGGGATTCTGAAGAGATATTTGAATAGTGTCTGAAGAAACGTCACCTAAGCATTAATTCAAAATTTGCAGGTAAGTTGGTTAAATCCACTGAAACTGCAGTGTTTTGAGGAAGTGGGTAATGGGTTACCATTAGAATCAGTCATGTTTAACACCTGTGTTTATGCTCTAAAAAGGCTATTTGTTGGTGGTATTCCCAAAGACTACTGAGTTGAAGGGAAATGTGAACACTATGAAAGTGGGAGAAATAACAATAAAAGGACACAGAGCTACTAGCAAATACAAAATGGGGTTCAGTTTAGAGAAAAATGAACAAAATAATTCAGATAAAATTATTTTTGTTTCAGGCAGTGGCTGGTAAAAGCTAAAAAATTAGTGATACTGAATAAGATGTAGAGACAGAAATATAATTCTACTGGTTGAGTTGATGGTGTTTGGGTTAGAAGAATGGCTCAGATGTCCTATTTTCTAGGATTCTGAAACTTTTCCACCATCTGCTTCTGAATCTTTTGGTCTGCAAAAACAAACCAAGCAAAGCAAAGTAGTCCTTCAGCTGAGAGGTTTCAGTCTCATATATGTATCTAGAGCATCGCTACCTGTAGGGTAGTACGTTCAAAACAGTGAAGTCTTAAGGAATAATAATAAAAGCCTTTGGGAAATTGAGGAAGATAAATAAAAAAAAGACTAGATGCTAAACGAATCTAGCTAAATAACACTGCAGTTTGCAGTTCTGCCATCACAGGCTACTGTAACTCCATCCAGCCACCAGCTGAGCAAAAGCAAGTCTGTTGATTAGAAACCTCTGAAACCTCCCAAGCCAGTCTAAGCCAAAGAGATGAGGTACTTCCTGGGGCTTAACTGCTCTGTTCTGCTCTGGGCTTTTCCAAATCTCATCAGGTCTGACTAATGACACACCAGCAGGGCATAAATTAAGGAGTAGCTGGCCAAGGTAAGGATTCTTTCTTCTCCTGCGTCTTATAGCATCTTTTTTTTACCACCATGGGGGCTTTGAGAGATCTCTTTGAAGAAGTCAGTTCTGAGACGTGATCTGGGCTTGTGCTATGAGGCACAGCATAAATCTCCTTGGAAAACTGCTGGGCAGTGATAATATCACATTAAAAATACCAAATAAAACAACTCAGGAGCAAGGGAGGAAACTGAGGTACTTGAAACAGGGTGCATTAGGATATCCCACGCTGAGGTGAATGGAGGTATTTATTAATGTAAGAATCTCCCTGACCATGATCTGGGATAGCTGAGAAACCAGAGCTGGTTTACTGACATCTTGTTCCAGAAACCAAGGCCTAATGTGCCTCCAAATGTTAGGGCCCATTTGGAGACCTGGCATAGCCATTGAGGAGATATGGAGTGGATAAGTGCCATGAATGGATTACTGTGCTTTCTGGAGAAGCCTGAGAGAATAGATGCTATTGTGCTTGTCTTTCAATCTGTGAGTCTGCTGCAATCTGGGGTTATCCTATTCTTTTTGTTATTCTCTGTGGATAGCATACGGAGGCTGTAATTTACAAAGTTATGAAAGGGAAAGGATCTCACTCTCTGTCAGAGCTTATGTAAAACAATAACAAATTTGTTTTGGGGAAAAAAAAAAAAAAAATTTCCTGCTCCCATGAGGGAAAAAAAAAAAAAAAAAAAAAAAAAAGAGAAGCTTTTGAAATATGAAAGTAACAAGGAGAAAATCATTGTGATTTTTCCAGCCACAGCACAGTGGAATGAGATTCTGAAGTTCATTAGATTTTGACAGATTTTGCCATCGGGGAAAGAAAAAATAAAGGGAGGAGTAAAGCAAATAAAAGGCCTGGAAGTGAGATACATTATTTCTCCAGTGAATAAATGTATTGTTAGTGTTCCAAAACAAAATAAAGTGATGAATTCACAAACTTTCGAACAGGGAAGGCTGTCAGCACAGTCTGGCAACCAGGACTCTTCCATGTGTGCCTGAATTGCTGCAGAACTGAATTTACTGTTCATTATTGAAAACCAGCAGGTCAGATAATAATTGGCGTTGCTTCCTTCTCTTGTCATTTGTGTCGTGCGTTGTGTGTGTTAAATGTTACCATAGAGTCAATGAGTGGCAACTTGAATGACTTCACCCGCTTTGGCACATTCTTCATGAGGAACAAGAAAAATGACTGCAGAAAACTGGAACCTCAAGGTATTGCTTTCCTTTTAATGCTTAGAGCACTTGATTGGTTACTTTGTTCCTTAAATTAGACATGAGGAAAATAATGATTTATGAGGTAGAATGTCTGCTGGTGTTAATTAAGTAGCATCAGCTGGTGCAACAGTGCTATATCAGTTTGCATCAATAGGTGTTTTACAGAAATTTCCTTTGGCCTTGAACAGCATCCTAATTTCCTTTGCACACCTTCCCTGCGTGTTAATGTAATAGATATTTTTACTTTTTATGTTTGGACTGTTTGTTAATGAGATATATGACAGGCAGTGCATGTGTTTATTGAAGTGACACTGATTTAAACAAAACAGTAATTACTGTAGCAGATTACTGATGGTAATATTTGTCTGGTCCTATTTTGAAACATGTAAGTGCTGTCTCTTACTGTGTGCTCTTGCACAGAAAAAGAGGAGATAAAAAGAACTCAGAGTTTTCATGGAAAGCATCATTGAATGGCCAGACTATTTAGCTCACTGAATGGCATCCACCAACTTCAGAAAGGCACTCACAGCTAGATATGCTAGGCATTACATGAACAAATAGAGCGTTTTCTGTCTTCAGAGAATGCAAACATTATGCAGTACGGTCAAATGGGCAGAGTACTGGTCCACAAGTCAAAGAATGGCATTTTTCTTGCTCACTGTATAAACTGATTTGCCTCTCTGTGCCCCCTTTTTATAATTTGTAGAGTTGTAGTAGTGGTGCTGACCCTTGTTGGAAAATATTTTGTGAGAAACTGATGAAAAGAATATCCTAACAAAGCCCACTTTATTTTCTCTAGTAGAACCTTCCTAGAATGCTTTAAATTTTATCATCAAGCTTGTAGTAGTTGAATCTATTCCATCCCAGTGATTCACCCTCTGGAAATGAGGTTCCAGCACACAGCACTTAGCACTTTTGACCACTTGTGCTATTGTTTCCTTCAAAGCTAACACAGAAAGTATCTGTTTTATATTGTTCCAGCATCATAAATAAACTGCCTGATGATTAATTTTCCAACTTTATCTGCCACATCCTCCTCCAGAATATGTGATCTCCTACTTAAAACTTTTTACAGAAATGCAGTGAATACACACAAAGAATGCTCTTTGTTTCTCTGAATAACTGAAGAATCACCAATGCAAAGCATGTGTAGTTCCAGTGAATTTTAGAATCCAAACACATTAAAAACTGGTATGCAGCATGGTTCAACAGAGGCATTGGCACCTGCAATGTACTGATGTGGATCCCTGAAATCATCCCCTCAGGTGAACTCATTATGTTCTAAATGTCAACATTTTATATAGAATCCTAAACTTTGGGTTTTATTTATTTATTTATTTTTACTTCAGCAATGACCATGAAGTATCCCAAAGGAAGCACTGGTTTCATGGGTATATCTGCTTGGAAAGAAAAGTGGTGGTTAACCACTCAAATCTATCTTTCCGAGGACTAATATTTGCCTTCTCCAAAGAGCCAACCTGACATACCTGTATGTGCCATCATCGCTCTAAGAAAAGACATACGAAAGGAGTCTGCGATGGACTTAATGAGAAAGGTTCCTTTCCCTGTTTGCACTGATGACCACTCCAACACCTCTGTTTGCTTTTGTTGTCAAGATAATGACAGATCATACTCGAGGCAAAGACAGTCCTGGTGCATCATGTGGAAAACTCATGGAAAGAGTTTACAATAACATGAACTACCTAAGCATTGGAAAGATCAGCTACTTCCAAAAGATGTGAATATATGTCTGCTTCGTATGGGATACCAACCAAGTTTTTTTCCTAAAGAGATACATTTTAACCAGAGAGGAAATAGGAGGCATAAACTAAAATAACATATTTAAAGTGCCAGCTGATGCTATTCTGAGACCAAGTCTCCCTGTGAGGCTGTAGCCACAGAGCCCTGCAGGCTCACAGGCTTTTTTACAGCACTGCTTTACTGGGATAACGTCAAGGCTTTCAGGCCTCACAGGTTTATGTCATGCAGTCTGTGGATATTTTGCTTGACAGTGAAGTAGGCTGGAAGCAGCCTTGGCTGCAGTGCATCCAGAGATGATTGCATTATCTGTTCTGGGCCACCCTGTATTGGATAATAACATTTGGTTAATCATAAACATTATTCAGTGGGAAATGTAGATGTTAATAAACCAGTACTGTGAAAGAAACTCACAATGACTATAAAATACAAAATATATGTCACTCCTTATGATTTACCACCATTATGTTATACTGTATGTTTATCATGTCGCTGGCTGAAGGCATCCTTAAATTGCTTGTGGCCTTTTTCAGTCCTACAGGCTAAACCCATTTTTCTAGGATCTAGCTTATGAGTAATTCTGTGTTGCTTTATTTTTTGGTAGACTTTTTGTTGTTTCTCTATTTTGGATAAAGAGACTGTCTGCATAGAGAAACATACAGTGTAATTCATGCAAGTCAGAAAGTACTTCCCTTATAATAAACAAGGACTTGCATAACCCATCATCAAACATCTCTCACAGTTCCATAAACAGATGAAAATGAAAAATATTTTTTCTGGGGAGTTGAAGCTGCGTTGCCACAAAGAATAAACACCTCCTTGCAATATCTTTTGTAACAATGTGCTTTTGGAGAGCACGTTGTTACAAGCACAAGCCATCTGTAACATGAGATGCACGCAGGTGTTTGTGCCTCTGGGAACCTCAGAACTGCTGCAATACAAACTTGCTTACTTCAGCATTTCTTTATTTAATGGCAGGTAAAAGGTGGCAGTTAATTTTGCCTGGATTTTTCTTCAAAGTCTGTTACAGAACCAGCCTCTAAAGAACAGGATTTGCTTCATAGCTTATCCAAGAACACTGTATTTCTCTGTTCTAAAACTTGTGGCAGTAAGCACTATATCTATATATATATGTATGTATGCATGTGTACGTTACACATATATGTAATACCTGCCTATATATTGGTGTATTTATACAACTGTGTATGTATATTTCCCTATTCAAGGAAAAATTCCTTCATGCTGGTTCACCTAACCTGAGTGATAATGCTTTACAACATGGCTATTTTATATTTGAGATGAATTACCATGCAGACACTGGCACTCAAAGCAAAAACAACAACAGCAACAAAACCCCCTACAAATCTCATGAGGAAATGATATGAAATAAAACAAGCTCCTTTCACAAAGAGCTATCTACCCTCTAGGTGAAGTAAGGTCAGCACACATTTTGGTGAATGAAGCCTTTTATTTTTGTTCTGAATGGACGTTTTGTCTCCAATCCCACAAGAGGGCAGCAAAGGAAAATGGTTGCCAAACACAAGACAAAAACATTCAAGGACGTTTAAGCATTTAAGTTTCCTGCTGTGCTTAATAAGACACTGAAAATACCATTGTGTGGGAACTAAGAGAGCTTGCTGAAAACCACCTGATGAGAGAAAGAGATATATATATTTCTAATGCTCCCCAAGCTTCCCAATCCGTTGAGAGCTTAATTAAGTTACTTGCTATTACCTTCAGATACACTCCCCAGTCATGTGATGCTGGCACAGCAGCTCAGCAACGTCTCCTGGGCTTCAGCATCCTCATCTGTAGTGCTAATTGTTCGGTTCTTGCCAAATTTAAGTGCTTTCTCTCAAATCCCTTCCTCTCTTTCTAAGGCATTCTTTGCCTCATGAAACACTGACGCTAATGGCAAGGTTTGCGCTTCAAGTGCTCTGATGACAACACAATCGCCCCATTTTTGGTTGTTTTATCCCCAGATAATACCTGAGTAATAAAGGGATCCTGATATAAAAAGAGATTTTGTCAACAGACAGCCTTACCAGGAGCTTTTCAAGCAGGAGCTAGGGCATTTTAGCTGCTTTGAGTTGCTGAGGGAATGTCTGTGTGCCACAGTGTCTGTGCTGAATGCAAATGGAGATTTAGTCAAAGAAGAGGTACTGTGCTGCATCCTGTGCTTTCATTTGTGCATTCTGCAGCCAGCAGGGCATCTGCATGTTAATTACCTTTAGAACATACAGGAGACCTTTTCTTGTATTGAATGTTTCAGCCTCTAAATGAATGAGGGACTGAAGGCAGAGACAAAAAATCTTGCATAGGAAAGTGGAGGCATTTTTCCAAGGATTGTATTAGAGCTTGGATTTGAACCCAGATCCCACTCATGTGGTAGCTTTGGGGTGGCAGTGTTTTCTGCTACCACTGCCATATCTTACCAACAGAAAAATGTGCTCTGGGTGACACAAGGACACAAATAACAGGGACTACGATGAGGTGGCTTCATTTATTTAAAACTGGACCACATTCCATGCCAGGTACTTCCAGTGAGTGTAATAGGATAAAGTGTGAAGTGCAGAAACAAGTGTAACCTATACTATTGCTGTTTAGCTGAGGTAGAGGATAAACTATTGTTTCAAGGGATATCCATAAGGAATTGGGCTTATGTGCAGGAGACAGGTGTCCCCATCTCTGGACACTTAAGGTCAGGGTGGATGGGGCTCTGAACGACCTGATTTAGCTGTAAGTGTCCCTGTTCAGTGCAAAGGAGTTGGACTAGATGATGTTTAAAGATCCCTTCCAATGCAAATGATTCTATAATCCATCCATCATGTGCCTGATTGCCAGAAAACAAATCTGAGAATTCTCCCTTTCCCTTTCCCTTCCTCCCCTCTCCCTCTCTCTCTCCTTCTCTCTCTTCCTCTCCCTTTCCCTCTCCCTCTCCCTTTCCCCTTCATTTTCCCTTCCCCTCTCCCTCTCTCCTCCTTCTCCCTGTCCTTCTCCCTCTTCCTCTCCCTTTCACTTTCCCTCTCCCTCTCCTTCTCTCTTTATTCTTTCTGGTTGCAAATCAACTTATTGTTAATTTCCTAGTGAAAAACTCGGCTTAGCTTCACCACAGAAGTGACAACTATACTGGGTTTTGCTTGCTGCCACTCATGGAGTGATGTGATCTCCTTCACCGCTGAGATTTACCTCCATTTGCCACTGGAGCAGAATCCTGCATCCTTTTTAGGATCCACCTGCAGAGGTGCAATTTCCTCAATGCATCTACCTGTCACCAGCTTCATGTCCTACACTGTCTCAGGCTTCTGCTCTGACTTGCTGATGTAAGGCTGCCTTCCACTCAGGGTTGCAAGAATCCTTGCAGGAAGGACCCTGGCCAAGCTCTGATTAAAATCAAAAGAGAAGGACACCCAGGATACAATCAGGTACTCAGTGTTACACTTTCAGCTAAGAGAAAAAGAAATATTTTCTGTGTTAGACTGAACATCGGAAACAGTAAGTACTGTTTGACTCTCCAGAGTTCTCACAGGTACTTTAGGATGAAATGGGAGTGGTTTTTAAGCCCAGTGCATATCTCTCCAAACAAAATGTCACTCTATTATTCTTAGCTGGGAAAATAATGAAAGAATCAATCAAATCCTCTAACACTGACAGAAAACAGACAAAAATCCTTTTGAGTCTCTTCTGAGGCTCTAAGAGGATTAGACTCCTCAGGCAGGAATGCTTCTATAAGCGTTTGTTTATGGGGAGGAAAAAAAAAAACTTTGATAGATGTGTATGGTCAGTTCAACAAAGCAGCTTGTAAAAGCCTTGTATGTTTTCTGAAGTGACACAGCACAGTTCTTTAAGTCTGTGTTAGGATCAAGAACCTGAAATGAAATTTTGATTCTGACATGAACAGACCAAACAGCATCAAGAAAATCCTTCTGGTGCTTAGTTCTTCTCCTTTTTTTCCCCCTCTTAGTCAATTTTGCCTGCTTTGATCGCAGACTCCTCAAGGACTGTTGATAATAGACCCACATTCAGATGTAGGTGATAATTTGTGCTCTCTAAGAACTTCTCAGGACATCTAGTTGAGTCCCACTATGTTAGATCCTTCCTGCAATGATGGATATAAACGATACCAAAGAAGTCCCCCTCCATTAAGCACTGCCTTCCGGGGTACCGGCACCAAACAAGAGATTGCAGTTGTACAAGGCCACTTCTGAATACTTCCCTTCATCCACTATGTCTGCACCTGGCCCTGTGTCTGATAACATTTCCAGGGGCACTGGTAAAAATGGAGTGGAGTAAAGTGGATTTCCAACTTCAGACAGAGACTGTATCAGCAAGAATCTGATGTAGTGTAAGGGAAATGTAAGATGAATTACAGAATCACAGAATGGCCATTGTTGGAAGGGACCTCACGGATCATGAATCTCCAACCCCCTGCCACATGCAGGGCCACCAACATCCACATTTAATACTAGACCAGGATACCCAGGGCCCCATCCAGTCTGGCCTTGAACACTTCCAGGGCCAGGGCATCCACAACCTCTCTGGGCAGCGTGTTCCAGCACCTCACCACTCTCTCTGTAAAGAAATTCTCCCTGACATCCAACCTAAATCTCCCCTTCCTCAACTTAAAACCATTTCCCCTTGTCCTGCAGTTGTTAACCCTTTCAAAGAATTGATTCTCCTCCTGTTTGTAGGCTCCCTGTAGGTATTGAAAAGCTGCAATGAGGTCACCCCACAGCCTTCTTTTCTCCAGGGTTTTCTCCATGAATTAGTCAGATAACTTGGATGTTGCCTTAAGCTTATGGAAGATAGCATTTTGGAGAACATAATGTATAGGGTAATGTTTTTAGCATTTTCTAGTACGATAACTCCAGTGAAAATGCTCTATTAACTTGCTTTAATGTTAAAAGGTGCTGGATTACGTATTCTACAAAGTGAAACTGCTATGCAAGTTTTATTTCTTCTACAGTACCTAGATGGCTTCCAAATGGCTGATGCCATTCCCAGACTTACCCTGTGTTCTCCTGATCAGAGACAACGAAACTTCCAGAACTTCATGAGCTGCAACATGTCACGACAGTTGTTTTAAACTGCAGTTGCTGGGGGCTATCAGCAGGTACCCAGCCTATGGCAATTGGTCCCTCTGTGAACAACAGCAATTTGGCTGTGCAGCAGGAGTACTGCTGTGCTGACTACCAAAGTGCTGTGTGTGTTTTCTGCCTAGAGAGGTACATGCTTTCTGACTGCAACCCTATAAAGTTCATGGCTTACTGAGGCTCAAGAGGTAGAAGTCCCGATTATTATTGTCATTGTTTCTTTCCTTTAAGTTTTCCTGGCACATCTGGCTGCTGTATAGGAGGAAGATTCTATAACAATCTCTGCTTAGGAAACACAGGAAATGCTGAGGCTTGCCAAGAGGCAATCAGGATAGAAAAGTCAATCTGTTTTCCCTGTCTCATTTTAATTCCTATCTCATTCAAAGCTCTATTATTTTGCATTAAAATCATATATGTCCAAATTAATACAGCCAACTGCTTGGGCTCTACAGCTGAGCTGAAAAATTCAGAAATGCTATGTAACCTTCTGGAAAACTGATATGATCACTGAGCAAAGTCAGATGATTTCCATGTGCTTTAATTTGCATTCTAAACTTTCTGCTCAGCTATAAATACAGCAGCATTATATTTTTGGATAGATCTGCCTTCCTTGTTCCAGGCAGAGAGTGTTGAGCTTGAGAAAAGCATCTGATGCTTATTTGTTAGAGGTCCACGTGACTCAAGAGATTCTTTCATAAAATGAGGTACTGTAGAGGACAAAAGCAGCTGACCTTTTTGCACATTAGCATTCTGTGCTGGTGAAAGACTGAATGCTATTTAAGGGTGTCACAGGGAAGAAAGAAAGAAAGAAAGAGGGAAAGTTGTTCCAAGTTACCTAAATAATGATTACTGAGTAGATGGATCTCTCAGAAAATACTGGAAATGTTTCTAATGCTGGTTGCTTTCCTCTGCAAACAATATGAGAGATTTTCTGATGAATTAGACTGTGAAAATCAGCAGATGCAATAGTTTTCCAAAATATTTTTGAGACAAATTAACCAAAATCTTGATTTATTTTTTTTCATGCCTCCTGCCTCCAACAAGAGCTTGTATTATTTTCCCTCTCCATCCCTCTCTTTCTTCCCTTATGCTTCCAAGGTCCTTTGGTCTTTGTTTTCCAGGTGAGACTTATTAGTGTCTTGGATTCATGCCTTATGTGTTAAAATGTCTATCTGGATGCATATAAGTCTATGAGGGTCAATGGTGTTCACCCCAGAGTACCCAAAGAGATGGCTGTTGTCATCATGAAGATTCCTTCAGTTATTTTTCAGTGGTCTTGGGAAACTGAAAGCTGGCAAGTGTTGTCCCAGTTTTCAAGAAGGGTGAGAAAGAAGTCCCTGATAATTACAAGCTCTCAGTCTCACAGTGTCTGGTAAAAGTTATTGGGAAGATAATTCTGGGAGTTATAGAAAAGCACCCGAAAGACAATGCATTCACTAGTCACAGCCAATGTGTTCACATCAGGAAAGCCTTGTTTAGCCAACTTAATCTCCTTTTCTGACAAGGATACCCACCTAGTTAACCAAGGGATGCTAGCTGATGTAATCTTTTTGGATTTTAGCAAAGTTTTCTATCACTGTTATCAGAGTATCCTTTTTGACAAAATCTCCAATATACAGGTAGAGAAAAACAGAATGTTATGGATGAACAATTGGCTAATGAGTAGGGCTCAAAAGGTTATAGTAACTGAGTTTACATCAGGCTGGTGATCAGTCAACACTGGGGTTCCTCAGGGCTCCATTTTAGGAGCCAGTTCTCTTCAATATTTTTATACATGGTATGGACACAGGACTTGAACGTGGTCTAAGTAAGTTTGTGGACAGCACTAAATCAAGAGACACTGTTTATTTCCTTCAGGGTAAAGAGGCCTTGTGGAAAGAACTGTGAGGATCTGGGCAGTCACCAAATCCTGTTGCCCAAAGATGTTGTGGACACCCCATCCCTGGAGGCTTTCAAAGTCAGGGTGGATGGGGCTCTAGGCAGCCTGGTCTGGTGGTTGGTAACTCTGCATGCAGCTAGGAGGTTGAAACTAGATGATCATTTCAACCCAGGCCATTCTATGATTCTATGATTTTATGATATGAAGTTTAACAAGAGCAAGTGCCAGATTCTGCACCTGATGTGGGGCAATCCTGGCTATATGTACAGACTAGGGGATGAAAGGCAGGAGAGCAGCCCTGTGCAAAGGGATCTGGGAGTTCTATTTGATTGCAGGTTGAATCTGAATCTGCAGAGTGCCCTGGCAGCTGAAAGGGTAAACAATACCCTCAGGTGCTGCAGGTCCAGCACAGGTCACAGCCTGGAGCAGCTGGATTTTAAGAAATGTTCGGACAACACTCTCAGAAATGTGGTTTTCTTGTGGTCCTGTGTGGAGCTAGGAGTTTGACTTGACGATACTTTTGGGTTCCTTCCAACTCAGGGTATTTTATGGTTCTATATCCAGCTTGGGCCTGTGCTTGTACATGTGAAAAAAATTGCATGTGGTTTTGCATCCATTCTATTATCCATTCTATTTCTTGTCCTGTGGCTCTTTATATCTTTCATCAATATGATCCTGGAACCAAATGTCTTACTGAAAAGAAGGTAATAATTTGCAGTGAATTCTAACAAGGGTTCAGGTGATGTCAAATTTGGGAAATTTTGTCCACCGTATTTGTTTTTAAGACTGTGCACACAAGTATTTCAGTGCCAAACAGCTAGATGAAATGGAGTCAAGTGCCATCACAAAGGTCTGGAAAACTATCTGCTACAATCTGATTGCTTTGGAAAAGGCTCTTCAAGCTTCTAATGTGCTTTGGCATCCATGGTAATGAGCACCAGGCTCTTGAGGTTTTGATTCTAGCCAGGATACAAGATTCAGTGTAAAGAGAGCCAAGACTGTTCCCTAAGGGTGTCCTTTAAGTAGTGGTAGAAACCACCATGAGGAAAAGTCAAGAGCAAAGGTCAGTATAGGAGGAAAATTCCCACGGGTGTGTGTGACATGTGAAAGCTCAGCAGCCATTTTATGCTATTTGGAGGAGGGGTCTCACTTGATCTGTTTGGTGCTGCTGGCTTGGATCATTTATTCCAATGATCCTGAATCCTTGTCTTCATCACTGAAATTCACATCAGCAGATCCTGAACTGAACAAGGAACCTTCAGAGACAGCTGGGAGGAGTAAGTTTCCATGAATGCTGAAAGAAGTGCAGTGCAGCTATCATGAGAAAATAATTTGCTCACCCCCTTGTTAGGATAGAAATTGCAGGACTTAGCATGAGAGGAGTCTGGTCACAGACTAAAAGCAGCAGAGACCAGAAATAAATGCTAATTTTGTGCTAGACCAAAAAACTCATCTATTTAGCTTATCCAGACCCAGGTGCTTTCAACACAAGGTATTTAAAAACCTGATCCGTGCATGTAACTTGCAGAACTGCTCCTGCAAGCAACGGCTTGTTATACATGACTGCTGCAATTCTTTGTGGTGGCACTGTGAAAAGATTGCTTACACAAAAGTAGGTTGTGGCAAGTTTGCAATAGGCGAGCAGGATTTATCCTGAAAATGTTTCTCCTATCTATGGAAGTCAAAATTAGTAACTTCATCATCTGTGCATGCTTCGTCTTTTTCATCTCTTAGGCCAAGAGTTTAATCCTCTTTGCAGGCACAAAAAGATATTGCTTTATTATTTATACTTGTTTCAAGTTTTAAATACTTTCCTTTTTTTTTTTTTTTTTTTTTTTTTTTTTCCAAATAGTAAAAAATGAGATTCTGTTACAGAAATAAAATCCTAAGTTTTCAGGTAATTCAGTAAGACAGATTCATGATTCCTCTATAAGCACTCATCCTGAAACTTCAGGAGATAAAAGGTTACTTTTGCAGGAAATATTTTTACATAGTTCAGGAACAGCCATAGGGAGAGCTACTATGGAGGGCACTGTGAAGGTAATTTACTCTAGTACTCTAGTCAGCAGCAGCTTAGAAGCACCATCATACTTCAGAACAATGACTTGGACACAGCAAAGACACCACTGACAGTCCTCTAAGCTGTTCCTACTAGTGTTTCCCAGAGTCACAGTGACTCCAGGATACCCTTAATTATGCCCAACATAGCACTTTCTGGTTGTCTTGAGGAAGCTGCTCTTCCTCAAACACCATTCAAGGCTTTTTGATGCATTAGGAAAGGCTTATACATTTTATCTGTAGGTTAATATATATGAAGACACCAAGCATAAGGGAATCCTGGTGCGTGGCAATTCAGAAGTAATTATATACACTTTTTAAATAGAACTTGAGAGGGTTAGGAGCAATAAACTATTCTTCCTCCATTTAGCCTCATTTGAAAATGTCTTCCCAAAATAAGCCACGTGAAAGCCTTCTGTCATGTCCCTAAGCAGGATGCTATATCTTTAAGAAGTCTGCCCTGCCCCTAACTTATCCCTGATATCAAATACCTAGGTGGACTCAAAGCACTTTGAAAGGGCTTGAAGAGCTCTGGAAAACTGTATTCCTTTCTCCTGAGGCATGAGAACAGAGAATAATGTGATTGGTTTGTGTGCTGAGGTGATACGCTATTAATAAAAGAGCCTTTTATTCTGCCTTGCCATTGTTGCTTTCCAGTACATTTTTTTTACTTCTGTCATTCAGTGGGAACTGCTAATCCAAGTGAAATGTGAGGACTTAACTGCTTCTGATTGCAGTGACAGAGTTAGGTAATGGTGCAGGTCAGGGAGGGGAGGGCAGAAATCTTGTCAGTCTTCATGAAGTGCAGTAAGTGCTTCATGCATACAGGCTGCACATAGGTAATCTGGATATTTGGAAAATTTGTTCTGAGCATATAATGTCTCCCTTCTTTCCCTCCATATAGCTTCCGTGTGAGCTTTTATTTCCATTATTCTTTTACTGCATCAAATATATACTAGTCAGCAGAGGCTTTTCTGGCTGTGGAACAAAAGCCTCCTGACACCTTGTCAGGCTTAGTATCTTACCTACATAGCATCTTACGTCCATGTAAAAATGACAAATATACATTGTAACCAAAAAAAAAGAAAAAAGAAAACCAAATACACTTATATCAGACTCTTAATCCTTTTAATTCAAGGCCACATTTTTAGTTATGTGGGAAAGTATTAGCACCTTCATTCAAGCCAGCTGAATTGATACAAAGATTTTCTGAGAACCCATTAAATGCTCTGCAGACAGACTCTTTCATGTAAGAAAAAATACTTTTCCTCAGTGACTCTTAGAGTCCTTCCTTAGAACAAATGCAATGGGCAGTTACTGAGCACTAGGTCAAGTAAGGAGAAAGAGCAGAATGAGAAGTGGCAAGGTGGGAATGGTGGAATGTAGCTGAAGAGTAATTCAATTTCCTTCCTGATGCTTGACTATCAAGTTTTTGCTAAAATCAATGAAGCAGTTATATAAGTGATAGGGAAACTGAGTGGTTTGGTACAGTGCCTGCTTGTGAGCTGAGTCCCTGATTTGCAACACGTCCAGTGCCTTCCACAAAAGGAGATGTGTTAAAAATGATGTTTTTCTGTGTTCTGAATCAATGCATAAAATGGGAAAGTCAGTACCAGCAAGAGCTGTGAAACATTCCTAGTAGAGGAGATTTTGCTTGATCCTCTTTTGGTAGTTTAGCTCAGTGGTGATGAGACAATGCTAAATTTATGGTATTAAAAAAAAACCTTGAAGTATCCAGTCTGCCTTTTGGGGTCCCAGACACTGTAGGAAGCCTCATTGTTCCCCTATCAATAGACCAGGCACTTGTATTTCGAAAAGAAAGCATAATTTACATAAAGATCTCCACCATTTTGATTTGAACTCTTCTGGAGATAACAGTTTCACTGTTCTTCATGGTAGTTTGTTCCAGTGGCTAATCATATTTGCTGTCAAAAGCATGTACGTTATTTCCAGTCCGACCTTGTTTAACTTCTCATCATTATTTTTGCTTTGCCTTTCTTCGCCTTGAAGAGCTCTGCAGACGCTGCTGTTTTGGGTCCATGAAAGTATTCATATATTGGATATTAAATCAATTAACTTCAGCAGAGGTTGAATAAGCCATACTGCTTGACTCAGTTCTGCCACTGACCTCCAGCAGAATTCATTATTCATCTATAACAGCCTCAGTTATCACAAGGTGGAACAATTAAAACTGTTACAAAAACTCTGAATGAGGGCTGAAAGGGCATGACATCCAAAATGGATTTACAAAGAGAATAGGTTCCCAAACTTGAAAGTATAACCTTGAGCAAAAATAATCATGCTGATTGTATGTAATAGCTCCCACCTCCCAGTGAGGATGAATACTGGTTGGATATCACTGTCTACTCAAAGAGAGATTTTATTTATATTTTCCTTTCTCTATTCCTTTTTCTCTCTCTTTTTTTTTTTTTTTTCTCTCTCTCTCCCACTTTCTTTCTTCCTTTCTCTCTTCCTACTTCTTCTTTCCCCTTTAACTATAAATTAACCTTGGAAGATGAAGCAAAACTAACTTCTTTCTGAGTGTGCAGATGCTGGTTCTGAGAGGCAATATTTTCTGACATCCACAAGAAATGTGCCAACATAATTATAAAAATAGGTGAATAGGTTGGAGTTGTAAGGATACTTCTTGGACTTAAATCAAAACACGTGGATTTGGGTCTGTTTAAGTGTCTGAAAATGGAAGTTCATCGTCTGCTGTCATCATGAAATTTATTGTCCAAAAGCAAACAAACAAACAAACAAGAAACACATTACATGTTTGTTATATGGTGTTCCAAAAGCAAGAATACAAAGAAGTGTGTTGCCATGCCCAGCCAAGTCTAGGTAATAGTAGTATGATTTGCATGAAATAGAGATTAAATATGGAGAAGTGATAAATGTGAACATGTTCACTATGAGTTTAAAGCTGAAAGATAACACCTTCACTTTGAGTTATAAAATTCAAAATATCTTGGAACTGGTCTTATGGAGAATTTTTCTTCTCTCACACCACTCCCAGGCCTAAGAAATCCCTTCTGCACTAGCCTGCTAGCTCTAAAAGTGGTGGGATCAGAGGTGCAGTGAATTAGTGGCTGAGGTATCCTTGCAAATGTGAAATGGATAAATGGCTAAAAATGGATAAATAAAATGGAAACTGAAAACACAGACCTGCAGAAGAGATTTTTTAAAAAATTAAGAAAAAATGAAGGATTTTTTTAGAGATAGTTCCACAAGAACTTTTCTGATAATGGTTTCTGATGTACTGTGGCTCCTGCCCAGTTAAATTGCCAGGAAAGGGGAGAAATCAATGGAGTATCAGGTGACTTCAAATTATTGTGTCAGCCGTGGTGTGGGGTAGATATTTCGTAGTCCTCATTTCCTTGTGAGCAGGCCTAGGATGATCAAGCTTCTGAGAGGGCAAACCAACAGTTTGCAGTTAGTTAAGCTTTTAAAGAAAAATGACCTGTAAAGGCACTGTCAGGACTCACCTCATGGGATGGATCACAGTGAGGTCTTCATGAAGGTTCAGGTTGAATATTAGAAAAAATTTCTTCTCAGAAAGAATGGTTAGGCATGGAATAGGCTGCCCAGGGAGGTGGAGGAGTCACCATCCCTGGGCGTATTCAAGAAACATGTCAGTGTAGCACGTGAGGACATGGTTAGTGGTCACTGCTGTCATGGGTTGATGGTTGGACCAAATTATCTTAGTGGTCTTTTACAGCCTTGATGCTTCTATGATTTTATGATTCTTTCCACCCTCATTCAGGTGAGAAAAATGTTAAGCTACAGCTCCTAGGATGCCCAGATCTCTGCTCTTGCCTTCTGTAGGAACAGAACCAAGGGGAAAGCCGATGAGTCTTGGTCTTACCCAAAGGAAGTGCACTAATCCCTGAGATGAAGTGGGGATCCTGACTGCTGGACAGGGGCTTTATCAGGGCCCACTAATCTGGGCCCATCCAGAAGAGGTCATCACGTGAATCAAAAATCACTCATGCGAAGCAAAATTACACAGTGATTTGTAAAAAGAAAAAGCCTGTCACAATAATCAATATGAGGGAAAATAAGTAGGAAGAGGTTGTTTTATTTTTGTTACCTTAAATAACTGATGAGTTAATTAAAATGATACTTAATATCCTGTTGTGGAAATACCCTTTACGTAACCCATGTCACTCCTATTGAGAGTGAGTTTTACAATCAGAAGTCATTTCACACATACGTCATTTGTTTTAAAACCTTAGATTTTCAGCAAACCAGCTGATGTTTCTTTTTATTTTTCCTTTTAGTTTCCTTTCTGTTGTTATGTTGCAACGGTGATGCTTATTTTAATATTGAAAAGCTGAATGAGGCATTGATTTCAAGACCCTCAGAAACAGAGGTCTTCAGCATATCAATATTAACATATTTATCACAAAACAAAAGAAACAAAAACATTTGGGCTAAGGGAGATCTGGGTCAGGAGAAGAGGAGTAAATGACATTTCACAAGAGATGCTGTCTCATCAGCCCTGCAAATTGCTGCCATTTCTACATGAAAGAGATAAATGAATCAGTTTCTGGATGTCTCTATAACTGTGATATCCATCATCTAAACAAAAGCTTAACGGAAAATAGAAAAAAAAGAATTTTGGGGGGGGAGGAAATTGAACCTTGTCTAATAAAGCTACCCAAACCAATGAAATATCAGGAGAGCTCACAAAACCATTCCTTAAATACTAATTCAGTAGCAGTTTCAAGTAGTTAGCTATATGGATATTGAATATTTACTCCTTCCCTCCCATCTTCTGGCTGCCTGTTGTCATATCTTCCCCTCCTCCAACCAAGCTTAGAGTTGGGGAAACAGCAAACACCTCATCATGTCCATGCCTTTGAGCAACACAAAAGTGATTAATGAGGAGGTTAATAAGTTGACTGCAATTATAACACTTACTGTTGTGTACTATTGATGATGGCTAATGTGGTTATTTCCTGCTCCTCTGATCATTTCCCTGCTTGTTCATCAAGTCAGTGTGGAGCAGGGCTCTCTGCTGCCTGTGCTGCAGAAAAGCTGGTTGGCCCTTAGCTACCATTGCTGTGAGCTGTGTTTGCACAAACTCTTTGACTCCTGCAGCACTTAGGGAAAGGCAGATGAAGTTTTTTTTTTTCTGCAATTTTCAAAATGCATGAACTACTGTGAAGTAAAAAGGAATGAGTTGAAGCTGAGGTCAGTGAGTTATATTTTTCCTGTATGTGCCAGAGCTATTTCTTTGAACTGCTTTTTTTTTTTTTTTTTTTTTTTTTTCTGTCAGCATACAGTTCTCAATGCTATCACACCAAGACTTTGTTCTCAGGATAAATGGACTCTTTTCTCTCTCGAGTCTTGTGAGCTAAGGTAAGGTAACTGACTTTCTGTATAGGTATTGAAATTGATTAATGATACAAATTAATCAGCCTGTTTACTGTCTTGTAAATGAGCGATCTTGCAACATTCATGATCGTTACTAGAACATCAGATTAATGATTGCAAATACACACATAGAGCATTAAGTAAAGATGATTTTGGGACAGAGCTATTCTCCAAGCAGTCAATATTCTGCCTGCTTTAATTAAAATATGAATACTTTAAAATTGGCATAAACTTCCCTTGATTCATTTGATTGCATGATTACCCTCACAGCACATAAAGTCAACCATATCCTGGGCTGCATCAAAAGAAGTGTGGCCAGTAGGTTGAGGGAGGTTATCCTGCCCCTCTGCTCATGCTGGTGAGGCCTCACCTGGAGTACTGCATCCAGATGTGGAGTCCTCAGTACAGAAGACACACAGGCCTATTGGAGTACATCCAGAAAATGGCCACAAAAATGATCCAAGGGATGGAACACGTCTCAATGTGAGGACAGGCTGAGAGGGATGGGGCTGTTCTGCCTGGAGCAGAGAAGTCTCCAGGGAGACCTGATAGCAACCTTTCAGTATCTAAAGGTGGACTATCAAAAACAACGGGACAGACTCTTGAGCAGGGTGTGTTGTTATAGCATAAGGGGAAAGGGTTTCAAACTAAAAGAGGGGAGATTTAGACTGGCATGAACATTTCTATTCTGTATAAACAAGAATCCCTAAAGATACCACTGTGAGGGAAAGCTGAATACTGTAGTGATGCCATGAAGCCATCAAGTAAAACTAGAAGACAGTATGTATGAATAATACCTACTGTTCCTCTGAAAACAAATACTACAATGGAAAGTAACATTGCTGAACGTTTAAGGCCATCACAGTAGGAGAAGTAACAAGCAGTGTAATTGCTGGGATGACAAATATCAGCCTAATATAGACAAACAGTACTAGGCAGGGATTTACCTGTGGCAGAAATGGATAAAATTCCTCACTGAAGAATTGTTTATGGCAATGAGCTGTCTTGGCACATTCTTTATCTGGTCAACACAGACTCGGGCTATTTAAGCAGACAATTTTGCTCAGGAACATAGTTATGCTAATAGAGATGTTCAGAAGGATAGAACAGAAAGTCATCCATGTCTGTGATATGGAGCCTGTGCAGAAACACAGTGGTGGTGCCCTCATGCGTCCAGTCTTCCATCATAACTAGGTAACACCTTCCACTCTCTGCTAATTGTCATTACAGGGGCTGGAAGAAGTGGTAAAGAGCTCAGCTCTGGAAAGTGACTCCAGAGAACTTGGTTAATTCTTCAGCAGGACAAGAGACTCAGTTGTAGACTCCAGACAAGTATCCAAGGTGGAGTTCTGTCATTCATTCATAGGTTCCTTGAGCCACTGAAGATATCTTAGTACATTTGAGCTCTCCAAATGGAACTGACAGATAGTGCCTAGAGGAGAGCCTTGACCTCCTGAAGCAGGCAGTAAATAGAGCTCAGATGGGTAATGAATGACATGTAAGATATCTGCAGACACCTATGTTTAGGCAATACACTCTAGGCTCTTTTAACATTTCATAACCAGTTACTCAATGGAATCTGTGGGCTTAGCTAAAAACATTCTCTCTTATCTCCCACATCTTCACATCTGGACAGATAGCACACATTAAAATCCATTGGCTGTATTGACTAGCTTTTCCCTGGTTGTTATGGAGACCAGACAACTAGTTTAGATGGGCATCACACTCCTTGAATACAACCAGAAGTGAGGAGAGCCTACCCAATCTTCTTCTGAGTTTACTTCTACTCCATGTGATATACTGCCTACACAATTTATGTTCCTCCTTTTATGGAGTTTATTCTTGACCCTCTTTGTGAGTAACTGGCACAGCAGAATGGTTATAGCCCCTGTGGTTGGACATTCAGGTGTGGAGAGAGTTGCTGACACCATTCATTAAAATAGAGAAACTGGAATCTCATAGAAATGTAACACCAGAAAATAATCACATATATTCTAAAAAAAATTAAACCCTTTTTATTTGTATATTTATTTTTATATATAAAAGAAATACAAAAAAAAGAACACAAACAAAATGTTGATTATGGCAATTCAGTTTTGTCAGTCCCCTCAGCCTGGGCTGCTGCCTCAGATCCACCGGGAGTGAGCAAAGTCCTGCGGTTATAATGTCCCTTTATGATTCCAGAGTTGTTGTTCTCATTTAGGATTTGCTTCTGTTTTTGCCTGTTAAGAGACTGTACAAGTCCTAGTACAACAGCTGCTAATGAATACTGTCCAGTCAGTTTTCTTGGTTGTAAGATTAAAGGATTTGGTTGAACTCTTCCTAGAAGAAAATATGTTTTGATTTTTCCTTCCTGTTCACTGATGCCTTTGACATAAATCTCTCCTCGGTAGTCGAAGGCAAATCCCCGGTCCTTCAGAATCAGATATGTTTCTTCAGGCACTTGTATTCTGTCACTAACTCCTGTGCTGTCCATTCGACTTGCTAAATTAACTGTTTTGCCCCAGATATCATACTGTGGTTTCTTGGCACCGATAACTCCTGCTACAACAGAACCATGACTAATCCCTATTAAAAACAAATAAGTAAATAAAATAGAGAAATAGCAGCCAGCTAAGCAAGAATAACTGAAAACCATATTTGCACTTGAGAATCAGCTGAAACCTACGTCAGATACACTTATCATTATGCTTAAGGAAAAAGTATGTATAAAAAGAAATAAGTCCAGGAAAGATAAAAACATGAAAAGTTATATCCTCAAAGCTATTTTACAGGTTGTCCATCACAGTGGAATTGCAGTACTTACATATCGCCTGTATTCTGCACACTATTGCCAAAGTTTCTGCAAACTATTTCTTAAGCAGTAGGAAAATCTGCACTTCTTGAAGGCAACTGTAACAGTGCTATGCAGTGAAGAAATGACATTCTTATGTTCTATGAAATGAACATGTATTTCCATGAAGTTACTGCAATACTCTATTTTATGAAACTTGCATAAATTCAAGGCAAACAATCAAATAGAAAAGAATACTTTTTTATATATGATGGAATTTAAAAAATAAATTCAGTGTTAGTGAAAAGCAACTTTGAAAAAAGATCTTGCAAAGTTTTATTTTTTTATTTTTTCTTTTTTTTATATAAATCGGTTATAGAAATGATCTTCAAATATTTCTGCGTTCATACATGATAAATTCTTTGCAAGTGATCTATGTTTACCGGGCACAGATGCATATTCCCTGAAAGTTATCCATGGTTCTAAACTACTAGGATGCACTCAGAAATGGCACAGATAGTGATGCCAAAACCCTCTATGCTGTGACTGATGAACATACTTCAGTTTTTTTTACGCTAAGCCTGTCTTGTTTTTCTGAGTGCTTTCTGGTTTTGTCTATTGATCTAGACAACGTAAGGTGTCATCAGTTTTGTTCCTGCTACGTGCCATACATTGAGGTAATACTGTCATGACCCATCATATTGATTTCATCCATTCACAGCAGTTTAGAGGTGCTGCCACTGGGACAGATCAGGTCAGAACCAGAGCTCAGTTTTTCTCCAAAGCCATAAGTACTGCACATAGAGTTTAGAGTGAGCTACTATCTAAAACACATTTTAATTTTCATGATTGAATAATACTTACCAATACGGAGCTCAAAGTTGTTAAATGAATGCTTGTTGATCTCCTGTATGCTTTCATTCAATGCTATGGAGAAGTCAGCTAGAGCACACAAATGCCCCCATTTGTCTTCACATTGCTAAAGAGTCGTTAAAAAACAGTATATTAGAAATGTTTTGCATTTGCTTGTAGAACAGCTCCCATCCATCCCTACCAAGTAACAAGTATCTTACAGATCTGGAATTCAAAATGAATAGTTTAACTATGCTAGACCAAGGGGAGGTTCGGTATTATTAATGGTAAACTAATGCTTCCCACTTATATAACAATGCTTGCATACTTAGATGCACAGAAGCTCACTCTGAAACACAAAAAAATTCATTTTCTATCAAAAATCAGAAAGGAAAATCGCATATGAAATCTAAGACTGATGAAATATGGAGAGGATTGGGACTGGCCTAATAATGTTATGATATCACCTTATCTATTCTGAAGCCAAGTAATTCTTTCATTAAACAAATTTCCAATCCATAAGTATGAAGCATTACGAGCACCATCTCACATCATGCAGTGCAGCTCTTTGCCATTTTAACCGTCCTTGGCTTTTAAGCCTGATCATAAGAATCTCCCTGGCATCAACCTTTTCTGTTCACACCATGCTCATTTGTTGTCCTCAGCCTCTTTCAGTTCAGAGTATGCCATCCTCCCTCAGCAATCCTCACCTCTTTGATGTTGATGCAGTGATACACGTATATGTATGAAGATAAGTACATGTAAAACATATGCACAAATTTCATTACACTACTACAGTTTTATAAAAGATTGATTAATCACTGTTGAAAAAGCAATAAAAATTTGCTTCCTTTGAATTTTTATCCATATTAAGAGTAAAAAGAATTGGTTAGGAGGTCTGTAGTAGCAACCTGCTATGTTTCTGATGTTCACTTCTTTGCTCATCTCTGCAGAGAAGCAATTTAAGATGGAACGAACTAAAAAAATATCATGCATGCCTACTTTTATGGATTTCTATCTATTAGCCTTACTTGTTACTCTGCATGTAGTAGCTACACTCTACTTGCTTTATAATATAAACAAGCAATCAATTTTTTTTTTTAGATTATAATGCTCTGGATGCTGCTTTCCTGGTAGTTGTGATCAGTGTGGGCAAATCTGATTCCCATGCTCCTGTTGATCTGGGGCAGCACACTCTTGTGGTGCTCTTCCTTGTGATCTGACACTGGTTGCCAAGCAAGACAGATCTTGGCAACAGTCAGCTTCTCACTGGAAGTATTCTAGAACTTCATCTTATTCCTCTGGAGTATTGAGTATATTTTCAGAAATACTCTTGAGTGTAATTGTCAGTATATTGATGTTATCTGGCTTATTTTATGTTCGTGATTGGGATTATTTAGTTGGAGTGTGGTGAGGCACCAGCAGAGGCTGCCCGTAGAAGCTGTGGAAGCCCCATCCCTGGAAGTGTTCAAGACCAGGTTGGATGGGACCCTGGGCACCCTGATCTGGTGAGTGGCAACCAGCTCATGGACAGGGAGTGATACTGGATGGTCTTTAAATTTCCATCCAATATGAAACATTCTATGGTTCTATGATTTTTCCCTTAGTTTTGTTTCCAATTCTGATAGTGAGAGCAATGTGCAAGCTTCTGGTTTTGTGAAGTTCTTTAGTTGAACTGACATATCTGCTTTGTTCTGATGTACAGTTTATCATTCTATTTAAAAACAAACAGCTACATCATTGCAATAAATGTTTAAATGTGACCTTGCACTTGCATAAGTATGCTGCTGTACTTTCCCATCAGTGTGATTGAAAGGAGATTTTTTTTTCTCTCTAACAAACTTAAATTTGAAGAAAGAATCCATATGGTTCTTGTTCAGAGAACAAATGGCATTTCAATTCATTAAGAACTGCAACTGTTTCTGCCAGAAGCCCCAAATGTCTGTTTTCTTCAAGCAAATATAGCACTATGAACATTGAAAAGATAAGACTAATAATTTTTAATACAATCACATCAGAAGTTTAGTGTTCTAGAATAGACTCTTCTCTTACCTGTTTTTCAGGTGATAATCCTGACACAGCCATGTATGTGCTACCGATTGTTTTAATTTTTTCAATATCCTGGAATCTCTCTTCACCTAGTAGCTAATAAGCATATAAAAAAAAAAAAAAGAATAAAAATAAACAAATAAAAACTATTATTTCTGTAACTTTTAACGTAAAATGCTTGTATGGATATAAAAATTAGTCTTTGTGTTTGCAGTTTCTAGTCATAGAACAATGTAGTTCTAGTTATTGTACAATATTCGTTCTAGGTTCTGGGAAACACTGAGCACTTGCTCTTTTTAACATCATCTACTAACAGAACGCACCCAAGATCTTTAAAGACATTTGGCACATTTTAGAATAAATAATATAAAACATGCATATTCCAGCTTAACTTAAATGAAGATGATCCCTGCAAATGCTGAGATATAATCATGGAAAATTAACTAAGACAAATGATCTTAGTTATGTGTATATTCTGGTATATGTGTATATAAATAGAACACCTGATCACTTCAAAATATTCCAAAATCTCTTTGGGAGGAATTCAGTGTGGTTAGTTTTAGTGCTCTTGTGGAAACATTTCTGGTGGTTAAGCCAGTATTGGAGATAATTCAATCTACTTATTCATTCAACCATCATACACATTCAATGAACAGATACCAATGCCTCCAAAGCACTTCTGTGGGAGATCAAGTCCTCCTGCATGTCATGCTTCTTTTTACTACTATGTTTGACACTAATACACTCACTGATCAGTCAGCCTATGCTTTTGCAGAAGACCAATACATATTGTTAAGCACTAGTATCTATGCTAAGTAGGCATAACAAAATCTTATCAGATTGGGAATCTGCAAGAGGAAAAATAAATTTAGGCTAGTGACTAGATCAGTGAATAGTGTGGAAATGACAATTTGGTCCCTACTCCAAGCCCATATTCACAGTTTAACATAGAATTTTGCATTAAATTTTGGCTAGAGCCTTACATTCCTTGAGAAACTTAATCTGACTTTGTGTTATGAACTCAACCATTGACAGCATTTTATGGGATGTGGGCACATATCACCTCATCACAGGCTTTACAGATGTGTGCTAATGAAGGTAATACCCTGGGATACTTCAAGATAGGCAGTGTGATATCTAATAAATTCAGGCATCAATATGGTTTGCCAGTCCAGAATGACCATCCCCTTTCCCCCCTCAAAAATATTCCCACATAAAACCTGTTCACAGGCAATGAAGTTAAAACTTTAAGTACTAAAGGCTCAACATAGTTGAGATTTAAATGAAAAAATTCATGCTGTGGCCAGGCAAAAAGTTAATGAAGCTTTCCCCACTTCTATTATACACTATCATACATTCCTTTTCCGCCCTGTGGATTTGAGTTTCCTTTCAATTAAAAACTAACAACAGTATTTTGTTCAAAGGGAAAAACATACCGCAGGAATAACATGAAATATCCCTGGCCATTGAACTAACCACACTGTAAGTCAGCCAGAGCATCGGGGTGTTGGAAGCTCTGCTGTACATGTGCAGATACGGCACCATCTGTCTCTAAAGGGAAGTTGCACAGCATTGCGCAGGGGACACAAAGCCATATGGTTAATGGCTCTCTTCCAAGTTAGGAAAGTCCAAAAACTTGACACATTTCTCATTTTCTTCAGACTGCCAGAAAAGCCCATCATCTGTATTTCTCTCCCACATGGACAGTTCTTCTAGCTGCTCCCTTAACGAAAAAGACTGTTTCTCACTGCTCTGATTCTGTAAGCAGCAGGTGTGTAGGGGAAAAATGGTCTTGGTTAAAAACAGTTTTCATTTCCATACGGTTGCTAGAAACAATATCAAAGAGCAGAATAATAAGGCATGTATGATAAATATTTTAAAATTATTCTTTTTAAGAATTAGAAAAACCTATTGGCTATCAGGCAATTTTGAAGAAATAATCTCAAGTTATCTCCTTCTCATTCATTATTGTTTCCAAATCTCTATTTTTTCCTGCTGCATTCTGTCTGTTATATAGTTTATTTCCTTTTTCAGATAGTAGTTTATTTACCCTCTACTTTTGTCCAAGTATGACAGAATGGTGAATATTGATTTTGAGGAAAAATATTCCCACTCTATTTGTTGCAACACTTTCCCACTGCTATTTGTTGCACACTTTAAATAGGCTCATGAATTTACCAATTTACTAAGAAAGATTAAGAAACATTTTCAAATGCTACAGTGTGGTTGAAATCTGAAAAGAAATGAATAGCTTGATGCTGCTGTTTGTGTACAGTCAAACTATACAGGGGTCAGACCCTGTGGCATATGCATGTATGAGGTAGTAAAGCAGAGAACATTTCAGGACATCCCACATAACTGCAATGCGATCAGTGCATTCTGAAAGCAGAATCCTGCATGGTGATGAAACCCATATTTTGACAAATTGTGTATTAGAATCCATTGTTATAAACACCATGTAAATCACTGCAGGATAAAGGATAAAGGCGGGAAAAGAGTCCATGAACTAGAAAACTTATTAAAGCACAAATCCCAATTGTACTGTAGCTAAGATACATAAATGCTAGATTGAAATGGCTAGAAAGAATATTACGTTTTAGAAAATAAAACAAAAAACTCACAATCTTCAGGAAAAAAAACATTCCAATATTATTTTTTGGTACAGCATGTCTAATCAGGGAGTTTTGCCCTGTTATGAGTGATTTAAAAGTATAAAAGTAGATTTGCAGTGTTTATGTTTTTTTGTAATGATGTATAAAGTGTTCCTTTTAGTAGCTCTGGATCTGATGTATAAATAGGAAATTATGTATAACTGTATTCTGTAGTGATGCTATACAACAAATAAAGAAAGATCTTTTTTTTCAGTCCAGAATACAGCATCTCCTATTCTGCCTCCACCTATGTCCCCATCACATTTTCCAAATCATGTCAATTTGGATTTTTACTGCTGCTTTCATTCAGAACCATCTTAGAATCATGGAATCATAGAACGGCCTAATTTGGAAGAGGCCTTCACAATAACTGAGTTCCAACTAGATGAAGACAACATCCCTAGTACTGTTACCTGTATAAGGAAACATGAGGGTTCATAGTACAGAGTCTGACTTGGAATTAGGAACTTAATTCAGTTGTCTAAATATAGAAGTCTAGTGTCACTTAGAGCATGCTTTCTGTTAAAACTTTCAACTGCATGCTTCAGGATAGTATAAGTTTTCTGATGGTGTAGCATGGGAGCTGCCAATCTCACGTGTTTGCCTCAGACCATACCAGATATGTCAAATGGCACTAAGCACCAATGCTCCAGACTCTTGTCCTCAGAATTTTACATTTGTATATCTCTGCAGAATTGTTCATGTGATGTTGAGGATCAACATATTTCCATAACTAGTACTTCCACTCTGCTTTCAAGGTGAACATCTTTGTTTTGCTTTCAGACCTGTATTAAGATAGTAGACTATCTCAGCAATTCTATTTCATTCTATTTCTATAGAATGAAAAGCTGAGTGTAGTGTCATCATTTAGTGTTAGTTAATAGCTGTATAGAAACATTACTGTCCCTGATACACTGGTTGCGAAATGTCTTCTGTTTCCTTTTCCATGGCTTGGATTACTCACTTCACAATGGCTCTGTCCTGCATATCACCTTTCAGATTGCTTAGACAGAGAAAACTAATGGTGTGACCATGCTGGAGGTAGGTTAGCAGTCATCAGGAGAGCACATAATTTAATTTACTACCCATACTAAGAACATATCTATTATTCAACTAAACATGTCTGGGACATAATACAGTTCCTAATTAGGTCCTTTATTAGTTACAGAACAGGTGTCAGGGACCTGAATGATTATCATGTTAGAGCTTTTGATGAAAACCTTGTCTGCAATAATCACCTCAGCAACAATGAAATTCTGCTGAGAAGATTACATGAAAGTGCATGACAAGATATCTAAAATTAATTCATAGCAATAGGCTTTGCATTAAGTTTGAGCCATAATCATTTTAATGAGATCTGGAAAGAAAAACAAAACTATTAATCAGAGCATGCTGACAGCTGTGCAAGATCTCAGAAATGAGAATGAAGTATTTATATCTATAGGGAAAACAGAGCAGAAGCTTAGGAGGAGACAGAATTCTACCTGTAGAATAAGAGTGTAGTTTTCTACTGAAATGCACAAGGATGCACTGCATCTGTGAATTCTTATATTCCCCATTGGCAATTTTAGTAACTGTTCATTTGTAAAAATAAACCCTCAATTTCATTGTGTCTCACAGTTTGGTACACTTGATCCTCATCCAGTTTTCATGAGCTAGCATTCTATGAACTCTTCTCATGAGGAGCCCCAGGATAAGGAAGAATAAAGGTGTAGTTCAGCCCCTAACCAAGTTCATAATTAGTTTCTATCTTCTGGCTTGATTCACATACCTTTGTTTTCTGAAAAATGCAGGAAAGCCAATTATTCCTTTGTACGTTTGCCTTCCACTCATAAAATGAAGACAACTATAGAATTAAGGTAAAATAAATTCTTCAAAACCTCTGAGAGGCCTTACACTGTAGTTTCCCAGAACTGAATAATAATAATAATAAATATTAATCTATTTTTCTCAGAGTTTTGCCTTCAACTTTTATCTTGCTCTTTGGCAAATTTCTCTGAAGCCCTTGGAGATATCTGTTCTTCAAAGCAAAACTAGTCAACACAAAATAAAACAAAAAGCTTAGGCTAGATCCTCGAGGAGAGACAGGTGGTTAAAGTAGAACTGAGGTACAACTAAAAAAAAAAAAAGAAGAAAAAGGACACTAAATCTCAAATTTTCATTGAACTGTAGTCCCTGGAGAGATCTCAAATCCGTTCATCATAGAATCATAGAATGGCCAGGGTTGAAAAGGACCTCAATGATTAAGTTTCAACCCGCCTGCTATGTGCAGGGTTGCCAACCACCAGACCAGGCTGCCCAGAGCCACATCCAGCCTGGCCTTGAATGCCTTCAGGGATGGGGCATCCACAACCTCCTTGGGCAACATGTTCCAGTGCATCACCATTCTCTGTGAGAAAAACTTTCTCCTAAAATCTAACCTAAACCTCCCCTCTCTCAGTTTAAAACCATTCTCCCTTGTCCAATCACTAGTGATGCTGAGAAAAAATTCTGCATACTTTATCTATAGACAAAATCCTGATCTGCAATTCATATTCCAAAACTAAGCATCCGCTCTTGTTTTCTCTCTAAAGTTCAGTCTCAATCAACTGTACTCTACTGTGTCTTTTGAGTTAAGAACTAAAAAAATAAAAAGAAAAAAAAAAGGGTGAAAGTGTTCTCCCTTTTCCAAAGCACAACCTAAGTAGATTTTTTCCCTGTTCTGATTTTGAAAATTATGCCATGGTTACATAAATCATGTGGGATGTGAAATCCAGATCGAAGCTCATTTTAGGGAATGAACTAATTCCCTCTGCTTTCTTGAAGTGTGTCTTAAAATTAACCCTACAAAACAACATTCATTTCCCCATTTGGTACTCTATCAACACACAGAAAGGAATTAAAAACATTGTTGTGATAAATAGAGATAAAACAGAACATCCTCGGATATTTTTTTTTACTGTTTCTCAAATATTTCTTGCTATCCAGCTGCTTGCTCTTTTTCAGTCCAGTGACACTGGAACAGGTTGCCCACAGAGGTTATGGATTCCCCCTCCATGGAGGCATTCAAGGTCAGGCTGAATGGGGCTTTGAGCAACATGGTCTGCTGGGAGGTCTTTGCCTATAGTGGGGGGATTGGAACTAGATGATCTTAAAGTTCCCTTCTAACCCAAGCCATTCTGTAATTCTATGATCTTTAAGGTCTCTTTCATCCTAAGCCATTCTATGATTTTATGATTCTATGATTCCTCAGCTCTCTTTCTGATATTAACATTGGTTACCTTCATGATGGACAGGATACTTAAATAAAAACTTTATTTTTAATACTATTTCCAATTTTTCCCCTCCAACTCTGAATTGCTTAGCAAAGCAAGCAGCTTAACATCTCTATTACATATCTCACCAGAGAAGTGACACTGGTAAAAATGCCATTTCTTTTGTTCTTAACTCAGTGTTTGATTCTGTGCTGATCTGACTCACTCACTGGCTTCAAAGTAATGCCTTTACCAGTTTAGACTTGGATCATTATTTCCCAGATATCTTTACCCTTTCTTCTTCAGGATATAGACATGTTCTACCACTAGATATGCTGGAGCAGGTTGTGGTTTTTATTATACATGGACATATTCAGTAACTATTGCTTTCAGTCTCTCTCCCACTAGGTTATTTAGACCAAAGTTTGGCAAGTCTAAATTAAAAAACAAAATAGACAATGGTAATAGTAATTGGAGTAAAAACCAAATAAACAACCAGCCAAAAAAAAAAAAAAAAGAAAAAAAAGAAAAACAAAAAACCTAGAAAATTATTTGAAAGAAAATAGAAATTTGATAATTTAGGTTGACTGATTTGATGTTTGAGAACTTACCATTCAAGCGCTATCAGATAAATTAATGGTCTTACCTCATCAAAGGTCTTACCTCATCAAAGTCTGCAATGATTTCATTCAGCAAGCGTAGACATTCTACTCCTTGGTTATTCATCTCTGTCTGGGAATAGAAGTCAGCAAATCCAGGAATAGAAGCAAACATCACACCAACAGCATCATAAGACTGTGAATACAATTCCTAAAAGAATAATGAAGAAAACCAAGTTGGAGTGAAAAGACAGGAATGAGAAAATCATTCTCTGTGCTTAGCATCCACAGCTTACTTCTTCCATGTATAGTACCTTAATATCAGAATTTAGCAATAAATATTGTGTGATTAGGAAAGTTCAACAGGAGGAGGCTGACAGCTCGCATATTTTTATCTTGGATTTTATGCAGGTTTTGCTCTTTATTCTAAATTCTCCTCTTGCATCAGGGGCTACACTAGCAAAAAAATCATAGAATCATAGAACGGCTTAGGTTGGAGGGGACCTTAAAGATCATCTAGTTTCAATTCTCCTGACATGGTTGCCAGCCACCATGTCAGGCTTCCCAGGGCCCCATCCAAACTGGCCTTGAATGGTTCCAGAGATGGGACATCCACAGCTCTCTGGGTAACTTGTTCCAGCAACTCACCACTATCTGAATAAAAAATTTCTTCTTAACATCTAACCCAAATCTCCCCTTGAGCTAAGAATGTTCAACTCCTTCAACATTTCTTCATAGGAGAGGTCCTCTAGCCCTTTGATCATCTTCATGGCCCCTCTCTGGACCTGTTCCAACAGCTCAACATCCCTCCTGTAGTGGGGACACAATACCCTAGATGGGCCTAGATGAGGTAGTTCAAAACAGTCACCTCCCTCTCCCTGCTGACCATTCGTCTTTTGATGCAGCTCAGGATACCATTGGCCTTCTAGGCTGCAAGTGCACACTGCTGGCTCATGGCCAGCTTTTTTGTTCAACAGGACCCACAAGTCCTTCTCTGGAGGGCTGCTCTCAGTGAGTTCTTCTCCCAGTCTGAATTGAAATCTGGGATTACCTTGACCCAAGTGCAACACCTTGCACTTGGCCTTGTTAAACCTCAACAGATTCTTATGCGCCCACTTTTTGAGCATGTCCAGGTTCCTCTGAATGGTGTCCTTCCCTTCTATTGCGTTAACTGAACCACTCAGCTTGGAGCCATCAGCGAACTTGCTGGGTGTACATTTGATCGCACTATCTACGTCACTGAAAAAGATGTTGAAGAGTACTGGTACCAAGACAGATCCCTAGGAGACACCACTCACAACCAGTGTCAACCTGAACATAGAGCCCTTGACAACAATTCTATGGCTATGACCACCTAACCAATTTTTTATCCGCCTAATAGCCCAGCCCTCAAATTTATATCTCTCCCATTTAGAGATAAGGATGCGGGGCAGGACCATGTCAAAGGCCTTGCACAAGTCCAGGTAGATGACATCAGCTGCCTTTCCTTTGTCCACTGTTGCCATCATTCCATTGTAGAAGGCAACCAGATTGGTCCAACGTGATCTGCCTTGGTAAAGCTATGCTGGTTGTCTCTGGTCTCCTCCACATCTTCCACATGTCTTAATGTCTCCTTCAGGAGGATCTGCTCCATGACCTTCCCAGGAACAGTCATGACAGAGACTGGATTGTAGATCCCCTTTTCACAGCCAGATTTTAATTCTGAAAAAATGATTGGTTCCCCTCCTGCCCTTATTCTTTCCTCCACTGAAGAACATCTACAGGGTCATGGTAACCTGACTAAGGACACTTCTGTTTCCTTTAATAGAAATACACAGGCTAGTTTGTTGAGGCTTACAAAAAAGAAAAAAAGACAATATGCACTTGAAGAATACTTGCTGAGAGACTTATGCTATGCTCAGATTTTGAAGACATAAAACAGTCTCAGTCTTCAGCTTCACAGTTTTTCTATTTTTGTTAAGAAACATCAATACTGAAATAATCTATCCATGAGAAAATGCTTACAGTACACGTTTAGGAACATATATTTGAAAGCAGAAATTAACTTAATAGTCAGAATTGAACTGTAGGATTGATTGTACTGAGATCTGGTAGATGCCACAGCCAGTAGACTCACACGTAAATCAGTAAATCAGTGGAAAGTCACCTCACAAAAACCAAAAGTGATGACTCTGAATTTGGTAGGAAATAGTTGAAACATCAGCAGTGATTCAGGGGCATGTTTGCTTTTGAAGATTATCATGCATATAAGCTTACACGAAAAGATGTATAAAAGCAGAAAAAGCAGACATATTCCCCGAGAATCCATACTGCAGACATGATGCAACACCCTCATGTTTGGTAATGGGTTTGGCTCCACTTGAAACAAACTGTTCTAACCTGGTTGTTTTCACACATACATTTTCTCTTGTGCAAAGCAGTGTTTTATAGGAGTTTAATATCCACAGACTGCAAAATTCCTCAAGAGGCTGATTTCTAAAGTGCCTTTCCTTGTAGCTCCTAACTATGTCATCTTCCCCTAGGTGCTATTTGAAATCACATCTTCAGAGCACGGTGATTCCTCATTGACTAGTCTAATTTGACTGCTTACATTACCATTTTCAGACTGTAGAAGCAGAAAAGGGGAGCCTTGAATTTGTTTCACTGCACACTTAATCGATATGTCACTGCTGGCAACTTGAATCTTGAAATATTTGTCATGTCTTCTGTATAAAATGCAATTCTAAAATTTTATCATAGAACAGCTTTTATTCGCAGATGTTATAATATGCATTTGCCCTATTTCAGATAAGGACTAAGTATCTTACTGCTGCTTCCCCAAAGAAATACTGGCTTTTCTTATATCCCATCAGCATCCCCTCTTCAAATACAGCATTAAGAATATGCACAGACTCCATCATCAGCAGAATATTTTACTGAGTTTTCCTCCATCTGACTGACTTCAGTCATATCTTGAATTTACAGAGCTTTTCTGTGTGTACTGCAAACATTCTTTAGGAAAATAGCCACAAGTTATGTGTCCAAAATGGATGCTCTATTAACTGCACAAAAGAGACGTGGTTTGAAATGGCAAAAATACTCTTTTGGGTCTGGAGATGCAGGGAAGCTTGACTCTGTTGCTGTCTGTTGCACAGGCTATTTGCATACTAGCTGAAAGAGCTGCAATATTACTTCTGCAACACTATCTTAAAACTGCAAAGTTATTTTGTTAGATTTTTACATCTTTTTTTAAGGAATATTTTTTTTTCCCAGATTCATATGCTGGAAGGGATTTATAAAGAATACCATTAGAAGCAAGTACATTTGGGACAAGCTTCTCATGGCCTTTGAATAACTCCAAAGGTGGAGATTTCACATCCTATGTGATCCCCTGATGCAGTATTAGACCACTTCCTGGGTAGAAAATTTTTCCTGCAGCTGAAAGGGATTTTTCTTGCAGCAACCATTGCCTCTTTTTCTTCATCTGAGAAGGTATTGTTTCTGTCTTCTCTATAACAATATTGAAAGCAGTTGAAAGCAACAATAAGATCCTCCCTCATCCTTTAAACCCAAATCTCTCAGCCACTCCTTGTATGCTGTGGTGCCCTAATTATAGAGGCCTTAAGCTGGATTGCTTTAGTAGATATGTGTGCCTCATTCTGGGAAACCTCAAACTGGAAACAGCATTCCAGATGAGTACTAGAAGTGCAGAACACAGGGAATAATAATTTCCCTTGACCTTAAAATTCATGTTTTGTTTTGTTTTTTTTTTTTTTAAATATGGATCAGATACCAAAAAATGGGCAATATTTGTGTATTGAGTCCTACTAAGAAATAAATAAACAATAAATAAACAAATACATCTCAATGTATCTGCTTTAGTTCTGCTAGTTAGATAAAATTATCAGGAATAAAATTGATACATACTTCATTATCCCGATCCTTCTCCAAGAAGTGACGTGCAACATGACTAGGTAAAATATTCCGTAGCATATTTTCATTGTGCTCCCTTAACTCCTTCATTTCATTGATTTCTTCTTTTGCTTGAACGCGCCACAGAAAATCCAGCCTTGCTGTGTATTCAAGCTGTAGTTTCAGAAAGGAGAGAAAGGCAAAAATAAGGCCCAACAATATGAGTACTCATCGTATTGTCATCCTGCTGGTCCTCCCATGAAAGTGCTTCAATAATGGTGGAAACGTTTCTGACTTAGAAAGAATTTGATTTCATTGACAGAAAAAGAGAGAATTTTCATGTTCTGTGTATGTTGAATATTTGAGAGAAATACTGGGACAAATAACATTTGTCTTGTTGCTGCCATGGTCAGTGGCTAGAAAATTTTACTGTTATTTTCCTTTTAAACACCTCTCTGACATTTAAATTAAATTAAATTTAATTTAAAAAATAATGAAAAGAGGAGATTAGATATTGGAAGATATTGGTATGAAGTAAATACTTTCTGCTTTTCATATATGTTTTCAGATGAATTGGATTTCAGAAGAAAATAACGTGATCCAAAGTCTTAACAGAGCTAGGTGTTTGCTTCTCAAGGATTAGCATCTTTCAGCTAAACTAAATATTAACACACTTTCAAGGAGGATTGTCAAGTCTTTGGCACCAAAATGAGATATTTGTACTGTTGGGAAATGCATTTGTTTATTGTCTTTTAAAATAGAGTGAAAGATACACTGTCGGGTACCCCCTTGAGTACTCCATCCCTGTCCCATGTTCATGGACAAGATCAACACTACCAGAACTTTCGGGTGCATTGCACTAGAAGAAAGATTTCCGATTTGAAGGCAGATGCTATTTTAGCTTGCAAAAAGACTGCACAGGGCTAACAACATACAGTCTCATTGGAAGTGACGGAAATATATCCTTGCATGCTGTAAACTGAAAGAAAACGTATCTGTGAGGCTTGAGATGTTCTGAATGGAGGTAATAATAATACACTCAGCAGAGGATCATATTGCATCATCAATGCATTTTCTAATTGGGAGAGATATCAAATTGTTTGTCAAAAGCTGCTAGAGTAAGGAAGTTGCTGGGACATAACTCATGTGCCAAGTTGAAGTAAAGGGCAAGTCTGCAGCGATGGGAATGACTAAGAGGGGGTTTGGGCATTCCCTACTGACAATTGGATCCACATTTTTATCATCATCAGTGACTAACATAAAAGCTCACATCTCATGAGAGCAGCCCTGAGGAGAAGGATTTGGGCGTATCAGTTGATGAAAGACTCAACACGAACTGGCAAAACTGTAGGCTTAAATTTTGGATTTAGAAAAAGAATGACTACAGAATGTCTGACTACAACATGAATCTTGAAATGTTCACCTTCTCTTGCACTACCCTTAATTAAGCACCTTTAATTTCAATAGTAAGTGAACAGACAAGAATAAAAGTATTATGAAGAAAGCTTATGCCCTGTATATGGCATACAACCCAATCTCTCACCAGGCAATTGCCACTTTCAAGGAAATCAAGAAGTAACGATCAGCATTTGAAAGACAGAGTATTTTTCCTTTAAGAATGAAAAAGAAGAGGATTTACATCACAAAGGTACATATTCAGTGACTGAGAGGATTCTAAATAAGCAAATATCCTTTCCTCACTAAATTAAAATCTGTATTACAAAAAGATTAATGAAAAGGCCTGTGGCATACCAGAATTAGATTTGTAGCTTTGTCACTTTTTCAATTGGAACAACCTCCTCCTATTTCCTCCTCCTATTTCCTCATGCCTCCTTGTTTTCCCAAGCATGAAGGTTAAGGGGGTGATGGTTTTTACAGCTGACGTGCTGTGTGGGGAAGTTCATCCTTCCTCCCTTTCCACAGGTCTTTGCAGAGCTAAGCTACAGCCCTGACATCACTTATAGAAAGCAGTCTGTGCCTGCCCTGTCAAAGTTTAAGCTTTCCTTTCTAATGAAGAGCCGCGGATGAAGAGGAACAATCAATCAGTGCTTGCCTGCAACGGAACACATATCTACAACCTAAAAGAAATCAGAGAGTGACTTCGGCTTCTGTTTCTTAGGGTCTCTTTTTAGTTTTAATTGGGATGGGGAAGGAAGGACGGAGTGCTGTGGGCAGTTTTGTTCCCTTTGCAATTATTAAAAGCTTTTTTTTTGTTTATTTGTTTGTTTTTTTAAAGCCATAGCGATTGCACTCATGTGATAGATTGCTTACGTTGTGTGTAATATATGAGATAACATATTTTGATAAGATTTCAAGGGAAGCTTTATGTTCTACTTAACTCATTAAAAGACAATGCAGTAAATAAACACATTTTAGTGTACAGTGACTCTAGCCTCAAAATTGTTCATGATACCTCTTTTGTGTACTGTTTCTCAAGTTTATATTTCAAAATATGTTTTACTAACTAAAAACTTCATTTAAAAATTGAATTTCTAGTAGCAAATTAATCTATCTAGATTGATGTCGTATATCAGTTACAAAACTCCATGTAATTACAGCTTTAGCACAAGGGAATACCTTTATTTCTTGACTAAAATAGAAGTGAGTTTTTAAGAAAAATCTGACATTGATTAGACAGTCTCACATAATTTTTTCTTGATAAGAATCTAGTATCTAGTTTAAAATTCCATGGCGGGAATTAACTTTAATTTAATTGGATAAAGAAGAGTAGAAAACTGTCGAACTGTCTGCTCAGAAATGAAATGTCTGTAAGCTCTTTTTAAATTTTTTTTTTATTATTTGTATTTTTTTTTGAAAATCACCTACAATGAGACATAACTTACCATAACTTATGTTATTCTAATTCAGAATATGTCTGCAGTTTGGGAGAAGCTGTGCTGGAGGACAGCTTTATCAGAGTTAATGAGCTCTCCATCAGTTCAGATGACAGAAGACATCTTTTTTAATGTGCTCTGAATTTTTACTTATTTCTTTGTACTTAAACAGATTGCTTTAGATTAACTCTGTAATAGGAAATAAAACAGTTCTAGAAAGTGTTTCTGGGCGCTACTGTTGAATATTCTTAACTTGATAGACTGGTCCTATGAATCATTTGGGAGAACATGCAGAAGGAAGCACTTATCAGGGACCATTTCCAAGTAGAGCGTGGGTGTAGCTACCTTGTTTTGTGGGGCAAGGAAGATTAATTGATTGGAAAAACGCAGTGTTGTGCTCAGGCCTCTGGGCTGGAGAATAGTCTCAAATATCCTCAATAAGGTTTTGTAAAATATAGACATTTACACTCATTTATGATCTCAACAAGCATTGCTTGGATTCTGTCTAATATTTACTGTAATGTTAACTCAGTGTTTTCTTTCTAAATACTCTAACTTCAGAGCAAGTATACTCACTCTCTAACCCTCTGAACTGTATCTTCGCTTATACCAAATTTCTTACCCTTCTAATACTGCCTCACTCAAATTAGGACCTACAATGGTGTTAATCACCATAATCCTCTTCAGGAGAAAATATTTAAGCAAGTTGAACATGCAAGACCATGTCTAAAGGGAACTGTCACGGCTGCTTCCTTGAATGCAATGGTCCTCTTTGTCTCTATGTGAAAAGAAACTGCCTAAAGTCAGCATGCTTGATACACAGCACTATAGTGGCTGTCATGCAGAAGCACTGCAGAGGAAGCATCCTGCTTTCAATGGTTTTTGCTCAGTGTATTGGTTAGTTTCAATATTATTTTGAAATAGCAGTTCCTCAGTTCCTTCTCAAGAAAATCAGTCCTGAAGAACTAAGACGTCAAAGTCCTTGTTATGATGTAGGACCAGGTGAAAGCGATCCATTACCCAAAGAAGTCAGTGCTGGTGCTCATATTTTGTAATTTCAAATTTTCTTCCATTCCACAAATATGTTTTTCCCTTATGATCATACTGAGTCCTGTTCTTCATTTTGGTTTTATGCCTGCTCAAGTGCACAAAAGCAGACAGATGCCCTTGGAATTCTACGAGTACCTAAGAAATGAGGTCTCATTTGGTCCTTAAACTTATATTAACACCTGCAATGTAACTTGTCTGTTGCTGAATACAATACTGCACATGTTCTTTAAGAATGCCAGGCAATGTAAGATGTAGGCTTTCTTTATTCAGATTCTGCATATGATTTATTAAATTGTTAAAGGTCATATTTTCATGTGGATAGAAAGACAGTTGGTATTCTGGAAGTAATTATTATCACATCCTGCAATTGCAATGGATATAGGGAATGGTTAAGGCAAATGTTTGCATTACCTGTTGACCGTGATAAAATACAGCTAAAAGGAACATTGCCATCAGTAGTAAAGATGCCTCCTTTGTACCCAGGAAGTCTGTTCTGGATAAATAAAGAAAAATAAAATAAAATACAGTTATTGATTTGTCAGTGTTTGTTGCAATTATGCAGAAAGTTCATGCTGTAATTCACCTTGAACTTTTCCTTTTTCTTTAAAAAATGCTTTTTATTTGAAAATTTAACTTAGAAATGCATAATTTCAAGAGGACAGGAGTATTATCAGAGAGGCAGTCAACAGCACCTCTCAATTAAGTGTTGTCCACAAAATTACTTAATATACCTTCAAGTCTTGCATACAAGTCATTGATTAAAACATTAAAGAGAACTAGTCCTAAAATGGAGTCCTCCATAACCCACTAGTGACAGGACTGAAGCATGTTTTAAACCTATATACTATGATGTTTTGAGCCTGACTCATGAGCAAATTATTCAACCATCATGTTCTGGTTTAGTCGAGCTGCATGCTGGACATTTTGTCCAGGAGGATACTGTGAGAATAGTATTAAAAGTTTTGCTGTCATCTAAAAAGATTACATTAGCTGGTGTCTCTTGGTCAGTATCAGGTGATATTTGTCAGAGGAATCCTAAGTTTAGAAAAACTAGAGTGTGAAAAAGAAGACCTTGATGAAAACTAATTCAAATGGAAACTTGCTTGTGAGTAATCTGACTAAACTGAGCCTGTGGCCTGTTGAAGAATTTATGATACGGAAATGTATTACTAGGGGATGAGTCAACAGTACAGAGTGAAACATCTTTGTATAGAGACACAAAACATCTTCGTTGTCTGCAACTTCAAATTCAAGTGTTCCCATTTGGAATTTGACAAAAATGGCCTTCCAAAGATTTGATCCTGGAAGGACTCTAAGGGCAGAAGCCTCAAATGTAGAAGTTACATATATTTGTTATTGGATGTAATAGTAATGTAGTAATTGCAGGGACAGATGACTTTCACATTGGGTTGCAATACTTTTTGTTAAACTAATTAATGTAGCTAAGAAAACAGAGAAAATACTGGAAACAGAACCTTCAAGCTTGTGCTGCCTAACATTAAAGGCGAAGCTCAAATCCTTGCTCTGAGTATGGAGCATCTTTGCTGAGTTCCCTACCTCCTGGATTGCTGGTTGCTTGGAAGAATATCTCTGGCTCTTTCTTCCTCCTCTGTACTAAAGTCACTGGAGACTTTCCATGGGGAATACAAACTATTCTGAATTCTCTGAAATTTTCACAAAAGGGAAAACTTTGCTACATTTGACTCGAGAAAAGAAATTAAAGACAATGATCATGATTTCTACTTCTAGTTTAAGCTGTTGGCCAAAATATTGTTTCCTTACTGCAATCTGTCATATTCTGGGGGCTCTGTCATGAATATGCTATGTGTATAGAGAAAAGAATTACAACTCAAGTCATTAGCAACTTGGTACTGTAGGAAGCTGGCAAGGAAAGATGTGTGCAGAGCCCTGCAGTGTTGAACATGTAACCGTTGTGAGAACTACTTGCACTGAAAATCCTTTTTTTTCTTCTCCAAATCTTCAGATATTCGTTTTTCTGGCATGCACACAAAGTATCAAATAATAAAGACATGTTTTTCTGAACTAACAAAATCACTGCTGCTCTAAATTTGGGGTTATTTAGCACTAGGTACAGCTCTGTCTTGCCATTAGTTCATCAACTCCTTCTGGGAAGGAGGCCTGAGAGGAGGAGCATGTCCTTCAAGTGGCCTCCTACAAAATGTTACCATCCCTATATTTCTTAGATCTCTGAGAGCCATGTCTTAGTTTTTGACATTTATACAGGTAAAATCCTGCCCCTAAAATTCAGATGTTCACTCCTGTTTGCCTAAAAGAAGGTATAAATTTCAGTTAGTACTGCTGGAGTTTCTAGGACTTGAATCAGGTGATCTACATGAAACATGAACAGACTAAGAAAGACAAAAGAGATAACCTCTGCTCAATATTTAATTATTTTCATGAAATGAGCATTTAAATAAAAATATCTGAGAAAAAAAAAAAGTCACAGTATAAGTCTTGCTGGACTAGTCATTGTCTCTTGCTACCAACTGTATTTTTAACTATGATGTTATCCAGTACGTGTAGTCTTGCAACACTTGGACCTTTATTTTTACTTTTTAATTATTATTCTATTTTACAAACATATAATTTTAATAATAATACCAGTTCCTAAAGAAAGCTGTGAACACTTACTCTCCATTGTGGTTTAAGTTGTCATATTGCAGGAAAAGTGAAGCATAAATGGTCTCAGCCAGTAGAGCATAGATTGCAATCATGATGAGAAGTACTGCCAGCTTCAGGACAGAGTTGAGACGAAGAAAGACTGCACAGGTCACCATTGCCAGCACACCAGTGAAGACAAAATACTAACAAGAAAAAAAGCAGTCATTATTTTTCGTCATTACGGATTATATATTCACTCCATAAGTATCTACATAAAAGATCAAATTATCAGAAATATCAAAAAAGATTTGTCTTCGATTTGGTGCTCAGGTAGATATTCTTAAAGTGCTTGCTATAACTGAATGTTGATTAAAAATTCTCTTATTTTGCATGGCACCTCCATGTTAGCAGAAATCTTCATCTTTATTGCAATTTCTCATTATTAGGAAGAAATGGGCATTCTGTATCATGAAAAGAGGGAAGTGAGAGATGCTATATGTAGTAGTGTGCTATTTAATAGTCAACTGAATGAGAATCATTTTTACTCCCTTAGATTCTGAATTTTCAAGGTTTACATTAATCAGGACAGGAGAATCATATTCCTGCTTTATCCTTCTCCCATTCTATCTGAAGAGAGGACAAAGGCACAGGTTTGGATGTATTTTTATTATTATTTTTATTTTTAATATTGCAGGTCAAACTCAGCTTAAAGTGTGATGCCTGGAGATTTTATTCGTATTTCATTTTCTAATCTCATCATTGTCTCATGTTTCTCAATGATTAGTCATCTGTCAAATGCAATCTGTACACGTGATACTGGACATAGAGAGATAATCATGTTCATGAGTTATTAAGATTTGAAATGGCAACATCAACACCCACAGTCCAAATGTAGTTTAAATTAATTTCCATCATAAAACTTTAGGAGAGATTGCAGCATTCATTTTTCTTAGAACACTTCTCTTTAGTACAGATCCACTGTAAAAAAATGCATAGCTCTGCAACTTGCAACATACTGGAGGCAATATCATGACACTGCCTTATGACTTTCTATGTGCCATACGCATGACCAAGCCATCAATTTTGCTACCTGCTTGCTCATCATAGAGAAGATTTCTTTGCGTCGAATGAAAATTTATAATTACTACATTAGAATGACTGCTGTTTTTGCAATATAAGAAATATTAGTCTCCTCCACTAGCTTCATATGAATTAAATAGCAAATTTTATTTTACTTCATATTATTTTGAGTTGGTGTATTCAATTATTGCTGGATGTTTTTCAAATTATTTTAAAATATACAAGACAATTAACAAAAAACAGAAATCCAGGTAAATCTGCTGCTCACAAAAATGAAAGCTGGATGACTTAGTTTGGTCAACCATTTACTAGTGGCTTTCCTTGCCAGGGATTTAAGGGATGAATGAGGATATTACTCCTGAATCAGGGTTTCCATTTTCCCTAATGATTTTTAATAAAGAAACAAAATTTGTCTCGACGTTTAATGAAACGTGGGTCTTGTCGTGTCTCACTGTCTCAGGTCAATTCACATTTTAGCTGTAAGCCAAACATGGTGCATTTCCATAGTTCCTGGCTGAATAGCAAGAATAATAAAAAATACTGGGGTAGGTTCTGGTTGTAATGTTCTATTAAACTGTAAGATTGATTCCTTTTCTAACCCATATCTGTTTTTCTACCTTTACAGAGCTATTAAGGCACCTGACTTCACCATCAGTACACAGATCATTGATTCCAGGTAATAGTTATGTAAATTTTGTCATCTGTGCCTCAGATTCAAAAGTACCCTCTGATGTACCTCAGGATAGGAACAGATGTCAGAAAAGGATGCAGATGAATTGAACGTCTGGTTCTTCAGAGGTACTGGTTTGTCAAAATCACACCATAGCTGTGAAGAAAGAAAGAAAAGAAACTCAGGGCTATATCGTGCACTGGTGATTAAATGGCTGGTCGCTGGGTTCAGGGATGGAACTGGCTGACCTACTGCTCTCTGCCTCAGCTTCCTAACTTCCAAGAAGGACTAAATGGACAGCGGAGAAAGAAGAGGGGAAAAGGAAAAGCTATGTACACTACAGTCATTCTAGGTAACTTTCCTAGGCAATCCTGTTCCCAAAGTGGTAAAATGAGCTCCTTCAGGAGTTTCAAAGAACTGACATTGGACTCTCAAGAATTAATTCCTGAAAATGTTTATACTGTGCTATAAATTACAGAGAAAAATTATTAAAATGTGAACATAAAACATATGGATGTTATCCTTCCAGAGATGGGATGAAATCTCATGACACTCTGCAGAATTGGCTTGGGTCTAACCATAAAAGGGTCCCAGAACTGTAAGTGAAACATTCAGAATGGAAGTAAATGAAAAATGGTTCATTATACAATGTTTTTGAGAACTGTATGGGAAAAAAGTCAGAAAATATTGCTTTTTACTCTTATGGCCTGCATTTAATTTAATAGTATTTCAAACTAGCTATATTAAATATAAACAAAAGGGTAGTTTTGAGTCATAATACATTGAGGACTAAGAGCACAGGCAAAAAAATCATTAATGGTTTCATATTTTGACAGTTAAAGCAGATGGAGTTTCCCATCACATATATTAGTCCAATCTGAATGTTTATACTAGGTCATTTCATCAACCTGTTACATGCAAGCTAGTTCCCCTGGCCCTCTTACTCACAGAGAGATTTGTTAATGAAGTCCAACTACTTATAATTAAATTCTAATGAATTTTGAACTTGGAACACTCTTGTTTGATTTTTCAGTAACTTGGTCATCTCTGCAATACAACAACATTTTCTAGGTTATCTATTCAGCCTTGCGTGACAACTGGTAATGACACCTTATGCAAGTTCATGAGGTGTGCATTACTTCTCTGCAGGGCAGAGTTCCATGACAGCCAGTCTGGGTACCTTTTAAAAAGATATCCAAGACCAGAAACTTTTTTCTTTTTTCTTTCTTCTTTTTTTTTTTTTTTTTTTGATGATAAGAATGTATTTGATATAGTGAACTACAGAATCCATTTGCCCATCCAGTGAAACCAAAGACTTAAGACACTTATTAGAAAGCATTCAAGTCCAACTCCACTACAGTTGGCTGAATTCTCAATGGACGTACACAGCTGAATGACTGAGCTGCATTACTGGCTCTTAAGTACACATAGGTTCCTACAGAGTGTTGCTGTCCACTATACGGAAACCAGCAGCTTCATGAAGTCACCGTTTTTAGTGATGTACAGAAAGTAGTTAAAAACAGTTAGAAACAATCTATTATTATAGTAGAATTTTGCCATATGAAATAATGAAATTATGTAAATGCTTTGGTTTCATGTAGAGGTGAGGACTGGAATATAATAATATAACAAATGTTACTGTTTCTTGTCTTATAGATGACCAATGGAATAAGAGTAAAAACAGTTACATTTCTTTGACTGTTTTTTGGATTAGCCATCCGAAAAATTATAGCAGAGTCAATCTTCAAAAATAATCAACAGCAAGCCATGGAGAAAATCTTGTTATAAAAATACTTATAACAAATTGAGTATAGTCACTTTTTCCAAGAGCAAAATTCATTACAGCAAAATCTTGCCTGATAGATATTTGTCAAGTTTAATTTGAAATCCTCTAAATTTTACAGCACTCCTTAGTGATCTATCCTATAATGTACCAGTGTTCTTATGTGAAGGAAGCTTTCAGTCCTGTCATTTACCATATTTATATTTTCTCAGTGGAGGTATTCTTTTTCCAAGTGACTCTCTTATCACTGAGGAACCAAGAGAGGTGCTGCGTCCTAGCATTGTTGGTATTGTGTTATAGTTGCTATTATTTTTATTGTCACTAAATGCTTTCTTGGTCTCATTCACGAAGAACAAAATTCAGCTGAAAAAGAACAGCCAAACCATAAGCAAGAGGTACCATAAGAGATGAAACTGTGAGGATGTTTTTTCTGTATAACTGTGATATTTACTTCCTTCTTTGCACAGACTTCAACATCTAACAAGTTGTGGGGTATGATTACCTGTCTAATTCATGTAAAGCTGTCTCATATTTCTGAAGACATCCAGATAATCAGGATTCTACAGTCTTTGCATCTGTGTTAGATCCAACTCTTTTACCGTGTGAGTTTGTATAGAGATAGGCCCACAGTATTTAATTAGCAATATCTTTATCTAAGCAAAGATTTAATACATACCTTTCCTCAGTTACACTGTCAAAATTTGCTCTAGCTTTTTAATATCTGGGCCTTAGTGGAAAAATGTACATTGGAAGTCCAGTCTAAATTCCCTGTATGGGCAGTGCAGAGAAGAAAATCTCTTTAATGGGATTAGTATAATCGCAAGACATTTTGGGGATACTTTTTCTTCTGCACTGATTCTAAAAAGATCTGCAAGCAACCATGTCCATCATTTGATGCTTCAGCGAATGTGAATCTGGGCTGAAGGAGTCTGTTAAAACCACTAAATGAGTAAATGGCAAGTTATGATTAGAATTTAGGATTTTTAACTTTTCTCCTGCAATGATGTTACTGCCCAACATCACTTGCTCAGTAGGTATGTTCTAGTTCTATTGACTCTTTTCATTTTTTAGCAGGATAACTGACAGAAATCTGAGTTGAGGAATTTAATATTTACAGGCATTACTCCGACTAATTGTCTTTAAGAAAGTATAGGAGAGTGTCAGAAAATGAATTGTTCTCAAACTGTGAATATATTGAACAGAAATTAGCAGAAGGGCTTTAAAAATATATGATTATCATGAGGAAAAGTAATTAGATATTTCAGAAATACATAGTTTAAGCATCAACCGAAATTTCCTGAAATTGTGGTACCTTCCCTTCTACATTTAAATCATAGCTGGCTTATAAACACATTTAGCAAGTCCTTTAGCAAGCTTAATAATTCATAAATCATTTTATCCTGTATAATAACCACTGGTTCCCTATGAAGCTTACAATATTTATGATGGCTCCAAGAAAATTAATCAGAATAGATGCAAATATAATGACATTCCTGGCCAAGTAGGTCTCATTAATCCAGCAGCAAGTTTTCCGAAGCATTAAGGGTAAACATTTGTAATCCTCTGCTGTGGTGATTAGCACAAGAGCGGAGTGTAACATAATCAGAATAGAAAATTGAATGACCATTGGTATCACCCTGGGAAGAAAAAAAAAAAAAAAAAAGAGAATCCAGCATTAAACTTCATCATTATACCACTGCTAACAAAAATTAACGTGCCAACAGTTAATTCTAGGAAAAATCAGTTGTCATTAATTCAAGAGAATTAGTTCAGGGAAATAAAGACAGAGAAAGAAGAGATTTATTCTTGTTCCATGTGCCAGCCATTGCTTTACATTGTTTCCTGATGAGAAATTGCTGTTGAAGAAGTAAGCCAAGGAAATCACTGCCAGTGCCTCTATCTGTCTAACTAGTGTCTGAACAATAAGAATCTTCATTCTTTCTGGACACTTAAGTTGTCCCTTAAGTTGCTTTTAGAGCAAATCTATTCACACTGTAGGATTTTCTCTCCGTACATATATATATATGTATTAGTTCCCTCTCCAGTAGGCTAGGAGGTTTGGAAAAGTTCTAGATCTGACTACAAGTCTGCAAGTCTGCTCTCCCGCATCCTGTTGAGGAAGGTGTAGTGCTATTTGTATACTTGGGCCCCCTTGCAAGAAAAAGGTGTAAGGTGAAAATGGAAGTGAAAATGGCATTGTAGATCTTTTTTCCTAATTTTTCAGGAGGTTAAGGACAGCCATTTTCATTCCCTGCATCTAAGTGGACTATATCTAAAATTTCCTGAAGTTCTTAATTTCAAGATGTTCGGATTAGGCATTAGCAGAGCAAATTCTGAACTAACAAAGTTCTAAATTCAAAACTGTGATTTGAGCCTATTAAGTAGAAAACTTTCATTATAGAAAAATCCACTGTAAGATAATAGGCATGGAATCAATGGAAAAAAAGAAACTAGCACAAATGTATGTCCAAAATATGACATTTTAAAAATGACACACACCCCTCAGAACAATTCACAGCAATGCAGCTATGGCTTATGTTTACATTTCCTACTCTAAAAACCACCTAATTAATGAGACTTGGAGTGTGGAAATTCAATACACTGAAAAGGAGGCAGTAGATAGCAGAGCATTTTTCTTAAGGAACGTGTCTTAACTGGTATACATAAGATATATACGTGTATGATGATAGTTTTTTCTAGCACTAAATTATGTTACAAAACATTTTAAAATTATATAGGAAAAATACAAAAATGGAAGTTCTGTGGTCTAATGAGCTGAAATAAGGTGAATTATGAATTAATGTCCTTTGAGAGCTTCCATGCAGTAATATTATATTTGAAACTCTTCCAATGATGTACTATCGGTACACAGTGTTATTTTATACTTCCTTCAGCATTTCATTCCCACAAGATTTTCCAGAGGTTTATATGTGACAAAACAGCGGAGCTTTCCCCAAAAGTTCCAGTTTGCTCATCCAGAAGTAAATCTGCTTTAGAAAGAAGGGGGAATGTAGCTAGTAAAATCAGACTGCATTATGAAGGGAAGAATGAATAATGAACAAAGACTAGAGCAAGACCACAAATTTCATGATGTGCAATTAAAATTTGTGTCAAGAGTCACATGATTCACTGAAAGTTCCAGGGACACCAAATAGATTATTTGTTGATGTTACGAGAGCAGCTTCTATCTGTGAAAATACACAGGAAGTCACTGATGCTTTCTGTAAAATACAATATGTTCATGGATACACTGAGAATGTGCTCATGAACAGAATTTCAGAAAAATAATGTGGGTGTGAAATCAATAATCTGGGAGACAGAAATCTTTTTTTTTTTTTTTTTAATGGAGCTATAGCATGGACACTAATATTCTAGTTTCTCCCTCACTACTGTATATAGAGAGTTCAGAAGTAGTACATTGTCCAAGATAGCAGACTATCCTGTGAAAAAAAATAGAAAAAAAATTAAGATAGTTAAGAGGGAACAATAGAACCAAGGAAGATAAAATAAAACCAGGGAAAAGTTGGACAATATGGTCATGGAGAATTAGTCGAGAGAGCTTATCAAGAGAGCTGTGTAGTTCAGGATAAGATTCATCTTACTACCAAGAAGTCTCATATTTATTCAACTGAAAAGCACCTTGTGATCCCCTGATTGACTGGTTCTCCAGTGGCTATATTTGGAACCCAGAGTATAGATACTGGTTTACAAAAATTATGTGAGATGAATTCCTTCAGTTTAATACGCTAGAATATTCTGCAATAGCCTTCCTACTTTCCAAAGCCATATGACTGAAATCCTCTTTGGAACTGATAGTTTCTAACTATATCTTTGATATATATAGACAGTCTATTTATGCATATGTAGCCCACCACTGCTGCTGACCTAGCCTGACCCAGCTTTAAATGAAACCAGAATAAAGCTTTAAAAAAGATTAGGGTCAAGTCTCAAGATGTCAGACCAGAGGACAAAAAAACATGAGTTCTTATTTCAGTTTTCCACACTCTAAATTTAGGACAAAATGTTATTGCATGATAGTACTATACAGAGAGCATCTGGGAGCCTAAATCTGGAATACAAATCCAAAAATGCAACACAACCTGCTTAGGTGCCTGAGAAACCATGGCCTTGTTTTTGTTCATATTAAATATGTAAGGAACAACAATTATTCTGTTGTGGCTTTACAATTGAATGTTTGTGTGTTTTTTTCTTGACTAAGTCTTCTTAGGATTAAAAGAAAACTACACTCTTCACATCAAAGACCTCCAAAAGATCAGTCCAGTATCTCTGTTAAGATTATATTGACAGCATATTGATAGGATCAAGTCGAGAAGAAAACATTGGGAGGTCAGAGGAATAGGAACAACAGCAACATAAGTTACTGCCAAAGAACTTTTCTCTGAAGTGGAACACCAGAGTAGATACCCTTTACACTGAAGAAGCAACTCAGGGCCAAATTATTTTCATCCCAGAAGTTCCTTTATTGTCAAGATCAAATGAGGTTTCAAATTGAGCTTTTGCCTTCCCTCTTCCTGATGCATAGTTGGAAATCAAGAGTTGTGAAGCCAGAAGGATAATTTATGTAAAACAAAGCATGCAAATGTCTAAATGAACAATTTTAAATCTGTTTGTATCCCCTCACAAGAATCACCCTTGGGAAAAACTGTCAGAAGTAACTATATCATAGAAGTTTGGCCTACTATAATCTATTGTCCATGTGAGCATATACGAAGTTCATTGCAGGAGATTAATCAAAATCCCAGGATGTTCAGATGGAGAAGATGGATCACTGTAGATAGGCAATGTAACTTAATGGCTTCACAGAGGATAATTACAGCAGAAATATGGCATTAGTTTATGTCATATAATATCCCCAACCCAATATTTCAAAGCATGAAAACTGCTGCTAGTATTCTTAAATTCTGTGAGGTTCTTGTCAGGGAAAAATATGAATGGATCCAGTATTTATCCTGTAGGAGACAGACATAAGCTGAGATAAAATACAGGAACTCCCAGACACAGTAGATGTAGATGTAGCGATAGAAAGCAGATGTAATAATAGAAAGATGATTCCTTATTGAACGCACAGATCACGGCAAACTATCGGAAAAGTCCCTGCAGATACTTCATGATGATTTAAATAATGTTTTCTTTCACTGTTTCAAAAAAATTCCCAAAAGACCCAGTTCAGAAAATATTCAGATGTATTTAAGCAAATACATAATCCCATCTCCAGTCAACAGAGCATTAAAGCATTAATTGAAAGGCAATTAATTGTGTTGTATGGATAAATTACCATGAGGAGTGTGAAAATTATACAGTTTGTAGACTATTCCTTGGAAATTGTGTCCATGTTCCTCCCATAGGGTAGTTCACTTCTCTGATATCTACTAGAAGTATAAACAGAAGTATGTAGGATTTTCTGAAAAAAAATCCTGCCTAACTTAGTGATATTTTCTTCATGTGTTCATTCCTGGAATTTATTTTTGAACAGAAATCTCAAAATTTTGAACTTCCAGATTATTTTCTCATTCAGTAAACTTAATCAAAACCTGCTATGCTAGTGATGCTCAGCTACTGCTACTTTTCATTTAAAAGCCATGTTTTGTTAAGACTGAAACAGATTGTGAAACAGAATATCATAAATTGAAAATTGAAGACTAAAATTTGCCTTCTTAAATCTTTACAGTTATATTCAGCTCCTGAAAGAACATATGAATGGCCATAAAGTATCCCTGCACTTATACAAATCTTTCTCAAAAGGGATAATGATAAATACTCTTTCCCTAGATATCTTCCCGGCTTCTGAAAATCAACATTTAAGGGAATTCCCGAGGCCTGCGTTTCAAAATTTTATTTAAAAAATTCTACTGATCTTATACAAAATATCTAAACTTTATTTGCATTTACTTCTAATTTAAGGCCCATTTAACTTTCAGCAAAAAGGTCTGCAAAGAATCTGTGACATGCTGGAGGAAACAAACAGTACTAAGCAATATGGGAAACCAGAATGTGAGTCAGTTGCAGGCATGGTGGCTGAGTGACTCATTCTGCATTAACTCCAATGGCACCAGCACCCTCACAAGAATTAACAGAGATAAATCCATGCAGATTGAAGAAATGTCACGTATTTTTGCTATTATTGCAGTGATTGATATAGCAGCAGAAATAATTTTGGAAAATGGGTTCCATTAATAAGATCCATAAATCTTCTTGTACATACTGAAAAAATATAAAAGTAACAGCTACAAGGAATGAAGAATTTTTAATGTACTTTGTGAAAAAGACTTCAGACCAGCAAACTTACGAGTATTAGAGCACTATAGCGCATAAGGAAAATGTAAGGTCAGATACTATTCTGGGTATGTTCTCATTTACATTCAACTGCGAAATACATAGATTGTGCAGCCACTTGCTTGTGTCTAACCACCATTTTGTTACTCTGAGACATAAATGTAGTGAACCTGATCTTCCAGAGGTGATCCAATAGATATTACTACATTAATGTAACATAAGCTTCTTATTTCGTATAAAAGTACTGTATTTTCAAAATTATTCTCCGGGAACACATAGACTAAGTTTCATCTGAGTGGTAGAAACCACTCGGGAATTATGATTTTCTAGATGCTTTCATTTTAGGACTTTCTTTGCTAAAACCCAAATGAGATTAGAGGCATATTTTGTTAAATAATAGATAAAAGTGACAACTAGTAATATTGACTATGTTACACATAGAGATTACAGTTATGACACAGTTTTTTCACTTCAATAGGAACCTGTTAAAAGCAGGTTGCCAGGTAGAAGCAGATGTGGGAGATAGTCTGCCAGATCACCTATTGCTGTTGCTTTATAAGGGCAGAACATTGCTTTCCCAAGCTGGGTAGTACGCATCATAATACAGTACATTTTCTTATGTACAATGTAAGAAACAAAACAAAACAAAACAATCACAGATTCCCAAGGTGATTGTCAGTCAGTTAGCAAAGAAGCAACATTTTAATTCTGGATTATGATCACTGAACTGAAAGCAGCAGACCATACTGTGCAGAACTCTTGTAAGCTCTTGCAAACTTTCCTCAGCGGGGGTTCTTCTTCAAAACTCAGTACAATCCAAGCATTATAATACAATCAATAGATTCACATGAAAATGAGAAACTTCAGATAATATGATACAAAAGTAGATAATAAAGAGGAGGAGGGGAAGGCCAAAATTATTTTCAAAGAGTTTTAGGAACAAACAAAATTTATTGGCTTATTTCATATATAGAAATGTTATTCCACAGTTTGGTTTTCCCAAGAGTGCTTTCAGATATATAGCAACGTATCTCTGTATTTACCTGGAAGAAGGAAGTAAGCTTTGGATAGCAGTGATGAATACGAGAACAATAAATGCGCATACCAAGTTTGATTTGAATACTTCGTCTCGCATTTGAGAATACTAGAATAAAAAAAAAAAAAGGTAAATTAGTTGTTAACTCATGTAGTGATTTCATAAAGATTACCAAGAAAAGTCTCTCATTTTGATTCTCATTTTGAAGTAGCTTTATTGACAGGTTCTTTTTCCAATATATTTGCATTAAAAGAACACACACGTATTAGAGGCTTGCACTGCTGTGTAGAGTATAAAATACATAATTGCTTCACCAAAGGAATTATGGGTTCCTGAAGGTAAACACTAAAGTCAGCTGTGACTGTCTGCATGAATTTTATTACAGACGTCCCTGTGCTTGACAGATAGATGCCATTCTGTTTTCTTTTTTACTTAAAATAAAAACAAAACAAACAAACAAACAAAAATAAAACAAAACAAAACAGCAACAAAAAATACCCACAAACCAACAAACCCAGTTTGGGACATTCTATGACTTAGATATGGGTCATTATCTCTACATATGAACATATCCAGAGGCTATACAGAAATATATCAACATTGGCATTCTCCATGGAGGAAATGAGGGAGGGTATTACTATGTAAAAGATCATTTGAAGAACTTTATTATTATCATTTATTCAGAAAGTATTTGTATAGCATATCAGGCTATTGAATATACTAGCAGAATCCATTTTACAGGGATTACCAAGAACGGAGCAACAGATACATCAGCAAATCACAGTGGATCAGTTTGAGTGGAGATGCTGCCTGAATCCTCAGCTGGCATTAAACACTTCTGATTCAACAAAACTCTAATCATTTATAGTAGATTAAGATTAGTCCTGGGATGTATTTGTCCTAGAGTGATGATACTAAATTTTCTCCAGCTAATAAAATCTCCTTCCATAGGGGCCTGCTCCATTCATTTTACTTTCCCTGAACAATAACTGAGTTTCATTTAAGCTCTTGTTTTGCAGAAGCTGGCAGTTACATGTGCAGAAGAGTCAAAGAAATACCACCTATGAGCATCTTTCTTCAGGAGTTTGGAAATAAGGCAAACTGTGGTTATAAATGCTCAGAAAGTGTTATAATTGAGAAAAATGAAATGGGTCAGGAACATGCACTGAAAGAGTTCAGCTATAATCCTGTCTAGATTTAGGCTATAAACATTGTAACATAGAATCTTGGAATCATACAACCACTTGAGTTGGAAGGGACACTTAAAGTTCCTCTAGTCCATTTCCCCTGCAATGAACAGGACCATCTACATCTATATGGATAAACTCAAGGTTCTGAAAATGGGAAAAAGGCTTTTCCCTTCCCTGCTCCCATTTGCTTTGAGTAAGTGATGTGTTTATCCGTTGGTGCCTTTCATTTTGGATTTTCCTTTACCATGATTATACCCTATGTATGCTGCTGTCAAAAGCAGCAACACTTTGACATGATTTTTGATGGTGCTCACAGGCAACTCCATTTCATTTTGCTGCTGAAAGCACAGAGGTACTAACCTCTATTTCATTTGCAGGGAAAGAGAATGGCATCAGACTGTTTAGATAATGGACTTTTTTTTTTTTTGGGGGGGGGGTGGGAAGGCACAAAAAAAATCAAAGGCAAAAAGAAAGATACGTTTCTTAAAATATAACAGGAAATTCCAGTTATTCCTTAGCAAAATTACAGACAATGAATTGAATGAAATACAAAACATGGAATTGGCTGCTGCTGTGTCAAGCATTATGTCAAAAGCATGAATGCTGTGGTCTAATCTGTAAGAGTGCCATGATGAGAAATTGTTAGTGTCTCTAAGGCAGTACAAACACCAATGTCAAACATAGCACTTTTCTAGCAGCCAATCCCTTAATGGCTTGGAAAAGTCATTAAGGATAGATTAAGTCTCAAGACTCTTCCAGAAGTATGGGAAAGCATGTGGCCAGCTAGAGCCAGGTGGAGTTGCAGAAAGAATCATGATGACACTTAAATAATTGTAGCTACTGATCAGTTCCACTGATCTAACACACACTCACACTGTCATGACTTGATCATAGTGCAGAGGAGACTCACTGTGCTTCTCTTGATACTTGAGCCCTTTGCCTTGAGCTTGGAATTACTGGGTGGCACTGTTTAGCTACGCCCATCCAGCTAGCTAAAATTCAGCTCAAATAAGAAAGGCCAAGGTTCCTCCACTGAGTAATGCTGCACATTCCCCACCTTTCAGCTTCTTCTAGAGCTTCTTGGAAGGAGGTGATGCTGGACATGCAATGGTCTTCATATGTTCACCTAGAGTTTTTGTGCACTGGGGAGGAAGATGGTTGGCACTATGTCCACTGCTGATCTTCTAGATGAAATGGAAGATAGTGGTTTTAATTTTAGTTTTTCCTCTGGAGCAATGGAAAGTCTTTTGCAGCTTCTGCTGAGCAAGGATAGAAGATGGAAACTCAAGGCAGGAGATGAGATAGATGAACTTCTAAGGAGACCAAAGAGTAGATACAGACCCTACTGATAATCGATAACAGAAAAGACGATGATCAAGAGGGTCAGAGTTTGTCAAGTGTTTCTTGCACAGATCCCTGGGAAACAACTGGAAGTTTCTGAGTTGAAGGAGAGAGGTGTGGCTAATCTCTGCAAGGATACAGGATACAAGAAGTGAGAGGTTTGTTTCACAGTCATTGAACTTCTCAGCCACCTGAACTTCTGATACTGAGAAATTCAGATATTTAGGAACTCAGATATTTAGGTCTAATTTTGACATGAGAAAAACTGTATTGTAAAAGCCCTTTTGATGTTTTCTGTGTGCTCATCTCACTGAAAATACACAGACTCTTCACCTCTAAGATCAGAATGATTTATGATAGTAATACATATACATAGAAAAGCCTAGGATATGTTTATACAAATCTTTATACTGGAAACTTTCCTTAACAAAAATCCTGCCAGAATGCTAATCACCTTACTCCATTACTATTACTTATCCTCTCTGAAAGTACACATTACTGATGTTTCTAAGTAGATGCTATTAAGGTAGAACATCATAATGATATCTTTTAATTTTTGGAAATCATGTAAAGTATTATCAGATTTTCCTTATGAGCCATTACATGTTTGAAAACCCTTAGCGTACTTTCTTGCTACCATTAGCAGTACTCTCCAGTGATGTCTTTTTCACCCTGTCTGCCTACATCCTATTTGTGAAAATAACCTCTAGCAAAACTGTGAGTAAATTAGTCTCTAAATTAGACATCAAATGCTAATGAGTAAAATGCAGGTTAGTAATGACTAGTCCATTTGAGGAAGGGATCTGTACACTATACCAAATGAAGATCTTGCACAAAACATTTGAAAAATGTATTCTTAAAAAATTAATGGGGAAAAAAATACACATATTGCAACAGAGAGATAACCCAGTCAGTAACGTAATCACTGCTGCTTGCTGTGGAATCTACATTTATCTTATCACCACAGTAGACTTAAATGAAATGAGATGAGAGGAGTGGAAGATGTATCACCAACTTAAACTGCCGTGATATACCGATGAGTTAAACTACTGGGATCTGTGCTAGCTCTCATGCTAGTTTGGCCATGATGTTTTCAGATATTCTTTACCTTATGAAACCTCAGCACTTTTGGAACTACTGCAAATCTGCTGCTGCAATTTCTTGGTTGAACTGAATGAATAATAATAAAACCAAATAAATAATCAAAAAACAAAAATCCAATAACACAGACAGTTGAAAAACTAGAAGTCCAGCACAACATCTGAAATCCATTCAAGCTACCCAAAAAGTTATAATCACAGTGCATGGTAGTCCAGTTATTGCAGGAGGAAGGAATACAGATTATTGTTCATATGGCCATTCACTTCTCTGTGGTTTCAGGTACAGAGCATTAACACAATTCCGATTGAACACTTTTCCTATAACAATGCTTGGGAGCGAGATCAGCTATGAGTACAGGTTGTTCCACATACTGAATAGCTGTGAAGTCTGTGGTGATAGGCATTTATAAGCAAAAGAAGTAAGTATCAGGCAAGTACCAGTGCTGCATGGAAGTGTGATGGCTATATGTGAGGGTGCAATATTTTACATAAGAGAAGTTTGTTTCAAAGTTACCTCTGACTTACAGCTGCCACTGTGCCAAACTGAAAGTAACTGGCAACAGCAAATGGAAACAGCAATGTGAGATGGGAGACCAATAGACTTAATTCTGTTTATTTGCTCAGCAACTGCAGGGCAGATCTCAAGATGCTGATGTAGAAGGTCATGGTAAGCAGTTGCAAAATGTCAATGACTAGAAGAAAGCACAATTCCAGACTGAAAGGTGGGGAGAAGGGGGAGTGCTTCTAATCTGAGTTTTTAGTTTTGTTTCTTGAATGGGCAGGAGGAGAAAAGGAAGAAGTGATAGTAGTAAGAGAACATGGAGTAAATAGCTACCTTCTGCAAGATATCATTTCTCCCAGTATTTTTTTTTCATGATTACCTGATATTATAGTTTAATACTAAGGCCAGCACTAAATGGGGAACTAAGTTACACTGCTAAAGCATCTGTAATTAATACCTAGGTTAACTAGAAGGAAAGAGAAGGATGTTTTCCACATCATCCCACAAGACAGTGCCTATAATGAAGAGTAAATTGTAATTCATCATTCCTTAATCCATATAATCCCTTTGCTTCCTGGTGCTTTCCACATCCTTCTTTGAGCATGCCCATTGTGTCATTGCACATTCAACACAAACAAGAAGGTTCCTGGCTGGCATCTCTCCAAGTGTTGGAGGTGGATGAATGAGAGCAAATAGAAGTATTGCCACTAAAAAAATATACATTCCTATGCTGTGCTAAAAACAACCTACTTTAGAGAGTTTAGTCCACTTTACAGAAAGGAAACTGTGTTCATTTTCCTGCACTTCCTCTTTGGTCCAGACACCTAAAGAGATATTGAATGAAAGGACCATTTTCCAGCCCTTGCAACACACGTTGGTGTCAAAAATGTTACACTGAGAAGAAAACTATCAAAACAGATAAAAAGACTTTTTGTCATCCAGAAGTAAGTGTGAAGTTTGTCATTACTGAATTTTGGTCCTGTTAAGAAGAGTGGGATTTCAGTCGCAGCCTTTTATTTCACTCTTCATTAGATCTGGGTTTCTGTCAGCTTTGCATGATAACTCCACTGAAAGAAATATCTTCGTATCTTCTTTTGCTGCACTGATGGCTTTTGGGGATTTTACCTTATGTCTCAGTATCACAGATATTCTTAGAGGAAATCAAACTTTTTCCTTTTTTAAGAAAATACTTATTTTCCCTTCTATAAGATTGCTTTTAAAATAAGGGCTTCAAAGCATTTCAGGCAGATTTTTTCTTTTCCAGTGGTTTTCATGAAGCTCTCACCATTAATCACAACCTGAGGACTAGATTCCCATAAGTCAAGTAAAACAGCCTGTTTTCTGGTGGAAAATGATGATAATGAAGCAGTTCTCCAAATGTGCAATTAAATATTTTTCTTTTCTTTTTAGTCTAAATTCACATCCTAACACAGACCTTCCATTGCTGCATTTCAGTGGCATGAAAGTCAACAAAATCATCTGAGATATACACAACACCTTTCCTATCCAAATCTGTTGGCATTCTGAATTACAAGTTCTCCCATTGCTTTGCCCTTTTTAACTTAATACATATATATGTGAATGGATTGAAACATAAATTAGTGGGATCGCACTGCTGCTGAGAAGCAGCAAAACCAGGAACAATATTTACTGCTTGAAAGCAGATTTTAAAGAAGGGATGTCTGCCACAAGGAGAGGACAGACTAATTTTGACTCAAATGGCATAGCATAGCAGCTGTCATTGTGAAGATCAGATGGATTCTACCAATAAATGAAAGGCACACATCTATATAAGTATATATATATATATATATATAATGAATAGAAGTGTCAATTTGTTAATAAACTCAATCACTGTTTGATAGGAAAGTGCTTGTACTAGGCAGCAATGAAACTCAGCAAATGGCTTTTGTTGTTTTCAGAAGAAGAGTTTGCTCAGTATAGGCATTTTCCAAAAATTAAATGTGATCATTGTAGTGCTGTCACAACTGCATCATGGCATTGCCCATTATGGCCTCTAGCTCAGACCCACCTTCTGAAAACTGAAACAAAATAAATAAAAAAAAAGACGAACAAAACCAGAACAGAAACAACGCAAGCTAGAACCTAGATCTTCTCTACTTCAGTGGACATTTATTACAATTTGAGTAGCAAATAATGCAGCTACCAAGACTCAGCTACCTTATGCTCCAGGCTGGAGTCTTTAAACATCAGTGAAAAAGGCTTGATATGCTCTCTTCTCAATTTATCGCCACTCCGTAAGTCGATGGTGTGCTCTATTCGCTTGTTAATTTCCTCAGGCCCAGACTGGACATGCAAAGCTTGTGCAAGATGGTTTGGAAGCAGATTTATTGAATTTCTTGTTAGGGCAGCCAGAGTCTAGGGGAAAGCACATGCAAACAGAATAAACCTGCTGGTCCCCTTGGGTTAAAAATGCAATGTTTTAGATCATGTTGCATTGCAAACCATTACAGCATTCCATGCAATTTATTCAATGAAATCTATAGAATTGTAAAATAATAAGTCTGTTCCACTAAACACATGCAGTACATTACGGGAAGTGCTTTAATGTCCTGTCTTATATAGACTAGCAGGTTTGCTACTGTACTGAATGCTAGGAATACAATCCCCTTTCTAGATCCCACTACATAATTATTAGAGCATGAATGAGGGGAGTACACACCAAAATCAAAGCACAGTATCTACATTAATGATATGTTTTTGCAACTCAGAGTGGAAGCTACAGAAACAGAAGTCAGAAATAAAATGAGAATAATAACATTTTTCTTGTCTTAATCTTAGATTTACTGGATGTGTGTAGTTAAGGAACAGATCAACTAGGCAGGAGTAAAGAAGGTGGCATCTCTGCTTGCTTCAGCTTGGGTTTTCAGATAATATGCTCTTCTTCACTACTGACATATTTCAGCCTATTAAGATTATAGCTAAGCTATATGTTTGAATGTAAAAGTAATTCACTTTATTTTAAAAATATGATCCTGTTTACTTTATCCCTTTGATATTTCATTGACAAATTAAAATAAAAAGAAAAAAAAACAAGTCTCTTGCACAGCTCTACAAACAAAAGCAAGTCAAGATAGTACAAAGGATATTTCACCTTCAGAAAGAAGTAGAATTTGCTTTCATAAAAATAACTGTATCTATTTTTATGTTGTGATTTCATGACACAAACCACATGAAAGAGCAGGCTAATGGGAAAACAAAGTCTATCATCTGTGATACTCCCAAGCATTAAGAAATGTTAATGAATGTAAAGGATATAAACTTTCATACATCACAGCACAAGACAAGAACTCTGAACAAGAAATATACTTCTGCTTTAGAAAAAAATCTCTGGGGGGAAAAAAACAAGGAAACTTTTATTGTACTGAACTTTATCTTTTTGTACTAATCTTTCAGATATCTTAATCTTGGAGTTAAGATGGTAGCAATAAGGTTACAGCAAAATCCCAGGGAAACAGTTATACGATTATACATTAGGACACTGTTTTAATTTAGGTATTTCTATCTTTTTTAAACTGAGCATTACAAGAAAGTTGTTATCAGTTTGTGGGGATGAAATCTCGCAAGAGAGATTGAAGTCACTGTTAAAGAACAGGATCACATTAGATCCTGTTGTGTATACTGATATCTTCATGGAAAGTGAGGATGGAGAAGGTCCTTAATGTTTTAGTTGAATATTATGTTCTATTCACACAAAGGGAATGTTCTCAATTCATTCTAGAAAGAGACTATGTTTTCTTCAAATTACATTTTAGAATTTGATTACTGTGAAGAACTGTCTTTCTGCTGAATGTATGAACTGGTTTAAAATCTATAATGGATAGACATGCATAATGTCAACAGTATGGCAACAGTCATTAGTATTGGTGCAAAAATGGACTCTGAAATTGTATTTAGTTTCAGAGTAAAATAAGAAAATTTGTATCTGAGTTTAGCAAAGTCTCTCCCTTACACAAGCACACAAATGTAAGACAATTGGTTCAGAGTAAATACTATTACAAATAAAGCAAAATGTCATGCAAATTATTGGCCATGTATATGTTCTAACCATATTTTGTCTCTGTATCTCTGTATAGGAAGAATTAAAAGCAAGCAAGCAAATAGTAAAATACACCCTACATTAGAGATATTTTATAGACATTTAAAAAAAAGTACTATGGAATTAGATTTTGCTTCCTTTCAATATAACAAATGCAATCATCCTGATTTCAGAAAGAAGGGACATTTGTAATAATTGATATTTATAAATCTCTTGGAAAGATTTCCATTTGTTTTTCTTCATCTATCAAACTCCAGATCTTCTAAGGAAATAGGGAAATACATGCTTAGATATTTAAAAAATGGGGAAAAAAACATCTAAGTAAAATTCATAGAATCACAGAATCAAAGAATCCTTAGAGTTGGAAGGGACATCTGAAGGTCATCTAGTCCAACTTCCCTGCAATGAACAGGGACACGCACAGCTAGATCATGTTGACCAAGGCCTTATCAAGCCTCACCTTGAAGTCTCCAAGGATGGAGCATCCACCACATCTGTGGATAACTCTTCCAGTGCCTCACTACTCTCTTAAATCTTTTTCCTTATACCTAACCTAAATCTGCCCTCTTTAAGCTTAAAATCTTTTCCCCTTGTTCTGTCACCACAGACCTTGCTAAAGAGTCTATTCCCTTCATTCCTATAGCTCCTCGTTAGATATTCAAAGGCTGCTCTCAGGTCTCCCCAGAGACTTGACTTCTCCAGGTTGAACAGCCCCAGCTTTCTCAGCCTGTCCTTGTAAGAGAGGTGTTCCACCCCTTAGACTATTTTTGTGGCCCTCCCCTGGATGCACTCCAACAGGTCTATGTCCCACCAGTACTGAAAATTCCACATCTGGATGCAGTACTCCAGATGAGGCCTCAACAGTACAGAGTGATCACCTCCCTCAACCTACTGGCAACACTTCTTTTGATGCAACCTACAATTTGGTTGGCTTTCTGGGCTGCAAGGGTACATTACTGGCTCATGTGCAGCTTCCCATCCACCAGGAAGCCCAGGTATTTTTTAGCAAGGCTGCACCAAGTCCTTTCATCCCCCAGCTTGTAGTGGTAGTAAGGGTAGCCTCAACTCATGTGCAAGACCTTGTACTTGGATTTGTTGAACCTCATGAGGTACACCTGGGCCCACTGCTCAATCCTGTCTAGGTCTCTCTGGATAGCATTCCATCCATCTGGTGTGTCAACTGCATCCTACAGGTGTTTAGTGATACTTTCAGTTGGTCAATTATGTGCAGTTGTTGTCAGCTAAGATGCCTTAAGGCATCCTGGAAAAGTATCTAGAGATGTGACATAGAACTTAAAGAAGCTCCATCCACTGTTGGTCCAGTTGGAGACCAGCTGGGGTTTGCTAAGATTTCTTAAACTGCAGTAGATAGCCACATTTAAATTGTATGAAGCTCCTATTCAATACGGTGAAGCCTAGAGGCCTATTTAGATAGTTGATGCATTCACTTTCAGCATGGCTGATTCACAGTACATGAGATGTCACAGAATCTCTTCCTGGTTTTAGCAAATAGTCCAGATGACCACAGGTCATTCATAGGTGCCTGGTTTAACATGGCATGCGAATTTCTCACACATCCTGGAATACCACAAATAGCATTTGACCCTTATATTTGGGAACTGAGCTCTGTGGGAGGTTAACACCTGATACAGTCAGTAGACAAAAGGTGTAGGTGCCTTGACTTTGAGCCAAATTTCATCCTGCTGTTTATACCTGTTTGCTACCTGGGTGCTCTTTTAAGTATAGTTTTTTTGATAACTGCTAAGTTATCACTACAATATGCTCAGCCAAGACACAGATATTTAAATTTACTTTTGTCTAATTCATGTCATTACAGTCTCATTGTGGACTCCGGCCTGACATCTGGTCACCATATTTTGCTTTTAGCTACTTCCTCTGTAAGGTGCAGAAAATGATCCAAATCCACAGTCTTAAAATAGAATATCTTCTCTCTGACTTTCTTTGCTTTAGAAGAGAAACCCAACCACCTGTATCAATTACAGAAAGTTCCATCCAAGTTAAGCATGAGTTCAATTTCAGAGTAAACACTTGTATCCTAGGCTTACCTAAAACCAGACCTAAGCTTTATGGTTATAACTGTTAAATAGACTCTTACAGCTTTTATTAAAATCTATGATTCTTTTCATAAAGATGGTTATTCTCTTCCTCACTCACATCAAGACACCTTCAATTCACTGACTTATGCTACCCATGCAAAATGAAGTTGAGGTAAAGAATATGCATAGCAGTGAATTTGAACTTGGGCAAGAGAGCTGTGTAATACAAAATTCTTGTTACTTCAAGTACAAAACCAAATTCTATTACATTCTATTCTTTAAAAAAAAAAAAAAAAAGTGAGAAACAGTTCTAGAAATAGATAATTTGCTGCCAAAAAACAAATATCTGGTGTCAGACAATAGTTTAGTTGTGCCTACTTCAATAATTTTCATGAACTTGTAAATAGTTCATTAAGTGAGAGTTGTTCAAAAATGCAATAGAAAGAGTAGGTCTGTATTTTATTTCTTTTTATTGTTAGCATCAAGGTCAGGTTTAGCTGAAAAAATGAACAATGAAATGATAGCCTATTCTCCATAGATTTTTTGAAGTATAAAAATTGGAATGTCTTAAAGGGAAAGAAGAACAAAGAGAGAGACATCAGAAGATAGGCACAGCAGCATGCACTCATATCTCTGTTCCTAATGAAATGAGAATATATAGAAAGAGATACAGATAATACTGAAAGGCAGTGTACATACAGATACACAGATGTACAGAACATATATAAACAAGTGTTTTATATCACAGCAAACTATACCATGCTCCAGTTCAGTTTGAAGAGATGAAGATACCACCATGGACTGTTTGAATGTGAAAACTTATCATTTCAGAGCAGATTTGGAAGAAGTAGAAAATAGTTGAGAAAGAAAGACCTCCACACAACAATACTTGAAGTTCAACAGACAATGAAGACAGGTAAGATTAAGGATGTGCGGCAGAAGAAAGAATGCATCATGTCATTACAGATCACTCAGAAAAACTGAATATAACTGCAGCTGACCTTGTTTCATAAAGACTCATCAACCTTTCAAGTGCAGTGTAAAGAGAGGTGTTTGAGGGCATTTTAACCTTTATTTCTTCTAGGTAAAGAGACTTTGCAAGCAAATTCTATGACTGTATAGGTATTGCTTTTACCCGATGTGCTAGTAGTGCAGTGCTTTTGGGAAAACCTGATGAGGAAGAGTGTCAGTTGTTTCGTATTTATATCAAGTTACTCGTGACTTTATGATCTAATTCATTTGCTAGTGAACCTTCATTATGCCTTAAAATCACCATTTAAGTTGTATTATTATTTTTTTTTTAAGAGGAGGAGAAGAGGGGTGTGAAATGAAGACGAGAGAGAGGAGAGGAGAGAGAGAGAGAGAGGAGAGGAGAGGAGAGAGAGAGAGGAGAGGAGAGGAGAGGAGAGGAGAGGAGAGGAGAGGAGAGGAGAGGAGAGGAGAGGAGAGGAGAGGAAAAGGAGAGGAGAGAGGAAGACAGAACAGATAAATTATTTTGCAAGGCATGTTTTTTTTTTAACTCTTTTCTTTCCCTTATATATCAATAAATTACAGTATGTTGTTTCCTCTGGCAGAAAGTTCATTCACATCTTTTGCTTTGATGGTAGTGCATTGAAGCTATGCAATGAGATACACACTTCAACTAGAATGTTCCCAGCTAGTTACATTAAATTTATATTTAATTTATTTATTTAAGGACTGGTTCAATTAAAACTAAGCTGTGTAGTATTTAATTAGAGTTGGGAAATAGAATTGAGAAGAAAGAAAATGCCTGGGCCCCTGGCATTTCCCCAATTTGGATGCATGATTTATTTCTGCCCTGAAAAGATTTGTTTAATCATCTGCTTTTACAGCATGCGCTAGAGAAAAGGTTAAAGATGAATTTGTTTTCTCTGAGGCTTCCATTATTGAAATGCACTCAAGCATGCATTCATACTACATGACATTAAAGGAAGTTTGACTTACGTTCTGTTTTCCCACTATGTTATCGAATGGAAGTTCAGGGCTCCATGATCCTTCGGTAAATGTTGCCCCACTGTTTCTCCTGTCGGAGGAGCTGACAGCCTCTTTCACAATATCTTCAGGCAAAGTCAACAGACTCTCCTCAGGTTGTTTAATTAAATAAGTCTCAATGTTATGTTTCCTCAAGAATTCATTGCGTTCTTTGCCATGCCCTTCTTCAACTTTATAATCCCCATTCAGGCAGTCCAGAGTGGCTTTGGAGATGTGGATTCTCCTGCATAAGTGAAATAAGTAGTAGCAAAAACTGATTGTACTCTAGTATAAATAGGTAGCAAGGAGTTTTGTGAACTCTGTACCATGTTAACATGATAGATAAATAGAAGTATTTATGTTGTATATGATGATTTATATTATGAAAATGAAATAGTATATTCAACAAAAGTGATTTGGGGGCAAGTGCTGTCTTGTTTTTACCAACAAGATCTCAGGAATGCATGAAGTTCTGTCACAGGAAAAACTCTTTGATATTCAGATCTAATGACTTTGTTCACAGTAATAGTTTAGTGAAATAACTTTCTGAGTAAGATATGATTGAAAGTGAATCCAGATTGCCACTTCAGGTAGATATGGTCAAGAAATAATATGGTGTGTATTAGAGCAGTTTGTTTGAAGGCTCTTTAATTTCATTCTCTTAGTTGAGGTATCATAGACTATTTAACTTAATAATCTGATTATATCAGACATGAATTAGGGAATAGTTATACAAACTAGCCCAGTGCTAGGCAAGTGGGATGATAATTTCTAATAAGAGTGATGTTAAAATCTTTTGCAAAGTAAATGTAACAAATCAAAGAGATGACATATGAAGAGCTGAAATTTTGGAAAAGTATGAATGTAGATCTTTAGAGATTTTCTAAACAAACTTGGAGGAGTTTGTTATTTGGAATTTCTTCGCCATAGTTATGATGGCTTGAGAAGGACAGAAATAAATTCAGTTAAAACAAAATAGAATAGATGTTTCTTATTCCTATCTTTCAGAAATCTTCCACATCCTACATGTAAGATAAATTGCAGACACCTCTGAAACACTTCCAAGTGCTTAGCCATGCAATACCTTACAAAACAAAATTATAAATGCAGCATGAGAAGATGTTCATTAGACATTTAGCTAACTCAAAAAATAAAGGCACTATGTCTTCAAAATTTGTTCTTTTAAAAAAAAAATTGGACACACAGCACTTTCGGAAAATCAGGCTTGCAGATTCATAAAATTCAAAGTTAGCTAAAATTCATCATTTCTTTATGACACACACTTAGGAATTTTTCCTCATGCACTAGAAATTGTTTTGGCTCCATGGAAAGAAACAATACTTAGACAATCCCAGGGAACTTTTTTCCAGAACTTAAAAAATGAGTCTAAAAAATTAATTTGCAAAAAATATTTATGGAGTGCAAAGCCTATAAGCGTCTATGTGATGTGAAGGTATTGCCAGAAGAATCAATTGCTGATTATCTTTAGTCACTGTGAAATGCCCAAGACAATCAGTGGGTCTATATGAAGTATTAAATATCGGTCTATAATTAAAAGATCAAAAATTTGAGCTTAGTCTTTTTTTTTTTTACCCCATCTCTGCTTCCCAAGACAACACAGATTATGTAAAACTTTCACTGGCTAAAGTCATGCTGTTATATGTTCACAGAGATTAGCACTCTGTTATAAACAAATCTCAGTAAAACAAATATCAAAAAAAGAAGAGTAAAATGATTTCTCAAAATATAAGCAAGATTTGGCCTGGACTTTCAAACCAGGTCATATGATATATTAGACAATGCATGTCCTAGCCCTTAGAAAACCTGAATGGGGTAGAATTTATTGAAGTAAACTACTAATTAAAAAAAAAAAAAAGTGGAAGACAAAAGAAAAGAAGAATGAAAAAAAAGAAAATGATACATTAGTTGCTAGGGTGACTATCTTTGTACTGAATTTCAACCTAATATAATTTTAGAAGATTGCATTAGAAAAGCTTGAAAGATGGATTTTATAATGGGAATGATAACTATAGTGTGGAGCTGGCTACTGATGTAATACCCTTTAGTGGATCAAGTATTAATAAATCACTGGCAGATTAAAAATATTTCTGGATTTCACCTTTTGCACTGATTAAAAAAAAAAAATAAGACTCCCTCAATTTCATACAAATGTATTATGTCAGGAATATGAGCACCAAAAAGAAAAAAGTATAGCCTACCCTAGTTTTGAAAACATACCAAGCCAAAAACTTTAAGTAAAACCTGTCAATGATGCATTCTGGAAAATTAATTATTAGCTAAGTTTTCTGCCAGTTCAATAAAGTAGATTAATACCTAGATGTACCAAAAAAAAAAAAATTAGAAGATGGGAAGCTGGCAGAAGTGTTTATTAAAAAATATTATATGATTTTACATGGGGAGAAGTGAGGAGAGGCTGAAAGGACCTTAACTGCTCTAGGAAATCTGCTTTGCGTACCAGGAAAGTCTGATGTAAATCACTGCCTTGAGAGACTTAGTGAACTGCTGTCACGTACAGGCTTTGCTCTGTTAGCAAACGGATATATGAGAGTGGAAATTACTCCGCTCCAATAGACTGCAGCTTAGTCAGGCATTTTATTGACACCAGCAAGGTGGTGTCCTCGCTGAGTTATTCATTAATAACTGTATTACTTGTATGAATTAACAGCAATAAACTACTCTTTTTGCTGGTGTAGATAATTGTTTTGCTCATGCTAACTAAGCAGCATATGACATTTCCTAGTTATCTGAGGCTTTCGTGTGATAAGCAGCAGAGAAAGTAATTTTCTTTTTCTGAAATTTTATACACCGGTGACATACGCAGAGTATAAAATTTATTTTCAGAGCATGCAAAGTTTCATTTTTTGCTGATCCTAAGAATATAGAATACCTTAAGGACCCACTGAAGGAAAGAGTGGAGAGAGTCCACATTTACAAACACAGAATAAACCAAATAATTTTATATTTTCCTTGGAACATGACAGTTCTGACATAACCTGATGTAGGTATAGGGAGCATAGCGCATGACTCAGATTAGATGGCTTAAATCCTCTGTCACTCAAAACCTCTCTCAGACAAGATGATAGCATCACTTTAAACTTTTTCTGTATAACAGTGTCCATGGCTTTTACTTCTATGTTCCATTGCCAAAAGTTGCATCATTGTATTGTGGTCTTTTCTACATCTTTCAGCAACAGAAGAGGGAACTAGTAGTGTATAGAATATTGCTGCAATCATTATTGTTGCTTCAAACATAGAATATGCAACTTCCAAACTTCAGTGAGGTACATGTAGTGTCAGGTAAAAATAATATTTTATCCCCCAGGTGCAGATAAAGGGAAACCAAACAGGTGAATGGAAAGTGATATATTTTCATATATAGGCTGGCTGGCAAAAAAAAAAAAAAAAAAAGAAAAAGAAAAAAAAGTCTCAAAACATCTGCTAAAGCATTAAATATTTATAAGAGTTCCTTGGGACTGAAGAGAATGGCATGGAGCTGTGACAGGTGACAGACAGGTTGGTTATTAGGAAAATGTTCTTCATCAAAGGGTGGTGGGAATAGAACAGGCTCACCATGGCAGTAGTAACTGAACCAAGCTGCAAGAATTCCAGAAGCTTTCGGAAAGCACTCCCAAAAATATGGTTTGATTTTAGAGTGGTTCTGTGTGGAACCAGGTGTTGGACTCACGAATCTTTGTGGTTCCCATTGGGATAGTCTATGATTATAAAAGCCTAGTGTCCATACCTCCTTGTTAGCATAGTGACCTATGAAGACAGATATCTTTCCATACTTTGTATATTATGAAATAAAATAAATAGCATTGGCATGCCTCACAACAGCAAAATGAAGCCTGGATAAACTCAGGAATTGTCAACAGCTAACAGAGATATTTGGGCTATCTCTGTGTACCATATAGCCTGAATACCACCACTGACCATCTTTGTGAAATCTTAGGTGGCAAAAGAGGAGAAATACTTTTATCTTTTCCAATGCCTTTGCATGGAGACCATTTCGACACTGTTTCTGTCTGTAACCTCACATCAACCTTACCAATCATAAAACAGAAGAAAAAGTAAAGCAAACCAAGTAAACCAACAAACCACCCAAAATTATAGTTTATGAAATAATGGAAAGAATTGGAAATATTAACAGTGTGTTGACAATGTTTTCTGGCTGTGGGAAATGCATGTTGCCTTACCCAGGAATTCCACCAGACTCGAGTTTGTTTGCAATATCCACATCCCATGACCAGACATCAAACTGCCACTTTCGCAGGCCCAGCACTCCACACAGAACTGATCCTGAATGTATCCCTATTCTCATGTCAATGTCATGCTTTGTTCTTGACCTAACATATCTGTTAAACAAAGCAAAAACAAACAAACAAAAAGACCAGGCGCATGAAATTATATGCCACATTTTTTTGTATTTTTAGGAAATAATACAACGCAAAATACAATGTCAGTTTTGTGTAAATAGCCACTCGATCTGCGAAATGAAGAGATACCTTTCTAAGTAGTAAAGTCCAGGTAGTAATGAAATAACTATAAAAAACAGATTATCATTAAGCACTTAGTTGCATGCACAGTTCAGTGGCACATATATTATTCCTATCAGGCAGAAAGAAAAAGATAAGAAGAGAAAAACATGAATGAAAAGATTAATTGAAGTCATTGAGTTTGTCACCTTAGAATTATTAAAGAACTACCAAAAACATGACCAAAATTGCTATCATCAAATCTGCATATACTTTCATATTTTATTGCTTTCTTAATTAACGTCAAAATTTCAAAAATACTTATTTTTGTAAGAAATTTAACCATTGCTTTTTGTCCAAAGGTGAATTATTTGCATGAGGTTTGGTCAGAATAAATTGTTCCAATTCAGTATAGTGGTGAAGACCACAGTTGAAAAGTAAACACACAAAAATGCATTTGTTAACAGGCTCAGAAGAGGGACTTTGCTCCAACACTGTTTTCAATTAATTTATCTGTGAGTCATAAACAGAATTTCATTGTGTTAAAATAATGTCTTCTTTTTCTGATATGAGAAAATGTGTTATTTGCAGCTACAGTCACTTAAACCTAGCACTACTTCTTCCAAGTCAGTGTTGAGAAAGTTAAGCACTTCATCATAGGAAACTCACAGTTATGATAATTGTTCAATATCCATTAGGATGACAAAGAGAGAACTTTTCCAGTCCATCCTATGTAACAACACAATTATTTGCACAAAAAATACTGGTAGAGCTAGTGTTCATTCACATTTGAATAGCTTGCTTAAGATAGGAAAAGCATGTTACTAATGTTGGTCTACGAACAAGCTGTATCTCTGTCAAGAGTTCAGTTTCTGTGATCACCGACATCAACAGTAGGGCAACCAGATCACAGAGGAAGCAAAGAATAACCAGCCCTATTTCACAACTTTGAAGCAAAACCATTGCCTCAGTTGCCTCAGTCATCACCTTGACTGACCTTCTCTCGAGGAGAAAACTACTCACTGCATTTCATTACGTGGCCCTTTGTTATTGCAACAGGGGCACTGATTCATAATATGAAAAAAATAATGAAATAACAGTTTCAAAATTGAGATAAATTAATCATAAAAAATAGTGAGGAATTGAAAATAAGCAATTAGTCTTCATAATCCCAAACCTTCTCCCCTGGAGAAAAGTGTGTACGTGATATCCCAGTGCAGTTGCTTGTCTATTAGAGAAGACCTTTACATGGTTTCATGAAGCTAACATATTTCAGGTTTTTAAAACGAAGAGACTTATACAGCATTAATTATAAGAAAATAAAAAAGAATTAGCTTTGGGAGGACAATTATCTGTGTTTAAATTGTATATAGTTTTCATCTAAAAAATTCTTTATTTTGCAATCAAGAGGGCTTGAAATATGAAAATTAAATACACACATTATCACCTGAGATTGGAACATGGGACTTGAAAACAAATCCTCTACACTGAAGAAGTTCCTTATGTATCGTGAGAGATTAAGAGAAGTAAGAACACTACAATTGTAGTGTGTTATGAAGAGTTTTTATAGGTATGCTACAAAAATATCTAAACACTCATAACTCTCAGAGGAATTATCAACTACCCCCCACAAAATTGTTTCCCCAGTCTGCCTTTTTCTTTCCTTCAGACCCAGATCATTATTTCTCACTTTATGTCTAATTTCTTTATCTTGAAATAGAATGCTAATTAGATCCAGAGGAGTAATTGAGCAAAAAGATTTTCACTGAAAGATCCACAAAATAGAAGGACCTTACATTTATTAAAATAGGTTAATTGTGTGTCTGTGCATATATATACACTCTCTATTAGATGAGATTAAATTTTAAATGCTAGTAAATACTATCATTTAAAATTAAACATTGTAAATTATAGTCCTATATTTGTATGCTGTATGGGAATTAATGCACACTGATCTCATTGTAGAGAACACATACGAAAGATGCCGCAATCGAGCAAGACTTCCCTTTTTTTCCAGAGCGTTCCCTAGGAGTTGCTGGATTTCAACAATTTTGTCCTAAAATATGATCGTGTGCTGAGAAAGTTTTGATCATTTATTTGATCAAGATATGATCAAGAAAGCTTCTGCATTTATTGAAAACTGCAGGTAGCTCTGATTCCATACCGCCTCCTATATGACACTAGAGACTCTATGCAAAGCTATATTCCTTCTTGCCTCATCTGTTATCTTTCACAACCTCCCAGAAACTTTTCCATGTCTGCTGCTGAAGAGGTATTTGATCTCAGTTCTTCATCTGTGGTGAGCTGGGATTTGGCCACCTGCATGCATCTTCTGACTTAGGGCTGTTCTGTTTTCCTGTCAGATTTCATGCTGCTACGCCTGCAGGGCCATATCATCATATTCTCCTCTTACTTGCCCTTCACAGCAATATGTTCTTATGTTGATAGGTAGGAGATCAATTATATGGAAGGACCTGATTGAATGGAGCCACAGGCAGTCTGGGATATATTTAAACAGAATCTGTCCAGAATATGAATCAAAAGCATGATGGAGATTTGGTCCTTATTCCATTGCTTTGTTATTTGCAATGCAAAATTGAGAACAGAACTGTTGAGAATGTGTTTGTGGATACTTTAGATTTAGCCAAACTTTTGTTAGAAGATTTTAAATTGAATAATAAATAACTAGTTGTCGTTGAAAAATGAAATGAATGATTTGTGTGTAAAAAGTCACAGAATTCTTTTTCTTTAAAATTTGAAGTAATGTGGAGTGAGGCATTTCAGAATTATGTGGAGAAAGGGACTGTACGATAGATGTCTACGTATTCAAATCCAATTCCTAACAGAAAGTCTGTTGGTTATTTCACAAGGTCTTGTTTATATACTGTTGTAAGACAGAAGTATTAAAAACTCTAAAACTACAGAACCTGAGTCCTCTTAGTCTTAGGAAGAAGTAGTTCTCATTTATTCGGAAATAAGTAAATAAATAAATAAATCATACCATGTACTAGATATTGGAAAAAAATAAAAATAAAAAAAGTGCTCTTTCCATATATTCATGTTCTGCATTCTCCAGTTCTTCTGCTTCTTAAATTTATTAAAGTATGAATGAATTTTCTTCAGCTGCTTAAGGCTTTCTGGAAATTCTTTGGAAAAGCACATAAATGAAGTTGAATTATTGATGATCTATAATGCAGCTCAGTTTACCTCAAAAACTGCCTCATGAAATGAAACTGTGACTGTTGCTATTCTTGCTGTATCTCATTTCAATCAAATCAGTGATGAACATTTCATTGGTTTTAATTGGATCTTGACATCTCCTTCTGTCCAGCATTCTTTGATGGATGTTTGATTTTTTTTTTATGCTAGTAAATTGAGGCTTTTTTATTTGCATGAAAACACGAGCCAATATTCTGAAATCTGCTTTTCAACATTTTATGTAGCTGCCAGAAAATGGAATGCCCTGCAACTCACATGTTGTATGTTTAGACAGTGACAGATCAACACTATCCCTCATAATCAATTTCACTTTGCAAGGCCCTATTTGCCAACTGAGATATTTAAAATATCTCCAGCACATTATTTTTTATTCCCCTGGATGACTATTTCTTTTACCATTTCAGGAGTTTGCTCTCTGAGACTTGTTGAGGCATAGTCATTGCTGTTTTCACGTACTTATAACAGAACTGGGAAATCTGTGCTCTGTAAACTAAGTGAGAGTTACAGCTGGCCCTTTGAGCAGGAGGCAGGACTAGCAATCAGTCTGAGATCTTCTGAGACTTTTCAGTTGAGCCTAACAGAATTGTGGAGCTTCTTTAAAGAATTCAAATGCACTTTTGGACTGATATAAGAAGGTACAAGACGAACTGAGGTGGCTGCTCTCTTTAATATGACTCTGGGAGCTGTGTCATCCTTGCAAAAGAGACATCCATTACACATAAAAAGCTAGGTAACAGGGCACACTAAAGTACTGAAGGCTTCAAAGAGTACAGCTACATGACTCACAGGATATAACATTTTGCAGATGGACTTTACAAAGCACTGAATTTACAAAGTAAGACAGATAATATCCCAAGAAATCAGTTTAAAATAGTTCAGAATGGGTTTACCTTGGAATGAGAGCTGGATCCCAGAGTCAGCAGCAACTGTTATCTCATATCACCAGATTTATTGTTAATGTAACTGACTTGCTCTGAGCTCAGACTGATACTATAGCAATATGAGCAAATTACTTCTGCATTCCCATTGTTTAAGGTCTTTCTGCTCTGAGCAGCAGAGAGGAACCATGAAGGATTACAAAACATATTATCAGAAATCTGCTTTTTCATTTGAAAACAAGCTATTTACACATATGCTATCTTGACAGGGTAACTTTGATAGTATTTAGTGGCATTTTCAAAGAAAAGAGTTCTTAGAGGTGCACAAGCTGATTAATCACTACATAGTTCAATTTATTTAAGCACCCAGCAGCAAAAACAGGCAAAGACAGACTGTCCTGCTGCTCTGTTCCTTCATTGTCAATGGCTGAAATAGGCATGTGGATGTGATGATAGAGCTTGTGTCTGAAAGGCATTGAACTTGTGAACTAGAACTTTTGAAATGAAGGCAAGCAATAATTTTTGGTTTTGTGAAGCATTATTTTGTCTCATATGAATCTGAGCTCTCTCCAGCATAGGCTGAGCGTTGTGTATTGTGCAAGAAAGAATCTGTGGAAGGAATCCAGAAATATATCAATTGCATGAAAAATCATGGAATATGAAAGCAGTTTCTGGCTGCTTCAGAGCACAAGTAACTTATTTAACAAGCATTGATCACTACATGATTTTATGTTAATACTCAATTGATGGAGTTACAGACTGAGGTTTTATTCATGTAAAAAGCAGAAAACCAGCAGATCAGTCACTGAGATCATCTAAAATAATTTTTTTCTTTTCTTTTTTTTTTTTTTATGATTTGATGTTCATATTAGTAACTTATTATGGATAGTTTCTGGAGTTTAGCCTACATGGTAAACTGGCAGTGATTTTTCTGTCAAAATAATTACTCTTTCAGCTGGTATTTTAGTGGGAAATAATCCAGCAAGCCATTCGCAAGTCCATGATTTACCAAATAAATATACTAGCACAAAGACCTGCTTGAACTTCCATCATTTATGTGAATTGTAGTTGGATTTCCATCATTAAACTATGCAGTGAGTCCTTGAATATCCAAGCCTTACACAATCTCCAAAATTTAGGATTAATGATAGTTGAGAAGGTGGTGGTTAAGGAAGCAATCTTTAACTCTTGGAAACATGTCCTATGAACTATACTGAGTCCAAAACTAAAGAGCAGAGGTGATAGTTACATTGTCCAACCTGACATCCCATGCAACACAGTCTGGTACATTTTAACCACTTGAATTTATTATTCAGTAACTTGCATCTGATGGAAATCTTTCTTCCAGGAAAAGCTGCCACTTCTTATGGTAATACTGTTGCCCATTTTTAAATCCAGTGTTGTCAGACCATATTAATAACCTCCTACAAAACAACTTCTCAGTTATGTGTTTGTTTTTTTTTTTAATATAATCTAAATAAATCAGCCTAAGTAATTTTCTTACTTTTAATGTACTACTGCTTCACAATAGTATGGCTTTTCCCCGTGTCCTTATAAAAATGCTTAACAAGCTCTTTAAAGGGACAACATGACATCAAGATCATTGTTTTCATCTCAGTCTTGATATTGACATATTATTTTCTAAAATTTCCATTTCAAAAGTAGAAATTCCTTTATGGTTATTTCCTTTACTTCTCTTAACAATTCTTTTTTTTCACACTCTCTCCCTTTCATAATTCCCCTCTCTGTTCCTTTATTTCACTTTTTCCCTGAGTTTCCCTTGTTGCTCTCACTGTCACATATCTCACAAAGAAACGAAAAGTTCAGTGAACAAGCATGCTCATCTCTATCTGGAGCATAATGTGATATTTAGAAATTATCTTAATTTAGAATTACTTTAGTGTTCTGTATCTTCCTCTTATCAATTTCATATTCATTTAAATATATTTGAAGAAGAGATCATATCATTAAGTCCAACCTCATTTTATTGTTGAGTCTTGAGCTCATGTTCTATACTTGACTGTCAGCAAGTAGGTTCTCCTATCTTGAATTTTATCACACATTCATAATGCCATCCATCTGACACTCCAACACAGCTTTGGAATTTCATTAACACACAATGCTGATGACTGCTTTTTTCTTACAAATTTTCTTCTCCCAATGTATCAATAAAGATAAAATAGAGTTGTTTTTTTTTTTTTAATAGGTAAGAGCAATTATAGTTTTAGTTTCCCTCTCTGACATCCCCTCAGCTTAGCACATAGGTATTAAAATCAAATATAATCATCTCATGACTAAACATTATTGTACTATTTTATTTTTATCAACTGTCAGAAGAGACAGACATTAATACAATATATTTAAGACAGGAAGATTTGCACAGCATACAAAAAGATGTGGGACTCATCTGAATAAATGGAACTATTATAAAGAGCTTATTATTTTTATTTAGTTTCTATTTTCAATTGCATCTAAAAACAGTTTACAGGAGATCACAAGACAGTAATTATTAGGATTTTTTTCTCTCATATGATAGGGAAAAGCTCCCTTTCTTCACAGTAAAAATCAGAATTTGTGGAACTTTCCAATGGACGAAAGTCATACTTTTACTGTGCTCGATTATCAAGGGAGCAAAGTACAACACAGAATGGAATACATAAAGGCTTTTCTTGCATAAGCTTTGTAACAAGAACAATGATGCGTGAAAGATTACAGAGAAAACTATGATCCTGCATTGCTTGGTTGAGCTCTGAACAGCTCTCTATATCTGTGAAGAGAGAAATGAAGCAGCAAGACGTGAGTTTAGAGCCCTTAAGAGTCAAGTTTAGAGCCCTTAAGATCAAGATGCAGAACCTCACTTAATAATGAATTAGCACTTTAAATGTATGGTATATGAGGCATTTTAAAACACCCAGAAATCGTTTAAGATTCAATCTGTCCAAGATGTCCTTGTTTCACAGGTTATCTAACAAACAGATTTTGCATTCTTTTTATGTTCCTGCTGACAAAACAATTATCAAGAAGGCTCGCAGGAAAATTCAGTAATGATATCCTGATATGGTAGATCTGGGGGCAGTTCCTCATCTGCAGTTAGATACTGATCCTTCCTCTCAACTACATATTGTTGATAGGGAAATTAGAAGATATTAGAGGACCTAAAGATGAAAATCTAGTCTATTAATTTAAAGATTCCTTCTGTCTTAATTACACAAAGACCTTAAACTGCTATTAGAGTGAAAAGTTCTGAAAGTATATGGATTTCAATCTGTGATTTTTGTGCCTAAACCCCAATTTAAATGGGATCCTGTTGCATAAACTCCATTTTGAGGATTCTTTTTGTATGTTTTGTTTTTTTTTTTTCTGTTTGGTTTTAATGTCTACATCTTAAGCTAGGTTGAGTGCTTCAGCTAAATCATAAATGAGATTTTAGAACTAAGAAAGAGCTTTGCATGTCACCTTTATTAGTTTCATATCACCTTTATCAGTAATCTTTAAATGTTTGGATTTTTCCTGTAATCATTATCTGCCTTGCAAGAAGCTTTGAATTCCTGTATATAATTGAATATAATTGTGAAGCCAAAGGATAATTTCTCATATCTTGAGTCATCTCTCTTTTCTTTTGAACATAAGAAATTTTTGTTTCATGAAAACTTTAGGGGCAGATAAAATATAATAATCTGTTTGTTTTTGTTTTTGTTTTTTGCAGGTTTTAGATCAAATCCCCAATTCTTAGTAGAAATTCAGTTTTTCAAAAAGAGGAGGTTTTTTTTCATTTTAATCATGAGAGAGTTCTATCATTTTCAGTTCCAGTTAAGAGACAGTAGAAATTTCCAAGTACTCTCAGACACGAGGACTGAATTATTTGTAATATTCTATAGAAGGAGTGATCTTCTCTGGTAAGTATATAAATGCACACTGAGATAAGTGCTTCAACAACAGGAAAAGAAAAGCTCGGGGAAAAAAAATATCAGATGGCTAGAAATTCAATGCTGCATTTATCAAACAAGTTGGAAACAATGTGAACTGAATTGGCCTGGGATGACCAATATCTTAATGGACTTTGATTTCACAACTCCTTCTGAACTCACCTATCACTTAGGATATTAAAACTAGACTATCACTTTTTCTAGAGTACTATCTTTGAATCTTCGTTCATAAGAGGACACCATAGTTTTAGAGACTTACATGGAAGTAATGATGTTCAGAGAAATTTAGAAAGAAAAATAACTTACGATGGGTTCATTGCACATTGTATTACCAAGCAAATGCAAATGATTTCATGTGTGTCTCCAAGTATTTTTAACTATGTTTTCCCATCAATCTATTTTTTCTAATTCATACTTCACTTTCCCTGGGTGGACTCCTGAAGCAAAATACTGATTACTTTGTTCAACATTTATTCTGTGATAATTGAACCAACATTCTTAAATATCCTTTTTACATAAACATTATCCAGTTACATTTTCCATTAATTTATTTTTGTTAAATTTTCTCTCTATTAAGTTATCTATAATGTAGCTGCAGTACACTATAACACTCTAATGTACATAATGAAACATACTCATTAAAGGGAGAGAGTAGTCTGGAAAATAAGCAGGCAGACAGACTGCATGGTAAAACAAGTAGAGAAGAGGAGAACATTTTGTTAAGGAAGACAGCAACTGAAGAACAACTCAAAAAAGATAAAAGCCACAAAAATTGATATAGTGGATAAAAAGAATAAGAAAACCTCTTGTGAAGGTTTTCTATGTATCTTCCATTGTCATGGAGATCATTGGACCAGCTCCTGCAAAGCATGTAACAACTACCTCTCTGTGCATTGGAGTGATATGCCATATGGATCTTAACAGTTCTCACTTAACACTGCTGTTATTTTTAAGATGAGGTTGAGGCAGAGAAATCTGAATTGTTTCAAATAATATCTTTAATAAAATAAACAATAATAAAACCAATAAATATACAGCAGTGGAAATGCCTTAATTTGGAAATTGCTGATAGGCAAAGTAGCATTTAGTATCTCATCCCATAAATACGGTGCTCTATGTGGACTGGAGAAATTCTGTTGCTTTCACAGTGATTATGCTGAGGTTTCCGAACCACCCTAAGAATTATTTGTCTAGTAATAACATTATTAATAGCAGTACGGGGCATTGTCAGAAGCAATAAAACAAGAAGAAAGAAAATAGTATTACCTGATAGTTTTTATCATACTGAGCCCCATTTCAACACAGCAGTGTGCATGGTCCTGGCGAGGTTCTGGGAGCCCAGACACGCAGTAGTAACAGTCTCCCAGGATCTTTATTCTAAGACAGTGATGTTCCTAGAGAAAAGTGTTAATGGAGAAAGAAAAGTTAAGTTCTCTCAATTTCAAGATGAACATGAAACTGGTTAGAAAAAGTAGTGAAAAAAAAAAAAAGGTAATGGATTTTTTGTGCTTGAAATTGTTATGAGGGCTGCTCCAATGCAATGCCTCCTATCTTATTATATTGGCCTGCAACATCAGAGGTGGATGTTGGTGGTTTGGCAGTAGAGGTTGAATCTTCCCACCAATATCGCCTTACATTTTGTTGCCGTGTAACAGAAGGCAGTAGAGGGGCAGTCTGTCAAAATGGTGTCTGACATGGAAGTGCAAATGATGCAAAGGAGTGTCATTGAATTCCTTCATGAGGAAAAAAAGGCACCCACTGACACACTGCTGAACATTTATGAAGAGCAAACAATGGATGTAAGTACAGCAAGGCTATGGATGGTGCATTTCAGCAGTGGCAACAGTGAATGTGGCTCAGCTTTGCTGGTACAGATTTTTATGAGAGAGGCATGCAGGCTCTTGTTCATTACTGGTAAAAATCTGTACTTAATGGTGGTGATTATGTTCAAAAAGTGTTTTGTAGCTGAGAATTTGCTCTAACAAATAATGTTATTTTCCCTTTTTATCTGTTGTAGTTTCTATGGAAATATATAGGAGGCATTATTTTCTGAGTGATCTAACGTGATCTTGATTTATTTCCATTTAGACATAAATTATCTTTATATTTTCAGTAAAAAAGATTGATAGCAATTTTTGTATTATTTTATGAAGAAGTGTCCTTGCTGATGTTGAGAAAGGTTTCATCAATGTGAGGCTGGAATCTAGGCCAGGGTTCAGAAATGCCAGTTTAGATAATGAAGGATGCAGCCTAAGCTATATTCTTTCAGATCATTCTTTCTGCTGCTTTTTACACTGGGAATAAATGGAAAAAAACAAGAACACTTCTTTTTTTTTCCTCCACTGATAATTCCTTGCCACCTAAAGTCTCCACTGCCATTCTCAAGGATTCTCAACAGCTATAGGAGCTGACTAATTATCTGAATTCTAAAAACACCAAAATTGTTATATTGTGTTCGGCATTTTCTGTGGAAAAAATATATTTACTTGGCACCCAACTAGAATCATCCTTTACCCTAAGAGCAAGTACTGAATTTCATTTCTTAAATACTTACTAACAGTATCCTTGTAGACTGAAAGAACACACTGCAGTGTGGTTGGGAAATTATTTCAGAAGATCTTTTTAGCAAAAAAACCTGGATTGCCAAAACTTTTGCAGTTCCCAGACAAGTAGAACAAGTAAGCCTAACATCAGCTGTAAACATGCTCAAAGTAATCTGCTGACTTGGCACCCAGGGGTAGCAATCAATGCAGAAGAACAGAGAGCATAGCAACTTGAGACACAACTGCAAGTGCTTGGGGGCAGCAGGTACTACAAGTTCAGTCAGGGAACCATCTCCATGTTTGGCAAATCTTTAAAATAAGGAATGCACAATTAGTACGCAGTCAGTAAAGGTTCCAATCAGAGGACATCAAAATGAAGACCAGTCATTATCAGGAAGAAGGATAACATTTTCTAAAACTGCTTCATTAGATGACAGTAAAATACAGCCTGTGGTATTTAGTTCAGTTTTTTCTTCTCTTTGTCTGTGGCAACCTGAGGTGGAGGCTACACTAATCCAAGGAGAGTGGGAGTATGCTAGTGCCACTGGGGATTAAACAACTTTACGAAGGTCACAGGAGCAAATTAGGACAGTGCCTCAGGGACTGAGTTCTGGCCCAGTGAAGGGAAGTCCAGGTTATAATTCAAGATTTTGCCTAGGAAGAATGAAGCTCTGTACAGAATATCAGATAAGGCTTTAAAAACCTCAAAGTTGCAAAAGAAATCAAAGCACTTTGAATCATATAGTCATAGAATATTCCAAGTTGGAAGAGACAAGAATCATCAAGTCCAACTTCTGGCCTTACACAGGACTGCCAAATACTAAAAACAAATTTGTGAGAGTGTTGTCCAAACACTCCTAAAACTCTGGCAGCTCAGGCCATGCCCACTGCCCTGGGGAGCCTGTTCCATTCCCATCACCCCCAGCTGAAGAACTTCTTCCTAACCCCCACCCGCCCCTTCCCTGACACAGCTCCATGCCGTTCCCTCGGGCCCTGTCGCTGTCACACAGAGCAGAGCTCAGCACTGGCCTCCACTCCTTGTGAGGAGCTGCAGCCGCCATCAGGCCTCCCTCAGCTCCTCTGCTCTGGGCTGAGCACACTCAGGAACCTCAGCTGCTCCCCTCCAGATCCTTCACCATCTTTGTAGACATCGTTTGAACACTCTAATAGTTTTATGTTCTTCTTATATTGTAGCCCCAAAACTTCACACACTGCTTGAGCTGAGACTGCACCAACGCACAGTATGATTTGTTTGCAAATCTCTTCTACTTAAATACATTTGCCCAAAAACTTCGTACCCAAAGCTTTTGCTGAAGTCAGTTGAAGATTTATATGTGCCAAACAGGGTAAAATCTGCTCTGAGCACTGAGAGAAAGTTAGAAAGTGATTGACCCTGAGGTCTCCTTAAACCACTAATAGGAGATGACTGAAGCCTTGACCATACTGTATACTATTATATAGATAGATAGATATAGATATATACACACACACACTGTATAGTATATATATTTACTCTATGTATACTATATACCATATATGCTACAATACAGTATGTATACCGTATACTCTAGCTGGCTTTAAGGGTTCAGTGCCTAGATTTCAATATTTCACAATTAAAATCAAAACTAAAATCAGACTTCTGCATTGACAAGTTAAACATGTAACTTTTTATCTCCCTTGTCCCCTTCTCTTCAACCTGTCTACAGGCTCACACAAATAAGTATCAACTTATATTTTATAAGGTTGCAACTGAAATCTCACATGATAAAATCTACTAAAACTTTGCTCTCCAGTTAGAAAAATAGCAAAGAAATAAAGATATTATAAAGCATGGATTCTGTTATTTGGCTTTGCTAATTGTGCTATCCAATGGATTTTGCACTCTACCATTTGCTTTTTACATCTATGAAGTATATGGAGCATTTATAACATATCAATTTGATTGAAGTGCAGTAAAGCAAAAGGCATCACTGTAATGGTATTCAAATCCACCACACATAAATTGCAACTGATAATTTCACAGTAAAATTTGAAATAAAAGGGAAATAATTAGAAAATATTAAAAAGATTTAATTTCCAGGAAAGTAGGATGTGTCTGAACATAGCTTGGTATAATAATTACATTTTTACATACAACATTGACCAGGCAGTCTTGTTCCTGTGGTATCTGCCCACTTAGAGATGTGGGAAATGTGAGCATCTAATTCAACACAACTAGAAAACTTTATCTGCAGCAGGAAAAAAAAAAACCAAAAAACAAAAAACTCATCTGCTTGGTCTTAAGGCTTTATTTAAAATTACCGAAAAACTGATTTTATTAAAGACATAGAGACCTGTGTCATGGCTGCATGTCTCCTCATTCACTGAAAACCAGAATAAGGCTGATCAGCTCAAAAAGATGTGATTTTGATAAAAATAAGAAAAAAAAATCTTAATGAACATCGAGACTTATTAATGAGGGTTTGATGTATGCAATTGTGTGTGCATGTGACAGGAAATCATTTCAGCTGCACATGAATGTCATCTTCATATATCATCTTTATGCTCATTTGCCAAAGTTGAAGAAGATAGCAACTACAGAAATATTCAAAAAGAGATGACTATATATAGGTGTCCATATGTCATCCAACAGCCAAGGCTGCCATCATAGTCAAAGAGAGCCAGGCAATGCAGTCAGTGAAGCCTAGAGTAATTCAGTTCCCAGCGAAAGCAATTATCTGGGTTTCAATTCAATTGTTTGCACATAAGCTTATGGTACACTGGAAAGACCCCTGGGTATGTGAGGCACCTATGCAGGACTAATAGACGTCACATGACAAAAGACATACGTCCCTCTAAGGTGGTGCAAGAACCATGCAGGATGTCTCTATTGGCAACAAACACAAATTACTTTTTGTCTTCCTAATTTTTCTTGTTTGTTGAATTGCTCTGACTGATGTGTTAGTGTGTTTATATCTTCTTTACCTCTATTAAACATTCCTTATTATTCTCATCAAAAATATTTTGCATGTAAACTGTGGATTTTGTGTTACTTGAAACATTTCCATTAGTAAAATATACTTCAAAACAACTGCCTGGAAGAACAGAGAGCTGATATTATCTGCTTTGTCAAAACAGGGGTGCGTGGTCTCCTGAGATCCCATGTGACAACTCTAGTTGAATCGCACCTCCAACTTAAACTAGATGCTTTACCAGGCTGAATGAATTAGTATCTTAGGGTTAGATGTGTAGTTCTTTGGCTAATGTGTGTCCTTTGTGTAGCCATCCTGTATCTGAAAACTGGAGACAGTTTTTGAGTTTCTACCTACCTTACAGTGATATAAAACCACTAACAATAACATTCAGGACCAACTTTCTACACCCTCTAAAGCTCTGACTCAACTTTTTAGCAACATCTCAATGCAACATCGTCAACAAGTTGCCCATTGCTATCAAATGAAATGGATGGAAAATAGAAAAAATGCATGAAGTAACTGTAAAATCAGTAAATGAGTTAAATAAAAGAAAATGCTGTTAGGGAATTTCGATGTGGCAGATATTATGCTGCAGTGTTAAATCCTTACACTAGTCTGATGCTGTTATGATTTTTATTTTATTCTAGTTTCCTTCACTTTCCCACAAGTAGTTCCAGAAGTTCTCCTTTGACATGTATGTAACAGATGTTATTGTACAGACATTCACATCAATATCCAATCTTAGGCACATTAGTGACATTTGCTGATGGCATCAGTTAATTTCTAAGCATGTCACAAACAGACTTTTTTTCTACTTATCTGCAGCTTCTCATTTGATACAAGTGAAATACTAAGGGGCCTGATTCTGCCAAGATCAATTGAAATCAGTAGAAATTTTGCCTGGGGATGTTGAGGAAGCTCAAACACTCAGCTATTAATAGTAGTAATTCAAGATGAATTCAGAGGCCATTGATTAAAAGTCTTTTTCAAATCACCTTAATCCAGAGAAAACAAAATATGCAGTTCTTTCACAGACAATTGCTTCATGCACTTGAATGATTTATATTTAGGCTTATTAAATACACCCTCAATGTGAGCAAAGTAAATTGGCATAAAATGGAGCTGAAGAAATGAGTCGCTCAAATATCAAGTTACTGAAAGATGCAGTCAGAAACTTCATTAATATTTCTTGCTTCCTTGGGCTAAATTTCTGGAGAGAGAAGGCGCGGAAAGTGACTGTGTTTTGTGAGTTACACTGCATTTTCTATCTGCCTATGGTAATTTAATAACTTCACCTACTTTTCAGTAGAATCCCATAGGCTAGTGAACAGCTCAGCCCACATGGAAGTCCTCATTAGCAATTTTTTCTAATACCAAGCTAAAATTTAGAACGCTGTGGATGAGAAATTACTGAGTCTGAACTGAAGAACAAAGAGATAATACTTGCAGATCTTTTTAAAAATGGGCAGAGAAAGAGGAAGCAAGAGACTGGCCCTAATATACAATAGCTCAACTCTGAAACATTTGCCAGAGGTAGAGGATACCTAGATAAAAGGTCTTTCTCAGCATGAATGGGATCTAGGCAAAGGCTCTTAAGCAGCGGGCTAGTTGGGATGGGATGGAGAAAGATGTCCATCCAAATTCCTTCTATTGCAGTTCTGCCGCTTTTAGAAACAGAACTGAGACCTTGACAGAGCCAGATGGTAGGAAATTGTCTAGTCCTCCATAAAAGAGGATCAGAATTTGGGTGATGGTTGCCAGAATTCTTTACTGTCATATAAATGAAGGAAAATATGTGGCAAGGCACCATCTTGCATCTTCTGCCTGGATCAAGGGATACTTAAATATTTTTATGCTAGATACCAGCATAATAGATCATATTAATGTTATTGTTTATAAATGTTTGTTATTCACCAGTATTAGGCAATTAATTATTGATGCTAGTGAGGAGGAAAAAACATTGGACCACAATAAAGAACAGACACTTCCTGTGTTACTATTAATTCGTATAATGTTCTCATAATTAATTAAAGATAATATTTGTATGATCTTAATCCAGTTAATTCTGTTTATTAATACAGTACCCCAAACACATAAGAATGGAGGGAGTCACACTGGCCTATACATTTAAACAGATGGTTTTGCTAAGAATTCTAGAATGCTGTGGGTGGTACGCTTGAAGATCATTTCCAAAAAACAAAAAAAGCACTGCCACCTCAGAATTAAATGTGGCTGGGGATAGTAAAACATTGCAACATGAGTGTTCGTTATGGAGAATACAAAGAAGGCTTTGATGCCCTGAGAAACGTGTTTCTCTGAAAAATGTGTTTCAATGTCTGACCACTCTTTCAGATAAGTTTTTCCTAATATCTAACCTGAACCTCCTCAGCTGCAACTTGGGGACATTCCCTCTTGATCTATTGCTAGTTACACAGAAGAGGCTGACTGCCCACCTCACCCTAACCTCCTTTCAGGTAGTTGTAGAGAGTGATAAGGTCTCTCCTGAGCCTCCTCTTCTCCAGATTAAACAATCCCAGTTCCCTCAGCCATTCCCCATAAGACTAGTGCCTGAGTCCCATCTCCAGTTTTGTTGCCCTTCACTGAACATGCTCCAAAGCCTTGATGTCTTTTTTGTAGCAAGGGTATGAAACTGCACACATTAATCAAGATGTAATCTCAGCAGAGCTGAGTACAGGAAGACAATCACCTTTCTGCTCCTGCTAGCTACACCATTTCTGTTAAAAAATTTCTGCCTAAGAAAGGCATTAATTAGGTTAAGCCTAATTAATGTTAATGAAGCTTTTTTGTAGATAGATATACAGATAAATCTTCATCTCTTTTTTTTTTATGTCAGCTTGTTTTTCTTCCTTTCCAAGTGGCCTCTTTTATCTTTAAGAACAGTAAATTTTTCACAAATGTCATTGAGAAATTAGAAGGGGGAATTAGCTCTAAGACAACATTAAATTTACCTTTTATAGGAAACATTGAACTGAGTTCAAATTCTTATTCAAAGTGTTCTTTGATAATGAAACAGATATTGTTATTAATTATATGTATGAACACATGCCATAGTACTTGATGTAACTGGCAAACAATTCCAAAATTATCAGAGATCTCATTGCTTCTGCATTGCAGACGAAAAACAAAGGCTGAATAAGAAAAATAAACAATGCTAAATCACATTGCTCAGTACAATAAGCTGTGAAATACCGTCTTCTTTAATATTATATGATTTATGTAAGAAGATGTATCAGATCAAACATTCTTAACACAGAATTATAGAATGTTACGTTTATTTAGGAGTAAATAAGGATTTGTAAGGATTTTCCTTAAAATACATAGAAACTATCTCAAGCTTTCTGCAACTGATCTCTTTGCTTTGATGGTAATGCTTAGTGAAACTGAAGAGTTTTGAGTAACACTATTTTAAAGATCTACCTAAGCTGATAAAGAGCTAATTAAGACTTAGATATGCAGTCTAGGTATGAACATGTGATCCTTATTCCGGGAAGATCCTTCTAGGTGGTTTTGGAAGGATCACTTTCCAAATGGCTGTCAAGGATTTGTAGGCAAGTATGGAACCATTGCTAACAATACTTGAGGGAGGAAAAAGACTCATGACAAATACCATGCAGTCATGTTGTTCATAACCAGAAAACAAGACGATAGAAAACAAAAGAACAAATTTCAGTACAATAGTGTTGTTGTTGTTTATCTAGAAATTTGTGACCTTTGAACAGTGGTCAAGAAAAGAGACAACAGGAAGAATGGTGAGGACCTGCTTCAAAGTTGATCTAGAAACATGGCAGTCCTTTAATTCTTAAAGGAGATTCTGAAAAAAAAAAAAAAAAGTGGCAGTCCAAAAAAGTAGCTACAAGAATTATTTGAGGAATAAATCTTTCAGAGAAAAAGCGCCTCACAATGAGCTTGGTCTGTTATTTATTTATTTATTTTTTTTTTTAAAAAAGGTAACCTGAAACGTGACTTGATCGAAGAACACAAATGTGTACCTGAAGAAAATCAAGGGCTACAAGATGGTTCTTCTGTCTAGGAAAAATAGGCCATAGCAGGAATCAATGAACACAGTTCAGTGCCAGAAAAATCAAATGTGAAGTAAAGCATACTGAATTAGCAGAGAGACTGTTAAGGCAGCAGAATAAATTCTCAAGAAAAATGAGAATTTATCTCTTGGGACCTTCTGAAGGAAAATTTTTTGCCAGGTTTGAAAGGTTAATATAAAATCTTTAGGATGAAGATTAGTCCCATGTAAATCATGGAACCACACTGAATCACAGAATATTTGAGGCTAGAATAAAACACTTGGAAACATCTATTCCAACCCCCATGCTTCAAGCAGGGTCACTTAGAGCTCATAGTCCAGGTTCACATCCACACATGTTGACATCCACACAGGTTTTAAATCTCTCTAGAGAAGAAGAATCCACAGCCTTTCTGGGTGATCTGTTCCAGCGCTCTGTCATACTTTGAATGAATAAGTTTCTTATGTGCAGTTGAAAAATTCCTGTGTTTCACTTTGAGCCTCTTGCCCATTATCCTGTTGCCAGATACCACAGAAAACAGACTGGCCCCTTTCTGTTGATATCTTCCCTTAAGATATTTGTACACATTAATAAGATCTTATCTCAGTCTTCTCTTTTCCACGCTAAATAGGCCTAGCTCTCTCAGACTTTCCTCGTGGGAGAGATGCTCTTGTCTCTTAATCTTCTTTTCAGCACTTTGCTGGTCTTGCTCTAGAGCTCTATGTCTTTCCTGTACTGGAGATCTCAGAACTGCACAAATACTTCAAGTTTGTGTCAAGTCAAATGGACCAATAAATGTCCATTTCCATAATTTTCTGAGAGCATATGCTAAGTCCAGTGCAAGATTCAGGTTTGTATTTTAAGTAGATGGCCCTTCTGTCAGAGTCCAGGATCTTGATTTCCTATACCATGCAGGGGGAGAGTTTGCCTCCTCATTTGGAACGCAAAGGTCAAAAGTCATGCTGAGCTGCAACAGATTCTGTTCCTCTCTGGAGTTTTTAGGAATCTCTACTGTCAGGACACTAGGCAGGTACCACAATATCTAGGTCTTAGAAGCCACAGTTAAGGAACACTATCAAAAGTGTTTTTGATAAATCTAATTAGCAATGATTAGATCACTCTAATCATTGTTGTATAATCTGTTCAACTTCCTAATTCTTTCCTATGTTTTCTGCCTCTCAAAGGTTTGGTCTAAACGACTGGATTAGCCTATCCAATGACATGTAAGAGGGAAAAGTAAATTTTCAGATTGGGAGAGAAAGTGCAGGGACTAGACCCTCACTGGCTACAGTAGCAGCCTAGTTAGATGACTCTGTTGTTGATATCTAAATACATATGAAACCAATCTATGACCAAATAAAATTATAAAGGAAGAAAATGCAAGCCTAGCTAAACTGAGCATAGGGTATAGTCTGCTTGTATTTCTGTGCTTATCTATTTGCTCTTTTTAAGTAGTACAAATTAAGTAGTGAATGATTTGCTTAATGTAATAAATTCCACTACTGTCTTTAAATTAATTTCATTGTGGAGTTAGATAGAATTCAACTGAAAGACTGTAAAATCTGCTACTAGCCTTTTCAAAGACTGAGAAATGATTATATATTACTTTAATGGATTAGTATTTTACATTCTTTGTTTCTTAAAAGAATAATCTAAATAAAGCTAAGATCTTAAAAAAAAAAAAAAAAAAAAAAGCATTTTCCAGCAAGGACCAGAGCTAAAAAACTTCCATGGAAACTATGGCATATGATCTGCTCTCATGTCATTCTCAGTCCAGCATTACAAGAGTCCAAAACTCTAATGACTGAGCTCTAACTTTCATCAGAACATATCAGTTTTCATCAAATTTGTCTGTCTTCCAACCTCGATGACTGTATAAAATACCAGTGAGGAAAATACAAATAAATGCTGTTCAAACTAGTCATAAGTTCTTCTCCAAGCTTCCAAACACAGTTGACTTCACATCCCTTTGCAAATAAGCTCTGCTTAACTCACATGTGCTAATCGGTCAAATCTGGCAAAGAGTTCGTTCAGCATTCGGACCAGTTCCTGGGCTGACAGAGTTGTGGATAGGTTTGTGAATCCTTTAACATCTGCAAAAAGAATGCTGGAAAGAAAAAAAAAGAAAAAAGCAAGAGAAAGAAAAGAGATTACTATTGCAGTACTTTTGTAACTCCATGTGATAAATTCCTATCTAGTACACTGTATGTGCTTTCCATTCTGTATGTTTAGGAGATGACCGGCAGAGGTGTGTTCTGAGAACAGTAATTTACAAGTGAGAGACTATTTTAAATTCATGCTCTAGACTTTTGGGGATTCCAGAGTATCAAATAAAAATACTGACGGGATTAAGGAACAAACAACAAGCATGAAAGAGAGTTATAAAATTTTGGGATTTCTGATCATTCAGAAAGGTACTGTTAAGTCCCAATAAGCACTATTGTCTCCATTTACTGGTGAGAAGACTGTGGCATAGTAAACTAGAAGGTAGTTTAAATATAGACTTAATACCCAGCTGCCTGTTAATAGCTGTCTGTTCATTATGGGTGAGTTTATATAATAGTTTTTGTTTATCTGTTTGTTTTAACAGTGTGTTTGACTTCAAGTATTTATTTCTCCTTAGTGTGATCTTCAGGTTTTGCTCAGCCATATGCCATACAGGACTCAAATCCTACGACAAAAGATAGATTCATAACAGACTTCACTCTCTTGAGACTAAAATTAGCTTTATTGTATTTAATTGTAGGGAGCCAATCGAAGGTTCTCAGAAGTGCAGTATACTCTGTTGAAGATATAAATCATTTGAGTGATACCTTCTTCTTTCAGTTGATTTTATTGGAAGCTCAGTGTGACTATATTTTGAATAGAGGTACATCAAAATTGATTCTTAAAGTTATGACAGGATTTTAGTCAAAAACTAGATCTGAACAGACATACTTCAGCAGATACTGAATTTTCTAGAAGTGCAACTCTGGCTGTTAACAATTTCTACAATGAGATCTTGTAAATAAGAAACATATACTTGCAAGATGTCTGTGGTGTGTGAGGTATCACTCAGACCAAGGCACGTAATAGCTTAGTACTTAGCTAAAGAAAAGAATAACCAAAGTATAGCTATTTTAAAAAAAGGAGGAATGAAAAAAATAAACATCATGCTGATATGGACTGGAACTAACCCATGTGAGCATAATTAGCACTTGAAAGTCAGTTAATAACTGATGTTACAGTCTGAGCAGCTAAAGCTCTTTCATCTATATTGAATGAGATCACAATTTGACAGTGTCCAGGAACTACTACTTTAACCAGTAATAAGCATAAGAATTATCAGGTAGACAATAAAATATGGCAACTGATAATTCAGGTCATCTTCAGATGTATGGGCTGGTAAGAGTTTGAGTGAGGATTAGGTAAAAAGCTGATTTAATCAAAGACTATGTATGAGCTACTGCAAAACCACAGAAGAAGATAATTATTTACTGTTCCATAGTAGTTCAATATTGCATTTATTGACCTGTTCCAGACAAAGAGTTATATTTAGATTTCAACAAAAGGCAAAGTTCATGCTTTTTTATCAAATAATGTTCAAGGTTGCTTATTTTTCACTGTTTCAGTGATGGCTATATATGCTCATGTTCTAAACAAACATGCTGTAATTTTCTAACTTATGAATGGATAAATCAACAGAATGGAAATTCTCAAACTAGACATACATAGCAGCAGTCAAGTTGCTAAATATTAAAAAGAGACTCCTTCACCCACCTGACATTCTCATAGCGATGAATGTAGATCTTATGAAACTGGTGTTGTAAATGTTCATCTTCTACATTGGTCATATCGTTTATCATTTCCAGAACTACAAACCGCGGCAAGACAGAGAGCACCAGCCGTTCCTAAAGCAAAGTGGAAACCCAAGTGTTAGACTCATAAGTATCAACTGAATTAATACTTCAGAGGAAATGACTGAGCTGTGTTAATAGAGCAGCTGGGTAACTGGAAATTTAAAATGCATTTCTCCCCTCTAAAAATTTGCAATAATTCACATTACCAACTTGAGTCTAGAATAAGAACTCTTCTCTCTCTTCCCTTTCCCAAAAGTTCTTCCCTTGAATGTTTTAACCTTATCCACTGCCTATTTAAATATTCATCCTAATTATTATGACCATTACAAGCTTCTCAACAAACATCTGCTACACCAATCACTTGAATTTAGGCAATGGTAGCTTGATTAACAGATACAGGCTAAAGGAATTTGTTGTCTTCAGCAGCAAGTAAGATCAGATTATCACCAATTTTTATTTACCAGAGCACCCAGACAAAGTGTTTAGCATTCATAAACTGTATAATTACTAAAAAAGCTGGAGATCAAGCTGTAACGATATATCTAGTGCCACGTCACTACTATTCACCTAATGAAAAGAACTGCATTTACACAAAACTTAATTCTATTGTCAGAGCTGAAAGATAGGAATAATATAAATTAACACACACATCAAAAAATGCTTTACAAGACACATTTAGTACATCTATGTTAATTGGGTTACAATGATTAAAGAGAACAAAACAGCCGCAACAGTCACCTTCAACAATGCAGCATTGAGTGCATGTCAGACTAAAATACATTTAGTGGCTGGAGCATCTAGAAAAGCATCTAGTGCTATCAACAGAATTTGTTTTACATTCAGTACCCATTCGTTTCTCGCCAGAGAAAACTTCATTCAATATAAAAGGATCACAGACACTGGCTCTCATGGGGACTTTGACCACTCTGATATTTGCTGGTAAAGCAACATTGCCAGGCATACACGGTCCAGGAGACTTGTGCAAAGCATTGAGGATAACTTTCTGATCAAAGAATCATAGAATCATTAAGGCTGGAAAAGACCTCTAAGTGATGTAGTCCAACTATCCACTTACCACCAATGCTGCCCACAAAGTCATGTTCTTTAGTACCACATCTACATATTTCTTGAATACCTCCAGGGACAGTGACTCCACCACTACCCTGGGCAACCTATTTCAGAGCCTGACCACTCTTTCAGAGAAATTTTTCCTAATACCTAACCTGAGCCTCCTCAGCTGCAACTTGAGGACATTCCCTCTTGTTTTATCACTAGTTACACAGGAGAAGAGGCTGACTGCCCACCTCACCCTAACATCCTTTCATTTCAGGGAGCTGTAGAGAGTGATAAGGACTTCCCTGAGCCTCCTCTTTTCCAGACTAAACAATCCCATTCCTCATAAGATTAGTGCCCGGGTCCCCTCTCCAGCTTTGTTGCCCTTCTCAGGACATGCTCCAAGACCTTGATGTCTTTTTTGTAGTGAGGGGTATAAAACTGCACACATTAATCAAGGCGTTGCCTCAGCAGAGCTGAGTACAGGGAGATGATCACTGGCAATGCTATTTCTGATAGAATCCAGGATGCCATTGGCCTTCTTGGCCATACATTTTTAGCTGAGCATTGACAAACATGTCCATGTCCTCTGCTCAGTCTTCCAGCCACTAAGCCTGTAGTGTTGCCTAGGGTTGCTGTGGCCAAAGTACAGAACAGAGAATGTGGTCTTGTTGACTTTTATCCCACTGGCCTCAACCCAGAGATACAGCCTGTCCAGATCAAACGCCCAGATGCAGGAGGTGGAGGAGCCAATAAGTAGAGGTGTGCTGCTGGACCTTGTTCTTACAAATAAGGAAGAACAAGTTGGGAATATGAAGGCTGGGAGCAGCCTTGGATGTAGGAATGAGATAGCAGAGTTCAAGATCTTACATGGGGAAAAAAAAAAAAGGCAGCATGTAGGACTGTAACACTAGACTCAGAATAGCCAACTTTCACCCGTTCAAGGATCTACTTGGAGGCATCCCATCAATTACAGCATTAGAAAGTAAGGGGGCACAAGAGAATTGGCTGACATTCAAGCATAATTTCTTCCAAACTCAGTATTGGTGCACTGCAAAGAGTAAGAAATCAGGAAAAATGGCAGATCTACCTGTATAAGCAAGGAGCTCATGGAAAAACTCAAACGGAAGAGCCTACAGAACATGGAAAAAGGGTCTGACCACTTGGGAGGAATATAAAAACAGTGTCAGGCCTGCAGCTAGCGGTGTTCCCAAGGGTCAATACAGAATCCAGTCTTGTTCACCCTCAGTGAATTTACTAATGAGATGAAGCTCAGAGGAGTGGCTGACACACTAGAGAGCTCAATGTCCCTGTTTCAGTGACTCGCTAGTTTGAAAGTTCTGGCAAATTTTGCAAGTATTCCACCCAAATCTGCTTGTCTGCAAATTGAGCTGATCCCTCTTTATCCTTCTAAAGCAGGCATGGATAACCATTGATTGCCTTTTTCCCTGCAACAACTTTTCTGTGATAAAATGCTATTATTGTGTCTCTTGCCCTCAGTCTTTCTTTTCTAGATTAAAAAGATATTCCAGTACTGGACAAATATCTCTAAATCACTCAGGGGCAAAGCTAGCAGTTTTTCACTGAAGTGGCTCCAGATTATTAACCATCTTTTTCTTTACGAGACCGCAGTGAGTGGAATCTTACTGAACAGAATGACAGTTTTGTAAGCTTCCTATCACCAGATTTCAGATGACATTTTGGGCAATTCAATAGGAAAAAAATATAATGTGTATTTTCAAATCAGGCGCATATGGAAACAGTTAAGAGGTGGAAGACACCAGTGGATTAAGATCTCCCAGGAAATGCCCTTGAAGAAAATACAGTGCATTGTGAATCTCTTCTTGCCTTGCAGTACAGTGCTATTACTGTAGAGAAATTATTTGTATGGTGCCAAGATGTACAGGGCACAGATGCGATTTCCAGAACAACTCTTTCCTTTCATTTGTAAAAAGGGGAAGCATCCTACTTCTATTAACCCCTTCTCCATTCCACTCAACTCGTTCATCATGTTTTGTAAGTTTGGGAACTGAGATCAGCAATTTTAGAATATCTTTACTGAAAGTATGAATATGAAATAAATGAAATAGAATAGTGCCATATAAATATTTAGTGAGAGAAGTTTGATTCCTAGAAGTCAACTTATAAGTTGTAAGGTATTAAGTAGTTCTAATAGATTGCAACATTGTTGAGCTAATCTCAGACTCTTAAACTGTGATGAAATAAACATTTCATTATCACAGTTATCAAGAAATTCTTAACTGAAAGGAGCTATACAGTAGGACATAATTGCAATTGCATAGGAGTTCAGATACAGGAAGTCTGAGCACTATTATAAAGTGAAAGTACCACAGTCATGAAAAGTAGATGTGTTTTGTTTTATAACCATTCCTAGACAAGCATGATACTGCGTGAATCCCTGATTTTTATTTATTTTTCTTTACTCAGCAGAGTCAGCCTGATCTTTTTTTGTTCTCTCCTGGCAGGTGAAAAATTTATTCTTGGCATCACTTCTTAGCCATACAATTTTCTTTGATTCTTAATGCCCTAACTTAACTTGGGCTGAAGGGCCTGAATTATACAGCATTCAATAAAGAGTCCATAAATATTAATTTATTAACATTAAAATTTCTACTCATTTTCTAGTATTTTCTATGCATTTAAATTAGGAGCAAGTTTTTGTTCTGTTTGTACCTCATCTCTCTGAATTCAGAAGAGTTTTGGTATCCTAGAGGTCTACTTTGTTAACCCTCTGGAGAAATTTGAGGATAAATGGAAATTTTGGATTGGTTTGGAATTAAATAGTTCATTCTCAAAACAGCTCCGAGACGGCCATCTTTATAAAGAATTTTATGTAAGTACAGGTGAAAATACACTTCACAGATATTGCAACATCTTGACATCCTAAATCTTACAGAAGATATTTGTTTTTCATTCTGAGCTTTCAGTCTCTCCTACCACAAAGATGGAATCCTGGCATTTAGCTGAGCACTATTTAGCTAAACTGACTGCAGTTTCTTGTATCCATGACCGTCTCAGATCTTTAGATCAAACTGGGCCACTTTTGCAAATGCCAGTCGAGCATCCAGGAGTCCTGGCTTCAGTTCTTCCCAGTGTTACCAGTTTTCTTGTGTAAGTTCAAATGCTTTATTCCAGAGAAACAAATGCTATGAAACATTGTGAAGCAATTCGGTATTAGGAGGATATAACCCAAACTAATCTTGTCTAGGTTGCTAGGCATATCTCTTTTTGAAGGACTAGAATCTTTAGAGAGAATAAGATAGAGCTTAGAAGGACTATAGGTGGAATGAGGGTGAAAGACAAAATACTCATGAAGAGGTTCCTTCTGATGTCAGCAGATGCCATAAATGGAGTGTATCATAAGATGAAACAGATGAGAAAAAATTAAGGAACCTCTCCCCAGCATTTTTAAGATGCAGTGTAGTTTCTAACCTTTATCTCCTGCAATGAAAATCATGTAGAATCTGTGTAGTTTTAGTAGTTTGTAAAAAAAGTCCTTAGGCACCATGAAAGCACAGTGTGGATAAAACACCTTCGTTTGTCTGGATGGCAGCCCCAGCTGAGGTGGACTGTATGTTTACTTAAGAAAGCAAAGTACACACTGCTAATAGCTTCTGCTGGAGCAGAAGTGCATAACATGTCACTCAGAGGCAGCAGCTTTCTCCTGGGCAACTGCCTGCATAGCGTGCTAACACACAAGATGAGAGAATGAGGACTCTTCAAGTCTCTACCTGTGCCAAAAAACTTCGCTGAACCAGGGCTGCCTTCAGAAAGGAGAAAAAAGAAAAATAATGAGGTAGTGAACAAACATGCAGTGAGCTCACCATTTATTGTGGCAAACTTTTTTTTCCTGGAAAAAAGCACAACTCAGACCTTCCATTTCTCTGATGCCTGTACAGATTGTGCTAATTTTAGCACAGATACATTGTTTTGACTTTTTTTGCCCTTCACACCTGGGAATTCTGCATTTCCCCCCTCTACTTCTGATGTATAAAAACTGTGTATTTTTTGTGACAGCAAGAAGTAAACCAGTCTCCCCAGGAGGTCCTTCCCACTCCTGCAGGGCTAGGTATTCACAGAAAATGTCTGGCCCTTGGGAAGTTCCATTCTCCAGCAAATATCCCATGTTCTCTTAAGAAGGTGTGTTGGGAACATCTGCTGATTGATCTTCTAAGCAGCAGAAATATTTCTGATTTTTTGTAACCATCAGCCTCCTATAACAGAAAGTACTTAAGCTATAAATTCTCTTACTTCTTCACTATTATGATACATTGCTCAATATAGCCATCTAATAAATCTACCCTTTGGATAAATCTGATCAGTCTTCCAGGGAGCCACATGATTAAGGTATTCAATGAGTTCCTCTATAGATACTTTAGCACAAAATATTGCCAGTATAAAAAGAAATATGTTATTTCCTACCTTATTATTGTAAGGAGACAAATAGGAATACAAATTCAAAAAGAAAAGAAGATTAAAGTAAGAAAGCAAACAAAAAATGTAATTATTGGACTGCTCATGGAATCTGCATCAACAGAACATTAAAAAAAGGCAATTTCTTCACTGACACGGGGCTGAAAATGAGGAACAAGTTTCTCTTCACATCACAAAAAGATTATATTCCTTGTTTGCATTCACTTAGAAATGTTATCAATCTACAGCTCCATGAAATTTATTTAAATAAAGGAGAGTTCATTTGACACATGTTCTTTAAGCCAAGAAAAATAAGTCCAACACATTTGATACCTTAACCATCACAAAACTCATTAAGTTAAATGGTTTCAGTTGCACATAAGGTCTGGCAGTGACCCATAAAAACAGAGGTTAATTAGTATGCCTCTGCTTCTGTCCTTCTCTATTAATACTGCATCATATGAAGAGCTCTTGTCAGGATGTCAATTGAAGGCATACATACACCTCATGTCACTGCTCAGTATTACCTCTGTCACACTGGAAATATACCGAAAGAATAAGCACACTTATAATAACACATAAGTGGTTCTATGTGCATACATGAATTATATATTTAAGTCTTTATGAAATAGTACAGCTGTGAGTCAAGTCTTGGGTATGGAAACATTGAGAAAAACATAAGTTCTTCACTCTTCCAACACCAAACATCCTTTGCTGTTGTAAGCTACTATTACACAATACCAGACTGACACACCGATGGGGATACTGAATCAGCTGACTTCCAAAAATCTCTGTTATCTAAGTCTGTCAAGTCACCATCCCCTTCACATAATGATCTTTGTGATTGTACAATCAATGAATGTACAGATATTATAGTTATGAGATATACCAGAGAGCTTATCTATACAGTTACTACACCAAAGAAGAAAAGATAGAATGCTTACCCATATCCTGGGCTCACTTACAAAACTCCAGCAGAGTAAACCTCCTGAAGAAATCCTTCCACCCTGGCAGTCAGCTCTTAAATGGGTGTAGGAGAGGTGGAGCCAGGCTCCACCCCTTCCGGCAGCACAGGTGAATTGCCTTCACCTGTGCTCCTGTGGCTGACTTATTGCTCACCTCAGGTGATCAATCAGAGGTTCAGGCTGTGATTCAGCAGTTCCCATACAGTGATATAACTCCTCTTCAAACTAGCTAAATTTGCACGTATCGTGATGGAGAATAGTGCAATTGTGTGGAGGTTATATTAAAAAACAAAAACAAAAAATGTTTGCAGACTATAGTGAAGAAAACTGCAAAAAAAATTTGATAGTTTTCTGTACCATACTACCTGCATGATTTAAAAGTTCTCACATTTCTAGTCTAGTCCAGTATCTCCTAGAAGATGTCTTCAGAGGGAAGGAAATATACAAACAAACAAAAAAAAATCTTTTCTGATTCAGAGAAAGATCTGATAATGAAGTGTCATGAACTCAACGACAAAGAGAACCACATTATTCACCACTGCTGAAAGCTTCCTAGTTAAGCAATTGGGTAAATGGAGACAACTGAGAGGTTAGTAGCAGTAGAGGTAAGTGGTTTGAAAAGGAACAGGCATTTATTTGTTCAAGAGAAAAGCCATATAATACAATAGTGAAAAAGGAATGTTATAAAATAACTAGTGATCTGTTATCCCATTAACCATTCATGGTAATAATAACTCCAGTACCTGAGATGAAGCAGCAAAATTTTAGAGTAAATAAATGAAACAAACAACAAAAAAAAAACAACCTTTAACCCAAAGAGTAGGCAAGCAAAAGAGATGCACTGACAGAAACTATTAAATAGAAAAAAATGCTAGAATTCACATCTGCATTCAAACGCCTGAATATGAATGACTACAGTGTAGGTGTGCCTAAATTTCCACTGTAATAGTCATTCACTGTTGAAAACCTTCCCTGTGGTCTGTGTACAGCGATACCTGTGTCCCTTGTCAGGAAGTAGATACCATGCCTTCAACCACACAAGTGTAGCTGGGCACATTCACAGTGTTGGGTCCTGCACTTTGGCCGCAACAACCCCAAGCAGCGTTATAGGCTTGGGGATGAGTGGCTGGATGACTGTGAAGAGGAAAGGGACCTGGGGGTGTTGGTTGATGCTCAGCTGAACATGAGCTGACAGTGTGCCCAGGTGGCCAAGAGGGCCAACGGCATCCTGGCCTGCATTAGAACTAGTGTGACCAGCAGGAGCAGGGAGGTGATCATCCCCCTCTACTCAGCACCAGTGAGGCTGCACCTTGAGTATTGTGTTCAGTTTTGGGCTCCTCACTACAGGAAAGATGTTGAGGCCTTGGAGCGTGTCCAGAAAAGGGCAACGAAACTGGTGAGGGGTCTGGAGCACAAGTCTTACGAGGAGCAGTTGAGGGAGTTGGGATTGTTTAGTCTGGAGAAGAGGGGGCTCAGGGGAGACCTCATTGCACTCTACAACTTCCTGAAGGGAGGTTGGGGTGAAGAGGGGTTTGGCCTCTTCTCCCAGGTAATGAACAGGACATGGGGAAATGGCCGCAAGTTGTATCAGACAAGATTTAGGTTAGACATGAGGAAAAACTTTTTCTATCAGAGAGTGGTCAGGCACTGGAATTGCCTGCCCAGAGAGGTGGTGGAATTGCCGTCCCTGGCAGTGTTCAAGTGGCGTCTAGATGAGGAGCTGCGAGATATGGTTTAGTGGCTTGTGGTAGCAATGGTAATGAGAAGATGGTTGGACTAAATGATCTTATAGGTCGTTTCCAACCTTGTGATTCTATGATTCAAAGTGGAACATGTTCCTGATGGGTTAATAACAACTTTGGGAACAATTTTTTATAAGAGACAATTAACCATTACAGGTCTTAAATCTTGTGAATAAAAACTGAAATGGAGAACTTTTCACTGCAACTGATCAAATGGAACAAAATACCAACAAGCACTAAACATCAACAGGCAATTTAGGGCCTGAAGGAGGTTGCCAAGAGGAAAATCAAACTTCTTGATATTTCACTGCAGAATGTGGGTGGATGTCAGCCCTGCAAAGTCTGTTGTCTGAATAATCTTCCTGTACCAGCTCCCCCTAAGCAGTACAAGGCAAAAGTCAAAATTATGTCTATGCTCTGATTTTCCTTTGTTTCTCAACATCTTTATCAGTGTCATCTTCACTTAGGGATGAAGTGAACTTTGACTGTTAGTTCTGTTTAGGTTTTGTTCTTCCTCCTCTACACATACTTCCAGGTGAGTGAACCCACAAATATCTTGCGAGCAGACATGCTTGACTTGCTATTCCCAGGAGAGAGAGTTCAGTAAAAACTGAGTGGATATACACACAAAATATTCAGTATGCCAGTTGTCCCACACTTCGCACACTGATTTTAAGGAAATATTTTCCTTGAACTTTCAAGCTGGACTTCAACAATGTTTGTTATCAATTCCATGGAATCTTCATTGTCTTAAGCACTGAGTATAATAGCATGAGAAAAGGGCTGTTCAGAGCAATGTTTTTAGCTATCTGGAATATGAGCCTTTGTTACATTTAAGAAAAGCAGATAAAAATGGTATTGTTTTCTACTGAAAAGTGACACTGTTCAGAATAAATTTAATTATTGTAAATGCCACTCTAGAAAATAGGAATTAGCACCTTTCATTATGATGAACAAGTCTAAAGAGAATTTTTTCATTCATAATATACAATGGACAGTTCTACTTGCACACATTTTTCTGAGTTTTATCAAGACAATAGCAAGTAATTAAAAATATGGGAGGAACTGCAGTATCTAATATGTTCAGACTTGTGGGGTTATGAGGTTTCTATTAGCTTTTGCTACTTATTGCTGTAATATGTGATATCACAGAATCAGAATCATAAAATATCTTGAGTTGGAAGGGACCCGCAAGGATTGCTGAGCCCATCTCCTGACTCGTTGCATGACAACTCAAAATTCACACCATATTTCTTAGAGTGTCATCCAAATGCTTCTTGAATTTGGGCAGCTTGGTTCCATGACTACAGCCCTGAGAAGCCTGTTCCAGTGCCTTCTTAGTTGTCCATCACAGTAATGGTCAGCTTCAACTGTAATTGGGCTTTGACCCATGATGGTGAACTGCATCTCTGCAGTCCTTCCATATCTTTTGACCTCACTTCCACTTTCCTTTTTTGCTTAAGCTCTTGAAGAACCCTGCTCAGTCAAGCAGCACGTCTGCCTCACCTGCTTGACTTCCAACAGTTTGGAATTGCTTGTTTCTGTGCTTTTTAGAGGAGGTACTTAAAAAGTGACCAGCACTGATGGTGATGGTCTCCAAAGTTTTCAAAAGCAGTTTCCTAGGGAACCTTTCCTACTAATTCCCCTGCTTTCCCCATATCCAGGGTTAAAGTTTTGGTGGCAGTTTTCCTCCGATCATTGAAGATTTTAAACATATCTACTTGAATTTACTATGGCCAAGACAGCCATGAATCAACACTTCACCCACAAGACCTTCTATGATTATGAGCAATAAATCCAGGAAAGCATCTTTCTTAATTGTCTCATTTGGTATCTCTACCAGGAATGTATCAAGGTGTTTTAGGAATCCCCTGTTCCTAATCATCTATCATCTCTGTGGTATTCTCTGTGGTATTTTTGTACTGGAGGCTCCAGACCTGGACGCAGTACTCCTCAGAAGAGCAGAGTAGAGAGGGACAATCACCTCCCTGTCCCTGCTGGCCACCCCTCTTTTGATGGACCCCAGGATACAATTTGCTTTCCAAGCTGCAGGAGCATACTTCTGGCTCATGTTAAGTTTTTCATCCACCAGGACCCCCAGGTCCTTCTCTGCAGGGCTGCTCTCAAGGACCGCTCCTTCCTGTCTGTATGAATGCCTGGAATTCCTCCAGCCAAAGTGCAAAACCTTGCACTTTGCTGTGTTGAACCTCATCAGGTTTACCCAGGCCCACCTTTCCAGTCTGTTGAGATCCCTCTGAATGGCATCCCTTCCTTCTACAGTGTCAATTGCACCACTCAGATTGGTGTCATCAGTAAACTTGCTGAGGGTGCACTCGATTCTGTCATTGATGTCATTGATAAAGATGTTAAAGAGCACTGGTCCCAAGACAGACCCCTGACGGTCGCCGCTCGTTACCGGCCTCCACCTGGGCATAGAGCCATTGATCACCACCCTCTGTCTGCGACCTTTCAACCAGTTTCTTATCCATCGGGTGGTCCATTCATCAAATCCACCTCCCTCCAATTTGGAGATAAGGATGTGGTGTGGGACCATGTCAAAGGCCTTGCTCAAGTCCAGATAAATGACATCAGTCGCCTTCCCTTTGTCCACCAGTGCCATTACTCCATCATAGAAGGCCACCAGATTGGTTCAGCATGATCTTTCCCTGGTGAAGCCATGCTGGCTGTTTCGGATCACAAGCTCATTCCACATGTGATCAAGCATACAGAGAGCACTTAGAAAAATATTTATAAAATTATTTTTAAGAGAATACAATCTTGAATATTGAAATTAAGTGCAGCACAATGGATCAGCTCACCATAAAGTCACACAAGCAGCAATGTCTTGCATGAGAGTGGATGGAAGCATGTATATAGAGTTAATATTTGTAAAAAACAAGTCTGACTCCTTAACATCAGCAGCCACTTATTAGAACTACTTCGTTACATCTCAAAACGATCTCCTGGCACTGCTTTGTCATTTGCTGACTTTTAACATAAGCTATAGAAAGTAGAGGTCTCAAATGCAGTATGCCTATACAGACTGTTTAACAAAACCAAATCCTCTGGATCCTAACACACGATCTATCTAAACGAAGAGCATGTTTATAATTATATTCCAATGTGAAGATCAACCATGTGACAAAGATACTGTAAAAAGCAAGAGTTACAAATCAATATGTCTTACTCAGCTATCTTGTTGAAGAAAACATTTATGCTTATTAGCAATACTGTTCAACTCTAGAGTAATCCATCATACGTAACTGTACATGACAATGTAAATTTAGTGTTTTGTAATTGTTTCTTCCAAATCCTGTGATGCTTTATTTTTCCCTCATTTATTTGGAAATTTGACAAACACCTCAACAAAAAATATTGTACTGTCTTCTAGCATATTGGCTTCCATAAATTTCTGTTAGTTTAGACAGCGAGGACCGAACCATACCTTAAGAACAGAAAACAGACACGTATACACCATAGCAATTCCAGAATGGCATAACCATAAGATATTCCTTGCCTTACCATTAAAAAAAAAAAAAAAAAAAAAAGGCAGAGTAAACTCTGCTGTCAATTTTGTTCTGAAAGGTGGCCCCATCTGAATTCAAATCTGTATTTTCATGACCCAGTGCACTATCACTTTTCTAGAACTGCTTTGAATCTGCTGTTATTGAATCATGTAACTGTTGTGCATTATTTGTACTTTCTATTTATATACATATATATTTTCCCTTTTGTTACTTTATATGCCACTTCAGAAATAACTAGACCACTCCAACAACATATATATTTCTCAACAGTTATTGCAGCTAGTGACATGGGAAGTATCTGACTGCAAGCTCACATACCATTAATTGTTTTCAGCTTTGTGTGACAAAAACATTGCAGAACAATAAGATTGAAAAGAGCTGGGAGGTTATCTATTCTGGAAAACAAATAATCCACCTTGTCGGAGACAAAACGTCAAACTTAACCAGCACAAGCTACATAAAACATTCCCTGGGAGGTCTCAGAAAGTGGAACAATGGTCAGTTTATCTAAATTAAATATATTTTAAATAAAAATTTTTATTTTACTTTAAATGATCTTAGCAATAGCATCAGCAACATGGCTCTGGTTAGCTTAGAATTCATAGTATTAACGGTCAGATAATTTAAAACTATTATCTGAACTTCTGAGCCCCTGTTAATTGCAATATTTATAATGATTTTTGAAAGACTCCTCCTTCACTCATCTCACGGTATTAAGGAATGTTAGAATAAAGTTCTGATCCTGAAGAAGAAAGAAACTTGAATTTTAAACAGGTAAATCTATTTAGAGCTCAGGAAAGGTGCTAGCCTTATGAGTTTAGCACCTGAAGTTCTTTAGTTAAGCAGAGATGACTGCAATGCAGACCAGCTGGAAGTAGTACTTTGTCACTGTATGGAGCATAAACCGTTTCATTCCCATTACTCATTTCAATTTTGCTTCTTTGCTTCACATCTGTGAGACAATCGGCATGGCTCATGAGCCAGTGGTAGCAGGGTAATGGCTTTTTTTGATTGCTATTTTCATTTTTGCTTATTATAAATGTCTCTCTTTAGCAAGGAATGGAGAATGTGGAAGTAGGAGGCAACTGATACAAATCAATGTGCAATCAGTCACATTTACTACTGACCAGCACAGCATTAATTGTTTTAGAGATGAAAAAGTTTGGGAAAGTACCTTTAGCACTAGTCAATCCAAAAGCCCTCTACTAGCCTACTAGCAATGGGAAACTGTTTTAGTCCTCATCAGTATTTTCCAGGGAAAATTCCCATGCACAAAGCCATGACGCTTTAGAGCTTTTTTCTCCTAGTATAAAGGGCAGTTCAGGGTCTGATTCTCATCTCTCTAGTGTTGGCTTTAAATCTCATTTCTCTATTTGAGTCCAAGTAACTATTTTAGGTTTAGTGGGAGAGAAGTTAGAGGATGATTTTTACCTTGATTTTATCTTGAATTTCTACTTGAAAGCTAGATCTGTGGGTTATGCTCTGAGAATCAGAAACAAACAGAAGCAAATTTCTCAAGTATGGACAAACAGAATGTGAAAAAACAGCACCTAAAATCTGACATGTGAAATGTGCTTTTTACTAAAAGTGGATGTAAGCAAATGGAGCATTTTGAGACAGGAAGATGCAGAGAATGGTTCTGTGATGTTTTTCCAGGTACCTACTGAAACATAAAGGCATGAAAAGAACAAATTTCTATTGAGATCAGGTTTTTTTTAGAGAAAGGCTCTATTATGTAAGAAATTTTGGAGAACTGGAAAAGCATTCTGAGTATCTCAGATTCAACAGGCTGAGCTTCCTGTAAAGAAAGCTGACTAAAATGCAATCAGAGACCTACAGTGAATTTTTAATAATGTTATTTTCTACCAACTGAAAATATAGTCTAATTATTGTGTTCACAATTTTTATTTATGAAGCATTAAAAACTAGTTTTGCAATGAAAAAGATGGCATGTATGATCTCTAAACTTCCAATTACTGTTTTTTCATACTAAATCTAAACTTTATCCTTGTACCAGTTTTGACAGATTTTCATATTCTCAGTAAAAGTATCAAATAAGATGACTTCATAGTATTTAACCCTCTTAAAGTTTCATTTCCAATCCCAGCCAAATCTGTTCTTACTTTAAAGGTTGCAAACTACTGAATGATGATTAAAATCTAGATCTGTAAGAGCTTGATAAAACCTACACAACATGTAAGCTTCTTTAAAAAGCAAACAAACACAGAATTCGTCAGCCGGCCCAGAGTTTATTTAAGCGTTAGGAAATAAAGACTGTTGCAGAGGAAAAGCATGAAAAAAAATGCGTGAAAGTAGAGGTAGAAGGGGAAAAAAATGCTCAGACAGAACATTTTTCTAGTGAAGAGATTAAGACAAGATTATTCTTGTTCCACAGATAACAGACAGAAGAGGCTAAATAGGCCAGCAGATGACTCTTCTGAAGACTGAGGAGTGTACTCTCCTTCTACAAACCAAAGAGCCATATTGGAAAAATAGGAAGTAAGCTCATACCCTGAAACCATCCTTTTGTTCAAGTAGTAAAACGGTCCTTTTGAGTGGTTGAATTCAAATCCTTTGTGGAAATCAAATGAAATAATAACCAAACTGATTTAACTTTCAAAATGAAATTTGAGTTTGTGGAATACTATATGAGAGAGAAATCAGCTGGAATGTAAGTGGCTTGTAAGTCAGTGGTATGATTTGCAGTGAGGAGATATCTGCTAGGGCGCTCTCGTATGGGACTCTTCTTAGGTGATTTAATGAAGAAAAGATTCATTCTTATTATTCAGCACAAATTTGACAAAACTGAGGATTATAACTGTAGATCCCTGATTTCACCCCAGCCCAACAGGAAGCATCTCCTGAAGCTTGCTGGTTGAGAATGATGACAGTCTGGACTTTCTTGCATGAGTGTATATTACTTCTCAGGTCTTAAATACTGGGTGATTTCTTTCTGATTCAAGTCTTCACCCCCATAAGTGGCTTAGCACAGCAGTGGCAGTGCGCTTTGCTGGTGAGCTCTCTATGAACCAAGTAGGGAGTTTTCTTTTTTGTGAATCATACAGAACATGCTGCAGTGGGAACACGGACAAAAACCTCAGCAGAGGATGAAAGTTAGCATCACACAGATCTAGATGGATTTCACTTGTCAACTCAAACAACTGCAAGGAAAATTCTTCTTTTGTAAGACACCATCATGTGCTCCAAATCGAACAAAAACTGTGCAAATAAAATGTTTCAGAGATGTTTTTTTTTTCCTCTCAATTATTTTTTTGAAACACTAATCCAATCCACAGGTCATACATATTAGTAGGATATGGTTTATTAACTTATCTTTAATGAAGCATCCCACTCATTTTCACCATTTCTAGATCCAGAAAGGCTTTTATAGTCTCACTGTGTTTAGAGAGGTGCTGGAGAGTAAAACTGTAGACGTGACATGAGAGAAATCTCTTAACCATCAATAAAATAACTTTTCTATGAGTAGCATTCCAGGAAGGTTGAGATCATATTACAAAACCCCCAGTATTGGGGATATGTGCTGGACTGATTTTTAAAGTGATTTAGCAAACTAACTTCTGTTCTCTTAGTAGTTGTTTTAAGCCTCCATTTCCATCTTTAGATAGAGGAACTTTTAAGTCAAAATATTAATTTCCCTGCGTAATAATTGCTTTCTGGTATATATAGCTCGATATATGTATGCGTGGTGCAGGAAAAGGCAGACTGACAATTATCTGAGATATTCTTCATAATTAAATGATAATATTTGAAGGCTTAAAATGTTAGACAAATTTCAAGCAAAGATGAATTGCCTGGGAAAGAGCAGGTAAGGACACCAGAGATTATTATAAATTCAATTATTCATAGAGACATCATTTCAATGTATTCGTGGATTTAATATGTAATTCATGCAAAGTTAGGGATTTTGCTTTGAAGAGAAATGGAAGTAGAAATGAAAATGAAATGCAAAACAGGTTCCTGTTCTTCACTGAGGGCAATTTCATAGCATTTTGACAATGAGGAAAATATATTATTTGTTATTTTTGAAAGTTTTGCAGTAGCTAATTAAGAAAATACATTCTCCTTTTTCATTGCCTGGATATAATGAAAGCAGAATTACCTGCTGTGCCTTTACAATAAAATCAAGGTAAAAAGGAAGACAACGTTTTTGAACTGGTTGTTAACAAAGTGCAATACCAAGTGTAAACTTTTTTGAAATACAGAGATACCAAATGAAAGTATAGAATCAAAACTTCAAACATGTAATAGTAAGTGATGATGTCATTGAAAATAAAAAGGATTCAGGAAAACTGAGAACATCATTTTCTTCATTTATACATAATTGCCATGTACTGATAACAACACTGGAGGACATTTTATGACTGCCACTTTGGCTGTTTGATATAAGTATACATCTTAAACATAAGCAATTTACAACTACTACTATCCACCATACTCTTCACTTTATTAAAATAGTGATTAGATTTAGGAAAGACACTGTTTCTGAAAATTAATGAAAAGTAAATATACATACATAAATATCAGATCCTCCCTGAATTTGTTACTTTTGAAAATTAGGCTGAAACTGTGATCTTTCAGAAATACTTGTGAAAATTTTACTTGAAAGACTTGTAAAGAGTAAATGGTGATGAGAGAGGAAGGATGAAACAAACAGAGTTTTATACTTCAATTGTGTAGAGGTTTTGAAATGCTGAAACTGGAATTTAAGTCATTTAAAAGCTCTGACAAACTTTAGTCAGATTCCTTAAAATTCTTCTCTTCACACAAGACTACATTTCATCGCCTTCAATATGTGCAGTAGATGAATGCATTGCAATCTGCTTGAAAGCTAAACCTGTGCACCTGTGGATGTTTTCTATGGAGAATGAACTAATGGACTTTGAAGTCAAACTGGAAAAAAAATATATATATATCAACCATACTGAAACAGAAACAGGGATCCTTAAATCGTGAAAGTCTCACAAAAGAAAGAGATCACAAACTGCTGGACAGTATCTGAAAAGAGAAAATAAAAAAAATTCATGTCTTTCAAAGTTCCACCTCAGAATTGCTATTTGTTCTTCTACAAACACACAAAAACATCATTCCACCATAGTGGGGCAAACTATTATTTTGGTGGTTTTAACTTCCATATTCATTACACTGTACAAAAAGGACGATGACAAATCAATGAATGAGAGTATTTTCACTGAAAAATATTTGTCTTGTCAATATGAATTTCATCAGGAAATGTTCTCTTTACCTCTTGCTTTCCACCACAAGACTGAAGCTGATGTAGAAAGTTTATGTTTTTTGGAATTCTGAAAGTACTCACTAGGGAAATCTTCAAAATCTCTGAAACCCAAACAGATTCCTTATTTATCATTTTTACTGTTTCTTTGTACAACTACGTATATCTCATTCTACCTCTTTACTGCCTCTAAGACATAGATTTTGTTTACTTCACAACTAGTGAATTTCCATTGTGGGCTCTTTTAGGTATTATGATTTGCATAATAATGATAGCCTAGCACTTAGTTATTAGAATGATATATGCTTAGAGGTGATCAATATAAAGTATACTGAAAAACTGGAGAGATCATTCTGAGAGCACAGAAATTATGTATTAGTTTTAACAGTGCGTAAAAATGAACAGAAGCATATGAAAAGCATTTATATATATTTTTAACTGTAAGTTTTGCTCTGTAAATACTTATGAAAGTAAAAAAGAATACTTATAATTCCTTGCTTCAGTTTTTAACTCATATTTTTTTTTCCTACTTTTGTAGTCTTCTGATTTAAACCAAGTCAGTCCCAAACCAGACCAAATGGCAATCTGTCATACTTCATATATGACATGCAATATCTATAACATGTTATAATTGTCACTATTATTTTCAGCTTAAGAAGTGGAAACAAACCTTGTGAGATTTTAATTATGCCACTCGTTACCACAAAAGGAAAGAGTATCACCACTGAAAGCCACAGAAGTGTTGACCCTGCTGTAAGAAACCTTAAGTTTATAAAGCTTATGAGAACTGAGGAGAAATAAAACAAAATGGAAAAGAATTCAGATTTTCAGTCATATTAAGGATGGAGTTTTCTATGCTTATGGGAAAATTATGTTGCAACTTTGAAAACATCTACTTTTGAAGACCTACTGATAAAAATAATTAAGATAGTTCATAATGCATATAACAAACGAAAATAGTCTCTTCAAATATATATATATATACTTTTCCTCTTTGTACATATTCCTTATTGAATATTACCTGCAATTTTAAGTAGTTATATTTTTTGTCATATAGCCCACGCAACTTTTTAATAAGGAGGAAATATTTTATTTGTATATTTCTGCTTGGTCTTTTTCTAACGTTAAAGCCACAACATGACTCCTGGAACTATTATCTGGAAGAATTATACAAATAATTATATGTCCATTTACTCAGTTCATACTTTTAGAAAATTTCAGAAGCCATATCACAGCTATTGGCTTGTACACATTTTTTTTCTTTTTTTTCCCCCCTTCTTCAGTTATCAGAAAAGTTTACTGGAAAGTTACAGAATGAATTTATCAAAATTGATCCTTAATTTTTTTAAAATGTGCTATGAATATAATAATAATGTCATAATATAATATTTATACCACGTGGAGAAAAACTACATGTTACCTGTATCATGAAATGCGAATGTCTTGAAAGTAAATTACTGCCTGCAGATAGTAATCCAGTGGAGATGACAAAGCTACAAGAAAAAAAGCATCCACCCAGCATATGACATTTTCAGTCACCCCAATGGATGCACATTTAGAAATTGCTTACATGAGCCATTACTTTGGAAAGAAACAGAAAGAACAGAAGACTCAGAGAAGATAGTCTTCATTCCAGAACTGGAATATATCATCATTGCTCTTGTCCCAAATACAGATAAAGTCATTTTGTATATAATACGTAAGTATGTATTTAGATTATATATAATACACATAATATATGTGTATATATTTTGTATACTATATACATGTATATAATACATGTATGGTATGAAATATATTTCACGCATATATGTTTAAAATACATAGATCTAATATAGCATTCATTTGCATTGCTATACACAGCAAATTGATTATAGAATACAGATTAGAATATTTAACAGAAATACATCATACTCATATAACATAATATTATATTGATATATGTAATATATAAAAATGTGTATACATTCATATATAGGTGTTCATAATATTAGAGTTCAAATGTTCCAACCAAATTAATTAGAATTATATCAAAATGTTTTGTTCCTAAACAGAGAATCATACAATCGTTTAGGTTAGAAAAGACCTTCAAGGTCATCAAGTCCAACAGTTAAATTTGGGACTAGCTTAGCATTAAGTTGAGTTTTAAAAGAACTCTTTCCTTAAGTTATCAGATACCTGTATTTTTCTCTAAGGTATTGTCCTTGGACAGAACACCTTTCCCCTTATGCATTTCCAGTCATATGATGCCTATGACACAGTACTTTGTTTATAGGTGAGTCTCAGTCATAAATGTCTAACTCTCCAGGAAGTTCTGTCCTCAGGGAACAACACAGCCTTAGATCCTTGCAAGGCACTGGGCCAAAACAAAACGCACTGTTCAACATTTATTAGAAACAAATCTTTCAGATGCAAGCCCTACTTTCATCTGCACTAAACAAAACCTTGTTGTTATTATTTTTTAAAACCCATTGAAATAGAAGCACTTTGTCTTCATTTTCCTAATAGGAAATAAAATTTCAGCAAAATTGAATTTCTCAGGAAAAAAAGAATGTTATCTTCATAGAAATTTCATTTTCCATGAGAAAATAAAACAGTTATAATGGAAAATCCTCAGAATTATCTGGAGCAGGGAAAATTCCTGTTATCATTTTCTGAAGAAGTTTACACTGAACTCTAGGGAACGATACTGAATGTAAAAGCTTACAAAGTGCTAGTTTACAAAGGAATTGACAAGAAAAGAGCTTTTTATAAACAAAAACAAAAATAAAAACAAGCCAGGCCACAAAAACAAAAAACGAACTCCTACAGTTACAATGAGAAGGGAGCATCCCAGGAAGAATCCAGCTTTCCTTCAGGACCCCCAGTCAACAATGACTGGAGAGACCTTCTGTCAGATCTAAGTGGCAACACTCAACACGGTCATTGCTTCAATTCTCACTTTAAGTATAAAGCATTACATTTCCTAAATATCTTTATAAGAAAGTGACTTTAATAAATTAAACTAAATTAAATTGGAAAATAACACACATTTCTTTACAGAAGGATGAAATTAATATGAGTAAGAAACAGCAGTGTAATGTTATAGGTTGTACTTTGATCTCCATGCAACTTTTTAAAATAAGAGATGAACCTTCTGATATTTCAGTTGAAAAGCATAATTTCGTAATGGTACATCTCATTTCTACTGCCTAAGCAGAAATTAATAAGTGGAAAACTTATTTTACTGGATGTCTCTTAGTTATGGATTGGAAATTATGATGTACCTAAGAACAACTATACAAGTTTGGACCAAAGGTTCATCTAGTCCAACACGTTATTGCTCACAGTGATCAAAAGGAAATTTTCAGAGAAGAGTTTAGGATTAGAGAAAGCATACAGTGATACTTCCTTGTAGTAGGATTCCAGCTCTGAAAAATCATCTCGGAGGCAAAGGCAATGTTTTAGTATTTTCTCAATCTAGATAGAGTTTTCTTCCATGAAGTTGCTTAATTCAGCTAATACAAGCTTTTTGTATCCAAAACATGCTGAAACAACTTCTCCAGTTTTAACCCCACTTGTGTAAACAATCATTTCTAAAAAGCTGTGAGATACTGCTTCACACAATGACCCCCTCTTCTTGTATAGGAAAAAGCAGTGATATTCATCTGGTTTCCCTAAGAAAATCTTAAAATTGTCATATCAGATCAATACACAACAGCAAAATGATTGCAATCATCTCACTTAACCTGCACAAATCAGATAGCATCACACTGAGGCTACAAATGAGCCAACAGCCCGGGCTGTTCAATTATCAATTCCAGTTAATACAAAAATAGGAGTGTTTCTTGAATACCTGTCGCTGGTTTTCTGTCTCTAGCCTCAGTCTGGCTTCTACACATCTTCTGGTCTCCAGGAAGGCTTGACGTTGTGCTCTGTCTGATAGGTAGCTAATGAAGATTCCTGCGGTGTTCATACACATAAATAACACTGCCTGGGCCGCTATCTGCAACAAATAACAAGCATGATTTGATCAGGTAACAGAAGCAAAAATATCTGTTTAAAAATATGAAGAGGGAATAAGAATAATGGCTCTCCAGTCATGTTGGCTGTAAAACTAAAAGGCTATGAAAGTTTGCATAGAGGAATCCCTTGGATCTTAATTAAAGGCATCAAATATATAACATTCTCTCTGCCTTGAGGAAGAAGTATAAAGTATTTGGGGGCATTAAACTCTAGTTGAACCACAAATGATGTTTCCAAGAAGTGACTCACAGGGCTATAGTCAGGAATGATTACAAACATAATTAACGATTTGTTTTTGCACTGCCTCTTCTGTAGAAGCAACTTTTTGATTTGTTTTATGGCTAGTTTGAGAGCAAAGCCATATTAAGGAAAACAAAGAGTGCCAGTTAGCTAAGAATTAGTATCAATTATAATAGTTATTCTGTTATTGATCAAATCAAATAAATTCATTTTCAGCTGGTGCCAAAGTACAAGCTTACATGATCTGAATCCCGAACTATCCAACAAGAGAAGCTGAATGCATAACCAAATACTTGCATAGCCTGTGCCTGTGTACACAAGCCCTTTATTCACCAATGCTTACGTAAGAGCTGCACTCTTTCCTTGTAGAAGGTGCGTCACAGCTTCTTTCATTGAGACATGAACTTAAATGATCCAAATGGGAGTGTATGGTTGGACAGTATAAATTCCAATGGCTTGTTTGCTTGTCATTTATACCTCTTTGTGCTCTGTTTATTTGTAAGGCATAACATATCAACAAGTGAGGATCTTTTAGGAAACACATTAAAAAATGTATAATGTTTGCGTGCATTATAGACAGAAAAGAGCCCTGCAAATTCAGTTCTTTATCCAACACTTCATTGCTGATGTATATTACAAGTTTATGGGAAGTCCTCTCAGCTCTTGCTTCATTCTGTTTTTAGGTTGTTTTATTCTTCTCTCTGTCATGGTGCAGTCAGAGCCACTGTGCTAATGAGGTGTCACTAATTGTGCCCTATTTTTCAGGGTTGCACCACAGTTCTTGTGACAAAGCAGCCATGGACTACATTACCCTGCATGCCAGCATCATCTGAGAGATGTCCAGGCTCTGATACTTATGCACCATAACAGTGAGGGTCATTCTTATAGGGTCATAACAACATTAGAACTGCCATGCAATGATGGACAAAGTGTTCAACACTCTGAATCCTGTCCCTGATAGCAAATTACAGAGAATGCTTAGGTAGGAGTGCATGTATAAGTCAAGTGCGCTAGAATGTTTTTCCTAAACTGTCCTGAAAGCTCCATCAGACTGTGGCTGAGGGACATCATTGGCTAAAAGTTGTATTTTTGTAGTGTTATCTGATAATCAGTTGTACTAAGATCCAACTTTTGCTTCTTCTAATAGAAGAAAACATTTAGAAAAACTCCTAATCTCATTTTGATGCTGTGACTTAGATCTGCAGGTCTCATTCCTCACATTCAAGTAGGTTGCTAAAGTGATATTTGATATCAAACCAAATGCATTTGGCAGAAACATCACCTTTATATATTCCCGTATTTCTGAATTTGGAACATTGTTCTATGATCAAACAGGGAATTCATTTACAGTTTATATGCCATGATTAAATAAGAATGCATATCCTGGCTCCATCTGAAGCTCTGCTTAATCTTTGCCAATAATAGAAGTCTAGGAAAAGCTTATGAGAAATAGGGTGTGATTAGCATGATCTTTGCATCATCCTAGTTTCCAGGATCATGTTCTTTACAGCACCTCTAAGCTGGAGCTGGCATACTCTATCCATTTGTTTAACAACCCCTGGTAGATCAACTGTGTGCACTTTTCTCTGATACTTACCTGAAGTTATATCTTTGGCCCCTACCACATCCCATGTCAAAAAATATCTACCATTTAATTAGGCACTTTCTGTTAAAAATGTTTCTTTTTTTTTTTTTTTTTTGCTTTAGTTTGCAACCTTATCATTTCTTTGAGTGCTCCATCATGCTTATGAGCATCATTTCATCTAATCATTACCATTTCATCTTCCTTTCAGCTCCCCTGATTTTACTGACATACAGCGTATCTCCTTGCAGCCTCTATTTTATTTAAGGGAGGAAGTTAAAACTATTTATTCTTATAGTGTTTGTCACCATCCCATCTCCTTATTTCTGCTTTCCTCTATCTCACCATGGTTGACTGGAGATGACATTCCCCAGATCAGCCAGCTTCCATCAGACACTTTCCATCTCTGCACAAAATAGAGAATACAGGAATTCAGCCCATGAGATAACTCCTTCCTGTCACAGACTGCTAGTAAGTGGGTCAACAAAGATGGTGAAGGCTCTGGAGATCAAGATGTGTGAGAAGCAGTTGAAATCCCTGTGTGTGTTCAGCCCAGAGCAGAGGAGCTGATGGGAGGCCTGATTGCGGCTGCAGCTCCTCACAGGGAGCGGAGGGCAGTGCTGAGCTCTGCTCTGTATGACAGCCACAGGGCCCGAGGGAACGGCATGGAGCTGTGTCAGGGGAGGGGCGGGTGGGGGTCAGGGACAGGCTCTGCACCACAGGGTGGCAGGCATAGAACGGGTTGCCCAAGGCAGTGAGCATGGACTCAAGCTGCCAGAGTGCAAGAAGTGTCTGGACAATGCTCTCAGACACATGGTCTGATTTTTGGGTGATCCTGTGTGGAGCCAGTGGCGTGAATTCAATTATCGTTATGATTCTCTTTCAACTTGAAATATTCTGTGATTTCAAGATTCTATGATTCTAAGTGTATGACGGTCTGACATAAGACCAGTTTGGACTGCACCATGCAGCACAACAACAGAAGTGTCAGCTGTGGATGGCTGGAGAAGTCAGCATTTTGTGTCATTTTGACTGACTTGAGGATAATCTATGCTCGCATACTAGAAAACTTACGGTTTAGGATGAAAAAAGATAAAAGTATTTTACAACATTTGAACTGTATAGTTCAGTGGTAAAAGCAGTGGCAGAGTATTGTTGTTTGCTTGCAAATTTAATTATAACATCCACATGCACCCAGTTCAGTCACCTGTCTCTGCTAATACTCAGGACAAGTGCCACTCACTTCAGCAGATCGCCTTTGAGCAAATGCAGTAGAATTTGGCCTTCAATTAGATTTCATGAGTCCATAATTTGATTTGGATAAAGGGATTTATGGAAAACATGCTACAGGTAAAACTGCAGCTTACTCAGAAACAGAATTTTTCTTATACATAGTAGTCTGCTTGAAACCAATCTGAGGAGGAAAACACTATGCCTTGCAATGATACTAATCTGTGGCTCTTGTTAATAAAAAGAAAAAAAGAAAAAGACATAAAATACTTCAGTCCCTTATTGTCACTCCTTTCACCTGCAGTTTACAGTGACCAATTCCAGAAGTCTTGCAGGATTTTCTATTGCACGTCAGGGACACAAACCAGGACAGACTGATTTTGTAAGATATACACAATTTTAGACCAACTAGAAGATAATCAGGAACAACACGGTAGGAAAGCTGAGGTATAGGATGAAAAAAAAAAGAAAATCTTTTCAAGACATTTATAAGCCTTTTAGCCTATTTTTACCTCGCACAGCACTCAAATAAGCAGCTATAGTAGAGATAACAAGTAATCTTAAAAGCATGAGTGACATGTTTTGATATTAAATAGGTCTTGGGGAGGTCTGCTTCTTAAATATTTAAAAAATGCGAACAAAAGGTATCATCACTGTGATGCTTGGGAATATCTGCAACAGGACCCACGCTGTCCCTGATGATTCGTACATGATCATCCATCCCCCTGTACTCAGTCCTGGTGAGGTCACATCTCAAGTACTGCGCACAGTTTTGGGCCCCTCATTACAAGAATGACATTGATGCCTTGGAGTGTATCCAGAGAAGGGCAATGAAGCTGTGAAGCTGTGAAGTTAACATGACAGAACTGAATGTAGCTCAAGAAAAGGAAATTCAGAAGGGCACAGTGAGGGAGTTAGTGCTGTTGAGAGCAGAGTTGGGCTATGTGTAACGATTTGGGGCCATTTCTCCTATTCCAAGCACCACAGTTTGTCTTGATTTGGACTTTATTCTGTTTTCTGTGAATTTATGAAGCACAGAGACTGAGTTAGAGAAGAGTTTGCAGATGTCAAGTTTTAGATCTTCAAAAATCATATCTGCAACATGTTTACGTTCTATTATGTTTTCTTTTGAAAAAGTGCAATTGTCCATCAGGGAATGTGAATCCATAAAGTCAGCAGTATAATCTCCTAATTCAGTGCTTTCTGAGACCTGCCAGTTAGGGTCAGTTATGCATTGTATAGTACCTGACTGAGTTCAGAAGACTCAAATAGCCCATAATCTAAAGTGAAATGAAAACATAACAAAATTCAACAAATCCAACAAATTGGAAATATGTTGGATGGTTAGAAAAACCTAAAAGAGATTCACTACCGCAGATCTTCATCATGGTTAGCACAGTTAGTGGTAGGAGATGTTCAGAAAACAGGATGAGGGAGATAGACTTTGTTCAGCCTGGAGAAGAGAAGGCTGTGAGGAGACCTCATTGCAGTTTTCCGGTATCTAAAAAGGGATTATAAAAAGGGGAAGAATCAACTTTTTACTCAGGTGAATAGGTGATAGGACAAGGGGGAATGGTTTTAAGCTCAAGGAGGGAAGGTTTATATTAGATGTCAGAGGGAAATCCTTCACAGAGAGAGTGGTGAGGTGCTGGCACAGGCTACCCAGAGAGGTTGTGGATGCCCCAACCCCTGGAGGTGTTCAAGACTAGATTGGATGGGGCCCTGGGTAACCGGTCTAGTGCCAGATCTGGAGGCTGGTGGCCCCGCCTGTGGTAGGGGGGTAGAAACCTGATGATGCTTGGGTTCCCTTCCAACCCAACCCATTCTATGATTCTGTGATTCACATGTAAAGCAAATAGAGATGAAGAAAAGAAAACTGAAAAGGTCCAGAAAAAAAATCTGAAATGTGGGAGAATGCTAAACATCTGTTTTACCATCTCAGATGAAAAAGAGAAAACTAATACTCTTCAGCAGGTAATTTAGATCTTCAGTATAGAAACAGAACAGTTCTGGGCTAATCTCACCAAAACACATCTGAAAAGTAAAGAAATCTCCAGCTGAACATTCCCAAGGAAGATTAACATTAAAGAGCAGAAATTTCATTCATTCCTGAAATGAGCCTGTTGGAAATTGTTTAATTATTTTCTTATCTGTCTTTCTAGTTTAGGATTTGCTTCAATGACAGATTGGAGTAGTTCTTGGTTGTTTTGGGAAGACTACGAAAGTAAAGCTGTTGTGCATCTTTAAGAGTGTTTTCAGCATGTGCCACATAAAGAACTTGTTGCTATGGTAATTATTATTGGTTAATTGGGTTTAGAGAGGAATTTTGATTCATAATTAGTTGTTTAACTAAAAATAGCAGCTTGCCACAAGATTGAGTTTTTACCTAAAATGTCTCAGAAACTTTATTCCTCACTACCTTCTCTATCCTTGCCTTACTTAGGTTGCTTAGACAGAAAATAACTTATGCTCTTAAAGAATGGATCGCCAGAAATGAGCTGAGGGATGCATAAGAAGTGTGGGATTTGAAATCAAAATTCTGTACTTTGTATAGAACAGGAACATCTGGCAGCACAGACTCCAGCACTCTCTCACTGCTAGGCTACAGCAAGCCTCTATTTCCAGCTGAGACCATGGTTTTATGAATCAAAGCTCTTGGCAGCAAAACCAGTAAGTACCTGTATCTCTGTTCTGCCTCTTGCCCACCTTGATCCCTCAGCACAGCTTCCCCTTTGTCAAGCCAGATCAATTATCTGTGGGACCCTACTGTGAACTGTATCAGGGAAATGGGCCAACTTAAAAAACAAACACTTGGCATTGGCAGTGATTTTCCTATCTAGAGCAGTTGTCTGATTGAGTTCACATCACAGCCTCCACAGGGAGAAGAAGCACGTGAGTATTCATAGTTGGTACTGCTGCTAACTCATTAAACTGAAATCTTTGCTGCTTTATTGTTAAGCCACTTTGTAAGGAGTTTTCTTATTCCCCAGATTCACTTTGTCTGACTTCTGGGATTCTGCTAAATGCTACTGGCCATGATAGATTTTTCAGTGTGTGTTTTAGACTATCAGTGCTTCATCAAAATTTATGGGAGCTCCACTTGCCCCACAGAGGTGCCTAAATTGTTGCATGAATTTCCAGATTTCCAGATCTGTTCCTGATCCTTTACATTGTCCAACTGTACAACAGCTGTTATGCTGCTGCTCACAGCTGGAGTGAGTGCTGAAGTCTTCTTTCTGATCCAAATCTCTGTAATTTACTTACAGGTGGGAATATAACATTTACTGGTGAAGACAGAGAGATATGGCCTATTCATAGTAAATTTAGACAAGCACAGACTGTGATGGTTAAGAGGTGTGCTTCGCCCCACCTACTTCTGGTTTTCTAAATGTGAAAACAGTCATTTGTGTATATAAGCTTCTGGGTATAAAGCTGAGTTTTATAATTCCTTTATGCAACACTTTCACAGGTACATCCTTTCTTCAAAAACTCAGAACTTGTTTAGCCCATCAGGACAACCAATTTTCCTTAAGAAGTTTCTTCTTGTTGCTTCCGAAGTGAACACTAGAGAACTTCATTATATACTTTGGATCACAGTCTGGCCCCTAAGGTGCATGAAATCTATAGCATCCAAGACTTATTGTCCCTGTCTACCAAAACATAGAATGTATGCTAAGAAATGATTATAAAATCATAGAATCATAGAATACTCTGAGTTTTAAGAGACCCACAAGGATCACTGAGTCCAACTCCTGATATACGACCAGCCAAACATCACTGGTTTCATTATAGAGTATCTTAACACACCTATTGCTCCTGCACTGCTAATGATTTGGAAAACAAAGACCATTCATTCTCCTGAGCAATGACATGTTTGTGCAAAATCAGTCATCCTATTTCAAGGCATAATTCAGTAACACATATCTCTAATAGTCAGAATAAGAGATCTAATTTGCTATTAGAAAAATAGCTATTTCCTCCTTGCTCGTTCCATCTCACTGAATCCATTAGAAATGTAGAAAATTGAATGTCTGAGTAAATTGTTCAAAGGTAGCTCAAACCATACAATTTGGTGATCAGCTATCAACCATGTTTTGCAACACACTGTGGAATGAGGGGCCTTCCCGGAAATTTGTATCATATCAGACTCATAAGAGCTGACATAACTTGAGTGATGTACGGAGGCAATAGAGTGAACATACAACCTTACTACTGTCATTGAACAGCCCCGAATGTGAAATCATTTTCAGTACATCACATCCATCTCCCTTTGAGTTAGTGTAATATTTAGGATACAGACCTAACTTTAGCAACAGCAACAAAAAAATCTGTTCTGTGACTTTTGGTAAACTTATTTTGGTGCTTTTCTTTTTATAGACATTTAGTTGGCTGGACACTGGCATAATGTCAGTACTAGGATCATAGTTCATGCATACAGGTGAATGAGCAGAAGTGGGTAAATTATCTTAATTAGGCAGTTTTCCATGGCTACAGGGAAGTCTGCTGGATCCTCTCTCTGACTCTCATCTAGGAACTGATCTTGAACTACACAATGAAATCTGGTAATCGCATCTCATGTTCATACCACTCTTTCATCATTACTGTGCACACAGGATGCTGTTACAGATAGCTGAAATGTTCCTGTTCAGAACAATCAGTCTTATCCTCTGAGATGAATAACATCCCCTATTCAGTGTTTTGTCTGCTGGGTAGGTACCTTCTCCCTCTACTCTCAGAAAAATGGATTATAGAATAATAAAAAGAAAAAATCTAAAGTCAAACCTTCTAGAAGTCTTCACTTTATTCTCCCAAAATGTCACCTCATTTAGTATGCTTAAATGTGGAAGGATCAAATGAGAATATCTATTTTCTTTTCAAAATACATAGGTTGCTCTGAAAGTAATGCCTCCTATTAATTTCCATGTAAACTACAACAGATAAGAGCATAAAATAACACTATTTAATCGAGCAAATTCTCATCTACAAAATACTGTTTTTCATCATAGTCACCACCATTACATACACATTTTTCCCAGCACTGAACAAGAGCCTGCATTCTGTGATTGTAATAATATGCACTAGTTGAGGTGACCCATTGCCACTGTCACCACTGCTAGAACACCCCCCCCCCCCACTACCTCACTGTGATGACATCCACTGTTTGGTCTCCTTTAGTGTTCAGCAAGTATCAGTGAATGTCAACAGAATATTGACAGAAAGATTCAACCCCCTACTGCCGTACCACGACCATCTGCCTCTGATGTTGTGGATCAACATAATAAAATGGGAGGCATTACTTTCTGAGCAGCCCTAGTATATATAGATTTCAAACTATAGTATATGTAGTATGGAATTCCTTTAAATTACTTGAGATATCTAACCAAGAGCAGCTTCTGTAAGAACTCATAGAAACTGATGAAAAACAAAGCACAATACTACACAAGTACCTGTGTTCATTGAAACTCACTGAAGTAGCCCATGGCAATCAGGGTAGGTTAGGAAGCTACTAAAATGATGTTTTTTGCCTGCTTATTGCTCAGAAGAGAGTGAAAAGCAGTTATGGATTTTCCATTACTACACATATGTATTTCAGACTTTTGAAGATCAGACTGACTTTTCCCTACACTTTTTTTTTTTTTAATGCAGAAGTTGATATCCCTTGCAAGCTATATATTTACTATTCAAAGTAAATGCAACAAATTACATTTGATAGAAGCCATATCCCATTTATAGCCAAGGGAGAAATCAATTTTTTACCCTTGCATTGCACAGATGAATATCTCCCACTTCAAATGCACCGGTTGGGAAACACACATCAGACATCACAGCTAACCTCTCAGTGAGAAAAGCTTCCAGCTGCTATCTGTCTGAAGATCTCTGAGATCATCATTGGGCATAAATGTGAGTCTGGACAATCTAAAAAAAGTGATCTCTAAAGTAACTTTTGGAAAATGTCCCAAGATTTCTCAATAGTTCTCTCTAATCTAATACAAGATAGCAAAGACAGAATAACTTCTAGTACTTCCTGTATTGTATTATGCAACTGATCAGGATGCATGGTGGAAAAAATATCACCAAAGCAGCTTTGCAGCACTGAAAACAGTTTAACCGTATTTTAAGGAAAACAGAATTAGGTAGTCTGAACTTCTACTAAATGGGTTTGTAATGGTGTTCTGCACAGCTGTTTTTATTGCTCTGGATAATGGCTCTTATCTGAAGCAGGATGTCAAAACTGAGTAAATGATAATTATGTTTGGAGGGCTGACAGCAGTTCATCTTTTCTGACACACTTTGTTGTTGTTTTCATCTGACCAAATGTATGCGCATCCCAACAATTACCTGCAGTATGTACTCTACCCCTCTTCCTGATGGAAATTGTCAATTTCCATGATTTTCGTACAGGTCACTCTGATTAACTGCAGTCTGCAGTATTACAACAGCCTCCACCAGAGAATATTGCCTAGCTACATTGGGTCAGGTTGTGCATGTTTCCCTCTGAATTATCAAGCTCTTTCTATAGGCAAAGGTAGGATTTTGCAAATCATTTTTTCCATTTGGTTTTGCAATGGAAAAAAAAAAAAAAAAGAAGAAGAAAAAGAAAATGTAAGACATAATGATCTTAACTTCCTTTTGGATCCTTTATCAAGAAATAAAAACTGTCTTATGAAAGGCACACCAGTCTGGGTGAGAGTGAGACTAATAATTTTTAAAAAGTAAAGTGGTTTAACTGAAGCTGTACTGAAAATACTCGTATGAAGAAATAAATGAGGGTGTCATACTCTTCACTGTCATTTTCCAAATTACATGTGTTCTTCAAAGCCTTCTTCTACATTAATGGGAAGTTCCACTGATCAGATGTTTGTGTTAATCAGTTATACCTGCTGGAAAACAAACAAACAGCTCCCCACAGATGTTCCTTTTTAAAACTATTAGCTTAAAAAAAAAAGGCTGAAACAGGCATGGAAACAAAAGCTCTTTACACTTCATTGCCAGCATTTTTAGCAAAAGTCTGAGTTTTCCGCACAGCTACACTTGTAACTGGCTGTCATTTTCACAGAAACACAGAATCACAGAATCACCAAGGTTGGAAAAGACCTACAAGTCATCCAATCCAACCATCCACCTATCACCAATAGTTCTCACTAAACCATGTCCCTCAACACAATGTCCAAACGTTCCTTGAACACCTCCAGGGCCAGTGAATCCACCACCTCCCTGGGCAGCCCATTCCACTGCCTGACCACTCTTTCAGACGGGTAATTTTGCACAGACCACAGACACCATTAGATATGGAGATCGCCCACTGAATCTACGGCTGATTTCTGTGTCAGATCACAAGGGTCCGCTTGCAGACTGGGTCAGGCTGTAGGTCTGCAACTCCAGAAATAATAAGGCAAATAATTCTTCTATTTTTTATCATGAATGTTTTGTTCATATTTAAACATACTTTTATAAAAGGGACCTAAAAACCACAATGAATGCAATTAACATTCACTGTATTTATTATTTCCTTCATGATTTCCTTTTGCTGTTAACTCTGAGAACCATGAAAACCAAGGAAAGACAGAACTGAGCAATCTCCTCTCCTAGCAAAACGCTAAGAAAAATGACTGAGATACTTGACTCTCCTTGATATTTTTGAACTATAAACGTGGCAGATATACCAAAGCCCTGCCCTGACTTTGGAGAAACTTTGAGTAGCATAAAATAGTGGATTGTATTTTGACAAGCCACTTTATGTTTACTAGACTTGGGAGTATGCAGAAGTTCAGGTATCCCAGGATGCACTAACAGCCAATACTGATATGACCTCGGGATAGACTGCAGGAAATAGAATAGTAAAATCATTAAAGTTGGAAAAGACTCCTAAGATCATCAATTCCAACCTTCAGCCCATCCCCACCATGAACACTAAACCATGTCTCTCAGTGCCACGTCTTCACGTTTCTTGAACACCTCCAGGTACAGTGACTCCACCACCTCCCTGGGTAGCCTTTGCCAATGCCTGTTGGATCTCTCTCTGACTGTCCTTTCAGATAAGGTGTAATTTGTTGTGCTTGGATCAACTCCGTTGATGCGTCTTAGATTCTGATGTGATGTTAGAATGATTCTGAACAATCTGTGAATATATGCATAAGCCTGCATGGAAAATTTTAAGATAGTGTAGCATGGGGTAATAAGGTCCAGGAGCCTTTGTCTTCTACAGCTAAGTTTAACACATCTAGGAACAGAAGCAGGCCTGAACTGTTAAGCTTTTTCAAGCTGTGTTTTCATTAAATCATAGAATGGCTTGGGTTGAAAGGAACCCAAAAGATCATCTAGTTCCAAACACCTGCCATGAACAGGGTTGCCTGCCAATCACTAGATCAGGCTGCCCAGGGCTCCATCCAACCTGGCCTAGAATACCTTCAGAGACAGGACATCCACAAACTTCAATTTTATTGAAAACAATTTAATGCTACTCAATATTGTCCGTAAAAGTCTCTTTTCCCTCCATTTTCTTTAACTCTCACCTATGAATTATACTAGAGAAAAGACAGAGAAGGGATATAGGAACAAATGGAAATATACCGGACAAAAGCCCCGAAAGCATACAGCACTGCAGACCACAGAATTAATGTTTTATTTCCCTGAGTTCAGCAAGGATAAACACTTTCCTTTGTGAAACCTGTGGGTGTTGTTTTACTATTAGTCATGGTGTATGCTTCAGTGTGGTGAGCTGGAAGTCAGAATGACATCAAAAGTACAAAGAGTGCTGTGGGAAAAAGTTGACTCAGTCCTTTGCATTGCAGAGTACGCCACACACAAATAATAAAGGATTAAGTTCCTTCTGCCACTTTGCTACCACAGAGATGTATGATGCAAGATTCACTCTGAATTGACATTGGTGTGACTAGGTAAGACGAATTCCGGCAGTGGTTTATTCTGGATTAACATTATGTCCTGATGTATGCAGCGAGCCAAATTCTCCTTGTCTGAAAATACAAGACATGTTTTTGCTTTTACTGCTTGTGTAAGCGTGAGAAATAGAAGCTATATTGTTCATGGGATATTAAATAAATGATACAAGACAAAGCAAACACTGTCTCTGATTTTTAATATTAAGACCTGCTGAAACCAATGAGAGCTTTAGGAGAATATTAAAACTTGGTGGACATAAACTAACAGGAGATGCCTCCCGGTGAATGCAAGATTTGATCCAATGTTTGGCTATGAATGTTGCCCACAGTTTTGTAGTTCAAACTTCGTTTAAAAACACCCACTCAGGAGCAAGGTCAGTCTTAATCTGCTCACAAGAGAGCTTATTGGTTTCAAAGGAGTATTTACTCTGGCAAAGCAGTGTTTGATGTGGGTGAGCATTTAGCTCATGTATCTTCTATATAGATCAGTGCAGCAGCAGTCATGATAGAAAAAGATTGTTCTCCTAGGAGTGCTAAAACAAATTGCTTGTAGCCTTGGTCATACAGGGTAGGAACATCAAAGCTGACAATGCCATGTTTCATGGCACAAAAATCACTCCAGAAATTAAGCTGAAAAACTGATTTTTTACTGAAATTTCAGAAAGATAGCATGTTCTGATCCTTTCAAAAGGGAAAACAGACACAATTTGTTTTAGAATGTGTTCTGTATTCCACGTGTGTTTTATGCCATTCTTTACACTGAACTGAAAATCCAACATTAATGTTCAAAACATTCATCATTACTAAGAGATTCCTGTATCAGGTAGGATTAGAAATAGCAGACTAAAAATATTTTAGTAAAGGTTTCTTTATAGTTGCTCTGAACTGCTGATACAGATTTTATAGCCTGGAAATAAAGGCATTTTGCTGAATGAGTGTATTGACCTTTATAGTAAGAAAAAAAACTCAAACCACAATTATCTTGGCAAAGTCAGAGTTTATTATCCTTGAAGAGAACATAATCCAACATGTTCCCTGAATTACAGAATCACAGAAACACCAAGGTTGGAAAAGACTTTCAAGATCATCCAGTCCAACCATCCACCTATCACCAATAGTTCCCACTAAATCATATCCCTCAACACAAAATCCAAACATTCCTCGAACACCTCTAGGGTCGGTGAATTCACCACCTCCCTGGGCAGCCCATTCCACTGCCTGACCACTCTCTCAGAGAAGTAGTATTTCCTAATGTCCAGCCTAAATCTCCCCTGGCACAGCTTGAAGTCATTCCCTCTAGTTCTATCACCAGTTACACGAGAGAAGAAGCCAACCCCCAGCTCACTACAACCTCCCTTCAGGTAGTTATAGAGAGCAATAAGGTCTCCCCTGAGCCTCCTCTTCTCCATACTGAACAATCCCCGCTCCTTCAGCTGCTCCAGAACCCTCCAGAACCCTCACCAGCTTTGTTGTCCTTCTTTGAACCCACTCCAGGGCCTCAATGTCTTTCTTGCAGCGAGGGGCCCAGAACTGGACACAGTACTCGAGGTGCGGCCTCACCAGAGCTGAGTACAGAAGGATAATCACTTCCCTGTTCCTGATGACAACACTGTTTCAGATGCCATTGGCCTTCTCGGCCACCTGGGCACACTGCTGACATCAATCAACACCCCCAGGTCCATTTCCTCTACGCAGTCTTCCAGCCATTCTGCCCCAAGCCTGTAGCATTGTCTGAGGTTGTTGTGGCCAAAGTGCAGGACCCGGCATTTGGCCCTGATGAACCTCATCCCATAGGCTTCAACCCAGCTATCCAGCCTGTCCAGATCCCTTTGTAGGGCCTCACTACCCCCAGGCAGATCGACACTTCCAACCAACTTGGTGTCATCCGCAAACTTACTGAGGGTGCACTCAATGCCCTCATCCAGGTCGTCAATAAAGATATTGAAGATGTTGAAGATTGAATTATAATTGTCTGCTGCTTGGAACACTTTTCTTTACTGAAGAAGGAAGAGAGCATTTTGTGTAAAAAGAAAAAGCTGAGTTGTCTGCTTTCCAGCAGAGATGGGGTGTTCAGCCCTAGGAAAGGTGCAGTGCTACTCCAATAACGTAATGCAGCCTCTAGTCTAATAGACCTATCTGGAGTGTTAGAGAAACTTTGCAAGAGACATATTATCCCATGATGTCCAGCACGAATTTGGATGTAAAAAAAATAGTAAGGATCCTTCCAAATCTTAATAATGCCCTATCTACTCAGCAGGTATGAAATAATTACTGTGCTTATTTATAGCATTGCATGCCCATATTGTTGCCATTATTTTCATGTGCACTGTATATCTGCAAATAGTTGTGAACACAGCTGTAATCCCAAAGTTTTCAGAGACTATATCTTTAAACATCTGAAGTGCTTATCTACTTTGCTTAGAGCAGAAACATCCAGGAGAATTCCTAATCTTCATAATTAAATGGCATATGCCCCTCAAATGTTTGTAATGAACAGAATACACAAAATTATGATGATCTGATTATATACTAATATGTAGCTATAAATAAAACTAATCTGAACTGGTATATGACATGAGGAAAACTGAAGGTCAATTACAATAAGATGATGATGACTTGAAATGTATTTTTGACTGCAATAATAACCTGTCATTCTGTAGATTCATTCACTGATGTTGCTTTTCTTTCAATTGGACATTATTGACAATATAGTCCTTTTATCAGCCAGTAGCCTCTTGGAAGAGATTATCAGATTCTATCATTTTCTTGCATAATCAGTTGGTTTTTGATAAATAGTTGATTAACTACATCCTTAGAAAACCACAGATATAAATAATGACATTGGAATTTCAGGGTTATTCAAACTAATCTGGGAGCTGCAGTGAAGGGACCATCAGAAATATGGAATTGTTAGCCTCCTTGGAAAGTGGAAAGTGAGAACACTTGGCATCAGAGTGACAATTATGAGCCAGTATCATTTTAATTATAAAAGTTAGGGCACAAGGGGACCTCGACAGGTCATTTAAGTCATGCTCCAGCTCCTGGATGTTACCTAAACAACTCCTAGCACAATTCTCCCCTAAAGTGATTAATCATACTTCAGGATGAAGCCTCCTGGGCAAATCCTAGTTACCTACTTATCTATCTCGTCACAAGAGTTCTCCTACTATCTATTGTAAATATTCCTTGCAGGAACTTAAGTCCACCACCTCTCCTGCTAGCTACAGGAGAAACAGAGAACAATGTCTTCCTCTATTCAGCAACTCCTTTCATATTTGAAGGCTGTCACAATTTCCCTTCAGCTTTGTCTTCTCAAGAGCAGTTCTCTATTCTGAAAGCAATATTGATACAAATCATCAGTGTTTTGCTGGGGGAAGTTCAGTTTCTATCATTTTAAAAGCAGGATAGTATCAGTTCATCAAATATGGTCCTTATTTTGGTAGATTGCCTAAGGATGACATGCCTGCCTTTAGTGTACTTTGGTAGCTAAGGTTTCTGATAAAGCTGCAGTGAGACCACAGTTCATGGACAGGTATCTCAGATTTCTTTAACATTTATGTAACAATTCAACAAGAGAGAGAAACAAAGTGGTTTGTAGTGATGAAAGAGTTATTTTTATTGATGGCCAGAAAAGACATGTGCTTACTGATATTCTTCAATCTCTCCTTCCTGCAATATTGCTCATGCTACAAAGATCTAGTGGGTAGAGGCAAAATCATTTCCAAAAAAAAGCACTGAGTGTGTATGTATCTGATGTTTGCTATAATCTTGTGCTCCAGGGCTGCTTGATATCACCAGGTGAGGATGGTGATAAGCCCACAGATCATCTTCCATGAAGAAGTGATGTGCTATGCCAGATGGTGACCCTGATAAAAGTCTGCAGTTAAGTCCCACTCTAGGATTTGAAGCTGGAATGGACCAAAGTGGGTGCAGAAGGCATTGCATTTGTCCTAAAACAAATCCCACGCTGTGTGCACAGGAGTTGTGCTGTTTCAGGCTGGATTCAGAGATGTTGGTTTTGGCCTCCTGATCTTGTAAGATCAATCACCAACATTAGCTATGCATTTTGGCCAGCGATGAACAAGAGGCTCCGTGCCATGCTCATTAATATCTACACCAATGAAGGTGATGCACTGTCATGGTTGCCCCTGCTAAAATGCACCACCCACCACTTCACTGTGTTCACATTCGCTGATTGGTCTCCATACACATTCTGCAAGTGTTGATGAATGTCAGTAGGTGTCATTTTTTTCTCATAGAAGACAATGACACCCCTTTGCTTCATCCACACTTCCGTGTCAGGTGACATTTTGTCAGACTGTCCATCTACTGCCATCTGTCACAAGGCAACAAAATGTAATGAAATATTGGTGAGAAGATTCAGCTTCTACTGCCATACCACTAACATTTGTTTCTGATATCACAGACCAACATAATAAATTAGGAGGCATAACTTTTGGAGCAGCCAGCCCTTGAAGACTTACAGAATAAATGAGGTTGAATGGCAATCCTGGTGATCATATAGTCAAAGCTGCATGTTCAAAGCAGGATAATCTGGAGCAGATTGCCTAAGGGTTTTCCACTCAGATTTCAACATTGTTTCCAGAAACAAAGACTTCAAAACATCTCTGGGTAACATGTTTTGGTGTTTAATTACCCTTACAGTAAGCACAAACAAACAAACAAACAAAAAACAAAACACACAACACCTGTTGTTTTCTGTTTGCTTATTTGATTCAACACTTAACAGAACTTCTAATTTGTGCCCATTACTTTCATGTCCTGACACTGGGCTCCGCTGAAAAGAGCCTGGCTCTATCCTCACTGAACTCTCCCTTCAGATATTTATGGACATTGATAAGATTCCCCCTAAAATTTATCTTCTCCAGTCTGAACAGTCCTCATTTGTCAGACGTCTCACTTCTTTAAACATCTTAGAATAATAGAATTATAGAACCATTTAGGTTGGAAAAGACCTTTAAGATCACCAAGATCACTCATCAGCTAACACCACCATGCCCATCACTAAATCATTTCCCTTATTGACACATCCATATGTCTCTTACATATCCTCAGCACATAAGATTCTATTTGTAAAATTCTCTATAATTTTTTTAATATTTTGAATTTTTTTTTTTTTAAGATTTTCAGAATTTTCACTATGTGGTAAAGGGTTCTAAGTTCTGGCTAGTGAACTTCCCAAATCTGTCACTGCTGAATATTAGCCAAAAGAAAACAGTTTGATTTCGAGATTATAGTTTGAATTTTAAATGATAGTAATTATTTCAATTTTTAATTTGCTTTTATAAGCTCCCTTTAGATATACATGAACTTTAGGAACATAGCAAATAACATTTTGGCTTACAAATGTAATTACCGAATCTGAAAAAAGATACAAAAAAAAAAGTAAGAAATTGCACATTTTGCCTTTGCTGAGTATTTGCATCCATCTAATACTATCTAATGTGAATATGTGCATGGCTACGAAATGATTTGAAACTTTAGAAATTTAAATACAGCATATTATCATTTATTTATTAGACGGATTTGTTAACTTGGTTTTGAAAAATCAACTACGTCAAATTTAATTACAGCATTCTTGTGTTACAAAAGCGAAGCAGAAGTAGTCTCAAATAATTCTTGTACGCCATCAAAAAAAGTTCTTTAAGAGATGACAGTTGAATATAGCATTCATAAATTCAATAAGGAAGTTAGGGTGTTCTGGTGCCATAAAAAACTATCTGGTCAGAAAAATCTTTGTTAGTTGTTTGAAGAGGAGAGAACAGCTACCTTAACAATTCCTGAGATATGTTTCTAGGCCTCAAACAACTTAAGCTTTAAAAGAATAGGGATAATGTAATGATACAATCTTTTAACCACTGTTCTCTCTTTCTGAAGATGAGGTATTTTACTATGGAGGAATAGCAAAAAGTGGCTGTTCTCAGATACTGTAAATAAATATCTCTTACAAATAAGAGACAAGTATATTTCTTACAGGAATGAAAGTGATAAGCTATTGGAAAAATCATTTCTAAGCATGAACAGTTGCTGAGATTATAAAAGATTATTACAGACCCTATTGTCCTTTGCTGTCACATAGGAAATGGGAACACCTTATGTGCTCTCAGGTGCCTCTCAGTAGCTTCTCAGGTGGCTAATGAAACAGCAGGAAAAGGTAATTGTATTAACATAATGAAATATAGATAGCAAATTCTTCCTGTCTTGCCAGTATTGCAAAAAAGCTGCTATTACTTTAGGGATTGGAGAGAACAAGGAAACTATTGCAGCATCAGTAACAGTGGCATTAAGCAAGATTCAGGAAATGCCATTTTTTAATAGTAGTATATTTGGGCAAAATTTAGATGACCTATGCTCTGCCTAAATCTCAACAAGCATCTCATGCCAGGCCTTGGAGGCATCAAAGGGCATGCGAAGAGTTCAACCAGAGACCTACAAGCTCTAACCAATTTCACATAGTGCCCAGGAAGGGGAGAACTACTTCCTTCCCAAGAGCTAACAGTATTTGCACGAGGACCAAAACGTGATCTATTGTTTTCTCTCAATTCTGTGTGAGAGAGTTTGAATCTGTGGATTCCAGTAAAGATCCCCATAGCAGTAACAATATAACCCAAGTGAGAATGTGCTTCTTTCTATTTTTTGACATTGATCCACTGATTGGATGTGAAAGCAAGAAACATGGGGTCACAAAAAGGACATCTGAAATGGAGGCTGGCTCCATATCTCAGTCATAACTGGGCATGCACAGCCTTGAATAAACTATATGCTATCTTTTGTATTGACTAATTTAAGGAGACCATGGAATCACTTATATTTGGTAAAAGAGAATTTTACAGAACCAGGCCTTTTGAAAAGAGCAAAGTTATAAGCAACAGTTCTCACTACACTGAATTATTATTACTTTTTTTTTAACAAAACCTGTGCATAGCTGATGGAAGTCAGTACAGTAGTCTTCAATTTGAATCACAGAGGGTGATGGGTATGTTTTGAACAAAAATCTCAAAGCAGTTGAACATGATACTCACATATAGCAACTGAGAAAGGAAAATTTTCAAATCAACCAGAACACAGAAACATAAAGTGATGTGAGTGGGTCAGCAAAGGCCACTGACAAATTTAGTGATAAAACAAGAATGATCCTCATTCTCAGTTCCTAGCTGAAATCAGTGGTGAATACAGTCCCTTCTATAAAAGAATATGAAAATGGCACATTAAATTCAAATCACACTGAGCACATGGGATAATTTCCATGTCAACTGTAACTCTATCTAGTATGCGTAGGAAAAACATTAATAAAAATAAACATTAGAAATACTTTCATACCTGGCAGAGAATCATGGGATAAAAGAGTGAGCATATCTAGACTTTGTACTGATCTAACTGTCATAAAATCTAGTTCATTTATTCAACTAAGTTCCTTACTTCAGTCATAAAACACCTGGTGTATAGTACAATACCATGTAGTTTTTATATACTGATCGATTATAATGTTTATTATTATTTCTTATTTGTATTGTGATTATACCTCCAGATTTAGAGGTAGTTTCAAGAATTAGATTCAAGGCCAGGCTGGATGTGGCTTTGGGCAGTTTGGTCTAGTGGTTGGCAACCCTGCCCATGTCAGAAGGCTTGAAACTCGATGATCTTTGAAGTCCTTTTTCAACCCAGGCCATTCATTCTGTGATTAGATTCAATGATTTAAAGATAAGGATTCTACTGTAATAGATCTAAGGCAAGCAGCACAGAACAGATAGCACCATCCCTGTGTAACTTCCATGTAAATAAAGCAGCAGAGTTTGAACAAAGCAGAAATAATAAAATGCCTGGAGATCAGATCCTCCAAAGAAATAAACAGTTTCTTCCTAATTAGAACTCTGCCTCTGTTGAAAGCTTCCATTGATTTCAGTAAAGACAGATTTCTGCATTTTATTTTCAGATAAAAACAAAAGTGAAGAAATCAGAAGAAACAAGCTCAAAACTGTGATATTCTAGCCAAAATTGACAACCAAAATGAGCAGGTAGAAAAATCAACACTTTCAACTCATTCAAATATTCTTTCATTTATACCAGGTGCAATTCTTTTTTTAGATTAAAGTCAAGAGCATCTTATAAAATGATACCACAACATTAAACTAATTAGGAGAAGTAAAATTATTTGCTAGAGTGGTGGGAAAAAAATGTATTGGGTTCATTTTGTTTACACTGATATGCTTCAGTCACTTCTCAGGCTGCAGCAATGGTTAATTAATGAACTCTTCTTCTAAAGCTAAACGTATGAAAGCTTGCAGCAGCAGAAGCTGACAAATGAAGTAGCAACACTTCTTAAAATAGTTGCTTATAAACCAAACCTACATGCTGAAATATTACTCTGTCAGCCAATAGCTGCCTGGCTTTGCACTTCACCCTGTATGCATTTCCTGATAGTTTTTGTTCTAGGTTAGGCAGTACCATACACTTATCTCTGTCTGCAGATGAGTGTGTTTGGAGAGATAAGAGTGACAGAACTCCAAGAGATTCCTGGAGGACCTGGATGTCCATGTTGGTGTTTTCCCTCAGAAAAAAAAACAACAAACAAACAAACAAAAAACAAACAAACAAAAAAAAAACCCACCAGATTCATAGCAATGTTTTCCCTAAACTGAGAAAATGATCTTAGTTTATCTAAAGTTTCTAATGTCTAATGTCTTCTAATTTCTATATTGCACTCTGTGGGCATTAAATCAAGCTGATCAAAGTCTCTGAGTCACTCAGGCCCTAATAATATCTCTTAGTAAGATTCTTAGTTCCAAGAAATGCTGTGTAAGAGCTCTGAGATTGATCCCTTCTGGCTAGTAAGATCTCTTTTATCCCTGTTTTGAATGAGTGAGGCTAGCACCAGAATGTTCAAAATTCACTGCACCAATAACAGCAATTTGCATTCATGTCCCTCCTTGGACCAGATTGATACTCCACAGTCTCCTGTGCTGGGGTTGGGTACAAACTGCACTGCACCAAGAATAGAACAAATGAAACAGAGTTTTTCTCTGATGGAGAGGTTAGAGACAAAAAAAAAAAAAAAAAAAAAAAAAAAGAGGCTCAGACGCCACAATGGGGGATCACTGTACACCAAATTTGCAAATATATGACTGCAAAAGTTTAAACCAGAAATGTATTCTGACTTACACCATGCTCTTGTGGGTATATACAAGAACTTATAAAAATAATATAATGTCTGAGATTGAGTATTAGATAACCAGCCTCCCCAAGGGCACTGCCTCTATCTTTTTGATCAAACACTGAACAGGGCCAAGCACTATCTTTTAAAATGGCTTTAAATTTTCTGCATAGCAGCTCAGTGACTCAAGGCTCACCCCCTCATTCTATACCTCCTGTCTATCTTGATACTGCCCTCACCATAGATTGAATCTGCTTTTGAGGAGCTGGAGGAGCAGCAGATAAGGAAGGAGAGAAATTTTGTGGAGAATCTTCACCACTTTGAAAAAGAGATTCAAGATTCATCAGGTCAGAAATAGGGAACCACAACATACAGTTTGCTGACTGGGGCATGTGCTTGAGAGAATGACTGAATAGCATTATCACAGAATCACAGAATCACAGAATCGTAGGGGTTGGAAGGGACCTCCAGAGATCATCGAGTCCAACCCCCCTGCCATAGCAGGTTCCCTATAAAATATGTTATGTAAAACACTAACATGTTCGGCAAGGACATCACCAAAGATGAATTCCTTAATCAGTTGGCTACAGTCAAGATTGGTCTTTCTTTTTTTTTTTTTTTTTTTTTTTTTTTTTTTTGGTGCCCACTGAATCTTAGCTTTTTTCTTCCCAGAAGAAAAGGAGGGGGAGAAAGTTTGCTTTGGAAACTCTCTAGTGATGTAAGGAGAGGTGGATTTGAATTCCGTCTGGAGAAAGGGATTTAAACTTCAGTCTTCTGTATCATGGGAACTGCATTTGTTCCATTGAGAAAGAATGCAAACCCTTTCTTATCTAAGATGTAAGGCAAGCGCTTATGACCATAAAATGTGTTTCCACTGAAATAATGTTTGGCTTGGCTGAAAAGTAGCTTTAACACTGAGCTGCTGAGGAACCCTCACTGGATACACAGAATGAGAAGTGTTGATAAGTGCAAGAATACTGTGCTTAAAGAAATAGGATGTTAGCAGGGTGCCTACTAGCACCCCAGGGATGGGGTGCCAGGCACCAGCTTCGTCAGGGTTTTCAGGTTTGGAGTTTTCATTACCTTAACCATCATTTCAAAATCATAATTCCTTTCTGTTTACTAAAATTCACCATTTATATGGAATACTCTAGCTTTTCTCACACTTATTAAGATACTCTGGAAATAAGGAAAATGGAGGAAAGGATCCTCATGTTCTCTGCCTTTTTTCCCCATTAGAAACTGAAGAATCCATTAAATAGTTCTCATTTTGCTCCCTTCTATTTCCTGTTCACATCAAATCATTGACAAGATTGAGAAATAGAGTAAGAGGATGAACAGAGAGAGATGTTTATCCCCTAGAGACTTCTGTACAGGCTAATAAGGATCATTCCAGCATGATCTGTTGTTAAGTGTCAGCTGTAACTGCACTGCTCCACTACATGATTATTTTGCATTAGATGCTGCTCTTCCTAGACTATGAGAAACAATAGCAAACAATGAAGAAAATCTTAAAAACAACCTAGAAGTGTTCTGAAAGCAGAAAAAATGTCACATAAAATCCAGCAAAGTAACTTCCATTCAGAACAAGTACACTAACTACACTGTAGGCTGAAATTCACAGATAAAAGCAGATTTCATTCATGCTTCTGCCTGAGATCCTCCATTTTGGAGGAAACTCTCTGAAGGCAATTAATCACAAAATTGTAAATATAACTAATGCTTTTCCCTACTTAGCACAACAATGATGCTGCTGCTTCAGAGAAAAGTGTATCCAATTCTAATCTAATTATGCTGTGACCCGCTGATACTGGTCAGGTGATGTTACAGGATATAAAAGGAAACCAGACCATAATCCAGTCTAAAATCATACAATCAGGTTATAAGTCACCCACAGCTGACTATGGCAGAAATGAATTGAGGAGAAAAGAATGAAAGGAAGGAAAAGGAAAAGGAAAAGGAAAAGGAAAAAGGAAAAGGAAAAGGAAAAGGAAAAGGAAAGAAAGGAAAGGAAAGGAAAAAGGAAAAGGAAAGGAAAAAGGAAAGGAAAGGAAAGGAAAGGAAAGGAAAGGAAAGGAAAGGAAAGGAAAGGAAAGGAAAGGAAAGGAAAGGAAAGGAAAGAGAAAGGAAAGGAAAGGAAAGGAAAGGAAAGGAAAGGAAAGGAAAGGAAAGGAAAGGAAAGGAAAGGAAAGGAAAGGAAAGGAAAAGAAAAGAAAAGAAAAGAAAAGAAAAGAAAAGAAAAGAAAAGAAAAGAAAAGAAAAGAAAAGAAAAGAAAAGAAAAGAAAAGAAAAGAAAAGAAAAGAAAAGAAAAGAAAAGAAAAGAAAAGAAAAGAAAAGAAAAGAAAAGAAAAGAAAAGAAAAGAAAAGAAAAGAAAAGAAAAGAAAAGAAAAGAAAAGAAAAGAAAAGAAAAGAAAAGAAAAGAAAAGAAAAGAAAAGAAAAGAAAAGAAAAGAAAAGAAAAGAAAAGAAAAGAATCACTGGGTTAATTCACAAAACTGCTTTGGCTTGGAAAGACAGATGCTATCAAATTGCAAAGAATGAGTTTCCTCAGTCTTTGTATTACCTATTTTGAGGTTATTTCTATGCGTATTTTAAAGTTTGCTTTAATATGTATAATTTTACAATTGATCCTTCAAAGGACAGATTACGCAAATCTGTGTAGGCTTACTGACTACAGAGGAATTCAGTCACATGAATGAAGGGTGCATGGGGAGAGAATTAAAATCCAGTGTGTGTTTGTAGCTTACATAATTCCAACTCTGTCAAAACCCATGTCTATATTATCATCTGCCTACGTTATATAACACTAAGGAGCTTTTGAGTTGTTTATTCTTTCCCATATGCCTGGAATACATATATATATTCTTAGAAATTTTAGATCTTATATCACATTATCATCAAGAAAATAATAAGAATGAATGCAATAGAAATGAAACTGTCTTCTGAGAGAATGTTCAAGGTAAATACCATCCTCAGCTAAGTATCTAATCAGGAACACAGATCCATGCACTTGTTTATCATTAAGATCTTGCATTTCTCATTTCTTCCCTCACAGGTTCTCTGAGAAGCATCCCATTGCTAAGCATTTTAGGCTGAAGTAACCTGGATTTCAGGGTGCTCACATCTCCCCCAAAACATGAAACATCTGGTAAAACAGAAACTACTGGATCTAGTTGAATAAATGAATAAATGAATAAATACATAATCTAATTTCAAAACAGTAATTGTCTTCCAACTATACCTAGAATGCTGGTTCAAATTCATTTCAGAAACACAAGAAAAAACAGATATTCTCTTATGTATCACTGCAAGAGAAAATGATGTACTTGGGCAATATTTGCATTCATGATCATGCATACAGTGTTAAACTCAACAAAAAGCTGATCAGGTAGTATTGCATGTTTGCATTCAGTATTACAAATGATTTAAATTTCTTGTGAATGCATTTATCAATACAAATTAATATTAATTAAAAGATTAAGGAAAACATATCCCAATCCTTTATTTTCTTTTACTACAGAGTGCAGTAATAAATTGACTTCAGGGTAGAGAAGACTTTGTGCTCAGAACTGAGTTTGGTGTTCTCTGCATGAAATCCTGGTCTCATCAAAATCAGTGGAAAACCCATTATTTGGACCATGATCAAAATTCTACCTTCTGTTTTGTCTTTTGTTGTACACCTCAATTCCTTTATGGCGTGTACTGTAAGTAGCTGTCTGCATCCTGAAGCACAGCAAGATGGTCACAGGTATTGCTACATAATCTAATAGGTTACTTAGACTTGTAAGATTTCTCTGAGGGGAAAAAGCAATGCTTTACTTGGAAAAATAAGCCCTGTGATAAAATGGAGTACCTGCAAGATGAAGAAATCTAGATAATACCAAACATTTGCTATATAGCCTTGATGTCATTTAAACAGTCTGTATTTACCTGTAAAGTAATAATTATACACCCTTCATCAGCAGTAAAAAGCCCTCAAAAACCGGCACTTGAAAGTGTACCATAGTTCCCTGAATCAAACAAACAAAAGGCTGAAATGCCATAAAGCAAAACTAAACAGGACAGTGCAATTCCAGGGGCGGGCCCTGCTCACTTGCTGCCTATCAACGCACCTCCCGCGCAGGAGGGCGCAAAAGGTGCGCGGTGCTCTGCGCGAGGCCTGGTGCGGTAGCGGCAGTCAGAGCCGCTGGAGGGAGCCCCCGGGCCGCGCTTCAGCACCACGCCGCTGGACAGCGCCCGCGACGCCGCGCTCCGCGCATCTCCCGCGCATCTCCCGCGCTGGGTTTGTGGGAAGGAGTGCGTTCCCTCCCAGCATCGGGGGAGGCGATGGGGAATATACCCTGGGGTAAAGAAGGATCCAACCTCTCCTATAGAGTGGACAAGAGAAACAGACAAAGCAGTGTGCAATTAGGTGATATTAAGTGGGCTCTGAAAAGGCAGGAGCCGGTATGAATCAACACCGACATATGGCAATCTGTGTGGATCCTGTTCAGGAGAATTATATATCTGGTTCATGAAAGCAATCAACTGACTGGTAAGGTCTCATTGTGCACCAGCCAAAGGCGGTTCATTCACGCAGCTGGCAAGGTATTGGGCTGCGAAATGAAGATATTTGTATCTCTCCCAGGGAATGTATTTGTTAGAAGTGTCTTTGGGATATGTGTGTGTTCCAGGGATCGGCTAAACAGCTGCGATGCCTGTGCATAATGAGATAGCAGTGCTTTATTCACAGATTCAGGGTAGGACAATAAGACTTGGAAGAACCTTAAGACATCAGCATAACTCACACACTCACACAGCTTTTGATCCAGTACTAATAGTGCCAGCAGTGCATGGGAGTGGGACACAGCATACAACTCCAATTCATTCATCAGCACGTTACCAGGATCCAAGCAACAACTCTGCGCAGTAATTGTCTTACGTCGATAGAACTCATTCAGGCAAAACACACTGTGTCAGATTCTCCCAGCAGTGTGAGCCTGGCCACGGGGAAGTGAGGTCAAGCAGCCCTACAGCTCACTTGTGTGTGGAGGAAGGGAATAGACAAGGGAGAACAAGGATTACAGGATGGCTAGGCTCTGAGTGAGGTAGATGTGACCCAAGGACCACCATCACTAAAACTTACAGGTGCAATATCAGCCACTTCCCAGCTGCGCATCCCAGCAGTCATGTAAACAACATGCCATCAGCAATACATTCCTCTACATCCTCCCTCCTTTAGGGATTTTCTGCCAGTATCTGCACCTCCTTCCCACTGATTCCCCAGAGGTAGCTAAATGGAGACAATAATCTGCTGTGAAATATTGGTAGCACAGTTCTGTGATAGTCTGGGAAAAGATGGGGGGAAGGGGAGCAGCAAGAATCCCCAGGATTAAGTTGCTCTAGAAAGGCAACATTTTCTTGCTTTGAAGGGATGTCAAGAGCTCACTACATCCTCACTTTCAAAAGGAAGAAGCTGGGTGAGTGTAAAGTCAGGTTAGTCCTGATTTTAACTTCTCAGACGCATACCTTTCCCAGTGTCTCTCAGTTGTTTGCATTGGCACCCCCTGGCATCCCCCTCCAACCTTCTCTCCTCCCCCCTCTCTCCCCCAGCCACTCCATTTTAACCAATTCCCTGTCCTAGACATCACTTCTAAGCACAATAATGTTTGCTTCATAACCACAAGCAGAACAGACATGTTGGTACCTTTTGAAGACAACTTAGGAATTTACACCAAAGCTCCAAGGAGAGCCTTCCCGTTTTTGTTAAGGGTATCACTTTGCTCTTATTGGAAAAGAACAACATGCCCTCCTCCCGTTTTTTCTCACAGCCCAGATCAAGCCGCGCAACACACATGAAAGCAGAAGTAATTCCAGCAAGTCTAGAGTTAAAAGGCATGAGCAAGTAAATGAGAAATGAGCAGTGGGAGAGCTTGGCCAAGACAGAGTTATCTTTCCTATCTCATCCCATGGACCATTGCTGGAAATAAAGGAGGGAAGTGACAAATGTCCTGTCCCTCCGACTTGCCCCAGGAAAACTGTTCCAAGGAATAACAGTGAAGTGAGCATACAAGAATGGGGAACAGACTGGCCAGGAAGTGCCCCCCTCCCCATCTTAGGGTGAAATCTTATTCAACTGCTTCTTTCGCAGGGAGGATAGGCAATGTGGGAGAGAGATGGAGGGAGAGAAGGTGTAATTTTCTTGTGGTGTCCCCAAAGTACAGAATATCTGAGCACCTTGTTAAAGGAGAAAAGATTCTTGGGACACCCCACACCTCCTCTTAGGGTGATGGAGAAAGAGGAGGCCTCCCACCCTTTCCTCACCACTGTACCTGGTTGAGGGAAGTCACGGCCAATCTAGGCATAACCAGCTGCATGACGAGCTGCAGGACAGAGGTGACCAGCCCAGCGAGGATGGCCCAGGTGAGCGGCAGCGGAAGCATGCTGTAGGTTGCAAAAAGTGTGAAGAGCACATAGCCAATGCCATCCCCAAGGAGGCCACAGCCCAGGCCAGCTGCCAGGATCTGCGTGGCCATGGCCACCCAAGTGACCACACCGCTGTACTGCAGGTAGGTGTATGAGGTTGTGTCCTTCCTGACCACCACTAAGGCACAGATCACCACCTCAATGCCAGTGAAGAAGCCCAAGAGAATGCCCTTAATGGGGTCCATGGGAGCGGAGGCCAGAGTCAGGTGGAGGAACAGCAGGGTTAATTTGGTCAGCACGTCCAGGATGTTCATCACCACCTCGGATTTGCGCCTCTGGCCCAAGAAGTAGCGCTGGTAAAGGCGCTCCAGGTCCCGGGACTTGAAGGAATTGCGGAGCGTGGGGAAGATCACCCCACGGTAGGTGTAGCCCCAGTTGAGGAAGAAGTCAGAGTTGCTAGGAGCACAGTCCAGGGGCAGAAAGCCCAGGTCCCCATTGCTGCTCGTGCGCTCCGGGAAGACTTTGGTGCCTCCGTTGTTGTGACGCTCGCTCCCCAGACTCCGTCCGGCTGACTGTCTCCTGAAGTGGTGGTGGTGGTGGTGGTGCGGGTGGTGGTTGGGGCAGCAGGTCTCCTCTGAGCTGAAGCCCTTGCCCCCAACGCTGCTGCTGCCGCCGCTGCTGCTGCTGTGTTCCTGGATGAAGCGCTGCTCGGTGATGTGGCGCACGGCCGTCTGCCACAGCAGGCGCTGGGGTCTGCTGCTGCCGGGGGGGGTCCTATTGATGGTGTAAAGTTCATCGCTGTCGCTCAGGCACCGCACCTCCGAGAGCTCCATGGCGGTGACTGGCGGGGGCAGAGCACCAGTGGCGGGGCGAGGCGGGGAATGGGGGGTACAGGCTTTGGGAAGGGGAACGAGGGAGGGATAGAGCCGCGGGAGAGGAGGGAGGGGATGGAGAAGGGCGGGTGGAGACGGCTGGGTGCTGCCGGAGGGATCACATTTATAGGCAGGGCGCTGGCTCCGGTTGCTCGGCAGGCGGCGGGGCTGCTTCGCCTCTGGGGTCCTGCGGCGGCTCAGCGCAGGCGGTCTTCGCCCCGTGCCCGCGCCCGCTTCCGCGGATCTCCGCGGAGCTTCATCCCGCGGAGTCCGGCTGCGGTGCAGCCCGGGAGCCCCGGTGGGCCAGGTGCGCGCCCTCCTTGGGGCGGTGAGCGGGGAGGGAGCGGAGCAGCGAGTCCGGAGAGGAGGAGGGAGGAGCGGAGCATCTACGGGCGCACCCCCGATGCCCAGCTAGCGATTCTTGGCTCCATCCGGAGGCTGGAGCCGTAGAAGGATGGGAAAAAGCCGCCTTGCAGAGAGCCGTTCAAAGAGGGCAGCTTTTTGCTCCAGTGATCCAGGGGCTCCGCTCCGAGCTCTGGTACCCGGGAGCTGCTGTAATCCCCGCGATTGCGGTCAGGACAGAGGCGGTCGGGTCGCGGGCATCCTCGGTCACGGCGCCGGAGCCGCCGGCCGGGGGCTGCCCGCCCGCATCCCTCCGGCGGCGGGGCATGCCCTGCAGGGCGAGCAGCCTGCCTCAGAGCGAGTCTCTGCCCGGGGGGAGCTCGGGGCTGCCATCCATCGCAGGAGATCGAGAAAAGAAAAAAGAAAAAAGAAAAAAAATAGGAGGGAAAATAAAAGAGAAAAAAAGAAAAAAAGAAAAAAAAAAAGAAAAGGAAAAAAAAAAAAAAAAAAAAGAGTGAGGAAACGAAAACCCGCCCTAAACTCAGAGCTCCGGGAAGACCGCTGGGAGAATCCCAACTTCTGTGCGGAGCAGGGCAAGGAGGGCTTCGGGCTCTGGGGCTTCCCCCCGGCAGCAGGGAGGAGGAGGAGGGAGGAGAAAGAGGAGGAGAAGGACGAAGAAGGCTCAAGGGTGTTTGTGGCTGTAGGGCGGCGGGATGCGCAGTTCTGCCCCGGGAGCCGCGAGGACCGGAGCGGCGGAACCGGCAGCCGCCGGCGGAGTGGTGCTGCTGCGGGAGGGCGGCCCGGGAGGAGGCAGAGCCCGGCGCGGTCAGCTGATGCCCGCGACGTCGGCGGGGCTGCCAGCACCCCTCCTCCCCCCGGCCCCGTTAAAGCAGCCGCTGTCGCCGCGTAGGGGATAGGGTGCGGGATGCAGAGATGGGGGACCCCAGGGCAGGGGCTGGGCTCGTGGTTGTCACTCAGGTTTCTCCAAGTTGCCCTTCTTGGAGGTGGCCCTGTCTGTCCCACAGAGCCTAGAGGATCTGTCCATCTGTCATCTAGTGAGACCTCATGCTGGAGTCAGGCATCACTCTGCGCAGGCACTCAAGTGACACTGCCTCAGGCCTTGCTTGAGTGTCACCATTCTTTCCCAGGATTGGGGGAACCTCAGGAGCCAGCATCCCTTCTGCCTGGGCTAGCTCAGCCCCTCCAAGAAAGGCGCTGTCACTGCCAGGGCTGTGGCTGTGAGCAGTCAGGGCTGAGGGAGTGTGCCCTGACAATGTATCTGACAGTGCCTATTCTCAGCATTTATATTAAAGCTACCACATAGAGAACGGAAACCATCCCATGCACAGAGGCTGTGGTCAAATTCTCTCCTCACTCCCTTGTGTCAACGGGGGACATTGTCCTGCTCCTTTCTCGGCTCTGTCTGTATGTGCAAATCTGAATGCTTTGTGCACAGTGGCAAAGTCTGGAGAACTGACATGGGGGAATCAGTCTTTATCTTTCCCAGCTCTCCTGTGCCCACAGTGAGTTTCAAGCTCGGAAGTAGCTGGAGCCTGACCTGAGGAAAAGGCAGTTTTGGATCTGCAATCCTACTGGTAGAAACAGCTGAAACAAAAATAGTCTATGCAAGAGACTGCTGCAAATACAGGAGGAGCATTTTCTTTATATTTCAAAAGACAGGAATGATTTCTGCTGAATTCCGCCATATAAGCATGCAGCAGTGAGGGTTTCTATGGACAGACAGAATCTGAAAGTCCAGAGTAGCACTTAGAAACAAAATCTAAGATGCATTTCCCCTCCACATTTATATATTTTAAGTGACTTGAAGCTGTGAGCAGCTTCAAGTGTGGCATGGTGAGTTTAGATTGCTTTATTCTGAGTGCCACAGGCACTGCAGATCCCTTTTTTTTTGTGACGCTGCCAAATCACAAATTCTATTCTATTAAAAAGACAGGGGAGGGAGCAGTATTGCCCTGCTTGGAGCCTTGGGTTTTGGTGGGAGTCCAGGTGTGTGACCAGTCTATATAGTGCTCCTTGATTCCCCACAAACAACCTTCCCACCATCATTTAACTCACCTTTATTTATTCATTATTACCCTAAGGAAAGCATGGAAATTTAGGAAGGATTTTACTGATTGTTTCTGTATTTGCACTACAACGGATTTGGGGACTGCAGCCAAGTCTACGTCCCATGCGTGAGGCAGGTTTTGCACAGATACAAGCAGAGGAAATTCTTGTTCTAGAGAGCTCAGATAAGGAATGAGTGGTGCTTTTGTGAACAGGAATGGGTCTTTCCTGTGGGTCAGCATGCTGCTAGCCTGGAATGGGTTAATATTACTCTTGCAGTAATGCAAGAGACATGCATTCCTGCTTATAGATAAATCCAGAGAAATTGCAGCACCACTTGGAGATGAAAATGTGGCTGTAAGTGGAGAAGTCATAACACAGTAAAAGAAATTATAATTACTAGTGGTATTACCACAGAGTACAGCAAAATAATCTTGCTCCTTCCAATTGCTCGGTACAAATAATGCTAGGTCAAAGGAAAAGGAGATGAATAGTAATGCAGCTTAAGGAGACACTCATTCCAAAGACATAAGATGAATCCAATGTAAGTAGCTCTCAGTTCTCCAGTTCTGCTATAATCACTGAACTGCAGCACTGCAGAGATTGTTGGCCCTCATGGAAGGTAGAGCTCTCCCTCCCCATCTTTTCTATGATGGAGGCTCTGTACCTCCCCAGGAAATCTATTATTTCTATGCTTCTCCATCTTTTTCATAATATCTAACTTGAATATTTGCAGCATTCACTAAGCACGTCACTTCCTGTCCTATTCACACGGACAGGCAGAGCATATTATCCTGGCAGCAGTCTGGGCATGTTTAATGATTGCCTCTTCCATCCCTTCCCTTTCCCCCTTCTCTTTTCTTAGGCTAAATAACCTCATACTTTTTTTTCCACAAAGGTAATATTGTCCGGGTCTTGGATCATTCTTTTTAGTTTGTTTATGTACATTTCATTGAATCACAGAATCATTTGAGTCGAAAGGGACCCTTACAGGCCACCTGGTCAAACTCCCTTGCAGTGAACAGGAATGCCTACAGCTAGATCAGATTGCTCAGAACCCCATACAGCCTGACCTTGAGTGTCTCCAAGGACGTGGCATCCACTGCCTCTCTAGGCAGCCCTCTCTGAAGGTGTGCCTCATCACCCTTATTGTAAAACCCTTTTTCCTTATATCCAGTCTAAATCTCCCCTCTTCTACTTTGAAACCATTTTCCCTTGTCCTACCTCAACAGACTCTGCTAAAGAGTCTGTCCCGTCTTTTCTTCTCTCACAATTTCATTTTCTGCTCCCCTCTGAGATGCCCGTAACTCCAGTCAGTTTCACAATGGAAAGATTAGTATGTCTGGTGAGCTGCACTCCTATTTATACACCATGTGAAATGCCTCCCACCACAGGCTTATCCACAGCTGATGACTTCCTGTAGTTCTTTACTGTCCTCAAGGCCTGGGCAGGTGTTACTTGCTCCATATGTATGTGACAGCCAATGTGAAGTACCTTGCATTTAACCTCACTGAAGCTCATTGTACAACTTCAGCCTGCATGCCCAACTTGCTTAGATCACGTTGAACACTAAACCTGCCTTCCTCTATGCCAGCAGTCCGCCCCAGCTCTGTGCCATCTGTGGGCTTAGCAAGCCCACTGTCTCTTCAGTGGTGACGGCTAAGTGGTGCAGTACATTTAGGTAGCAACAGTTGTGTGCATTTCTTGCCCATATTTCTGAACCTCAAAAGTTGGCCCCTTGGTGCAAGGCTGCCAATAGGAGATAAGATCCTTCTAAGCATAGAGATGTGCTGCAGCCATGCTCTGTGCTCTTCAGCGTGGGGAGTAAGTCTGTCCATGTAGGACATGGGTTTGCCCTTATCACCACAGTGTGGGTGCATTGGGGTGAGACAAGAGAATTTCACACATCCTTCTTGAGTCCTGTGAGTGCTGACGGGGGCTTTGGGCTTTGATTAGTGCAGTGCATTATTCAGGCTTTGCTGCTATTGAATTTTTTTCACTTTTTTTTAATAGAGTTAAATGACTTGGCAGTGCCACAAAATCACTAAAAGCCATTTAAAAATAATACTGTCACAAGAAGGCTTTTGAAGGAATTCATTCCTCTTCTGTCACCTGAAAGTTTATGTCACACTCCTCTCCTCCTTCCCCCTCTCTACCCACAGGACTAACATTTATGTGCAACTTAATGTTATGATATTTAATCACGCAAATAGTGATCTCATCGAGTTTAGAGGGACTATTTATGTCCTCAAGACCACAAGACAGGAGCTGTGCTCTGTAAAGCACTCTGAGGTTCTTGAGTGAAAGTATCCTCAATATCTAACATGCTATGAAAGAATGCAAATATACCTCATTTGGAAACAGATTCCACAGAATAAGGATTTAAAAAAAAGGAAAAATGATCAATAGAGACCTAACCTATCTATCTCATAATGCACATACTGAAATAGGAAACTTCAGTCATGATGAAAATGAGTACAATACTTTGACTTTCCTTCTTATCGTTTGTTTTTTTTCCCCATGTTCCTTCTCTTCTTAGTAACAATTAAGACATTCTAATAATGAAAGGATGAAAAGAGAGAGAAAAAAAAAAGAAGAACTTATAGTATTGATTGAGTCTCTTTTTAAAACCTGTCTATCACTCTTTCTCAAACGGAAGCATGTCTCAGTGTGATGTCTGTAAGGAAGCATGAAATGGGCATAAGGGAATGGATCAAAAAACATAACTCTAGCTAGTAAAAGCATTCAGACTGATTAATGAAAGGACCAGTGAAAGAAAAACAAGGCTTTGTAAACTGTAAGATCAGAGAAAAAACAGGATGAGGGCACACAGATTAACAGGATACAATCGGTATTTTCTGGGGTTTTTGGATGGTTTTTCTCAGTGCAGTGAAAATATCAATGAAGTATTTTAAAATCTGCAGGCAACGAAGCTAAGTTATTGCATACCTCAGTGGTGCCATATGGCAGGAAAATAAAAAAGAAAGGGAGAGAGAGGAAGAGTCATAGAGTTAAGAGGTAGAAATAGATGTCAGTTTTAATGCCTTTAAAGAATGTATTTTTAGTTTGGATTTTTTTTTTTTTTTCCTTTTCTGTGCATGGTATAGCTTTGCCGTGTTATGAAACAGTCATTCTACCACATGCAAAAAACCTCTTCCTCCCTTTGTCTCTCCATCAGACCCATACAAGGACTAAGCACATGGATTTTATGGCGGGTGAGGAGGGACTGAGATGATACTTTGCCTCTGAATTAGTGAGAGGAACTGTTTTTCCCCTCTTCCCAAGTCAGCTTCCTCACTCACCAAGGATTAGCAGCTGTGACCATTGCAGATCGTTTACTTATGACTTCATGGCCAGTAGTGCTGATTAGGACTATCTTTGCCAGGTTGCTTTCTACTGAAATTTATTGATCTATTCAAATAATCGTTGTACTTTTCTCTGAAAATTAACCTTCAGAAAGGCATTAACACGATGGAAAGTTTCAGCTCTTAGTTTTTCGTTTTTGAGTGGTTCTTTCAAATTTTGTTGGTAGATGATAGCAATTTTTTTCAGAAGACCTGACAAGTGACAGTGTCCTTAAATCATACAAGACTGAATGGAAGAGAGGACGTTTTTTTTCCTCTGAGAAAGGAGGGTGCTTACTCAAATTCAAAACCAAGTGAAATTTCAGTAATCTGAGGGAAAAAGAACTGACAGCTTCCCCACATAGAGCTGCTGCCTGCTGTCCTCTGCATTGCTCCTGGGGCCGCCCAAAAGTTTCCCTTCAGCCTTACCACCCTTCTAACCACTTCTCAGAGAAGGACTGTTCCTTAGCTTGTTTGTCTTCTCTACACCCACAACAGCCCTCATGTAATGCCGTTAAATCTGGTGAATCCCTGGGGCATCCGCATTGCTGAATGAATAATACCTCTTACAAAGTAGTATACAGTTCTTGATGCTTCATGGGATTCCTTTGAAGAGTGTTCTTTCTTTTAATACAAAAGACCTTTGACTTGCATGTTAATTGCAACAGAAGTTAAAAGGAAATGAACTGTTAAATTCACCTCTCAATGCACTACAAGCAAAATCTTTGTATCGAATGGCATCCAGACCACTCGTAAGCATTTTATTCTTGATTTGTTATCTGAAGCAGCAAGTGGTAGGAGTGAAAGCCTTATGGGAAAAGCTATAATTGAAATTAATACAATAAAGGAGACTCGAATTTGAGACATTAAAAATAAACTAAAACCTAAAAAAAGAAGACATAAAACCATTCTCTATAAGTTTTTCACTTGGGAGAATAATTCTTAGCTGAATGTAGAGGCTTTCACAAGCAGGTCTCAAAGTGTTTTTCTTCTTACAGGATGGAGATATTTCCTGTGGATGTATACAATAAGTCTAATTAGGCTGCAAATAGGGGGGCTGTTATATTGTATGAGATTTTAAGTCCATCCAGATCAGTATCCTGCAGTTACTGCAGTATAAGACATATCTTAAGAGGAAATTCCTCTGTCAGCCAGATCAAAGTGGGGAAAGTCTGGTAGGGTTTTGTATGCATGTGCTTATGTGCGTGTATTAAACCTTGGAACAGGAACAAAACCTAGAAATGTTGATGTTTCCAATTGAAAGGAAATTCCTTCCTGCTTCTTCTCCTTCTTCTTCTATCTGGGGGAAAATTATCTAGTTCAATTTTTAAATAAAAAATGAAGCCAAATTTTCAGTTCCTGGAAACTCTTTTCTTTCAACCTTATTTTCACCAATCAGGGGACCTGCAAGCTCTGGTCCAGTGATTCATGATGGACTTCCCATGCTTCCAGGGCTGATGAAATTTCAAGGATGGTGAAAAACACAGAAATGCTGTGAGTTTGGGCTGAAAAAGCCCTGGCAGTCTATCATCTTAGCTGCAAAGTCTCCGAGTTGAGCTTTGCAGCAGCACCTTACAAAGCTGGCAGGCTTCTGAAAGAACCTGGTTTCTATTTCTGAAATGTTGCTTCATCAGATACTTTGCATATGCAAATGTGTACGACTGTGTTTTGCTGGCCTGCAGATACGTACATTGTCTAATTTAGATGAGTTCCTAGGCAGCACTTTTCCTCAGCAACATAACTCTTGCCCAGCTCCCTAATCTTGTATATGAAGATTTCTTGCATTACAAAATGGAGAGTATGTAAAATAACACTTTGAGGGGCTTGCCATAACACAGAGAAAGCACCGGTGCCTGTTGTGCCTGATATTAACAAGGATTTATTTCAAACTGAGTATCCATCATAATGAAAACATGTTAATCTGCTCATTGCCAGTCAAGCTGGCGATGGTAGGTGTACTTAGACAAAATGTTTAGGAGGAATTGTTGACTCATGGCAATCTTTAGTCATTCTCTGAAATGATACTACTGATGTGTATGGAATTAGCATAGCACTTTTTTCTCTCTTCTGTTATTTTGTTTTTACGTTCAGTAACATCTTCCTTGACACAGGGGGAGGATAATAAATTCATGTTTGAGTAATCTACTGATTTGTATTACATTTCTTTAAATCACCAAGCCCTTCCATTTTCTAGCATTGCAGGACTCGCTGTAGCTGTAGCAGTCTCCTTTTAATAGCAATGGTAAGTTCTTAGTGCTTCAGAGGAAGATAAAAGAATGTCCTGTAGGTGGTCTGCTCTACACAAGAGGTTAATTTGATCTTCTCTTACCTGACTAGATAAGGCAATGTCAGCCTTAAAGCCTGCATGTATTCTGTTTTCAAAGTTGTGAGGTTGCTACAAGCCAAGGAGAATATCGCTCATTGCCATGTAACACGTGAATCTACAGAATAGCCAAAGTCTTTTCTGGGAAATTGGCATGAATAATGCCAGTGACACCTACAGTGCTCAAAAGCTAAACTAAATAGTTTCATTTGACAGTAAAATCACAGATACTGTTACTGTGTTTAAAAACATTTGTAATGGGAACATAAGTAATATAATTCACACAGAGGATGGTTGAGGCTGCTCTCAGTTTTATAAGGAAGCAAATAGGATTATTCACTCTGGAATTGTACTAGGAGCCAAAATTCTTAAATTCCAATGTTTTGCTAGGTCAAAGGTCCGTACTGTATTACAGTCCGCTGTTGATGCTGTAAGGTTTGTGGCACCTCTCTAATCAAGACATTTCCCATGGATATTTTCTGCTTGTGGCAGCTCAGATATTTTGTTATAGCAGAATCAGAATGCTGTGGTACTACAGCCTCTCTATCCCAAGTGGTAATTCCAATAATGTTTACATCACACTATACTAGAGATGCCTCTGATGAAATCCCACTATTTCTTTTGGTAGTTCTACATTTTGCATGCCTTTTTTTTTTTTTTTTTTTTTTTTCTTTCAATTGTAGTAACATCTTATGGCTACAATGCCATTATATGAGCTTTCTACAAATATGTAACAAAACATTTGTAAATTCCAGTGGACTTTCAGCACATGTTGAGAAACACTGCTTAGGCATAGTAAAGAACCATATGGAATTTTAGAAAATGAGGAAGTAGGTGTGGGAGTAGTTGTGACCACTGCAGTAAGCAATGGTCCTTATGTAGCAGTTGGCCTCTTTTGAGATTTCTGCAGGAATTGCAAAAGAGAGGAGTTTAAATGTTTAGTGGGCAAGTTGCTGGCTTTCTGAGCTTTACAGAAGTTGACAGAATCTTATTAAAATAATGGCAAACTAGTAAAGCTTTAGCACCAACATTTCAGAAAAGAAAAATTAAAGTCTTCCTCTGGATTTGATCTGAGCATTTTCCCAGACCATTCCAGCATTCACTGTCATTAAGCTATGTGTATTTTTTTCCAGCTAAAATAGAGAAATCTTAAGAAACATATCTTGGATGACATTTTTTCTGTGATCATAGGTAACTGACTTTTTTTTTACTTCAACGGCATTGCATTATTTACACTTTAAAACATACACCAGAGGTAAAAGTCTGGATGATGGAATAAGTGTTGTCATTACCAAATACCAGGAGCATCAGTAGTTAAAGGGCACAAACAGATTTAAAAATAATTTTTGCTAATTCAAGATACAATCTAGAAGAACAAAGAAAAGAACAGAAGATACAGTTCATTGGGAGCAAATGGAAAGTTTAGTATACAGGCAGAAATAATCGGTTACATTAGCACACAATGGGAAACAGCTGCTTAAATAGCAGTTCTGCAAGAAATGATCCGGGGGTTATTGAAATTGAGCCAACAATGTCATGCCGCAGTAGGAAAAACAAATATTCTGGTACATAAGCAGAATGGTAGTCTTTTAAGGCTAGCGAAATAATTCTCCTCCTTCTAGAGAAGGGCCAAAAATGATCTGAAAGCCGGAATATCTTCCCTAAGAGAGCAGCTTGAGAGGAGGAAGGACAGCCTGGAGGAGAGAAGGCTCTGGAGAGACCTTTCAGTGGCCTTTCAGTATCTAGAAGTGGCTATAAAGAGGAAGGAAACAGACTTTTTAGCAGGACCTATTATGATAGGACAAGGGGAAATGGTTTCAAACTAAAAGATGGGAGACCTAGAACTGGTCATAAGGAAAAAGTTTTTACAATAAGGATGGTGAAGCACTGGCACAGGTTGCCCGTAAAGTCGATGGATGCTCTGTCCTTGGAGACATTCAGAGTCAGGCTGGATGAGGCTCTGGGCAACCTGATCTAGCTATAGATGTTCCTGTTCACTGCAGGGCAGTTGAACTAGATGACCTTTAAAGATCCCTTCCAATTCAAATGATTCTGTAATTCAATGATTCAGTGATTCAGTGATTTAATGATTCTCTTCAATACTGATAAGGTCATTTCTTCACTCTGTCCAGTTGTTAATGTACAGGGCCAGAAATACCTCACTAAACAGGGAATGCGGCAGACAAGGGCACAGCCAGAGCCAGCCACAGCACAGATCAATGGACACCTCCATGGGGATGGGGTTTGGCTCAGGCTAGCACTTCATCCCAAGGAAACAGAATGGTAACCTACAGCACTGCTGGGGCAGGGACTGGGGTAGGCTGAGATGGGGTTCTGAGACATGGGATGGAGTAGAGGAGATGGGCCAGGGTCAGTAAAGAATTGTTGATGCCTTCTGAATCTGGATACCAGTTCTGGGGACTGCACACCAAAACATACTGGACCTTCCAGAAACATGATGTTAAGAGAGACATGATGTGAGATTTACAAAGGAAAGCAAGCTTGAAAAGATCACTTGTTCAAGTTTGTTTAGGTGCTGCACTCGAATGCTGCCTTCTAAGAAAATAAAGCACAGTATCATAAGAATTAAAACAACATAGAACAAGTAATAATATTTTATAACTGCAAAGGATATTGTTGTATAGGCATATCTATTTGATTAACACTTATTTCACTGAAGAAAGAAGGCAGTCATTAGTAATTTCCTGAAGAGTGAAGTATATGATATTTAGATGTGATGACACTTGTCATCACCATTTGTAAACTTTGTGCATAATATATTCTTGACTCATATTCAGCTTTACATTTGAGAACTTTATTTAGTCATTGTTAATTTAAATTACTCTATTGTACATACAGCAGTATTGAAAAAGAATAAATTAATTTCTTTTTAAAGAAACTTGATCAGCTTCTAGCAGCTCAATTTTAACAATTTCTGCAACATATGGAAGAATTCTTTTTTAATGTTGATGGACTATTAACTGTTGAAATGTAGCTATTCATCTTTCATGATTTCAATAGCTCAGAGTCACAGATGCTTATATGCTTATTCTCATCTTTATGTTTTTGCAGACCTCAGTATTTGGCATGAACTAAACACACAAGGCCACTCATTCCATTGAAACTCTCTTGACTCAGCAAAGAGAGAAGATGGCAAAAGTCCAACCCTTCTCTCCAGTTCTGCATTCGGAATTGGACCAGATCCAACATAGTCACCCATCCCTGAAAGCAGACTAATCCTCAGAAGGCAGGATTCAACTCTCATGGTGCAGAATGTGCTTATATGCATTTTATTTCTTACTGTATCTTAGGGAAGGAGTATAGCAGTTTGTATGACCGTTCAGCTGAACTTCCCTTCACTACATCCCATTTGCAGTAAGGGATCCTCGAGACAAGAAGTACAAAGGCTGCTGAATGGTCATACTTTAGCTCTTCTAAACTCATTTGCTCCCAGGAGAGCTCCATGGACAATAGTTCAGGTCTTTTCAGTATAGAAATGCTTGTAAGCCACCTGCTTTGCTGCACTCTGTTGGGAAGAAGTTTTTTCACCCAAAGAGTAAATCTATTCTACCTTGCTAGCTTGTTTCCAATTTATTTTTATGTAGCCATGGGATATCTGCGCTATGCTGAACTTCAGATGCCTGAAACTATAAATCTGACATCGCCGTCACTGAATGATTGATACAATTACTGACAATATCTGTGCTCTGAAACTCAGACAATGTGGAATGGAACTTCCATACAGGCAGTGTCTGCAACCAAACAAAAAGACACTTCGGAGAGTAGTCATTGCATTTTCCCATATATCATAAAGAATGATATCAGAGAATGCCTACTTGTATGCGTGCATTACAACCTGCGTCTCGGCTTTGCATCAGCTGAGGACACTCAGGAAAGGATCCACAGAGGTAAATATTAATCTAGGATATAATTTTCTTCTTTCTTCATGTTTTTTATGTCAAATGATGTCTTCCAGTGAGGATATATACTGAAGAAATGCATTCCCAATAAATGTGTCCTAGCTCACCCAAGAAGCATAGCTAATGGTGATGACTTTGTTGAAATATAGTGCTTTATGGATGGGAATTTGCTCTGTCAAATGGTGTTAGTGTGCTCTTTGTTTGGAAATAAATAGGAGGAAGTACTTTCAGAGTGACCTGTGTATTTTATTTGATACTGCTTCATGCTGTGAATTCTTTGGATGTTTGAAAACCTGCTGTGTACCCTCACAAATTTTTCATTTATATTACAGCCACTGCCTCCAAAAAACAGAATGACCTTTTTCCACGAAAAGGACAATGCAGCCAGAGGAATGCTGGATGGGATGGGTATAGTACAACTCGTATGGTTCATGCCATTAAACTTGGTAAAAACCACAGGAATATTATATACTTAAAAGACCTCCCTAAAGTATACATTTATTCCTAAGAGTTGTTTGCTCTCCCCACAGCATCTTTGAAAGCTGAGTCTGTATTGTACAAGGTCTTTGATTTCAGTGCAATGAAGTGGTGAAAGGCAAATGAATATTTCTGATGCAGAATAATAATTACTTCGGTTGGATGAACAGTAAATACTTAGAATGATACAGCCTGAAAAAAAGGTGGTTTCAGTGGAGTTCCAGGATCATAAAAACACTAGTCAGAATTTCAAATCAGCAGACTTAGAAAAGATCATTATCTGTGTCACAGTTGAATTCTCCCACTTATTTGAGGAGTGCTGATGGCCCGGATCCCCACTGCCAAGGCAGAGGATGCACACAAGAGACCTTTTGGCTAAATGAGATCTGTACTTATACAGGTCCTCTAAAGCTTGATGAGATAGAGGTGAAATCTACGCTTCAGTGCTGGGAAATGGGCTATGCAGATGAATCTACTCTACAAAGGGAATGGAGTGAGTTTCTTGCACTTCAATGCCATATTTTTATAGAAAGAAAAAGGGCAATATTTCTTTATACAAAGAAATGAGGCTACCAATAGAGTAAGAGACCCTTGTGAAGAAGAACAGTTAGAGGAGGAAGGTTTCCTGCTCTCATGAAAGCCTAGAGAAACAGAAGAAGAATGACAGGTGTCTGGCTGAAGAATTGCTGCACCAGGAAAGCAGAAGAAAGGAGATATCTTGGCTGACTGCTTCATGACAAGTAGTTAGTAAGAGAACATTTTTCTTAATGAACACAGTGATGCTCTTTTCTCTCCTGGAGTCTGTCACAGCTGCTTGGAATTGTGTCTGTGATTGCGCTGATTGGTCTGGAACTTCCTCCACTTGACTTTGGCTTTTTCTGGGTGTCTTGCTTAAGACAGCTAATGTGCAGTGACAGGTTGTTGTGCCATCCACCATGGTGAAATCATTTCAGGTTCTCCCTCGGGGCAGATTCCAACTCCTTTTCCAAGCTTGAAATAATATCTCATACGTACAACAATCAGGCCATTTTGGGACAGGTTTAGAGATACCCAGAGAAAACATGGAACAATTAAGCAATCATAAAATCCATTACTCTGAAAGATAAAGTAAATTATAATGATTGAATTTTAAGTGTCAGAAACACTAGCTCAGCCCAAACTATTCAAGCATTTCTCTGCATCTGCTGATTGAAAGTTACATATTTTTCTTTAGCCAGTAATGATGTGCAGTGTGAGTTGCAAGTATATGTCCTAAAATCCATTGTGTTATCAGCCTCCATGAGAAAAATAGGAAACAGAGTCCTACAGGTCTATCTAAGGACGAAACTGTGGCAGAGCTGTGCTGGATTTTTCACCTTGTTTTTACCAGCTGTGTCAGGAGTTATTGCTGTGCCTTTAACAGATCTGTTTTGACTGAGATCTAGAGACTTTTCTGACTCAGCTGCAATCAAAAAATCATCCTTGCTCTTTATTTCCTCTCTTTGAATAAAAGAGTTTCTGTTTCCAGTTGCCAAATACAAAATTAATCCCACACAAACCCTTCTGAAGACAATGAAACTTAGCGTGTATTGTTCTACAGCTTCTCTCCTGCCTCTGTCATATGTTCAAGTCAGAGATAAGAGAGAAGGGAAAGTTTTGTTCTTTGGTAACCTTCTCTATCTCTGTGCTTATCCACGACTGACTCTTTGCTCTGTTTTGTCCAGTTCTCAATGACTAAGATGAATTGTTGCCTACCATGGGCATGTTTCTCTCTGGCCAATAGATATTACAATTAGCCTATTCCTTAGAGGTTAGTCTACAACTGTTTTTGCTGTGTGTCATCATATACTTCCTATTTATCCTCCCATAAAATAGCTATTTTTCTTGAATATCCAGAAGAAAATAGTATATGTCTAATAATTACATCTCATGTGTGTTTAGCCATACTTGATAAAGTAACCTGCTAACCTCTTCTGTTGTTGTTCTTGTCATAGTTTTGTTTGTTTGTTTGTTTGTTTTTAATACAACACTCCATGTTTTTGTTACTTTGCTGCAGTATTAGAGATTGATTCCCTTATTTCCCTGACAGGGCTATCAAAAAGACACTGCATTTTAGAGCCACTGTTTTCTAGTTTCCTCAGTATGCAGTAGAGCAGGTGGGAAAAGTTTCATGGATGGGACAAAAATAGCTTTTGTGTAAACAATATTATATTTATAACTACCTTGCCTCCAAAACAGAAATCTCTTAGGACTGCACATAGGAGGGTTCGAACTAGATGATCATTATGGTTCTTTTTAACCCAGGCCATTCTATGCATCTATGATTCTATGACTTCTATACCTAATATAATTTCCAAGGATGAGGATGAAAACTAAATACATCTGATTAGAATCTATAATGTTTTGAACTTTAACTGCCTCTCAAGCACTTGGGCAGCATCTAGAAATGATAAATCAATTATTAAAAGTCTTCTATTGGATAATGAGGGGAGGGAAGGAGAGGGAAGGGACGGGAAAGGAAAGAGGAAAGAGGGAAAAGGAAAGAAAAAGGAAAAAGGAAAAAGGAAAAGGAAAAAGGAAAAAGGAAAAGGAAAAAGGAAAAAGGAAAAAGGAAAAAGGAAAAAGGAAAAAGGAAAAGGAAAAAGGAAAAATCATATCATAGAATTATAGAATGGTCTGGGTTGAAAAGGACCACAATGACCATCTAGTTTCAACCCCCTACTATGTGCAGAGATGCAAACCACCAGACCAGGCTTCCCAGAGCCACATCCAGCCTGGCCTTGAATGCCTCCAGGAATGGGGCATCCACAACCTCCTTGGGCAATATGTTCCAGTGCATCACCACCCTCTGTGTGAAAAACTTCCTCCTAATATCTAATGTAAACCTCCCCTGTCTCAGTTTAAAACCATTCCCCCTTGTCCTATCACTATCCACCCTCATAAACAACTGTTCCCCCTCCTATTTATATGCTGCTTCAAGTACTGGAAGGCCACAATGAGGTCTCCCTGGAGCTTTCTCTTCTCCAAGCTAAACAAGCCCAGTTCCCTCAACCGTTCCTCATAGGAGAGGTGCTCCAGCCCTCTGATCATCTTCATGGCCCTCCTCTGGACCCGCTCTAAGAGCTCCACGTCCTTCCTGTACTGGGGGCCCCAGGCCTGAATGCAGTACTGCAGATGGGGCCTCACAAGAGCCGAGTAGAGGGGGACAATCACCTCCCTGTCCCTGCTGGCCACCCCTTTTTTAATGCAGCCCAGAACGCAGTTGGCCTTCCGGGCTGCAAGCGCACACTGCTGGTTCGTGTCCAGCTTCTCATCCACTGGGACCCCCAAGTCCTTGTCTGCAGCGCTGCTCTCAAGATCTTTCCCCAGTTTGTATAAATACCTGGGAATTGCCCCAACCCAAGTGCAGCACCCTGCACTTGGCCTTATTGAACCTCAAGGAAAGGAACAAGGAAAAGAATGGAAAAAAAATGACAAGAAAAGACAACAAAGGATAGGAAAAGGAAAAGGAAAAGGAAAAGGAAAAGGAAAAGGAAAAGGGACAATATATTTACCCTATTGCTGTGATTCTATTTATTTCTTTTCCTCAAATGCCTGAAATTTAAAACTTCGACCTCACCAAGGACCATAGGAACCATATCATTGTACTAACTGCCAGTGCTTTGGTACCCTGACTCATACAGTATGTAGAGGTCATTGTGCCATATTTTTCTTACATAATTTATGTTACTGTCTAGCTTATCATTTTACAAATGCTAGAAAAAAAATAATTGTTTGTTTTCCATCCCAGAGGGCAGCAGTTTCTCAATATTGGAAGACTCAGCTCATGCTTGTCAGGAAAAGAAAACCGATGATGACTCCCCATAGTTGCATTGTATTTTAATAATAGCTTAGCTTTCCTTGTTTCCTCCTAACAGATAGTTTTCTGAAGCTCACCCTTTCTCCCATGCAGGAATACTTAAACTAACCTTGGTGTGCTATCACGTTGTGAAAATTTTTTTCCCCTCTCATGCCATGTGAACAGCAGAATAGCATGTACTGGCACTGAGTAGCCATGAAGATACACAGGCCTGACAAGTGGTAAACCATTTTCTTCCTTCAGACATGTTGTTCCAAGTTTTCCGTACTTTCAAAAAGATTATTTTCTTGCCTGATATTTTGAAAGTTTTCAGTGCAATCTTTCAGAAACTTTGAAGAACAGTTATAAAGTTTCTCACACACCTTTTGAGACCTCTTTAAGTTACTTCATGGGAGGAGATCTTCATTTGTGTTTGTGGTCCCACTCTGTACTCCATTTTATAAATATTTTCCCACATCTAGCATCTGCTGTAGGTCTATAAGAAGAAGGGTACTTGTAACACCAATCAAATGCAGTACACTGACAGAAGTGAGCATGAATTCTTCCCTAAGGGAGAGAGAGGTTGGAGCTGGGGGTGCTCTTGGCACAAGCAGTGCCCTCACTACTGATACTATATGCCCAAAGTGTGAATGTAGTGGACAGAGCTGGGTGCTGTTAACATGTCTATGAGCAGCCCCAGACATGGCAAGTGATGAACCCAAGTCAGTGTCCATGCAGAGTTTTCAGCCATAAGCAGAAGGTAGTGGTAGCAAGGAACAGGACTAGTGATTGGGTTTGAACAAGACTCCCAGTTCTATCCAGGAGACAGAATAGAACTGAGGTTTAGGGACTTAAATTACAATCATCATGGGTCAATGCAGCAGCTTTTTTAGTTGTTCTCCATTTCCAGTGAAAAGTCAGAATGTCCTGCAGAAATCAGACACTGTAAAAATAATAATTTCCTTGGTAACCCAAATTTTACTCTAGCACCTACTAAGTCGTTTACATGTAAATTTTTCTCCTGGCGTTTGGAATAATCTCCTACTTAAGAGATCATTTTTTCAAAATTTAATATAAAGAAAAAAAATAAAGATAGGATTAAATTAAAAAAAAAAAGTCAAGTCATTGGGAAAACTATTATGACAATGTGAAATATTGAGGAAAAAAAAAAAAAAAAAACAACAAACAAAACAAAAAAATCCCACCCAGCAAAGGATTCATTTGACATTCTTTTCAAACAAGACCATTTGATCTTTCCTTTATGCAAGCTTATGTAGAACATGTCTTATTTTAGTCCCTCCTTGTAAAGTGTATTTGAGATACAGGGAAAAAGAAAAAAGACTTGTTTTGAACTGCCAACTAAGCTATAAGAAAATACTGTACTGAGTAGGCAACTGTGATAATGAAGCCTGGAATTTTAGAATCTCTTCCTGAAGAAATGACTTTGAAGTTGTCTGTGAAGAAAAGTTTATAGGAAGCATACATATAAGTTTTTGGCTTTGGTGGAACAAGGCTGGAAAATGTCAGAAAGCAGTTTAAAGCAGTTTATAGCACTGGGAAAGTGATACAAATTGATCACAGATTTTGGGCCTTGCTTTAGAAGAAGCTATGCTGTTAGCTCATCGTGTCTGACCCAATGTGCTAAAAGCACATCGGTAAATCCAAACAAACTGCATTTACATTATACATTCCTTAAGCCATGCACTGCCACAGCCAATTTTTCATCCAAACGTCTTCCAAAGGGCAGGGAAAATCCTTTGTCATTTCTGCCACTACACATCTATTATGATATAGAGGCAACTTTAGTTCAGATTTCTGGTCATTAGTTTTAATGGTCTCTTAGTTAAAACAGTACGAGATAAAAACTGGTCTAGTAGAGCCTCTGATAGTTACTTAGGAAATGCAAACAACATTGGACTAGCCAGACTGAAACAGCTGCATGACAGGACAGCTGCTTTGATGTGATAGCTCCTTCCTAACGTAAGCCAGTCCCAAATGTTCACATCCATCCCTCAGAAGTGCCACACCAGAGCTGGATGCTCTGATGCCGCTACACAGTCCACATCTGCAGCAAAGCATAAAGCCTGGGAGCAGTTAGCATTGAAATTAGCTAATCTGGTGTAAGGTGCTTCTTCATTATTTCTCCTGCTTTCACTATGATCTACCTGTGATAACACTGGTGCTGTTTTTTTCCTCTATTTTTCTTAAAAATGGACAGTTAAAATTATTAATTTTGTACACGTTAGATCCTTTTTTTTTTTTTCTTCTATTCTTAACCTTGCTAGCTGTACAATGAAAAAACTGTCAGACTCCTACTCACCTTTTACAACTCAAAAGTATATGTCAGATTGTTTTCTGTTAGTGTCTTAAAACAATCTGGAAATAGGAAATATTGCAATAAGAATTGTGACTTCTCTCCCACAGGAGCTTAAAGGGAGTGCTAATGTATTTGAATCACATTTTAATTCATCACAGTTGAATTGCTACCTTAGGCTGCAAAGTGCAGTGAGTAGATGAGGTAGGCATGTTCCCGGGGAGCTCTCCTCCTGTCTCCATGAGGGAAATGGACCAGTCTCTTTACAGCCCTTCAGATGACTTCTAGCTGTTCTGTCAGCAAAATTCCCCCATATGGCACACTAATTGCACAATGAAAGTGGTTTAATCTGAAATAATTACTTTGTTTTCTAAGTATCAAGATTAAGTCAGCCTAGAGATGGCTTTTATAAGAGTGTATAGATGATGGAGGTGTCTGTTTTATTTTTAACTATTGTGTACATCCTTCAATTTACCTACTTGGAACTGTTTATCTTGCTACACGGAACTAAAGACAAAGGGCTGTTGGTAAGAGCAGCCAGAAATGAAAGAAGGAGAGAGATAAAATATCTTCAAAGAAAATATCAGGAGACCTTAAAGGAACAGAGAAGGTTTAGAGGAAGTGCTTATTTATCTTGCTGAAGCCAAGTGCACAGGCAAGTTTTTTTTCCAGGATTTGGGGGGATCAAAAAACAAGTCAACTTTTACAAAGCATTTCAGTAGGCAATTTGGAAGTGAGAGCTGGTGTGGGGGAGTAAGTGGAGCAGTAAAAAAAGGAAGATGTTGCAGGAGTGAGACCAAGAGAAACAGAGGACCAGGCAGCTCCAGGCAACATGAGTGACCTAATTTAGTGAGGAGATTGTGAACTTCAGTTAGACTTGATACAGCTTGTGGGCCAACAATCTCCTCTGGCAGCATCATTCATTTTGACAAAGCTATCTTACATTGTTCTTCCTTGGGATCTGGTCAAAGGCTTCCTGAAGGAGGTTCTCAGAGGTAGAAGTGTGACTGAAAGACCAAATTTCCAACCAGCTGTACCTTGAGAGAAGTGAAAGAAAGAGTTCTGATTGCATGGCAGCAGTGTTTAAAGATGACTAAAGGGGTGTGATGCAGAGTTTGTTTGTATAATGATAGAGGTTTTATTTTGGGATAGCTTAATTGCAAGAGTTATTTCAAAAATAACTCTAGCAAACAGCTTACTCCTTTTAAATTCAATCATAAAATAATCTGAAGCAGGCCATTCTGCTGTTGAAATATGCACTCATGCAGCCTTTGAGATCATTTTAATGATCCAGATGTGACTCCACATTAGCAAGTTCTCTTATGCACCTTTCACCTGCAGATGAGGTTGTGGCCATTTCTCTGCATTTGTGTTGTCACTCGGTCCCCTCACAGACAGGATTTTTATATTACTTCAGAGTCATAATCTCATGCACTCAATTATCCCAGTTAATGCAAATTGTTAAGGTCATTCTGCTGTTAATTAAATGGTTGTACCACATTTAAATAGACTCCCTGAAGTCCTCTGTATTACATGTTAATGTGAGCTTCTCCACAGACCCAGCAGTTTGAAGTCCCTCCAGTAATCTAAATGACACTGATGCGCTGAGTTGATAGTTATTCTCAGTATTACAAAAGGGAAAGATTTCAATAACATTTCAGCTGTATTTGGATGTTTGTTGGAAATACTCTCCCTAAAATATCAGATGAAATCTATGTGCCATAAAAAGGATAAGTAAAAAAGTGAAGATCATTTGGCTGCGCCTGAAGAGCCTGCGTGAGCCTACATCATTAGCAGACAGATGATGAGTGGCAATAACATTATGGCTATTTAAAAACAGGGCTGAGGGTCTCAGAAGGCACCTGTGGGGAACCTCTAAATGTCCTGACTCTCTAACCAACTGACCATATTGTTTTTAATAATCTCTCAGTGTAAACTTGGGGAAGTTTATTCACAAACATCATTGTAATTTCCACAGGCAGCTAATCATTGCTATTATATTTATGCCCAGCTGCAGCTGGCGGCAGCTCAAAATGGAAAGCAGGATTTTTTCCCCCTGTAGTTTGTTTTGGTAATTAAGATTCTGAAAACCGGAGCATAGTTGTGAGAGTGAGAAGCATGAAAGCTCTGCAATGCTTACCTTGTGATCAAGCTTTTCATCTGAAAAACTTGGCTCAGAGCCTATTGATAGGCAGGATTATTCCACAACTATCATTCTTCTTCTGACAGCCCTTTTAGGATCTCAGAGTGTTCATACAAATGACTGCTTACCTCGGCAAGGAGCTCTTAAAGCCTTCTCTTTTCACAATATTTACCTGATTTCTTTAATTAACCTATCCTCATTAACCCCTCCTGTTTCTTTTTTCATTAGGAACTCTATTTTTCAGTTAGGATATAAGGAGCATGAAAACATTAAAAAAAAAAGAAAATAATCAATATGAAAGCAGTCAACTCCTGAAAGAAGGGCCCACAAAGGTGGTAGAAGCTCTACTCTTGGGGATATTCAGACTGATAGAACAAGGCCCTGAGCAGCCTCATGAAAATGTGAAGCAGTCTTACTGTGAGCAGGAAGTGAAATTAGATGTTTCTGGGAGACTTTTCTAACTTAAGTTTCTCTCTGAATGTGCTGGCAGTGCCCTTATTCTAAGTTTGTGGCTTTTTTTGTTTGTTTTTTTGTTTGTTTGTTTTGTGGTAGGGTGTTCTTTTGTTGTTGTTGTTGTTGTTTTTTTTGGTTGTTTTTTTCCCATTAAGTGCTACAGAAAATGTCATTTAACCATTTAATCTGAACCCTTGAAGACTTATGGCTGTTGAAGCTAGGAATTCCTGAACTGAGACCAAGAAATAACTCAGGCCTGAGTACTCTTTGTACATTTAAAGGTTGTCTTATGAAGACTGCCTTCTTATGCATACATATTTGTGGGCTGCTCCTTAATAAATGCCTCCTATTTTATCATTTTATTATGTTGGTCCATGATGTCAGAGGTGAATATTTGTTGTATGGTAGCAGAGGTTGAACCTTCCTACCAATATAACATAACATTTTGTTACCATGTGACAAATAGCAGCAGAGGGGCAGACTGACAGAATGACCTCTGGTATGGGAGTGCAGATAAAGTAAAGGAATGTCATTAAATTCCTCCATGAAGAAAAGATGACACCCACTGGTGTTTATGGATGGTTGCTGAATGTTTATGAAGACAAAAAAAAAAAAAAAAAAAAAAAAGGATGTGAGCACAGTGAGGTGGTGGCTGGTGAGATAGTGGAGATAGTGACAGTAAGTTACCTCTACTGGTACAGCAAGCAGGCTCTTGTTCAGCACTGGCTAAAGTGCATAGTTAATGGTGGTGACTATGTTAAAAAATAGCGTTTTGCAGATGAGAATTTGCTCTATCAAATAGTGTTACTGTGCTCTTTGTATCTGTTGTAGTTTTCATGGAAATAAATGGGATGCATTACTTTCAGAGTGACCTAGATATAAAGCTTCTGTAAAGTGCATGGAAAATGTTGCCAGACCACATAGGAGAAGTCTTAGATCCATATAGTCAATAACTGTATACAGTGGATTTTTCTGTCTAAAAGTGGAGATGGCAGAGAAGCTGGTAAATTTCCTATTACTTTTGGAAATTTCAAATCATTTTTTACCTTATAGTAAAAAAAAAAAAAAAAAATTAAAAAAAAATAAAGAATTGAAATGAGGTTGTGAAATCTGTAAATCCATGAACCAAATGAACATTATGGACACCCTTCCAAACCAACTGGGACTCTCAGAAGAGGATGCTTCTCAATTTTCATTCCCTAATGAACCAACAGTGGTGCCATTACTGTCCTCTTTGACCCACTCTGTGTTGAAGTCTAATGATTGGAGGGCTTGGCACAGAACTGAAGAAGGCCAACTTGTATTTTCACATCCACCTTCAGAGTTTGAAAGTCATCTAGTTTGCAGAGTTCGCTCAATAAGGACTCCCTCCTTGTCCTTCCAAAGAGGTGCCATGAAGGCTAGGAAAAAAACATAAATGAGGATATATAATTGCGGTACTGTGGTTCCAGATCATAGCTAATGAGGGGGAAGAACTTGCTTCTGCTCCTATTTCCAAACCTGTGTTGTATAACCTGTGTCTGTATTGACAACTATTAGGCAAAACAGCAAAACACAGTGAGGTCTATTAGAGTAGTAAGAATATTATGCAACTTGAAATGCTAATAACACACATGATTATACTTTGCTTACTTTGTAGATTGCTTGAGAGGCCTAAATTAAAAGCTATCATCTGTAGACTAGAGATGAGGCATTAAGATTCTGCTTCAGTTCTTCTCCAGATTTTTATTAAAAAATTACTTGAAACATGTGAAATTCATTCTCAAATTAATTTACTTACAAAATGAAGTCTGCTTGGAATGCTGTGATATTTGACCAACTGATGAGGTAGCTCTCTACAAAAACAACAAAAAAATATGATTTATGGAAAAAAAAAAGTGTCTTTTTTGTCAATTCTATTGATACTCTTGGGAAAATCAAGGGCATTCTGAAGTAAACAAGATATTTTCAGAACTGTAGACAGTTGCAACTGCAAGAACACTGCTCATAATAAAACATAATAAAGAAGTTTTTATTGAAGTATTTTGAAAAGGTCTACTGATAATTTTAAAGAAAAATAAATGGTTGCCAAACCGTCTGGCTTTCTCGTTATAAAAAAATGTTAACAAAATTTAAGTTGTTGCTATGCTTTGAAATATGAGAGAAACCTGTCTTTTTTTTTTTTTTTTTTTTAAGATATGACTCTACCAAACATTACTGAATAATCTTAAGAGAAAGTATGAACAAATCCAGAAATCTGAATATAAGATAGAGACACCAAGTATGACTTGGGAAAAGAGATTACTATTAGAGAGCATCTGAGATGGAATTTGCTAATTTTTATCCTTCTTTTACATGGCACAATTGAACAAAAAGTAAAGCCATTGTTTTCAAAAATGATCTGCAGTTTTGTATAAGTGTGTTTCAAGCAATTCTTAATTAAGATATCGTTTTCAGAGTGAAAGATCCTAATTTTCTATCTATTGTGAGTGGGAACTCCAGTCTGGAATGGTCTTGGAGTTGGATCTTTTACATCTAAGAAGAGAACCACAGAAACTGGTATCATAAAAAAAAAAAAAATAAAATAAAATAATAAAAAAATAATAATATAAAAATTCAACATTAGACCATTACCCTCCTTAAGAGTTCCTAAAATTCCAGAATATTCATGGCCTTACTCTCACTGAGCTCAGTGGCAGAACTTGTTTTGATTTGTAATCATATAAAGCACAGTGATGAAGTAGAATTTCATTTGTATTTTATGGTATTTGGAAATTGAGATCTACTTACCCTAAGTGTGTTCATTATGGAAAAGGTGAACACATACATTACAAAAAATAGAGAGAGAGGGAAACATTCAATTCATTGTTGGCTTACATTTTCTATTCTCTGGAATCATCAGAATCCTTAGGACAACGAATGCTACTCAGATGGTAATGGTGCATTGGTTCCTGTTCCCCGAAAAACACAACAGGGCATTCTTCAATATTCATTTCTATTTCAAACACTTCTTGAAGCATCAAGCTCTGTTTTCCAATGTAGACTTCTATTTGATTAAAAGCAAGTGGTTCTTTGAATCAGGTTTGTCTGGTTGAGAGCTATTTCCTATGCACAAGCAAACAGGTCTGTCAAAATGTGACCTTTCCTCATCTCTGACATGTTTATATTGGCAAGGTCACAGAGAAAGAAATAAATTGTTTGGACTGAATAAAAACAATCAGAACATTTAAATCACATGCAGACTGTAACCCATTGACACAGCAATAGAAATATCTCAAAGCGCTGCCCACATTTTTCAAATGAGATGCTGTTTTGGTACTGATTTATGGGTAGTATTATTTCAGCGAAAAAGAGACTTGAAAGTATCTTAGAAATATCTGCATCTGGCATTGGTTAGGTGATCTCTGGAGGCAGCTGAAACTGATCTAAGCCCCAAAGCACTCAATACAGATACGTCTAGCCTGGTAAAGTGCCTTGGTCTGAAATGGGGTCTGAGACCCCATTTGACTTACACAGATAGGCCCTTGTTTATCCTATTAACTTCTCCTGTTGTCTAAAGAGTGACCATGTGCAGAGTTGCTGAGAGTTCTATCTGCATTTTGTTAGGTCCTAGAGGAAGTGCTGGATGTCCAAGTCCAATAGTAGTCTGGGTCTGGTACACTATGACATTCTTTCATATTGTTTAGTTTATTAGGACAGTAGTTACAGCCTTAAAATGTTTTTTGCTTCATCCATCAAATTCCACTTTATTTGCTCCAGATTAATTACAGTTAGTATGCACTTAACTGAGGATTTTAATGTAAGACAGGAGCTGAAATTTTCCCTTATATAGAGAGATGGAATCTATCACATCTAAGAGAGACATTATAAGAAAATCTTTCTTCAGTGTATTTTAAGTGAGCAATAAGTATTTTAAGCAGGTGTGTTCAGAGGAATTATTTACCAGTAGTATCTCTACTATCAGATTCAACCTTAAAGTATATATCTTCAATATAAAAAAAAGATGCAGACCCAGATTGGTAGTAAGATAAATTCAGTGCTTGCACGAACTTCTGACTTGCTGATTGGGTTTGTGATCAGCAGTGCATGAACTACAAAGGAGAAGATGAATACATTTATATGACCTTTGCTACAAAGGCACAATTTTTAGTAAATCCCCAGGTTCATATCAAAGGCTATGCTCAAATGACCCATTTTTAAGGAGGCTAAACCAGCAGTTAATTGCAATTAGAGACACTTAGATATTCTTTGTTTGCCATTGTTTCAAGCATTGCAACAGGCTGCCCAGAGAAGTGATGGAGTCACCAGCTCTGCAGTTGTTAAGGAAATGTATGGATGTGGCACTGAGGGACCAGTTTAGTGGGCATGGTAGTGATGGGTTGATGGTTGACTAGATGATCGTAGTGGCCTTTTCCAACCTTAATGATTCCACAGTCAACAGAAAACAGTGAGCATTCATGTCATTAGATCATAAAACTCAGATCATATCTTAATGTCACTGCATTAATACAAGCTAACAAATTTTGTCCTGTGCTTTAAATGAACAAGAATGAACATGACTGTAATAGCAAAAAGCTGCATTACAGCTAACAATAACAGTTTGACTTTTGATTTTACTTTTCCAAATTTTAGCAATCTTGATTCTTCTAGTTCAAGTGGCCTATGTGTTTTAGGACCAAAAACTGATGGGTAGGAGAGACATCTGTTTAATAGTATACTGGGAAAATACTGACAATAAAAATGCCAACAAAACTACTGCTCACACTGGGGTTCTCTGCTTTCATTTTTTAGGTGGGTGAAGAGACACAGGGCAAGGCTACGTGCCTTTTCCAGTGAGAAAAGTGTCTCAGCAGTCAGAGCCCTCTGTTAGCTGCAGATACAGAGAAAAGAAAGTTAAATATTTTCAATCCTCTGTTCCCAAAGTTACTTTGATTTGGAGAAGAGAGCAAGCAGGAGCAGTACTAAGTAAAGCTTGATACTTTGTGTTGGAGAAGTGGAGAGGTGCGGGGGAAACACTATTTCTGGTCCTGGTCTCGCTAGTCAACGTATCCTGTTGCAGGAGGTTACTCCTTATTAGTGTCCTACAGATACTCTGTATGATGGCTCATCCCTTTCTTGTCTTGCTTTTTGGCATGCAGGGATCAGAAGAAACACACTCTGAACATATAAAACAGTTTTGAGCAACAAGGCATTTTGAAATTGGATGAAAAATAATACTGACAATTTAATTCATCTTATAACTTTACAATATCCTTCTATATTCAGGAAGTTCCATTTATTGTATGAAGAAATGAGAAAAAATTAATTATAGGAATTAGAGCTTCAAGAAATGAAAGCATATTGTGGGGCTGACTATTAATCACTGTAGTTGTCAATCTTGTGTCCACATTGCAGGTATAGTCACTTGTCCTGTATGAAGAAAAGCACCTGTGACTCAGACACAAACACAAAGGTACATAGATACAAATCTCCTGAGCTTGTGCCTCTTTTTCATTTGTGAAGGCTAAGACTGGCTCATTCGCAGTGAGAACTAGGGATGAAGTCTCTCATACTCATTAATCCTCTTATTGAATTTAAAGTCTTCTTGGATTTCTGACCTCAGTTTTCTTCAGTGAGTAATCAAATAGAATATCCCTCCATAAAGCCTCGCTGGTGTGGTTCTGTGTCTGAGATTCTCCATTTGCAATATTCTTGTGCAATTTTCTTTGGGGTTTTAGCAAATCTCTTCTAACATTAAGTCAAGATGAAAACTCCAAACATCTAGCCTAGCTATTGTGAAATTATTACTCCAAATACAAGTAGTAGTCTATTACTAGAACCACTGGATAGAAAAAAAATTGTTAGATGAAATCCAGCACCTCCTATACTTTATAAAAAACATCCCTATGTACAGATAATTCACATTTAATTTCAGTATCAATACCAGTATTATTGCTGCTCTTTATCTTTAGAGAGTTTGGAAAAAAAAAATAATTTCTTCTTCCCTTCCCTCCCTTCTTCCCCTGGGATTTTCTTTGTGTCAGGTTTTTTTCCCATACTTGAACCTACCTAATGCTTGCTTTGCATCTAACATTCCCATGATATTTGCTCTCCATAGAAAATTTGCTGCTAGAAGGGTCAGATATCTGGGATACACAAGAAAAATAAAGCAGAATACAACAAAACAAAAACCAAACTCAAAATGTACAAATTGCTAGACCTTTATTTCAACTTTATTCTGTGTCCTGATCTTTTTATGTAATAGGAGAGTTCTCTGAAAGAAGGATTCATGCAGGGACAGCCATTTCCACCACGATATCTGGGAGCTTTTCCCTAGGGAAAGTTCCTTTCTTTTAGTTCAAAAAGGACCATCCTAAAAAGTTATCTTCTTTTTTTTTTTTTTTTTTTTTTTTTAAAGCAAAACAAAACAACAACCAAAAAAAAAAAAAGATACTAATATGCAAAAGATTACACCTTTGATTCATCAAATCAATGCAATAATCATTATTAAAAATATTGCACAATTATTGTTTTCTTTTTAATTCATGTTTTTCCTCCTGAAAAAGTTAGTTCCACTGTGGCTTGAAAGGACACCACCAAACAAAAACAATCAAATGCTGTGTTTTGAAAAATCAGTAGGCTCAGATGCATCAAATGCTCCATTTTATGCTCACTGGTTTTCCCAATTAATGTTACTTGGCAGAATTTGAGTTGAATGTGTAAATGATTACATTCACTATAGCCTTGCATCTTCTGACAAAAAAAAATATCCAGTTGAGTCTGTCTCTGAGATGGAGGAATATCTTACACTTCCATCATAGATGGATGGGTTGACTTGGTACAGCTCAGGAAAATTGAGAAGTTGCATGTTGTAGCCTCAAGGATGTATGAAATGCAGTTTATTTAGGCAGAGGTACTTAGGATACCTTTAAAATAACAGTAGAGGCTGGACAGCCCTTGTGACATAAACTCATATATTCAGCTGTTCCAGACAACTTGAGCTTGGTTCCCTGATGCTGTTACTTCAGTGCTAAGAATCTCCTGTGTTTAGAACCACCATGAGTATGACTTCATGAGCAACATTTCATTTTTTGCAAATCCCTGGAAAGAGTATCTGCAGGGAGACTTCACTGCAGCCTTCCGATATTTAAAGGGTGTTTAGAAACATAAGGGAAACAAACTTTTTACAAAGGTTGATAGTGATAGGATGAGGGCAGTAGTTTTAAACTAAAGGACATGAGGTTTATATTAGATGTCAGGTGGAAGTTTTTCACTGAGAGAGTAGTGAAGTGCTGGAACAGGTTGCCCAGAGAGGTTGTGGATGCCCCATCACTGGAGGTGTTTAAGGCCAGGCAGGATAGAGTTCTCGTCAATCTATCTAGTATTTGATCTAGCAGTTGGCATCCTTGCCTGTGGAAGGGGGCTTGGAATTTGTTGGTCCTTGAGGTCCCTTCCAACCCAAGCCACTCTATGAGACCAAGCTTCTAGGATCTGAACTGGGATTTTTGTGTGCCAGCAAAAGGCCATGCTAGTCTACCTTGCACTGTTCTATTTGAGAACTAAATCTTGTTTTGGAACATTTCGTAGTTCTTTAATTTCATTCTTGATTGTAAAGCAAATGTAACAAAGCCAAATCTTAGTGTCTGGAGTGTTTACTCACTCTCCTGAAGTCCTAATTGCTTGTTAGTCACCACCTAATTGACTGCTGTGGAATATTGATTAGGAAGGCTCTGATAACAGCTTCAGTGGAATGTACTCTGAAAAGCCTGAATAATATCGGATATTCATGCAAGTCCTCTTCTAGTAAGTATTAGTTATGTCAAGGCCAAACTGGTGTAAGTTGTGTTGTGGAGATGGAGTATTCACATGTTGTGTGCTTGTATGAACTGACTGATAGGTCCCAGAGTAACGCAGAACCTTCGGTGGCACACTGACTTTGTGGAAAACCCCCTTAAACATCTCTATCAATCCCTTTTATTTTTATGACACTGCCTGTATCACTGACAGCGTTTGAATGTGGCATTTATCAAAAGCTCAAAAAGAAAGGAGTGCCCCTGTTCCCCTAAGGAATCTGAGGATTTCTGTGTTGACTTAGAAAAACCAGAGAAGAACATAAATTCTGCAACACCACTGCAGAGAAGTGGCATTTCATACTGTGAGACAGCTCAAACAGTTCATTCTCTGAAAATACAGGAGCTGTTGTTTGGAGTTGGACTATGTGCATATGGCAGATGTCATTGCTCACAGAAGGCTCTGCCTTGGTGAGCTGCTCCACTTTCCTGATGTGTACCCATGATTTATCTTAACCCATGAGCTTTTTGTTTCATATTTTCTTTTCACTGTCCTTTGGAGTAGGAAGAGTGAGAGAATGGCACATTGGTGTCCATCTGAGCTAAACTAACAAAGTGCCCTGAGGAGCAGAGTCCCTGTCTTTTCTCCACACAGATGTGAGAAATACCTCAGTCAGTCTGTGTCACTGTACTGAGTGCTGGTGTCCAGTGCTGGCTGGGCACAGCTGAGCCCAGCACCAAACTGGCAGAACCTGAGGAAGAAGAGATTTCAGCATAGGTGCAGCAGGAACAGGCCAAGGAGGAGATCCAAGCAAGAGATAAGCAGCAGGAAGGCGGCCTGAGGAGGGCCATCGCATCCCATCCCATTCCATCCCATCCTTCTGCTGTTCAGGGGAAAAAGGTCAGAGTGAAGGACTTAAGTTGGTTATTGGAAAAGGGCGTTGTAGGAAGGTGTTATTTTAAACTTTGTCTTTATTTCAGATTTTTGGGCAATAGTTTACATGGTTTAGTGGACAATACTGGTGGTAGGTGAATGATTGGACTAGATGATTGTAGAGGCATTTTTCAAGCTATGATTCTCACTAGCCAAATCTCTTTTACTTGGCCATTCATTAATTTTCTCCAAGCCAAGTCTCATTCCCCTGTGATAGTAACTGCTAAGTGATCTTTCTGTACTACGAGCTTTTCATAGAATCACTGAATCATTAAGGTTGGAAAAGACCTCTTGGATCTTCAAGTTCAACTATCCTCCTTCTATCAATATTGCTCACTAAACCATGTCCCTCAGTAGCACATCTACACATTTCTTGAACACCTCCAGTGATGGTGACTCCACCACCTCTCTGTGTAGTGTGTTCCAAAGCCCAACCACTCTGTTGGAGAAGTTTTTCCTAATATCCAACCTGAGCCTCCCCTGCCCCCTTTATACTGTTAGAATCACAGAATCACAGAATGGCCCAGGTTGGAAGGGACCTCAAGGATCATGAATCTCAATAATAAGGATATGGAGGAAGAACACAACTGGGTGGGTACCTGGCTGCTAGCCAAGGCTAACCCATTGCAACCCCTGTCTTGTAACGTGGAAGTGATTCTGTAGGAGAAGCTCATTCTTACAAGCCTCTTGTGTCTCTTCTGTACATCTCTTCAGATACATAACCTTTATTTCTTTCATGGCAAAGAGTACTGCATCTTTTATTAAATTAACTAGCAAAACTTAAAATTAAAAAAAATTTAAAAGTGCCCACACAATTTTGTGGCTACACCAGCTTTTCTTCATATTAAGTGTCTGTGCATCTATAAGCTTGTTCTCTTATTCTAACAGTGTCTAAAGCTCAAACAAAAGAAAGCAATGATTATCTACAAACCTTGAATCACTGTCTAACACTAACATCTTGTCTCTTCCTTACTTGTGGTAGACAGCTGCTTCTGATGGTGACACAAACACATCTTTCTTCGAAGTGAAGTTTTATAGCAGGGATTAGTTGCTGTTTTGTTTTTTGTTTTTGTTGTTGTTGTTTGTTTTGTTTTCACTTATTTTTTTTATCCACTACAGAGGAAAGTTTGACAAAGTTGACAAGTGTATTTAGGTTTTAGGTGACTGAATTTACAGGTGATGTGTCCCATCCTTATGTTCCATCATAATCAATAATAATAGAGGGTAGACATTTTGGCTGGGATCAAGGGCAATACTCACACCATCTCTGTTTCAGATTCAGTGCAAGGGGCTCATTTGCAGTCTTGTGTATAGTCAGTATACAAAGCCAGTAAGTGACTACTAGTGTCACCTTCAAAGACTTAAGCTACCTTCCAGCTAAATATGCCCCATAGATATCAGCTGCCAGTATCAGCTCTCAATTGTCTCAGCTTTTAAAGCAGAACTTTCCAGCTGGACTCTGGAGTTTTTACCTGCCTTAAAGATTTGCGAAGTAAATAAATAAATAAATAAATAAATAAAAATCTAAATCCGGGTGAGAATGTAAATCTCATGTAGGTCAGAGGAGAAACTCATTTGCATCCTGTAATAGCTGTCCCTCGTCACCTCTCTATCTTTAGATGTCTTGATACCACTGTAAATCTGGTGGTTTACAACCACATGGGGAGTTAGGTGTGAGAGTCCTTCACCAGCAGCTAAGAATAGAGTGCTCCTGTATCTTCTCAGCCACCTTTAAAATGCTGTTTGCTTCATTCATTTCTAACTGAGAGAGGACTGTCATTTCTCTTGTCCTTGTACCAGTTTTAGCACAAAAGTTGTCCCAAAAATGTGATACTTTTATAGCAAATGGCAGTCTGAGCAGTCTGAAAATGTTTCCATTCACTGCATCCAGTGACACAAAAGAAGAGTAGAAGTTCCCCAGCCTGTTTATAGCTGGGGAAACTCAGGATAAATGAACATATATGCCATTTCCAGTAGCCATTGCTTTGTTCCTCGTATGTGAGTATGTTAAGTCTATCAATACTGAGCAGTTAGTTCATGCTACAGACAAGATTCTGAGGTACCCACTATTCCTTTAAAGCCCATTTTTTTATGTGCTCTGCAGAGACCAAGGCTTCTAAGGTAAAAGTTTTCAGTGGGCATGGTGTAAGAGAAGGCTCACGGTTCTGTGAGTGCTCAGCTCCTGCCAATGCCATATGTTTTCCTCAGGGCTTCTTATGTTATTTCTTTTGGTTGCTGGTTTTTGTTTTTGTGGTGGTTTTTTGTTTGTTTGTTTATTTTGTCTTGTACATCATTTTAACATCTGTCTGCTCAGAATCAGAAGATGTTTTGTTAGATTCTGATGAATATATCTTCATTACATTCCACATGTCAAGTAGCAGTCCATTTCAAAGACGCAGAAGCAGAGGTTTGGAGCAGGAGCCCGAGGAAAGACATGGTGATTACTCATGAAGCTTTGGAATATCAGTTTTAGCTTGGCCACCACTTCTAATCCTCAGGATTAGACACAATGGTGTCTTCACCTGAGAAAGAACTTTTCTGCTTCCTAGAAGGAAAAAGGAAACAAAATTTGCTCTTATTTTGCCCATTCATGTTTGTCTCAGAGGCTCCTGTATCCAGATTTCCCCTGGAAACAATTTTACAGTCTGCAGGTCACGGCAGTGTGGGGAAAGCACTCAGAGGAGCCTGTCCTCTGTCCACACTGCCAAAAACAGCCTGGCTGCACCAGCTGATAGAATTTGGCTATGTTTGTACTGCCGCCTCACCATTGGCAGCTTGCAGACATTTTACTATTTTGGGCAACATGCTCCAGCTGTTCCCTTCCAGCTCCATTGCACCTTTAACCCAGCACTGAGCTCAAGGACCAGAAAGGGCTAGTAGTCTGCCGACCGTGAGGGCTGCAGTTGGATACCTGCAGTTGTTTTTCAGAAGCGCTGTGTAAGAGCTCAGTGACATCACTTGATTGCCTCTTTATAACAGTAATTTTCTGAGTCCTTGTTTCTGTATAGTTTGAAAGCACTTAGATTTGATCTTTTCCCTTCAACCTTTCCCCTCTGTGTGTAGGCACTCAGTTCACAGCTTTGGTTTTTGGCACCATCTCATTGTAGGAAGCTGAGTCCTACAATAGGACTCAGGTTTGCGGGTTTGATGGTTAGGATACCTTAGACGTGTTTTCCAATCTCAATGATTCTATGATACAGCTGCTGATGCTGGATGAAATTTTTCAGAGCCATAAGTTTCACTTGTTTCTACAGTTACTTAGTTATGAATTGAAGAGTAGAACAGATGAGCATCACATCCTATCCTCAGTTGGCAGGAAGTACTTGAATGCAGATGAAATGAGTTCAGCTAATTAATAAAATCAGTGGACAGCTAGGCTGGGTGAACCATTAGGATGATCATGTTTTTCTCTACTTCCAGTGTTCTGTTTCAGTTTTATATTAAAACAGCAAAACTTTGGGGGACTAGTGTAGAAGAACTGTCAGGTTAAAATACATTGACAGCTACAGTTTGGAAACTAGCTCAGAGCTAATCTGAAACAGACCTATGGCTGGTTTTACTGTAAATTCTTGTATTCTCAAGTGCATGGAGCTCAGCTGTACTGTGGGACATGAGAGGAACCAGGTTATGGAAGAAGCATTGTCTGAAAATCAGGTAGATCTTTAGTCCCTGTTACTTGACCAGTGATGCAGGAAGAGATTGGCTGTTCATTTTCCTTTGGCAGAAAAAAAAAAAAGAAAAAAAAAAGTAGAATTTTTAATGTCAAGGCTGATTAGGCAGCTGCGAGTAATTGAAGGAAATGCTATTGTGTTGAAGTTCCTGGGAAAGTATATATGAATAAAGGAAGGACAAAATTATCCTCAGCTGTAGGGAAAAAGGGTTCTTCATACTAGAGCACCCAAAGGCTTTGTAAATGGTCCCAAATGAGTGTTAGGATGTATCAGCTGCTCTTGTCATGACATTTTTATGGGTGAGGGCTGTGGAGTCCTGAAGTGGTCAGTGCGGATATGCATGAGAGGCTCTCTCCTGCAGGAGAAGCTAGGACAGATGGGTTCACAGGACAATAAAATCTCACTTGTGACAGCAGATCTAGATCTCCTCACACTTTATGGTTCCAGTTGCATTTCCAAATTACTAAAAACTGTTCTGTCCTAAGAGGATTCTCTCTATTCACAAATTCAGGAGTTTCCTTCATCTGTAGCTCATAGGGCATGAAGTCCATTATCTATAAATATCTGTATTTTTAAATTTTCTTGGGAGGAGCCACAACCAACTTTGTAAGTTCTTCTGTAAGAATTGACACCCTTGATCTCTGTCAAGTGAAAGAGAAGATAGCAAAATGGAACTGGGAGACCTGTGTCCCATGTAAGCAACAGTTGTTTGCTATATTAATATTTCAGGGACACGAGGGATATTAGAAATTGCAAAACTTCCCTGTGAGACTTCTTCATGGGTTGCTGTTGTCAGGATATACTTTTCCCCAGTGGAATCTAATCAGCTCCCTTGCTTGTCATGTTTCTTCATTGTGATGAGATAAGCAGGAGACAGTAAGTCAGAGTTTCTGAATTCTGTTCTTACCTATATGATTTGCCTACCACATATCTTACCTGCCTTTTTCAAACTAATTAATAGTTCTTTGTGACTTCTTTAAGACTGTTATCATAAAGGTGACAATTAGTACTTTCTTTGTCAGAGATTTTTACATGTTTTTGTTTGTTTTTTTCTGCTAAATTTCAGCTTGAAGTGAATTTTTCTGCTGTGCTGAATTAGCCATGGTTTGCGGTTCAGTGCCTTCCCATTGAAAGATGAGTTCAGAGACTTGCAAGGTGGTCTTGTACAGCAACCCACAATACTTACAGCAGAGGGAAGGGGAAGATGTCCATTTCTCTAGTTCATCTTGTCATTTCATTAATATTGCTTTTTTATTACACCAGCAAAAGATATCCTTACAGTAAATCCAGCAAATATCTACAGTATATGATTTCAGTTCAATCCAAGAACAAAGTGACAAAATAATACATGATCAGGTATATAGTATCATAATATGTACGCACAAATCATCATTCTCAGGGACATATTGAGTGCTTATTTTTGAGTGCTTTATGTTATATCTTCAAGTATTCAGCAATCTACATGAACCCATTCTTCCTGTTCAGGCATGTAACTGAATAAATTATCCAAGTTTAATTCTGTCTTGAAAACTGACAAGTATAAGCTATATTAAGGGAAAATCTGCATCTCCAAAAAAAAAATAGGATATGGGTTGTTTAGGGAATAGACTTCTCAAGCTTAGTGTTTTATGTCCTATATCATGTACAGACATTAACATCTACGCAAAATGAACTTCAGCTGTGCAAAAGGCTGCGCTGATATATATGAGAAATTATTATGTTTTCATTCATAATTTAGAAACATGAATTCTTAAAGGCCTTTAGGCCAAGTTCCCATTTTTATTTTTCAATCTATTTGTCCCACAACCACAAGTTTCTGTTAATACATAAAGTTATATACTTCTGAGAGGATGCTACTTTACAAAAATGGAGCTGCAAGAAATGTGTATAGGGCTGCAACAATATAGAAAGGAGCAAATATAGCACAGCTTCACCTTTGTAGAGTTCTAAATTTCAGGAAATATGAGAGAGATTATTTAAGTGCATTACTTTCCATAAGAAAATGCCAATAAATAATGCAATAGCTCTGAGAAAGTGGCTTATCATCCTGGCTTGAAGACAGGTACAATTAAGTGATGTCTTAGTGATTCCATGAATGCAGTGCCAAAGAAGACAAGGAGTAGTTAACAGAGCCAGGAAATGTATTGTGTATCAATAGTATTAGTTAAGCTTGCTCAAGTCTAGCCTTTCTTTGTGCCAGCAAACTGCACAAACCTTCTGGATGTCATTAGGAGAATGCTCATGACCAAGTTGCTGAATATCCAGAAAGAGAGAGACCCCAAATACAGCTCTGCAGTGCTAACTGTCATATGAATGGGAAATTAACAGGTCATGACTGGTGTTTTTCTCAAATTGTGCTGTATGCCTGAAACAAGAGAGCAATTTCTTTATGTGGAATTTAATTTCTTCATTCTCACATAGGATACATTATTTCTCACTTACTTTCATTTTCTTTCATTGTTGGGGAAAAGAAAAGATTAAAGCAGACCTTTGACAGACAGCAGAGAGAGAAATACAGAGAGAGAAGAGTATGACCCCCTCTCACTACAAGCTCCTTTCAGGTAGTTTTTGGGAACAATAAGCTCTCCCTTGAGCCTCATCCTCTTTAGACCACCAAGTATGTATTCCTTCTCTCTGACTGTGTTGTTTAAGGAGTAAAATATTATTGGCTCCAGTGTCACACCCTAAAAGGATGTTACTTGTGACCAAAGCCTCATAGGAACTTGCTCAGTCCTACTGAGGTGATCATGCTCTGATTAGTTTCCAGTGCTACCACTATATCTAGCATCAGTGATCATCCCAGTTCCCTCTTCAGGGGAGTAAATTACACTAGCTAAAGTGAAATTTCCCACGTCCTAATCACTGTTTGGAGACCGATCATCTCAATCCTTCACTTTTTCTTCATTATAAATTCTTTAATGAAAACTGTAATAAAATCTGTGAAATGTAATAACATTGTACAGAAAGGATAAAATTTCCAATCATGGAAAAACTGGCAATATTTTAATGCTGGCAGAAAATATTAAGAAAAAGAAAAGAAAAAGTAAGAAAATGTGACCATATATGTATAATGTGTATACAGCAGACCTACAGTCCATATCATATTTCTAACAACTTTTTGTTATTCTTCTCCATTGAAGGCCAAATGAAGTTGGCAGTATTCTTTGCAAAACTCTTGATCAAAGTGCATCTGTTATTTCCTTCTGAAACGCCGCTTGCATTGTAAGAATTAAACAATGACAAACAATGTGATAAAGAATTGTAAATCTGTGTATAGAGTGGCTTATTACAGACATGAACTCTGTTTTGGGGGAGAAAATATGAACTCAATAGACCATTCACCTGTCCTAAGAGAACAAAATTGTCCAGAAAGAAGACTTTATTCAAAACTTTTATTTTATAACAAATGAGATCTTGGACTGAAGCCATACACATTTGTTCCTCAAACCTTCTCACATCTACATCTGCTACTTAGACCTTTACTGAAGAACAGAATTCACCACTTTAATGCTTTTAATGGATTTTTCCAGCAGAGGAAATACTACACAACATTCAGGCTTGTGTTCCAGTGATTTAACAATGATGTATACAGCAATGGCCAGTGGCAGTCTGGGACCTAAGTAGATGAGACTGTCAGAACAAAAGAAATGAAACTTGCAGCATTTTTTTTTTCTTTTCCTAAATGACTATTTATTTTCTTCCTTAGGTAAGAAAATTGCAAAAGAGAAAATGTACTTTGGAAAACAATTACTGCGACAGGCTAGAAAGTATCAGCACAATGTGCATGTACTGTAGATTTCTTTCCCTGTCTGAATTTTGATCTGTTTCCAGTATTTCATATTCCTTTAGACCACATATCAGAGAAGAAAGAAAAGAAGCAAACAAAAGAAATCCCCGCACCAGTTGGAAAAAATATCTCAACTTCAGAGAGGGCACTGCTAACCTCCATATGAATATGGAGATTGGATATTAATCTCCTTGAATGTTTCATAAAACCTAATACCAAGTAGGATTCAATATTTTTAAACATCTAGAGTTAATATCCCTGTAAAATTTCAGTTTATTCTTAAAAATTGGGATACATCTACTGGGGAATCCTTGCTTTGGAACTCCCACCTCTGGAAGCATCATACAGTCTAACTATAGGCATCCGTATGTGCCAAAGTTAGAACATATTTGGATCTCAGTAGCTGTATGGAGATGAATTGAGTCACTGGTTGTGAACACATATGCTTTTGGCTCAAGCAGTGCATCACCAGTTGGAATAGCTTACTTTTCTCTGTTTATTCACTGAGAGAGAAAACGGAGCGTTGTGCATCCTAATGTACACTACTGAATTTGATGTCTGTGGTAAGGGGATGTGATGTTGTTTATTGATATGACTGGGGCTCATCAGGCCATCTGCAAACATCTGCACTTTGTCTGGTCATCTCTACTGCTTGCATACCTCTTCACAAAGAGATGTCTGAAAGTGAACACACAAATTTTTCTGCTGAAGTGCTTTGTTTCTCCAGTGACTACATCAGGATTTTAAGTTATTTTAAATTCAGAGACGGGGTTTTTTTTATGATAGGGACCTCTAAAGTTATGTAATACAAAGTTCATCCTGTACATCTGGCATTAAATTCCTTAGTTAATTCTTAGCAATTTTTTATTAGCTAGTTTACAGACAGAGTGATCTAATAAGAAACATGATTCCCAAAACAGTTATTTATCAGATGTGATATTTTCAATATTTAATGATCTGTGCTGAACAACATGGGTTAACCTTTTCTACTTCCACGGTGAGAATAAGATTTAAAACTGCACATCCATTAACAGGTCAGTGATTAATGTATACTAGACTTATTTTAGATAATTATAGATCATCAGGAAAAAAAAAAAAAGAAGAGACAGCATAATTTCTGAAATAATTATGTGAGAGCTTCATTCATCTACTCACACAGAAAGCTAAATATTAACTGACGTAATCCACAGATTTTTTTAAAGTAAAATTTATCAAATTTGGATACAAAAATGGGAGCATAACATCCATATATTAAGAGAAATAAATGATTTATTTAAGTGCTTAGAAAATTAGAAAATCTGCTGCCAAAAATTAGAAAAATGGCTGCTGCCAATTGCATACATATCCAATGGGTATGTACAGGGTCTGAAAATTCTTCTGTCTGTGCTGGAGAGCTGACCTCTGTCCATGGAAGCAATACCAGCAGAGAAAGATTTTCAGGAAGGCCATGGAAATCACTTCCATCTCTGTAGATGCCTCCATAAGCAAACAGGTCAGAAAACTTTAACCTCAACTATTGGAGTAATGCACTTAATGCCTTAATGTAAGGCACTTTAGAGCTCTCTGTGGTCTGTTACAGTAATGAAGATTGCTGGTAACATTTAATATCTTCAGTAAAACATTCAATCTCCATGGAACTGTAATTGTGCATAAAAGGCTAGAGAATGAAGGAACGCAGCGCATATCTCAGGCAAGTGAGATTAACTTAACTTTGTTAGAGGTAATGGAAAAAAGGCCAAAGGTAGAGCAATGCACTGCACTTTGCTTCTAGGAGTACTTTGCTTACCTGTGTAATCTCTCACCAAAAAGGGAGGGTCTTGGAACATTCTGCCAAAGGGAAAATTTCATGTTAGTAGAGCCACTGCCATCACTGCAGAATAAAGCAACCATTATTTCATACTACACAGACATATTATGATGTAGTTTAGACTTGGGAATTACAAAGAAAACACTATCTTTGTGGGCATTTCTGTGGTTACTGGTAAGGAGCCTTCTATCATAAACCACTTTTTATATCACTGGAGCTTTATATCATTTTCATAACATTTCATTTATGCTTGTTGATTATTTGCATTAAATTTACAAATCCAATTCATAGGTTAAATAGAAGCAAAATCTCCTTCATTTCTGGGGTTACACAAATATTTCATCCCTCACTATCCACTTGGCCCTTTTCTCCCACTGCCTGAGGTTTACATGGCATTTCTTTTTGTCAGATCAGTATTTCCCAACTATCTCTACAAGGGCTTCTCTAAAAGTAATGCATCCTATTTTATTATCTTGGCCTACAACATCAGAGGTAGATGCTGGTGACATGGGAGTAGAGATTGAACTTTCCCACCAATATTCCATTAATTTTTTTGTCATATGACAGATGGCATGAGAGGGGTAGTGTGACAGAATGGTGTCTGACATGGAAGTGTGTGTGGCACAAAGTTGTGTCATTGAATTGCTCCATCTAGAAAACAATGCACCCACTGACTCTCATCAGTGCTTGCTGAATGCTTATGTAGACCAAATAGTGAATGTAATTGCAGTGAGGCGTGTGTGGTGCATTTCAGTTGTGGTGATGACAACAGTGGGTCATCTCCACTGGGGTAGATTTTTACAAGTGCAGCATGCAGGCTCTTCTTCATTGCTGTCACAAGTTAATAGGTAATAGTGATGACTGTTGAAAATGAATGTTTTGCAGGTGAAAATTTGTTCTATCAAATAGTGTTACTCTGCTCTTTGTATCTATTGTAGTTTTCATGGAAATAAATAGAAGGCATTACTTTCAGGGCAACCTAAGTATATTAGTAAATTAAAAAGTGCCAGGGAACAAAATTTCTGAGATATTGTTCCCTATATTTATAAACTATCATTATTGTCTGCAGCAAAGTGTTTTCCTATGCCAACTTGCATTTTGTCAGTGTCTGTGAGGCTTGTGTAGATCATGGATCATTCCCAGTCAGCAATTTGGATGCAAACCTTCTCCAAGATCAATAAGCTTGGGTGTACAGATATAAACAAAAATTAATCTTATGTGTCAGTGACATAGAATTGCCATGGTTCATTTAATTCAATAATACAGAAGTGACCCTGCAATCTAAAGAATAGTGAGGTCTATGACACTCTAGAAAAGACCTTCAGAATGCAGAAGAGAAAACATAACCTTCAGAGTTCAGAAGAGAAAACATAAGAATTACAAGTTATAGGATTGATATTGTACTATGAAAGCCATACATCTGTGAGACACCTGCCCAGAGATGTTGTGATGTCCCTCATCCTGGATGTACGCATCTGGGTATGATAGTAAGCAACCTGCTCTGGGTGACCAGATCAAGAGCAAGGACACCAGCTGACCGATAGATATTCTGTGCAACATACACTGCTCTATCTTTCATTCTGTGTTTGCTGGTTGAGTCTTCCATCTGGCTTAGCTGAAGGTATCATATTTTTGCTGCTTAAGGAAACTTTAAGGTGGATTTCAGAGAGCTTTAAAAGTTTCTACATAAAAGTCCATGAGTGTCCCTACCCCAGCTCCTCAGAAGTACTTTAGTAAGGGTTGCAAATAAGTAACTCTTACTAATAATTTAAAACAGCTTTTTTGTTTGGTTTGTTTATTTGTTTGTTTGTTTTCCTTATCATGTATCCATAGAAAAAGAAATACATAATGGTCAGCAAACCCTCCCCGACACTTGTGCTTCTCCCAGCATGGTGAGTACAACCATATCAGATTTAAAAAAGAAAAAAAGAAAGAAAAAAAAAAGAAACAAAAAACAAAGAAACAAATAAAAAAAATCACCACAACAAAAAATACAAACTCAAAACTTGTCTGTAGACTTATTTGTCAAAGGATAGAATTCATGTAGAAGAACAATCCTGACAATCAGACTCAGTCAATAATCACAGAATCATAGAATCATAAAATGGTTTGTTTTGTAAGGAACCTTTAAGATCACCTTGTTCCAACCTCCTGCTATAGGAAAGGACACCTCCCCTAGACCAGGTTGCTCACAGCCCCATCCAGCTGGCCTTGAATGCCTCCAGGGAGGGGGCTTCCACAACCTCACTGTGAACACAACCTGTTCCAGCGTCCCACCACTCTCACAGTAAAGATTTTCTTCCTAATATCTAGTCTAAATCTATCCTTTTCCAATTTAAAGCCATTTGCACTCATCCTGTCATTGATCGTTAACCTGACCAAATAACAATCAGATAACAAACCCATGACTGACCACTGGATACCATGAAGTGTTCTTTTGCACATCTTTTTCTGTTCTTGTTCAAGAATATCTCTATCCCACATCATGTGACATTTCAAAAGACTTTAAATATTTTTGGTCTTCTATGGCTAAGACAGTTACTTAAATTGTTTAGTTTAAGATTAAGTCTGTTTTCGTATTGCTCTTTAGATCAAACATCTCAAAATACCAAGGAAACACTATGATATTTCAAGATTTGCAATAGTCAAGTTCACGTTAAAAATAATTAATTACCATTCAGTGCAAAACTAGTCAGTAATGATTTTTTTTCTTCTTTCTTTTTGAAGCCTCGGGACAGGTATCTGCCCAAACTACTATTATTTTGCCATTTTATCTGATCATCTAGCTTAGGTATTTCTTTTCAAAAATTCTGAGAATCATTTCTTCCAGAACCTGTTAAGCCTAATTGACTACACATTATTATTACCTCTCTAATGCAACTCCTTTTTAGGAAATGAAAATTTCCTTCCTTCCTTCCTTCCTTCCTTCCTTCCTTCCTTCCTTCCTTCCTTCTCCTTCCTTCCTTCCTTCCTTCCTTCCTCCTTCCTTCCTTCCCTCCTTCCTTCCTTCCTTCCTTCCTTCCTTCCTTCCTTTCTTTCTTTCACTGAAATTATTCTTTTTGTTTCTGCTTGTCACCCATTTCTTTATTTCTCACAAGTGTTAAAAACAGTGCTTCATCAGATTAATATTACTTGGGAAGATGAATATGCCTGACATGACTAAAGATGCTGTAACCTTTCTATTGCTACTGTTTATTAATGTGCTATATGCTCCAGGTCAGACAGAGCAGTAGCTCTGCTATTTCCCAGGGATGTTTAGAAGTCCCTAAATGAAATGCTGGAGAAGCAAAGAGAATTCATTGTGTTTTGGACATATTTGACTACACATCCCTACAGCAATCATAGAATAGATGTGACATTCATGTGTGCAGAATGTATATGTTCTAGCCTGTCCTCAGTGGTAACTAGTCAGTCTCACTAGTCATGAGCTCCAATTGAGATTTCACCAACAGAAATGAGAGAACCCTAAATATTCTCTGTGACTTTAGAAAATCACAGGCATGGTGATAGTGTATCCAGAGGTATAAAGCCTCACTCTTTCCCTATAAATTCTGGTGTTTGGACTGTTTCTCTTATCAAAATATTTACTAAAGATATTTGAAAATATTAAGAGTTAATTCTTAATATGTAAGTTGCTATAGTAATAGTTCCTTTGTCTACTACATGAATGACATATATAAAGAGTCCAAAGGATTGGTGATGCAGTTTTCTTCTGCACAGGTCAAGGTGACTGGGCTCTTTCTTGAGATAGCCTGCAGACATGTACTTACATATGACATTTACTGGCTTCTTTTGTTTTGGAAGAGCAACTATTTTGAAGATGGACTGCACACATTTTCATTGACTTTTTTTTCCATGCTTACACTCCCTTAGAACTCTAGGGGGTTTTGTTTGTGTCTGGAGGATTTTATCACTTTAAGTTAGTACTTCTTCCACTATATTTCAATACAAAAAAAATATATATCCTTCTCGATGTCAGGAAAGAACAAGTTCAATGTAAGTATTTACTCAGTGGTCTCCTTCATGAAACAAATACAAGAAGGCTGATAAGCCTATCATCAGTGTGCTTATATTCCTTTATAGACCCCTTTAGCCCCAGTGATTCAATGGAATTATTGATCTCTCAGAAAATTCCTGATTTTCATTTGTTTTCCCATCATTAGCTATTTATTCTTTGAAATCTTTTGTTGGCTTCTCTGATCTTTTCTTGCTTAATAGCTGTTCATTTAATTTATCTTCCTGTTTATTATCCACCAGTATTTTTGTTTGATTCATTTTGCTGTTTGTAAGTTGCCATTTAATCATGTCTGATAACTTCAGTACTCCCTTCTGTTCCTCCGTTCATGCCTCCGGAAAGTGAATTATAGGATGACTTCCCTTCCTTTCCCTTCCCTTCCCTTCCCTTCCCTTCCCTTCCCTTCCCTTCCCTTCCCTTCCTTCCCTTCCCTTCCCTTCCCTTCCCTTCCCTTCCCTTCCCTTCCCTTCCTTCCCTTCCCTTCCCTTTCCTTCCCTTCCCTTCCCTTCCCTTCCCTTCCCTTCCCTTCCTTCCCTTCCCTTCCCTTCCCTTCCCTTCCCTTCCTTCCTTCCCTTCTTCCTCTCCCATTTTACAAAGGCTTTCACCATAATACTCCTTTCAAGACTCCCCCATGTTCTTAAGTGGAAATTAACTAGATATTTGTGGCGTTTCATTTAGAGGCTCAGGACAGTGAGCCATGCTCCCCAAATCCAAATTTGATAGATCTGTGAAAATGCCTAAGGTCTGTTCCCTCTGTTAATTTGGCATCTCAGCAAAAATACACCTACTTCAGTGATTTAAGCAGAGCTGCCTACTGGGCTATGAACTGATTTAGAAAGCTTTATTCTACAGATATGAGGCATTTTTCTACATGATGTCATTTTACAGAGTACTGGAGGTTCTCTTTCAAATTTCTCCATACTGTCATTTGAGTTGTTTCCTATGTAGTATGACAAAAAGCCAGAACCCACTTGCATGCCTGAACATCCCACATCTGTTTCTCTTGGCCCAGGTTTCTGATACACCCTCTACCTGCTGGCCCAACAGTTTGTATCTGCACTGACACTGTGCATTTCTTTATTTCAAGTCACAGTTACATTTGGGGTAAAATAGAAAATTCGGTATCCCTAGAGAAAAAGAATAAGCTCTGGCCTCACTTAAGTAGTACACAGTTCACTAAGGACCTTGTGGATCCTCTAAACATGATGCAATTGCTGTTTCCATTCACTGAATTCTTACAACTGCAGTTCTTTCTTGGACATAAAGAAATTAATGGACTTTTTCCGTTCAGTTCTGAAAAAGGAAAATGTGTGGTGATGGATTGTCCTAATGGTCACTCAGGATGACATTTGCTTAACAGTTATTTGTGCAAATTGGAAACACACTTTTCTTGATGGGAAATGAAATTATTCCCAGTGTTGACACATTTCCCTGGACAGCTAAAATAAGTGGACAGTTCACATTTCCTGGAACCATGCTGCAGGCTGCATGCAAACTTATCTGTTATTACTTACAGGGAGTTGTGAGCCAGTGTCATGTAAGGTGAAAGCTTTGGGGTATAGTAACTTTGTGTTTGCCTGTACTGCTAGAAAGTTAATGTGAGTTGCTGCAGAGAAGGCTTAACCTTCAGGTAATGGAACAATCCCCTTCAACTCAGGCATGGAGAGTGCACATTCCAGCCTCACCTCCATTACTCTGTATTTGCCTTATGCAGTAATTTTGCCTGCTGTGTGTAGAACATTGTTTTATTTCACTATATAAAACTCCTGACTCATCCACTCCTCCTTTTCAGTTTAATTTTATTTTTCAGTCTCACCTCATTTATCTCCAAAGGTATGTTTCATTACCATATGTGGAAAATATTCTCAGTTGATTATGTCATATGTAGAACAGAAGACAAAACTTAGTCATGTGTGGAACTTTATTATTATAAACCCAATATGTGTCTAGAGAACTGTTAATTTTCAGTCCTTAGTTTCTCAGTATTTTTATACAGGATTTTCAAATACAGGTGGTAAATCTATTTTGTCAGATAATGCAAATAGGACGGTGTTTTAGAGTTAACAGTTCTATTTCACAGTTTTGTCTGCATATAGACAGTGTATAATGGACTTAGCTATTTCTAAACATTTTTTGAAATCTTGTTTTTCTAGCAGGAACAAGAAAATGAAGGGACTGTAAAATGTGTGACTTCCATATATTTCCAGTGATGCAGCTGTGATATTTTTTTTTATACTGCATATTATTAGCTCTTTAGTCTTGAATAAAAATATCTAGTGTCAACAGAAATAAAAGAAGAAAAACAACAATCCAAAACCATGTGCTGGTATGCTAATTCTAATAATGAAATATGAGCATTATTATAATTGCATGCTTTTCATGGAAAAGCATCAATAGTTCAGAGTGAATATATTCAGCATATTAGAAAAGCTATTATAAATTATGCATAGTGTAAGTATAATTACAACATTACCCAGAGGCTTTTTATCATTACTTTCAGAGTCATCTCCTCAAAGTCTCTGCCCTTCCCATATAATTTCATATCTACCCACATGACAGGTACTTAGACTTCTGCTAGGATTTCAGGAGACATTCAGCACTGCCTCCATCCTCATGAGTCGTAACTGAGTGTCACAGATAATGTCTTTGCAATAAAATGAGCTGTAGCAAAGACTGAATGGACTCAACAAGCCCAACTCCCTTAACCTGTCTTCATAGAATAGGTGTTCTAACTCTCTTAGCATTCTCATGGCCTCCTCTGGACCTGCTCCAAGAGCTGCACATCTTCCTTGTGCTGGGGGCGCATAGCCTGGACATCATACTTCGGATGAGGCCTCATAAGAGCAGAGCAGAGGGGGACATGAGCACACCTCAGTTCTGTACGGCTCCGTTGTGGCCCACAGAAGCCAGTGACGATGCTGGATGCAATGGGGAGACGTGAATGTGTTCTGCTCCCACTTTACTCATCCTGAAGCTTAAGGCTCATTTCCAGGACTCTCTCTGTGAAAGCTTGAGGCCTCTACTATGTGTATGCTTGCTGTTGCTTAATAAAAAGTGTTTTAAATGAGCCAACCTACTGTGTTCCTTACTCTAGGAAACCTGCTTTAGCAGGGAGGTTGGATTAGATGATCTCCAGACATCCTTTCCAACCCCTACAATTCTGTGATTCTGTGAAATAAAAGGTTTGTGGCATTTCCTTTTCCTGATACATAGATACAAAGAAGATACGTAGAAAGAATTTATTCTTCCAGAAATTTTTACTCCTACATCTTGTGAAGTGCTGCTTGCTATATTAAAAATTATATTAATCCTTATCTCACTCAGGGGAACTGATATGAAATTCTCAGGGGAAATGAGGGAGACCTTCCCATGAATCTGATCCAATAAAACACCCTTTTTACCTGCTGCAGTGCATGGATCCTGCCCTCTCAATGCCCTGTGCCTACAGCAGAATTAGAAAAGCACAACCTCCCCTTTAGAAATCAGAGCACACTGCACCAAGGACACTGTTGCAGGCAGTTTCACCATAGGGTGCTGATTGGGAGTGTGGAAGAGGATGGGCAATAGCAGGAAGATGTGGATCTGCATGCAGTTGTCCACAGCATGCCAGACTCAGAAAAGGAAATCTGTGACATCTTTAAAAGGGAACCATAGTGAATCTTTGTGTCCACAAGAGGAACATAATTAAGAGCTGTGATTATGAGACAAATGTCTGTTCCAGGACTGCTCTTAGTGGCTAAACTCCTTCTGTCTTTTGCTTGGACTACTGCTGTGAAAATAATAAAAAGAAAATTAAAATATTTTGAAAGTGTTATTAGTCTTTCTCACATTTCATCTTGATTCAATTTAATTTCCATAACATGATTGTTAAAAGCACATAAAGAAAATGTTTATATTCTAGTTTTAAATGCAATATATATGTTATCATCACTCAGGGAAAGATATTCCATTTGTACTGATAACTCCACTTGTATAGTTTGACAGAGAAAAGAATTGCAAAACAGTGAAGATAACTGCTGGAGAATTTGTGGATACTTCGTACCCTGTTCATGCAAGCACAGACAGGAGGGCCTTGAGTCTGTAGCTAGTGCAGATGGAATCACTGAGAATTCACATGTAAACTTCATGTTTACATGAGGCATGGGAAGCTATTTAAGAGTGTCAGTATTTTTTATTTTGTAGCTAACTAGCCTAACTAGCTAACTTACCTTCATTCCTTTTATCCATCTGTACATCCATAAATACGTATTCTGAGGAGCATCTGGTAAATATCAAGTGCCACAAAATATATGAGGAAGTTGCTGGTATGTCAGTAATGAAAACATCTTGTAGCATAGGAAGAAAACAGAGTGGATTTTGAAGCGTGACATTTTAGCAGGGCTACACAGTAACTTGGCTGTTCATATGTCATGTTTCTGAGCACATTACACTCAGATTACACTACTGAACAGTGGGAAGTGAACTGGAACCACAATCATTATAGTTCTCCCATTCCTATTCCTGGTAAAAAAAAAGTATATAATATTGCATATACTAAAATTTTCACTATTAAAATCAGAAATTTCTTTTCTGGATTGATCCATATGAAAATTCAGCAATCATTAGCTGTGTATGGGAACTGTTGATCACGGCCTGAATCTCTGATTGACAACTTGAGGCAAGCAATGAGTCAGCCACAGGAGCACAGGTGAAGACAATTCACCTGTGCTACCAGAAAGGGTGGAGCCTGGCTCCGCCTCTCCTAGATCTCATTTAAGTGGTGACTGCCTCTGAGGAAAGATCTCTTCACGGAGATTGCTCCTTGTGGAATTTACTGGAAGCATATGATACTGATGAGTATTTCTATTTATTTTTATTCTCTTTCCATCATGATGATCTTACTAAGCCTAACCTCTGTATACCTACTGATTATACAAACTGGGATTATAAAGGCGTATTGTTTTGGTTCAAGTCTGGAAAAAGAAATACTTAAATTCAACTGAACTTTGACTTAATTCCAACCCCAAACTGAAGTGGTAAGAGTAAATCAGAGCTATAGAAACACACCTTGAATTCAAAGTGCTGTTTCTCATACTTTCATTTTGCTCTAGAAATACTGTAGCTCTATCCTGTTGGAAAACCATCATTAGGATGAGGAAACCAAAGCACAGCAGCTTCTCACTTAGCTCAAGGCTGCATAGCAACTTTGTGATAGAGTAAAACAAACAACAAAAAAATCCAGATCTCATCTCTCCATTCTCTGTTGTAACCATTAGTGTACACCCTGCATTTCCTCATGTCTCTGCTTTCATGCTCCTGCAGGTAATTTTCAAATTTTATTTTACTTTGTGCTTATCGGCCCTCTGGTCTTCTTGAAATTATTTTGTGCTATAAGAAAACTCTATTTGCATAGGAAGACTTGATAACAGGAAGAAATGATTCCTCAGAATAAATTCAGTACTCTATGCACCAGTGTGTCCTTTGCTGCGATTGGTGCCACGATATGTTGTAGAAGTCTATTTGTAATGCAACCTTTTGTATTAGCAAATTACCTTTCTTCCTGATCAGACCCAATGATTTTTAGTCTTTATACAAAATGTGGAAAAGAAATGAAATAAAATTGAATAGAATTAAATTAAAAGAAAAAGCCTAGAAAGTATTAACAAGAAAATTAAAAGTTTGGAAAATAATAAAGCGCTAAAGGAACCTCCGTTATGAAAAATGTTTTGCAGAAGCTCAGTTGTAGAAAGTAGCTGAATTAAGTTATTATTTTCCAATAAAAGGCTTTTTTTTTTTTTTTTTTGCTGGAAAAATGGTCAAAATTGCAGGATAACTCAGTGCAGGTGCTATTCTCTATCATGAATCTTACCTGTGTCACTGAAAATCTGCCTCAGCAGAAATGGGCTGGTGAGATGAAAACTTAAGAGAAATTATCCGTCCTGTCTTCAGTAAAGACATCTACCAAATAGCCTGGATCATGCCTGAACTCAATTTGTTCAAGAGTCATTATGGTTTGCCACTTTGTTCATAGGCAAAAGGAAAAACAAAACAAAAATGCATAGTTCCTGAAGCTTGGCATAACAGTAGAGGTGTTATATATCAGTAGTTTATAGTACAGTCTCTTCTCAATGATTTGTGTGAACAAAGTCTAATCTAGCAGACTGTCTCAAATCTTGCCAGCTTCTCTGCTTATGAAACATAAAATTTACCATAATGTCAGAAATAACATTTGTCATCTCATTTATTCAGTCATGGACTATGGCCAATGCCAAGTACTTCAGAATAAGGTGAAATAGATCTCACTGGAGACGGCTATATGATAACCTGCCTGAATAATGTTCTTAGTCAAAATCTTAATAGTTACTGTTTGTCTCGAGCTTCTATCTTGAGGTTTCATCTGCCTTTCTTCATCTTATCTCTTTTCATTTCCTTAGCTGTTCTGTGTCTGATTACATATAACGTGCTCTCTCTCTTTATCTCTGGCCGAATTACTGGTCTTGGCCACTACCAGTGGCTTCAAACTAAAAGAGGGGAGATTTAACTTAGATGTTAGACAGAAGTTCTTTACTCAGAGGGTAGTGAGGCTCTGGCACAGGCAGCCCAGAGCAGCTGTGGATGCCCCATCCCTGGAGGTATGTCAAGGCCAGATTGTTGAGGGCCCTGAGCAGCCTGATCTGGTGGGTGACAACCCTGTCCATGGCAGGAGCTTGAAACTGAATGATCTTTAAGATCTCTTCCGACTCAAGACATTTTATGATTCTATAATTCAGTGAACTGTGAGAGGCCTGACTCTGTGTTGTTTCTATCCCAAGTAAAATATTTTTCTTAAAGATGTCTGAAATTTAAGGAACCTGCTAAACTTTGTAGCTTAGCAACTTCCTTTGTATACAGACTTACATTTGAAGCTCTAAGCCATATCCAGCTCTGTACAAGCAGAAGAGAAAGCCTGTTGTAAAATAGCTTATTGTCTGTCAGGTCAAGATGGAAGTGGAGCTGGGGGAGGTAATATGGAAGAACAAATGTTATGATATAAGAAGTTTGGCAAAACACCTCATTTGCATCACAGATGACCTCTTATTTTATCACTTGGCTGTCGGCTTTAACATTTTAGTGTAGGATTTTGTAAGGAGTAATTGAACGAAAAAGTAAACGCGGATGTTAAAGGCTATGGGATAAGCCATTTAACATTGCTGTTAAGTGAAAAGATGGAAGAGGAAAAGCAATATCCAGAGCTGAGATGAAGGTGCAGTGGCAGAGTTTTTCACTATTCTGCTTCATCCCAACGACCTCTACATTCCCCAGCTTTGTTGGCCATGATAGTAAGAACTTCTAAACCTCCTCATGAAATTCTGGTTCTCATCTTGAAAGATGGTGAGGGTACATGCAAGGAGAGAGGGGAGGAAATAATGCTGCTGGAAATAACCCCGATTTCTTTCCCCTCATAGTCCAATTAAATTTCTGTGCCTCCCTGCTATGTATGTGATGCTCTAGCAGGTAATTGATCAGCATAAGATAGATATTTACATCTTTTCCCCAAGAATTATAATAAGCCCCCAGTTCTAACATTCATCTCACTTCAACAATGTGAACAAAATAATTGCTTGATGGAAGTTATTTTTTAACCTCCTCACTGTGGCTTGCTGCCACAAATTCCTCTGACGTTCTCTGCAATGACAGCTGATCTCTGATTCTCTCCCAAATGACTGTAGGCACATAGAAGAAAACACTGGTTTCTTTTTCTCCAAGGAAAACAGAAAGGTTGATCCATGACTTAAAGGAACACGGTTACCAATTAAAAATGATTATTTATTTTAAAAATGGGGAAAATATATTTAATTCTCAAAAGCACAGCAGTTCTATTCCTTAATTTCGGTAGTGTCATGTAAGTGTAACAGAGCTGAAAACAAGGCCCTGTACATCTAACTTGGTGTAACCTCTCACAGGGGAATTATTTAAGCATAGGCTGATGATATGACTAATGTTCCATTCTGACAGCCTACTCTTGACTTAGCTTCCAGTCTTAGAGCTTATGAAGCACAGTAGCGTGCTATGCAATGATCAGTTCCCCAAATAAGCTTAATCTCTGGGGCAGATCACTTCACCTTTCCTTGACTCTGTTTTATGACTATTTGCTTTTTCCAACATTAGAGTGATTCATTTTTGTTGTTTTGACTATAAAAATTAGAATACTGAGAAAAGAGCAGAGCCCTGAGATACTTCAGTTTGGAAACACAAAGTATTTCTCCCTTACCATATCTTGAATGTTTCCATACCTCCTTTCTGTATGCTTACAAGTTATTTTATGTGTTGGATGATGCCAAATAGAGTCTTTACCAAAAATTTAGACAATTATATTCTGGGTGTTCACAGTTCCAGTGAATTATTAAGATGTGATTTGGCAGAGGAGGGTAACATGCAAGTGGATTACCCTGAAGAATCCTGGTAAAATTTAGAAATACAGAAGTTTCAATTATTGCATCTTTTGACACTTCTTATGATTCAATTTTAAAGTTCTATTGGAAAGTAGATTCTTTCCCCACTCAAATGGGTTGTTGAAAATCCCATTTTCTTCAGCCCTTCCGACCAAACAATGCAAATGCAACACTCTTAGCCTTGCTATGTCACTTCACACAAGCTAATTTCAAGTCTCAGCTACTGCTCTATAAATAACTGCACCTTATAAGATAGACCCACAGAAATGCGCTGCCAGTTTTGGAGGCTGCCATACTCACTGCTGATTCTCCATAGACAGAGGGATGCAGCTGCTGTGTCTGATTATAAATGTAGTCCTGAGACAGCAAATTTGTGAATTCAGTCATTTAAGTCTCTGACAGTTTTGCAGAATAGATTAGGACCTTATATCTCATTTCTACATACCCGGATGGTGGATGACTCTTTTGGAATTCAGGGAATAAGGCAGTTAAGATGAGACTTTTTAACATATATTTTTGCATACCCAAATATTTTAGATAACAACAGAGCCTGCCCTTAATAGGTGAAACTAGTTCTTCAAAGTCAGGGAACAAATCATGGACAAAGAACTGATCAGGAGCCTCTCCAGTAATGTCTGCCACCCAGAACTGATCTGTGTCTTAGTTCAAGGCACTCATGTCAATACACAATGACAAAAAAAATTCACATTTTGGGATGTGACTGTGGATGTGACATTGCCATCAAACTTTATTCAAACCATCAGCCATTTAAATGCTGAGATAATTAAGAAAATAACAAACCCGAAACCTTTGTGTTTGGAATAGTTTCAAAATCTGAGCCTTTTCCTCCTCTTTGGAATTAGTACTGTTTTTTCTTTCTTGAATGAACAGTTACTGTGTTTCTATGTCATACTGTCACTTGCATGGATGACTGAATTTAGTAAAGTAATATGTTTGTAAGCTAAGGATCAGCTACTACGAGAAGAACAATCACAGAATCACAGAATTGTAGGGGTTGGAAGGGACCTCTAGAGATCATCGAGACCAACCCCCCTGCCAAAGCAGGTTCCCTACACCAGGTCGCACAGGTAGGCGTCCAGGCGAGACTTGAATCTCCAGAGAAGGAGACTCCACAACCTCCCTGGGCAGCCTGTTCCAGTGCTCCATCACCCTCACCGTGAAGAAGTTCTTACGCACATTTGTGCAAAACTTCCTATGCTGCAGCTTATGTCCGTTTCCCCTCGTCCTGTCTCCACGTACCACTGAAAAGAGACTGGCCTCACCGCTATGGCCGCCACACCTCAGATATTTATAAACCTGGATCAGGTCCCCTCTCAGTCGTCTTTTCTCAAGGCTAAACAGACCCAGTTCACTCAGCCTTTCTTCATAGGGGAGATGCTCCAGGCCCTTCACCATCTTTGTGGCCCTCTGCTGGACTCTTTCCAAGAGATCCCTGTCTTTTTTGTACTGGGGAGCCCAGAACTGGACACAGTACTCCAGATGAGGCCTTACCAGGGCAGAGTAGAGGGGGAGGATCACCTCCCTCGACCTGCTGGACACGCTCTTCTTAATGCACCTCAGAATGCCATTGGCCTTTTTGGCCACGAGGGCACACTGCTGGCTCATGGCCAACCTGTCGTCCACCAGGATGCCCAGGTCCCTCTCTGCAGAGCTCCTCTCCAGCAGCTCATCCCCCAGCCTGTATTGGTGCATGCAATTATTCCTCCCTAGGTGTAAGACCCTACACTTGCTTTTGTTGAACCTCATCCGGTTTCTTACTGCCCAGCTCTCCAGCAATGATTTCATTAATAGTACAAGCTCTTCAGGGTTGTGTGTGACTCTGGAACTGGAAAGTTTTCCAAGAAGTGAAAACAGAAGTTACAAATTAGGTCTGAAATTATAGACAGACAGATTGCTTTATGTTGTATGTCTGTAAATTGAAGTAAGCTGGTACTTTGCTTAGATGAGGATTCTGTACAATCATAGAATCATTAAGGTTGGAAAAGACCACTAAGATCGTCTAGTCCGGCCATCAATCCATTCCCACCGTGCCCACTAAATCATGTCCTTCAGTGCCACATCTTCTCCATGTTTCTTGAACTCTTCCACTGGCAGTGACTCCACCACTTCCCTGGGCAGCCTGTGCCAATAATCATTTATTCCAGTATCTTCCCTGACATGAGGCTCTGTGTATTGAAGAGGGGACATTCACCTCCTCAGGAGAGTGTCTATAGGTGTTATCAGTCAAAACAAAAACCAAACAAACCATAAAATCAATATGAGTTTATCATTAAAAAAAAAAAAAGCTGACTTGGAAATCCACTAATTCATTTGGGCTTGTTTCAGAGGCACACATCTATTGAATGATCTATAGTAACAACCAAAACTACATGTGGTACAAGACTAAAAGTTAGGAGTAGCATTATCCCTTTTATTTTAGTCATACTGTTTCATCTACCTATCTGTGCACCTCTCAGAGATAAGCCTTACAAAAATCTTTCTTTCAAGATGTTATCCAATCTTGGTTTGGGGATATCAGAATATGATATGAATGTATCTGCCATGAGTAAGGAAGGACTGATGATGAAGACAGACAAAGGTAACGCTTATAGTGGCTCAACCACTATGAAATGTGTTAGATGACCAACATGAAAGTATAGCTAATAATAGAAAGGGGATTACTTCAATAATTTGAAAGCTGGTAACTTTGAACTCCTTCTACTGTGCTAGTAATACGTTCCAAGGTAATAACTGTTTTCAGAATTTCACAGGTATTAGTCTTTACCTACAGTGTCTCCAGATGGTGAGCATGCTGAAGGTCAAAACAGGCTTTGTGTGCGGCTGCTCACCATGTCACTGGTAGGATGTATATTGTTTGACACCCAGATTGAGTCAGTGCCTGCGTAAATACGAAGGTTTCAGTACCTTGCTCTGAAAGTATTGCAGATCACTACTAAGTGCTCTGCTCCAGGTGACACCAGCTGGTCTGGCTAAGTTCGTGGCAACAGTCATCTGCAACTGGGGTTCACACCATGCCAAGTAGCCTGAATGTTTAATAGCTTGAGATCCATGGAGTCATTGTTCTACCCCAGATACTTGGCAGTTCATCCTTCTATGGGCCTGTTGACTTGATTTTTACTGCTATGGCATGTTCAAAGATAAATTCTTGTCTCATCATACCCTCTGATTGCAAATCACCTTGTCTCATCATACCCTCTGATTGCCACTTACCTTACTACAGTCAGATTTCAATATTTTCTGTACAATAAATGCAAGATAAAAAGGAAGCAGATGGCAACAGGGTGGCCCTGGGAAAACCTGGTAGAACCACCCATACCTTCTCACCAGCTGTAGTTCATTTACTTACCCACAGGAACAGTGGAGTGAAGGAAGCCCTAGCCATTCTTTTTATGAAAAATCTTCAAAGCTTTTATCTGTAATTTGAAATTGTACATAGTCAGGCTTCAAGATATAAAGCTTCTATTTCCTTGATATAATTCAAAAGAAAAGGACTGGAGAAAAGTACTGGAGCTACAGGTTCTGGCATCCCAGCATATTGAAATTCTATCTGCAGAAATCATGACACTTTTAGTGACACCTTTATCATTTCATAAGCAGCTCTACCTCTGGCTGACTTCAGAACACTGTCAGCTCTTCTCTGTCCAGGATTTTATTATATCAAGGGAAACTCACTAGGTTTGTGCTGTCACAGTTACAGCAAACGAATCCATAGGAAATTCTGAATTCTTGGAAATGAAAGCATCCAAAGGATAACCAGCATAAGAGCTTCCCATTTTGGAACATGGCTGGGGATGCGACATTGCTGTCTGATACTTTATTCAATTTTGTTATCCCTTCCGAATGAGCCAAGGATGGCAAAGCACATAGGATCTGGCTGAGTGCCCAGAAATGGGTAAGAACTGACAAGAGAATGACAAAAAAAAAAATTCTGGGTGTCATCCATCTGGATCTAGTCAGTGCAGTCCTTACCGGTGATAAATTGCATAGGTTTTTTGGTGGTCTCTTTTTCATGGAGATCTGGATGATTCTTTCTTAAACTGACCTTAAAAAAAAAAAAAAAAAAAAAAAAAAAATTGAGACATCCAGTTTCAGTGTTCTTTTTTCATTTTGGGTGCACTCACTGTAGTGCTGGCTTGACAGTCCTTACAATGCCACAGGCTCGTTAACATTGCCTTTCTTGCAGACTCTCTTCACAACACAGGTCATAGGCTTAAATGTCAATGTGAAGAAATGGAGTTGTGGAGACAGACTGCCCGTGACACAGGGGTTGGGACTAGATGATCTTTAAGGTCCCTTCCAATCCAAGCCATTCTGTGATCCTATGATTTTGTGAAAGTGTCCATGGTAGAGTTTTAAACTTTTGGCTAATTGACCTCACTGTTAAGAAAAATGTGCCAAATTTCCAATTTCAATTTTTGTGGCTGAAGCTTGTAGTTGTTAATTCTTGTTATATTTTTTTTTACACTGGATGAAAGATCTCTATTTACTCCTCATTAGCAGTCTTTGTAATCAATTCAACTCTCCGTCATTTCTCTGACAAGCAGAGCAGATCCAGTTCTTCAGGTCTCCCATAGAAACACATGTACTTCAGGCCTCCTTTTATTTTTATAATAAATTTTTGTGTCTGTTCCAGTTTTTCCAAGTCTAGCTGATGTATCTGGATGTGGTGTTCCTCTCAATCTTAAATATGAGGCATATAGAAGTTACAAATGAACAAACAAGTGATCTCTATTCCTCCTCCATCATTAGATGATTTAAAATCCTGATAGTATACTATCTATGCCATTCAATCTGGAGATCCTTCTGAATGGCTTGTGCATTACAATGCCTAAATCCTTTTCATCATATAGTCCACCCTCTTATGCTTTGACTTTCATCCTGTTGACTTTCATCCCGCTTTCTAAGATGATGTTTGAATTAAATGAGTTTTCTTTTTACCTGCTTGGATGGGTGCAATTTGGTCTGGATTACAGATTATTCATATGATAGCCGCAGCCTCATAGTTATATATCATTCAGACAAAGACTTATGGCACCTGCAAACTATGTAGTGATTTTAAATGACATAGTTAACAATAGCAAGAGAAATTATGCAGGTGCAAGAGCAAGTGTAAGGGCAAGGAAACATATTGTTCTCTCTTTCTGCTTCATTAGAGGGTGTACATTTGTGCTTGACAGGGAGTTGTGAAAGTCTGAAGCAAAGCAGTCAGCTCAGGTTTCTCCGCAGAGAAGCATTCTTATGCCTCTTTCCTCCTTTACAAACTTCTATCACATCTTGCAAAAATCCAATTATTATCACATGAATAAGCTACTATGTTAGTCACAATACATATATTGGTGTCATTAACAGGAAAAGGAAAACAAAATTCTGAGATTAAACTAGAATTTTTTAATGTACTGTATGAAAAGAAAATCCTTGACAGACTTAGGTCTTGAAATGACAGGAGAAAATATTCATTAGAAAGGCTCTGCTAAGGATGCATCTTTATGAGGATAAGTGAGTCAAAACAATGTCTTTCTTTAACTCAATGTAAAATCAAAAAAATTAAATATGGAAAAAAAACAAAGGTAATTTATGTCATATTGGGAACTATTTCATTTTCATGGTCTAATTTTTTCTGGAAAAAATATCCTGTAGATTATTGCTGTCTTCTCGTGCTGTCACAATTGTATTCTAATGGCTTTTTAGGTTTCAGTATGAGTTTTTCTGCCTATGTATGCTCAGCAACAAAGACAGAACAGCCCCCATCCACATTGAAAACACTTTCTCTACCAACATGACACACATGTATTTACAGCAGAATTTCATTCAAAGCAAAGGAGCAAGCTCATAACACTGAATCTCATTTTCTCATATCTCTTGGAGAGCATAATGCTCCAATGCCCCCACTTTGAGGAAAACACATTTCAAAGATTTTCTAGAAGAGATCAACTGACGTGTTTAAATGTACCATTGAATAATGGAGTAGTTATGTCAGTTCAGCTGCAAACAAATAAGTAATAAGCTTTGGAGACAGACGCTAGGCTCATGGAAATGCATTAACAAATACAAATTGTTTTCTATGTAGACCAAAGTTTCCTTCCATGGATTTATGACAGATCCTAAATGCTTCTCTAGGGCTCTTTGTTTTCAAGAGTGAGAAAAGAAAAAGGGAAAGAAAATCTTTTTAGCGTGCCTGCATTCTGCATGCATTTCACATGTACTTCCAAATTTTTTGTTTTCTTTATGCCAGTAGTTATTTGTGTAATTTACATCAACTCCAGCTGGACCCTGGGTACCAAGAAGAGAATAATTTTTGCTTATAAGACCTATTGCCCTCACCAGGCTCGAACATACAGTGTCAATAATTAACCTTGGCCATGTAATATTCTAGGCCAATTTGGCTGTGACAATACTGTCATGACAATGGAAGTTACTGACATAGCATGAAGAGTTTACATGAGAAAGGACTGTGAGCCTTAGAAGTTATTTTGTTTGTTTGTTTTCCATCTGTACTAGCTGGGCAGTGAAAGACATCAGGCTTTGCTAAAAACATTGTCTCTCTTGTAGCTATAAGATTATAAGCTACCTTGTGATGAAAGAATGTTATTGTAATTACTTTGTAGTGAATTTGCTCCATTATATGAATATGCATTATTGTTTCCAGTATTTCTTCTGTGTTTCATATGAGAGAACTGCTTACTGCTATCTAATTTCAAACCAACTATAGGAGGTCTTGAAAGACATAACTGACTAAAGGTTATAATTAGGTTTGTCTAAAAGTTGCTTGTAAGATATGTTTAATGTGTGCTAAAAACACTAGGGAACTTGCATAGAATTTAATAAACTCACAAATAATTTACTTGAAAGTATGTCTAGTTAGGTTTAATACTATTTGTTAAGATTCTCTTTAATTTCCCTCTCAGCTTTCGACTCACAATAAATATTTTTGCAATTTTTATACAACAAAAGCTGGATTTTGCTTGTTTGTGCCTAGCAGGCAGACAGAGGAGATAGAAATAAGTGTTAAGAATGATAATTGAAATAACCTGAGCTATTGACCTGGAGTATGGGAAAAGCTTGAGGAGAGAAATGCTTGGTTTGTATTTCAGAGTTAAAACAGTGCTAAGGTTTATTTTTTATAAATCTTTGATTTTGCTGTACGCTGTCTGCACAACCTTGGAAACTTGCTGCAAGATACAGAAAGTGAATGGACAATGACAGCCTTGACTCGCACCAGTGTCAGTGAGACTGGTCTCCATCTTCTGAGATGACGTGTCACAGGAGAATTCAGCTGTGGTCCTTGAACTCTCTACAGCCTACTGGGAGAATGATCCTTGTTGTATTAGGAAGTATTGCTTACTTGCTGTGTGAATGAAGCACAGGATGCTTTTTCAGGACTAGATCAACCAGACGGTGCTGAAGAACAAGTCAACCAGAAATAATATCACCCCCCAGTAAGTAACAACTAACACTGCAGCATAAATGTCCAAAAGCAAATATGCATACCTACAGCTGTCAGGTGCTGCAAGGTCCGTGAAATGTTCAAAAGCGCTGAGTAAGATGATGTACCTTTAATACTATTTAATACAGCATTACTGATCATAATACTCCTGCTTCTAGACTGAGTTCTAATCATCTTGGACCTAGTTATAATAATTAGTAGTTGCTTTAAAAATCTTGTACAGATCTCAGTTTGCTTATATATGTATCTTTTTTTATACTTCTGAGCATGATAGAATGGAGATCTGTTTTAAGATCATTCTAATCTTTATTTGGGCCAGAAGGACTGTATCAATCTTTCAAATACTTTAGGACGAATCATCCTTGCATTATGAGTTTGGAAAGTATCAATAAATGAAAGAATAATAATAATATTTGACGTAGAGAAGTATTTAATGTCCAGAAATATCTAAGAGTTTGTGGATAGCCTCTGATATTTCTGAGAGCTATTCTTTTTTATTAGTGAAAGAACATGCTCTGTTGCACTGTAGGGGGTATTACGCCCTTTCCGTTCATCATCCAGAAAGTCTATTTAAATTTAATTCAACCATACTGAAATTCTAGGAATTCTAAAGGAATTATCTGAGAGCATTTTTTCACCTCCAATTTATCCTCATAGTCCTTGTGGCACTTTTTTCCAAATAAAAGATCACCTGCTGCAAGTACCTACCAATTCCCAGGGAGATTGTGTTGTGGTTTAATCTGGGAGGTCGCTAAGCACTACACAGTCGTTTGCTTACTCCCCTCATTCCCAGTGAGATGGGGAGAGAACCAGAAAAAGTAGAATTTGTGGGTTGAGATAACCTATTTACTAAGATAATGAAAAGGATAATAACAAGTGACACATGAGCATTGGCTCACCCCTCCCCAACCAATACCCAGTGAGCCCCCCAGCAGGGGAAGAGAAGAGTGATGGATTCCCACCTCCATCAAAACTGCTTCCACATGATGTTATATGGTATAGAATGTTTCTTTGGCCAGCTTAAGTCAGCTGTCCTTGTTCTGTTCCCTTCCAGCTCCTTAACCCTTCCCTGTAAATAGCATTGTCTCTGTATAGTACTGCTTAGCAGCAGCTGTAAACATCAGTGTGTTATCAACATTGTTTTCTCCTAGAACCAAAACATAGCATCATATTTAATGTGCCAAAGAAAGCAACTCCATCCCAGCCGTAACTGAGATGGGTTGAAAGAAGGATTAGCAGTCAAGGGAAAAAAGAGCTCTACAAAAGTTATCTCTGCAGTGTCTTTGTGCTTGGCTGTTTTCTGCCTAGTGCTTATCTTCATGGCTACTCTTCTCATTCACTAAGAAGAGAAAGAATATGATGGATTTCTTTTAATAACATAATTGAAACATGCATGGACTTCTCTAATTTTTGAGTCTTGTTTTCAATAGTGAGAAATTTGTTTTAAGATAACAGAAGTTTTCTACAAAGTTAAACAAAAAAAGGCAATTAGATCCTCCGGCTCAATCTTAATATTTTGATTTGTATCCTTTCTCTCCATATGAATAATGAATCAAAATGCAAACAAGAGGTATGGATGTTGGCAACAGATGTCTGAATGCATCTGCAATCTTCAGGCTGTCAATGGAGCACGACTTTAATAGAGTGCATTTGTGAAAAGAAATTTTCTTTCCAACAGAAAAGGAAGAAAGGATTAAAATTAACTTGAGTAAGCTGTGAAAACAGAGAGTGGGACCCAAGACTTAAAGCATGCATGCATCCAAGAAAAAATGGAATTTGTGGAATTCACTCATGTGTGGTGAAATCCTCCTATTTTCTCACTGACCCTCGCCAGCAACTGGATTGACCTGATCTGTCTCCTGCTGTCTTCCAGGCAATCTAGTGCAGAAGCACTGATTGTCTGCACATAGAGTAATCATAGTGACCCAACCATAACAGACAAATATGTAGGAACTGCTTTGTATACAATGGTCCACTGGATCTAACATGTTCATTTATGCAGTCTAGAAGGTACACAACACTACACCTCCTATTAAAGTAAATATAAGAACAGGAATTAAAAAAATGGCCCAGAATCTTCAAAATATCAAAAGGTGAAGAAAAGAGCTGTTAAAGGGCATGACTACATTTAGACAGCCCTGATTTTACTGAAAACCATCTTTTCTCCATCTCTGCATGTCACTACATGACTTAATTTCTTTTACAACTCCTTTACCATCTTACCCCTTCTGATCACAAAAGCAGACCTACTATTTATGACTCTCCAAGTCTGAAACTATTTTCAGATGATAGGATTTCCTGAATCTAACATGGTTTTCCACTTTAGGAATACTTTATAGATCTCTCTTCCAGCCCTCTCCAGTTCTCTTGATTTTGACAGAGAGTTCCACAAATTTATTACCTGCAACTTGAAGAACTTCCCTTTGTTTATCTTGAATACAATTCTTTTAATTTCATTTGAAACAAAATTCTGTTCATTGCTCTTTATGTTTGTTATCCCATTCAAAAATCTCTTAGGCATACCTGCAGTCTCTTTTTCCTTTTTTTTTTTTTTTTCTTTTTTTTTTTTTCTTTTTTTTTCTGGAGGATGGTCATATTGAGAAAGATTTTTCTCTCCACTGCTAATAAACAGCCAAAATACTGAAATAATAAATTCAACTAATTTGAAATAATAGGATGAAAAACTGAATTGCTGCATGAAAGTTTCTTTCTCTCACAGCCAGTGAGGAATGCAACTGTGCAGTGGGATGGTCATTTCTTACAGCTTCCTAATCACCAGGTTATCTGATTCAGAGCAGCTTGAAACAGCTTGAAGAGCCTTTTATCTGATACATCTGATACACAGTAGTTTGAAAAAGGAACATTTTAACTAAATTATTCTTATAAACAGAGGGTGAAATTTTCACCCAATGTATCCAGGTTACATTAAAACACCAAAACATTTCTTTATATAACATGGTGCTGTCTTGTACTCTATGAAACTCTGGAGAGGTTGTTAAGGAATCTCAAAAATTAAAGAAGGACCAGAAGAAAAGTCAACAATACTCAGGTCTTGATACTGTATCCCTGGGACTCCACAGCAAAAACTCCCAATCTTTTCTCCATGTAGAAAGCGGATCGATTTTTCAGGACCATCTTTCTTATCATATGTATGAAATGGTGGAAGATTGGAAACTCTCTAAAAAAACAGTGATATTTCAAAGTTAGAAGTGGGTGACTGCTACAAAAGTCTCATCATTAAGATAGTTACACACTGAATAACATTTGTCTATGACAAACTCTAATTACGTAACTGATTACTCAGTTGTCAACTGAGACCAGGGGACATTGTGGAGCTAAGAATGCCATCATACCAGGAACTCTGCTAGCAGCAGTGTGCTCTATGTCAAAGCCAGTGAAAGAGCAAAAATGGGAAATAAAGACATCCCAAAGTGGCATGGCTTCCCTATAGCTGTAGTAAATATACTGGCATCACAGCTCTCCTAATCCTTCCTAATGCTTTCTCCACTTTGAATGAAATGACTTCGTATTTGTTTTCCATTATTTTCTATTGACTTTATTATTAATTTATTAACATTTATCAATATTTAAGTCTATTAATTATTGATGTTTTTAATTGTATTTCCTCACTGGAAAATTACAGTAGGTTAACATTCCAGTTGAACACATGCCAAATAAAAATTGTGAAAGCAATGTCAAGCCCAAAGAAGGCTTAGAAAAAAAAGGTATTAGAAAACAACTGCTAAAAAAGTATTTAGCATCAGAATCATAAAATGCATGAATTGTTCATTTGTTTCAGAATTCACACACAAGAAGCAATTCCTTTGATCAAATTTTGACTTTGATGGAGTTCACATATTAATCCCAGTTCTTTTCATGTTATAATCAAACTCAGTTCATGTTTCCAATACTGCAATGAGCTAGCTACTCATGAAAGACTTACTAATTAGTTCCTTTGCAAGACTGTACACATTCTTTTGAGAGAAAAAAGAAAAAAATACAGTACATTTCTTAGTTTACTAGTTATAAATCATTCTCTCAGTTGTGTTCTAAAGGCCCTAAAACACAAGGCATATTGATAATTGCATTTTTTCCTTTCACACTTTTGCTTCAATTATATACAGCCTTCAGCTTAATTCCTTAAATTTTTGAGTTGTGGCTCTATTACCCCATGTCAGCTCCAGACATTGAAAGAGTGATTTTGTGTGAATGTAGTGCTCACTATGAGACCTTTCCCAAAAACAAACTCCCATTTGACAATATGATCATGTGCAGAATGGAAGCAATGCTTCAAGCTCCCCGAATCCAGGAGCATCATTTTTTTCAGCACTTTTTCCTAAATATCTTTGTTGACTCTTCCAAGGAGTGCAATACTTGATGTTTTTTTGTTATGGTCACTAGGAGATGAGTCAACCTTACCAGTTATTTCAGTCCTAAATGGATCTTATTCTCTGTCAGTATGGGTTAAATTGGATCCATGGACTTCTTTTTTTCAGTGATGGTAAATGTAAGTGAAGCGGATGTGGTAGGATACTCTACAGATGTGATTCTCTGAAAACTTAATCAATATAGCCTATTTCAGCAAAATATTTAAGCAACAAAATGTTTTGTATGCTGACTTGCATAGAAGCTGGCAGAACTGAAACCCACATCCTAATAACATTCCTACTTATTCCCCTCTGTAGGCAACATTTTAAAGAAGATAAAAGATTCAATGCAACCTCAAGATTTGTGCACTCTCTTCTTCTCCCAAGTGACTCAATTTATTTGTTAAGCTATACTAAACTGCAAATCATAGTGAGCAGTCTGTACAAGGAAAAGAAGGTGAACAAATCTAGGAGACTCTTCAAAACAGCCTCAAGAAGCATGTGATGAGATATCTGAGCTACAGACAGGGCTTGCCTAGATGGATGTTTAATCTTTGAAGTTGTGACCTTAATACATTTCTATGCCTCTCAACTATGTCCATTTTCTTTTAAATCCTAGTTTGTACTCCATTTTCCTTTCCTAATCTCTACTTCCCTAAAAGAAAGCCCTGCAATTGATTTTTTATAACCACCTAGAGAACAATCAGTAGTTTCTGAAATTTAATACAGCACTTCGTTAAGTTTGCACATGGAAAAACAATTCCATGGGGCCAAATGCTGGGCCCGGGGCTGCTTTGACTCTTCCAGAAATGAGTAGAGGAAATTTCTCTTGCATTTTGTTGTGCTGTGTAGCAACAGGGGTCAATAGTTACGTGCTTTATGTTGATTAGTAATTAAAGGCACATTGTTGGAAAGTATTATTAGTTGGGGCATTTTAACCCTACAGACAAGTGAGGAAACTAAAATACTTATTTACTGGATGGCTTTCACCAGAAATGTACTAATGCCTGTAAGAAGCATATAATTCCTAGTGCCTGCAATGCTTTAAAATGCTCTCATTAGAATGGGCTCATTTACATTTAATTCTAGAGAATAAATGTCCTATTGCCACTGCCCACCTCAGCCAAACCCCAGCTGCCCAGAGGTCTGTGTGAGGCAGAGGCTCATTCCCCTCTCCCCTCTCCGGAAGTGCTGATCAAAAGACATTTCACTGCAAACACACTGTCTCCTTCCTGCAAGATGTGGCAGGGCAAGCCTCAGTGATGGCAATCAGGAGGTTGTGGAAGATATGGACTGACAGATAGCTGAAGGAGAGGTGCTGGCAAGCCTAAAGATGGCACAGATGTTGAAGCAGAGACTGAATAAGAAAAATAAAAGTGGCAGATCTGAAGCAAGCTTGCCCATGATTTATACTGAAGGTGTCTCTCATTGTGAGGCACCCAGCCCTTCTTCACGTGCATGCCACACTCCTTCCTTGCATGCTCTGTTTAGCAATGAAGCTACTGACCTTTTAGTTGTCCTCAAGATGCTTCCAAGGTATGAGCATAGGTTGTTTCCACCTCCTCAAATGCTGGCTGTCATCTTAGTGTTAACTATTGTGGGTTCATATCATTTTTAATGCTCATGTCTGGAGTCAAGCGATGAATGAAAGGGAATAAAATGTATCAGCAGTTGCAATTATAAGGCTATTTTAAAACTATAAGAACTGAAAATCCAGTTTAAGCACAAGAGAAAAAGTGAAAAGGAAAATATCATTTCTGAGGATGTTTCCTCAAGCACAGCTTAATCCATGATAGTGAATAGTAGCTTTGTGACACCTAATGGTTTATTGTGCAAAGTTTACACCATTTTAGAATTCTTTGTTGTCTTTTACTTCAACTCCTGGACACAGATCACAAACTGATCCACAAGATCAGTTTAAGTTCCCAGATCCTGCCCTTTTGTTGTTGTTGTTTGTTTTGTTTTTTGTTTTTTTTTTTTAGCATTGGATTTATCTGTGGAGAGTCACGAAGAACATAGAATAGATTGATCAGATATTTTAAGAGAAACACCAAGGAGGCAAACTGTCTATGATTAAAATATATTATCCCTGTGAACTGAAGGAATACAGGGCAAGAATCAAAGCAAAACAAAACAAAGTTCTTAACGTGCTATAGAGCTGTCATGTAAAGGTAAAAAGAAACGTGTTTTCATTATGTAAGCCAGAGATTGCAAAAAAATGCCACAGAATGGATGTTCCCAGCAGAAATCCAATTTTGTTTTCATCATTACTTTTTCACCAGGAGGTGGGGCTGTTAAGCATCAAATTTATTTTTTACTGTACTAAGAAGCTGTTGGTAAAATGAAAACTGTCTTTCTCTGTCCCTCCAAAACTCATTGTGAAAATGTGAGCAGAAAGCAGAACTTTCTGGATATTTTATGAACTGATTTCATTTTCTTGTACATAAATGGAAATAACTTTAAAATGCTTGTGCAATAGTTTAAGTGAACTGCCTCTAGGAGTAAATTAAGTACCAATAGCTAATTAAAACATACATTAAATTGGGAGACTCGGGAGGTTAGCAATTATTACTATTCCCAAGTTTCTATTGAGTCTATGGCTAGGAAAGCTCTGCAAATCCATTGCAAGGATTAAGTTACAAAAAGAAATCACAGGACCCTGCAAAGTGGCTAATTGCATAATGAAAAGATAACTACTTTTAAGGCCATTTGATTCCAATTGTAACAAGCTGCCAAGAGGAGTGAAAACAGCATTAATGCTGCTTTCTCAGAGCCTGGGCTGAAGAAAGTGCTTTTTTACGGTGCTTCCTTGATTTCATTATCTGTAAGGGAGATACTGTGTACCCCTTGGAGTGGGAAGGTTAGGAAGGAAGGAAGGAAATGTGTGGCAAAGCAGGGAAATAGGTGAAAACATGAACCCTTGCCTTATGCATTAGCTGTTGAAACAAGGTGCTACTATATCATATCTATTTGCCTCATTTCAGTGTCAGAATTATACTGCAAGCTTTGAAGACTCACTCTTCTATTTCATAAAAAACACATGATGAGCTTTTAATTAATGGACGCAGATTTGTAGTTGGAAGTATTTGAGAGGATTCTTGTCCCCATCATACTATGTTGCAAGTTAACATGGCAACAAACATATATGGTTATCAGCTGTGTTGATCTTCATCTAAACCTGCAGAGAAAGAATTTCTGATGGAAATCATCAGAGACTGTCAGTCCTTTTCACATCCACATGAATCCCTCGTGTACAGAAAGCTGAAGTCCATCCAGTGAATTTTCACAGATGTCCATTTAGGCATTCGAAGAACTCTTTCCTGGGCTGTAGGACTCAGGTGGATCCCTTTAAATCAGCCACATCAGCAATGACCCTGACCTGATCACAGTTCCAAAGTCATTGCCAGGAGTTAACTAGCTGAAAGAAGATCATCAAGACATCCCCATTTACCAGGGAGGGTACAGCCACTAGACAAGCAAAGCCAAGAATTATTTCCGGCCACTGCTGCTATTGAGTTCAGGAGTAATGACTGATCATTGCGTCCTGCGGCAGTCACAGCATCTGCCAGCTCATCCGAATGCTTCCTCCCACTCACAACACAGCACTTCCCTCTCCTCCAAGATGACTCATGCTGTGTTCACTTCCATCCACAGCCCAGTGGCTGCTAGGCACTAGGAATACAGAATAACTAAAATTGGGCTTTGGGTGTTGTAGTGAGTTGTAACCACAACATATGGAGGGTAATGAAGCCCCTAATGTCGCTTAGTCTCCTCTGTGGCTTCATCTAGGTACTGAGATAGGAGGAAAATCATGAGTAAGAAGGTTTTTGTGGTAGTCAGGTGCTTCGTGTTGTGCGTTGCCTGCAAACATGAACCAAAGTTATTAACCTCGTGAGTTTGAAGGTTTTTGTAGTATATTTGTAATCAGAAGATTCAGAAATTAAAGATTAGTTTATTCATATAAGGGCAGATAGCTTGTTCTTGTCCATCAGCCAAAAGAGATCTTTAGCCAAGTGGTGAGAATTTCATATCTACATGGAAGCAGACATGAGGGCATAACCAGTTAAAACTTCCAGGAAGTCCAACAGATTGATAACCCAAACAGTGCAGCAGCATGCTCTGCTTGGTGATTTTACTTCTTGTCTGACCGTTCAGCATCCAAGTTTCAAGTTCTGGGCTTACAAATCATAAATTTAATTCTTTAGTGATCAAAGATTTCCTTCGAGATTGCAGATTTGTAACTCCAAATAGTTTTTAAATAGGTCACTCAAAAAGTGATACCTTCAGTTTATTTTCATGGGAAATACAACGGATACAAACCACAACAGCACTGTTTGATAGAACAAATTCTCCACTACAAAGAACTTTATTCAAATAGTCACCACCATTAGCTATGTATTTCACTGACTCTGGAATTTTGAATCTTCAGCTTAGTCAGTTTGTGATGTAGTGGACAGAGTGCAGACCACTGTCCAGAACCTATCCAAAAAGACAGTGCACATCACTTTACCCACTAAGGGCTGCATCTTGAACTTTTTCTACAATGGGGAATTCATATGTGACCACTCAATGGACTGCCATTTTGACTGTGGTTCGTAGTGATGACACCACACCACTGGTAATGATGTAATCCAGGAAAAAGCCACCTTCATCCTCATATTGGTTAAACAGGTCCTGACAAACTCACATATTGTATTCTTTCTGTTCCTGTGTGAGCATTCGTTGAGAGCCACCTGCCACAAACTTTGTGATATTTCAATGTTGCCTACCATTGTTTCCAAGAAATTCAAGCCAACATTGAGCTCTGTACACAATTCCCATGTTGCAATCTGCCATTCATGCAGATGAGCTGATCAAAATGTTCTTCATTTCATAATGTGACAGCTCTGTGTGGTTGTCCAGAACCTGGCTTGTCTTTCACATCACAGTTCATGTTACAATTTGAGTAGTGACAGCAGCACAAGATGAGGACACACAGCTAGGAAGTGGGTTAGTGGGATTCTTCTCCTTGTTTTAGCAAATATTTAGATATGATATGTAAAATAGATTAGGTATTAAAAGAAGAAGTCAGAGGCTACGATGTCATTAGTTCAAAAGGCTCTATGATGTGCACTTCTACAGAGGGATGGAACATGAATTGAAGTCTTCTCAGGTATAAGATGCTTGGTGTAAATGTTCTAAATGCAGAATCATTACTTAATAGGTAAAATATTTTGTCCATTTCCACACTCTTCTTTCTGATTAGATTTTGAAATGATTCAACATTCCTGAAGATTTTAAAATAACAGCAGATTTGGTGGCATATATTTTGGCCTTATGCCTTTGCTTGAAGACTTTAAAGTTCTGATGTCTCAATGACATGCAAGATATCTTGGCAGACCTTGACAAGAAATATGTGAAGCTATCTTTTCAGCAATGTTCAATTCGTATTGTAAAACATTTGGACCAGTAGGAGCATAAAGTCATAAACTATTTTGAGGTGGAGATTTTTATTGTAGTGCAATATAAATAGCGTAGATGGGAGTCTTACTGTGCATATATTGAAGCCAAAATTTCATCCTGTGTCACAACTTATGTTAGATTTCTTGCATATAGAGTGTTCTGAAATGATCATTGTAGGCTTATCTACTTCTATTTGAAGCAGAGCAAAATGGCTGACCTAAGAATTCCTTCATTGTCATTAGCCATGTATGATTTTCACTTGTTTATTTTTCTCTATGCTTTCTGCTCATGGTCAAATTACAAACACCCAGTGCTTCCAGTTTTCACTTTCAGAACCTGTTTTAGTTTCCATAATTCTTTTTTCCATTTTCCTTAGCTAGCAGCGACTTTCTAGACCTGAACCTTGCTTTACCTCTGGCTGAAATTTCACACTCCTTTAATATTAAAATTTGAACTGGAAACATTAAAGCTGAATTGTCAGGTAGTTAGAGGCTACAATTTAACCTGCGATTAAGCATACTCATTCTGGTAGGTAATGTCTCGCAGTATTTTTGCTGTCAGTGCTCAATATTCTCTTCTGTAACTTAAAAGTTACTTACAGCTTAAATAATTAACTGCAGTTTTTGCATGACATTACTATATATATATATATTTTTTTTTTCTATACAGTCATGTCTAAGGTGGTTGGAGAATCTTGGGACAAAATTGCTGTTTCTTCTGCATTTCACATGACTGAGCAAATTATCAGGTAAAGCAATGTTGCAGTGAATCTCATTCAGGCAAGAGAAGTTGTATTAGTAAGGCAAAAACAAGTATTTGCATTCTTACTTAAATTTGAATTCATCATAAAAAAGAAGAAAACACACAAATTTTCATATTTTGAGCTCTCATATGCTTTCTCTGGTCTCTTTCTGTATCCGGTGAAAAGAAAGTCTGAAAAGATGAGAAGGGAATACAGATATAAATTCCACAGTAAAACATTTGTATTTTGTTTATATTATTGCTGTTGATCTGGAAAGTTATGCTGCATGTAAAGATTTATGATCCTTTATCATCACAGAGTTTGCTTCCCACATTGAGGGGTTATGATATTGTATTCCATCACCTTTGTCTCACTAATGAATTGTGTTAGTTTACATCCATAAATTCCTAGCTCTGATGGCTATGTTGTCTTTCCTTTCAAGTAGCAACAATTTCAAGCAGACATCATGAAACAGGGGAACAAGGTTGGATCAGGATGCTGTTGTCTTCTTTGTGCCAAAAAGCACAGACCTCTTTCAATTAAATTCTGTCCTTAGAAATTGATTATAAAGACAATTCTCATTAAAAAAAAAAAAAAAGAAAAAAAAGAAAAAAGCAAACAACTCAGCTATTATGAATTACGCTGTGTGCAGAAAGCTGTACTAGAAAGGTAGCAATCTTAGCCAAATCTTGTGCTAGCCTGTTATTGCAAGTTTTCATTAGAAAAATTCCATAGTTGTTACCAGTTTGGGAAATTTTCACATAACTGGAATCTCTTCTGTTTCTTTCAAAACGTTATGGAATCATAAAATGGCTTGGGTTGGAAGGGACTTCAAAGATCATCTAGTTCCAATCACCTTGCTGTGGGCAAGGTTGCTGACCGCTAAATCAAGTTGAGAACATCTCCCTTGGCAGGAAAATTTTTGGTTTACTTGACCATGAGAATTCCATCTCAGAATCTTTACTGAGTTGAAATAATTATTGAAACAAGTCTTGCTTTGTTATATGAAGAAGAAATTAAAAAATCACTTTTTTTTTTTGTTACAGTTGTTGCATGGTCATTCCATAGTTTTGTGATGGTATCAGAAGACTTGCCTTGTTCTTTTAATTTTCTTTTTCTATTTACTTTTTTATTTTTCTTTTTACTTTTCTTTTTCTATTTACTTTTATAATTCTATAGAGAGAGAACATAAACATAGATCTATGTATGTGTTCTTGATAGTCTTATTCTTACTATAGAGGATGATTAAATGTTTAGTGGATGATGGATGCGTGTTGTAAATCTTACTGGAACATGACCCAAATAGCACTACAGATGGTTATGCAGTTTTGGCTCTGTGTTTATCTCTGCCTTTAGCTTTCCCAGGGCATAACAATTTATGAAGCTATCGGTTCACCTTTAAGCCTTCAAAATGTATTTGGAAGTAGTAGAAATGAAACTGCTTTAGTTCACCTGCTGCTATATGCTGTCTCATTTACGCTGATGCAACTGAGGAATCATGCCATTCTCCTCTTTAGAGTTTTATTAGATTTACAGAAATAAAAACAAGAATTTGGCCCTAGATAGGACTGGATACAAAGCATGCTTATTATCAAATAGATAGAAGCTGCTTTCAGTTTAGTTTTTCTCAGTTAAGCAAAAAAAAAAAAAAAAAGAATTTTTGCTCTCTATTCTCTGCAAACTTTGGTGTATTTTTCCATTTACACAAGGAGCTTTTTTTTTTTTTTAACTTCTTTACATTTTTTTTCTGTTTAAGAGTGACAGAAGCCTTCAATTCTTTTGAAGCTGTTGGAACCATTAAATACTGCTGAAATAAGAAACAAAATCCAATACAAAAACTTCAAAACCTGGGAGGGGGATGGAGAAAGCTATTCCCACATTACACAATATGGATTTGGGGCTTATAGATAAAAGTGCCTTTCAAAAAGGCAAATGTTAGGGAGGAAACAGTAGGAATCATACTTGGGCATCCTGCACTACAAAGGACAGATCTGTGGGTGTTCAGCCTTTTCCAACCCAAAAAAGACAACTAGCAAATCCTGGTCCCTGCTCTCTCTCCAGCCCTATTGATTCTATTTCTTCCACCCCTGCTCAACAGAAGAACAAGCAGGAATACAAACTGTTTCATAACAGCAGCATGCTTTATTGTCATAAAGGGCAAGAAACAATTCAGAGGAGGAGAGATCAGGGAAAAATAAGAATAAAAATCGAGGGACCTGGAAATAGTGCTCTACTGAGCTGTCTTTGTATTCTCCTGGTTTGCAACAGGACATCAGGATTTGTCTGACAGGTTCCTTTCTGCTGCTGAGCTATCTGATTTACTTAAAATCCTCCCCACCCTATTGCTTCTGTAATTTTGTTTTGTTGAATTTAATTTTTATGCTCTCATTTCGTTCCCAGAAGTAATACTTCTTTCACAATAAAGTCCCTTTCCCTATCCCTGACTATAAAAGAGACTTGAGACACACAATGTATTTACACTGATTTAAGGAACTCTACACTGTCAGAATAGCTGTGAAGGAGCTTAATGATTCTGAAAATCTAGTTCTATAAATACATCAGGTTTAATTTACTCTCTATGAGACCTCTGGCATTCACATGTTGCTGTTGTCAAAAGAAGAAAATAGTGTTCCCACTGAAAGAGCTCTTAGCAGAGCCTGAGGTCATATGGCAGGTGAGATGGCTGCCCAGGCACTTTCACACTTGGTCAATCAGACCAAGGTTTGGATGGGATCAGATTCCCGAACCACATGGAGCCCAGTATGATCACAGCTGCTCTGAGCAAGTGAGATGTCTGAATGCATGGCCGGGCTTTCAATGATTTAGAAAGGGATAATGTGATATCATCATTCTGTGATTTTAGAACATAAAAGCTATTTACTCAGATATGACAGTCCACAGTAGAACTTGTGAGGAAGAGCTTGTAAGCTCTGTTGTAAGCACAATCTGGATGAGGAATTTCTTGGTTCTCCATACAGCAGTTGTTGGCATACTGCTTGCAGGTGTCCTGTCAGATAGTGTGACCACTTGGTAGATACATTATCTGTGCATCTGAGCACTACAAAGAAGACTGTGGAGGAAGTTCTTGTGCTTTGGAACATGGAGTTATTGTCTCTATGTGGGGAACAGAGGAGGATGTTGCACTTGGGAGCGCCTTGAGGTTGTAGGAGTTCCCTGCTCAACAGTGCTTCTCAGACCACATTACTGTACTCTTCTAAAGCTACGGTGAAACCATTTGATAAGGCAGGCTTTTTCCTTCAGCTATCTTTTGTTTCTGATACCATTTTTTTTTTTTTTCCCACGTCTTCATGAAATATTTTAGAAACCTCAAAATTGAATAAGATAAGCTTTATCCTTTCTTCACAATGTTACTTTCCTTGTTAGTTCCTTAAAGGCAACTCCTTAGTTCAGATTTTTTCTTTCCTTATGGGAAACTGTTCCATATTTTGCTCTACAAGAAGAGAAAATTGATTTATTGATTTTTCCTTTTTTTTTTTTTTTTTTTTTTTTTTTAGATAAAGATAGGGCATACAGAAAATTAAAAAAGGGCTGTAAAACACATGCTCTCAACACTGAGTTGATATGGACAGTAGTGGCAATTTACTGCCAATAGAGCTTCCATGGTATGGATACCATGCTCTGATGCTCTGTTCATTACTACTAAAGGAAAATAATCCACAGGAAAGGGATAATATTGTGGTACTTTTTTGTTTATTTGTTTGTGTTAACTCAGTTTAGATTTCTTTGCTTCTTGATATTACCTGGAAAAGTACAAGTGCTGAAAATATCCATGCAGATATTACATTTTTATGAAAACAAAGCATAAAGAATTTTACTTAGCAATGTAATCATGCAATATAAGTAAATAAAGTTCATGCAACCATGACATAGCAAATGCCTGTGGGTGCTGCTGTGACCTATAAGAAATATATACAAAGGCATACAGATATCAAATGAGAAAGAAATTTCTAAGAGGGAAATAGCTTATTTAATGCAGAAACAGCTGAGTTTCAAAAAATATGTGACAAGGACAGAAGAACTCATTTCTGGTGCCAAAATCATCTTTTATTTGTGCAATCAATACCACAAGATATTTTAATCTATAAAAATGCAATTGGATATGATTACACTGTTTTCTTGCAATCTAAATAAAGCAAATATTATGTTTATGTCTGTTTGGCAATTAAGTAGTTTCTTCCAACTTTTTGCCCAACAAAAGCTTAGACTCAGCTTTTTCTCATGCATCTGATAATGTCTGCTCATAGAAGTTCCTGTTAGCCTAACTTGTTGGCCTCTGCTCCCTGAGGAGTTTCTCCTGCATGCTGATCTCATACTTTTCCCTTTCTATCTAACATGATTATAATATGGTTTCCCAAACTGTTATATATAATACTATTACTTACCATTTGATCCTAATTCTTTTAATATTGCTAGATACGTATAGGACCATCTGCTGACACAACTCTTTCAGTGAGTAATGACATTGCTAATAGCCATAGTGACACACTGATTTTAGCCAAAACTTTTCACATCAATTTCCAAATCATCTCATTTATTATACACACAGTTCTCAGGGTTAATATAGCCAATTTAGACTTGCCAAGATTTAAAAACAAACAAACAAACAAACAAACAAACAAACAAAACTCTATCATAAATTTAATCATTTTAACACATCATCTGATTTTCAGAAATAAACCGAATAATTACTGTCAGAGTGCTAGCGATTCTTCCAAGACATCAGATGTCGTGGGATTGTGAGCACACTTTGCCCCTATGGCTTATCAGAACTGGGCTTTGCTAAACCTGATTGAAAAGAAAAGAGGTGATACTGAGACAGAGTAGTAAATAGATCTAATCTATATAAATGTAAGGTAAATACTGGATTGTGTTATTTAAATTTTACATTATTTCTACCTAAGGCTTATGAACTTCTATTAGATTATATATATCACAATCAGGATTATGAAGATTTGTTTTCTGTACTCCAAAAAGAATAATTACTGGTATAGCTTGCCTTGCTAAATGGTGATGTTTCATGTTTTTGGATCAAAGTGCATAATTCCTACTAAAGCTCTGAGCTAAATATGAGAATGTTTTCATTGTAATATACAATTTTGAGTCACTACAGTACTCAAAAGTTGGATAAATCCATAGGTTCTTCCTGCTTTTGACTAATCTCTTTGTGTCTATTACTCTTTATAAAACAAAGTTAGGAGATTTTCTCCATTTTACACTTCAATCTATGAAATTGACATCATGTTCTGGTCAAAACCCATTATTATTGGAACCATTAATGTTGTTTGGCTTGAAGAAGAATTGCTTCCTTATGGTTACAGAATATCAAGCTCTTTCCATTTTTAGATGGATTGATCATGCATGTCTTCAGTACTACAAAGCTCAGAATTAACTGTTCTTACAAGCTATCGTATCATCTGCATTTGAAAATTTCTGGTCAACCATTTTCCATCAGATGTTGACAGTCCTCTTGACAATCATAAAGAAAATTTACATTTAGAACTGGAGGCAGTAATACCTCCCCTGAACAAAAATTACAGGAACTCAGAGCATCTGAGTAGGGAAACCCACTTACAGTCATACAGCTATAGCTCTTATTCAGTTAGTTATTAGACAGAATCATAGAATGTCTTGGGCTGGAAGATGCCTTAAAATTACCTTATTCCAGCCCCACAGCCATGAGCAGGGCTGCCATCCATCAGATCAGGCTGCCCAGGGCCCCATCCAACCTGGCTTTTAACATTTCCAGGGATGGGATGTTCACAGCTTCTCTGGGTAGCCTGTCCTGTGCCTCATTATTTGAAAAATGACACATTTCTTCTTAATTTACCCTTTTTCATTTTAAACTGTTACCTCTTGTCCTATCATTACACTCAACAACAGAGCGTCTCTCCAGCTTTTCTGCAGGTCCCCTTTGGGTACTGGAAGGCTACAATGAAGTCTCCTCAGAGTGTTCTTTTCTCTAGGCTGAAAAACCCAGCTACTTTTCTTTATAGGAGAAGTAATCCAGCCCTCTGATCGCCCTCATGGTCCTCCTCTGGGCCCACTCTCAACAGAAGGATTTTAGGGATTTCAGATTCTCAGTGGGCAAAATCTGAACAAACCTTCTCAGCACAGTTTAGAGGAAAAGTTAATAAAGAACTGAATTTCCTCATTAAATCACAGGAAAGCATTGTGTTTTTCAGGATAACCTCCTCTATTCTTTGGTGAGCACTGGTGCTGCCCTAACACATAGTCAGAGCTATTAGAGCCTAAAATTCTCTCCAGCAGTCTGTAGGGAACTCTATCCCTGGTGTCTCTCTTTCCTTTGGAGACTCTTCATATCCCTGGTTGATTTTACCATCTACACGGCCTGTGAGAGGAGAGAGAGCCATTCTTTTCAGATGATAAATGAAAAATAGTCTAGGTACAAAGCTCCTCTGAGCCATACTTATATTCTCTGCATTCTAAGGCACATCACCAGAATCACAGTCTAACTGAGATCATTACATACTTTCAGAGGAAAATCTTAAAAGACAATTATTTATCATTCTTTATTGTCATCTTGAAATATCAATTTATACTAGGTTAGGAGAAATAGCAAAATATTTTAGATTGAATGGGTAAAATGTCGATGTATTTTATCCAGGCTAAGCTTGTCTGCATAAGGACGACAGGATGTGAATAAAGTTGCATCCTTATGACCTGCAGAGATTTTTAAAAAATGAAACCTATCTTTGTTTTCATTTTATTGCAAAGAGAAAGACATGAAATTGTACCAATATTTTTATAATGACGTGCATCTGAGATAGTTAAAACATTTTTCAGGATAGTAAAGAAGATTGGAAAGAGAGGCCTTTAGTGGGGAAAGACCATGATTTACATTTAGTTTCACTACTACTGCATACACCTGATATCAGGATGCTGATCTTCCAAGCTTCAGGAATGCCCATTTCTGTCCCCTCACGCCTGATGCTACATATTTCCTTCTGAATACCACAGAAATCAGTTGTCCTGTCAAGAAAGACACTGTATTTTCTGTCATGAATCTCTTTGGCCAAGCATCTTTAAAGTTCTCTAGATCATTATTTAATAGAACCACTACCTATCATGTTAAACATTAACCTTCATGTGTTTTATTTACGTTTGTACATTCCTTTATGTATGAAGTAGAACTACATTTTTTCTATTAGTTGAACACAGTCATCCTGTAATGCGTACAGGTACTTAAGCACCCTTATGTACTGATAGGTAAAGTAGGTGAGGCGTCTGTCAGTATCAGAGCTGGTGATCCAGTCATCTCGGATAAGATAAAATATGAATCATCTTGGTGCTTTCTTCTAAGCAAAAGATGGTGAACCTGTCTATTGGCAGGGAAGGTTTAGGGGGTAAATGACTTGCAGATTCAATTTTCCTATCATGCACCGTACTTAAATCCCAGATATGCACAACTATGGTAACAATGTCATTTCTTCATAATGCTTATTTCTTCTGCACCTTCATATCCATATTCAACTAACTTTGTTGCCTTAATTAAATGTAAAATTTAATGTAAATGTAAATTGCCTGTAAAAAAAAAATAAAAAATGGACATCCAGTTCTGTCTGTTACCCATGACTGGAACAGTTATATGAGTGAGAAATTTTGGAGACAGTGCTCAGCACAGACTGTCAGCCTGCAATAAAAATATGCTAGATTGGAAAACTCAGACAGAGGCTGCAAGGTTGATTAGATGCCTGACATTTATTGATTGATTGATTTTCATTGGAAGATTCAGAAAGATGAATTTACTTTGTTAAAGCAAGGAAGCAAACAGCAGATTTAATCAAAGCCGAGAAGTATCAACTGAGGGTGGGTATTTCTGATGCTACTACACTTCTTAATCTAGGGAAAAAAATATATATATATATATAGTAAAATCCGTGCTTAGAATCTGCCACACAGTACAATTTTGGACACAAGCCTTGTTAAATTACAGCAGGAAATGTTTGAAAGAAGAGAAGAGAAGAGAAGAGAAGAGAAGAGAAGAGAAGAGAAGAGAGAGAAGAGAAGAGAAGAGAAGAGAAGAGAAGAGAAGAGAAGAGAAGAGAAAGAGAAGAGAAGAGAAAGAAAAGAAAAGAAAAGAAAAGAAAAGAAAAGAAAAGAAAAGAAAAGAAAAGAAAAGAAAAGAAAAGAAAAGAAAAGAAAAGAAAAGAAAAGAAGAAAAAAGAAAGTGAAAAAAGGGAAAGGGAAAGGAAAGGAAAGGGAAAGGGAAAGGGAAAGGGAAAGGGAAAGGGAAAGGGAAAGGGAAAGGGAAAGGGAAAGGAAAGGGAAAGGAAAGGAAAGGAAAGGAAAGGAAAGGAAAGGAAAGGAAAGGAAAGGAAAGGAAAGGAAAGGAAAGGAAAGGAAAGGAAAGGAAAGGAAAGGAAAGGAAAGGAAAGGAAAGGAAAGGAAAGGAAAGGAAAGGAAAGGAAAGGAAGAAAACATATATTCTTTTCTTGTAAGACTCTAGATGCATTCTTGATTTGGACAATGACAGATTAGATACAGAAATTCTATGGTGAAAAGCTATTGCTCTTGGGTCAGAGTAATTCCAGACATGGACACAAACTGGGAGAACAACTCCTTGAGAGTAGCGCTGCTGAGAAGGATTTACGGGGTCATGGTAGATTTGAAAACTTAACATGAGCCAGCAGTGTGTACTTGCAGCCTGGAAGGTCAATGGTATCCTGCGTTGCATGAGAAGAGAGGTGGCCAGCAGGGAGAGGGAGATGAACATCTACTCTGCCCTTGTGAGGACTCGTCTGGAGTACTGCGTCCAGGCCTGGAACTCTCAGCACAAAAAAGACAGAGAGCTGCTGGAGAGGGTCCAGAGGAGAACCACGAAGATGATCAGAGGGCTGGAGCACCTCTCCTATGAAGACAGTCTGAAGGAACTAGGTTTGTTCATTCTGAAGAAGAGAAGGTTGTGTGGAGACCTTATTATGATCTTCCAGTATTTAAAAGGAGATTATAAACATGGGAAATCAACATTTTACACTGGTACATAGTGATAGGACAAGGGAGAATGATTCTAAACTAAAGGAGGGAAGGTTTATGTTGTATGTCAGGGGGGATTTTTTCACTGAGAGAGTGGTGAGGTGCTGGCACAGGCTGTCAGAGAAGTTGTGGATGCCCTATACCTGGAGGTGTTCAAGACCAGGTTGGATAAGGCCCTGGGCAGTCTAGTCTAGTATTTGATCTAGTGCGTGGCAACCCTATCTGGGGCAAGGACTCTGGACCTTGATGATCCTTGAGGTCCCTTCCAAGCCAAGTCATTCTATGATTCTCTGATTCTATGAAACGCAAAGAGAGTGAAGTGATAGACACATGTCAAAACCATGCCTGGAAAAATAAAAAATAAAAGCAGGTTTTCTAATTCTTAGTGTGTTCCTATGTCAATTTGCCCACACAAGTTACTATTATAGTAACTATTTCTTGTTGATTAGTGCTTTTTCCTTTCTAAAAAACATTGGGGGTTTTTTAGGAATAGCAAACAATTGAAGACTATTTCAAAAGACCTGGCTGACACCCAAATATTCTGACTGGATAGGGCTTGCAGATTGAACATGGTGCCCTCAGGGATTTTATTTATTATTTTTATTAGTTTTATTTTGTATCGGGGTAGCCAATTTGTGCTTTTTTTTTTTTTTTTTTTTTTTTTTTTTTTTTTTTTTTCTTCCAATTCTTATTAAGCTACTTCAGTATGTAAGTAGTCTCACAGCCAATGGTACCGTATGGAAGATGTGTGTGGGTCAGAAAGCCTGAGTATAAAAGGAAAATAGAGGAAGGAAAAGAAATAAACAGTGACAGCAGGAAGCCACATGGCAAGGTTCTAATAAAAAAATCTGGCTTTCACCCAGTAATATTCAGTGCTCTGAGTAAGTTCATTTCTTAATCATCATTTTTTTTAAAAAAGGGATTTTTGTTTCCACAGAGGGAATATATTTAAAAACGTATAAAAGGGATCAAAAACTTCTTCCGTTTCAGCAAGAAAATTCAATCTGCTGATCTAATGACAGCAGTAATAAAGAATCAGAAGTTTAGTATCAAAAAGCCCAAAGTTTATCTGAAAGCTGTCTGACTTTTTGATGGGCATATTTTCATTGCACAAACTCATAGAAATCATTTTTATTCTTGAACATTACTAGTTACCTATTTCTTTGAAAATGTTGTTCCTTTTCTTTGAATTTTTACTTGCCATCATATAATGAAGATAAGTATGAATAGAAATAGGTAATGAAGATTAACTTTTATTAATTTATTTCAATTTATTTTAAGAATGATGAATACTTCTTCTAAATATAAATTGACATGTTTCAAACCAAGCTATCATTGTAGGCAAACTCTTGCCAAGAGCTTATATCATGATAAAAAATTATGCATTATTTTTGTATAAAATATTTATTAAAAATTATAGATATATAATAGACACTATTTGTACAATTATTTTACATAAAATACATCGTTATGAGCATATATTAAAATAAATAAATATCATAAATATGTAATTATCTATTATCTAATAATTTAGATATTAAATATTTTTCACATATTATATTTATTAATTGATATATACATGACACTAGCAGACTACTAGACCACTGGTTAAAAATATATTCATAAACTTCCTTGATATTATTATCAGATAAGTAAATGGCAACATTTTTCAATGTGGAATAATATCGCACTCAGATTCTCACGTGAAGAAAGTTTTTAATGATAGGATTGATTCAAGTTTCCAGGACAACATATTACTGTGAAGGATTAAGTGGAATCTTACAGTAAGATGATTTAAGAATTCCATTCATACCACTCAGAGATTGGCCTGAACCTACATAGGAATTAATAGCAAGGTGCAACCCTTCTGCTTCAGCAGAATGTGCACAAGTAGTTCAATTTAATAGGCATTGACAAAGTGCACCATTTCCTTTTCCATCCAGTGTGACTCTGAGATAGGGGCGCAGCATTAGGTTGTTTTGGGACATTCTACAAGAAAAAAAAATGTTTGAATACAACTGAAGTTAGTGAAGTTTTCACTTCTAGTACCAGAAGTGAAATCTTCCTGGAGAGACAGACTTAGTGGATAAGGGTCATTATCTTCCTTTCTGACAGCATTTCACATTAAATCCTCTTCCTTTTCTACTCTGACCTTGTAGGGTTTGAACATTTCAATTCTGTTAAGAAATAAAGGATGCTAAACTGTAGAGAAATACAATAACCTTTGGAAAGGATAGATTTCATTTAGATCCTTTACATCATCTTTGATATCTGGACCATTTATTAGATCAGTTACATATTTTTAGTCTTTGTTTTCTTTCCAAAATTTTCTTTGCCTTCTCCTCACCATTCTTCCATACTATATTACTTTGTCAGTGTCCTACAGACAGATATATGTCTTCATGGAGGAGAGAATAATAATACTGAAACAAGTAATTGTTCAGAGAATAATTGCTTTTCTGATAGAGGACTTGATTGTCCAGACTGCATATTCCAAATCTACAACTAGCAGTAGGCTTCTTATATGACCAGAAATTCACTTAGGTCACCTTCCTATTTCTATGATACTTTCATATCTTTTTTCTTTCTTATCTTCTTTGTTCTATCTACTTTAGGGATAAAGTAACCAAAGACTCCCACCACAGACACAGCCACATGTGAAATGGGGAATAAGAAGCCATCACAATACTGAGGCTGAACTCAATTACTGTTATTCAGGAATATGCACATCCTAAAACAGTACTAGACAAAGAAGTCCAGACCAAAGGGGAGATAACCTTCCTACTTTATTGAATTTCTGTCTGATATATATAATTTGTCTGCATTGCTTCCATTGTAGTGAATCTCCATCTCTTGGCTGAGGCTAGAAAACTCTTATCTTTACACTATCAGAGTGTAACACTTGTCTCCTCCTTGGCTTATCGATGGTCCTATTACATTTTCAAACTAATTTGTGAAAGATCATTTGAACATTTACCCAAAGACTTAAGGTTTCTGCAGTGTAAAACTAAAGCAGTTACTTTTTTTCTCAAGTTTCTATTCAGTGAGAAACTTGCACTGGCAACTTTCATGGAGATTTTTTAGTCACGAAAAAAAATGAAATTGATGTTATTTATTCAACAAACTGTCATATTCATGGAATGACCATTCTTCTAAGAAGTATGTTTTTATTCAATAACGATTCTTGTATTAAATATCTTTTCATTTATTATTCACTTTGATAGAACACGCCTGCAGGATTCTTTCTTACCTGATATGTACCTAAAATAGACTTTTTTTTTGTCTATTTTGTTTTTACCAGTCTAGAAGAGAGAAGGTTAAGGTGTCTTTTATGCAGCAGTGTACCTCTATAGTAATACCTATTGGTACCAATCTTGTCTTGCACATTAATCAAATCACTGTTTGGGAAACTGGAGGTTGAAGAAGAATTTTTTAAAGATTGTGAATCTTTTCTGTGGGAAGAACTCATTTTACCTGAGTTCAATTATCTAACAGTCCAGCCTCCTCAATAATTTGTGGAAAGGAGATAAAGGAAATAAAGGAGAAAAAGATCAGAGAACAATTCACCTTGCATTCCTCAAACCCATCAGATGGGATTGCTCAGTTTGTAGAATTTAGCTGTCGATATACAAATAATATAATTAAAATGAATGATTTAGATTTTTATGTTAGATATAACCAATCCGTAACATGTTTTTTCACCTATCTTTTGGACATTTCTATATTATGAATACATGGATTAGTGAAATTACCATTTATTTGTTAAGTAGGCTATGTGCTAGCATACAGGAATGAACCAGTAGTTAAATTAGAACTTATTTAAAAGTGTCTTTTAGTATCAACTTTTTACACTTCTGTAGTATACATTATCCATAGGATCCACTGTCATTTTTTTTTTCTCCAATTATGAGACAAATCAAATCATTGAGCAGTGAAGAACAGAAGAAATTATTGTTTTATGTTAATTGATCTTAAGGTAGCCAATGAGCTGAAACAGTTAATAAAGTCTCATAGAGATTAAGTTCATAGAGTTTTTCACTAAAAGTATGAATTTGGGATTTTTTTTCCTTGTTGAGTTACTATAACTACTATAAAAGTGAAATAGTAAAGATAATATAATTATCATTATAAAGATAATAATTACCAATCCTATCTTGTCTAATTTCTTTTCACAACAGAAATATTACATGAATTTTCATGTAATAAAAAGAAAGCAATCAGACATGCAGTATAGTGAGGTCAGTAGCGGAGCTCTCCGTTGTCTGTCCTGAGGTGTATGTATTTCTACATATTCATTTATGGACTGGAAAGGGTATATATTTCAAGGAGATCTTCACCCAGTTTGTATAAACACCTGGAATTGCCCCAGCCCAAGTGCAGCAGCCTGCACTTGGCCTTGTTGAACCTCATTAGGCTCACATGGGCCCACTTATGCAGCCTGTACAGGTCTCTCTGGATGGCTTCCCTTCCTTCCAATGTATTGACTACTCCTCTCAGCTTGGTGTCATCCACAAACTTGCTGAGGGTGCACTCGATGCCATCGTCTATGTCATAGATGAAGATGTTGAAGAGCACCAGTCCCAAGACTGACCCCTGAGGGATACTGCTTGTGACCAGCCTCCACCCTGACACAGAACCATTAGAATCATCGAATCATAGAATCACCAAGGTTGGAAAAGACCCACGGGATCACCCAGTACAACCATCCACCTATCACCAATAGTTGTCTCTAAACCATGTCCCTCAACACAAAATCCAAACGTTCCTTGAACACCTCCAGGGTCGGTGACTCCACCACCTCCCTGAGCAGTCCATTTCAGTGCCTGATCACACTTTCAGAGAAGTAGTATTTCCTAACATCCAGCCTGAATCTCCTCTGGCACAGCTTGAAGCCATTCCCATTAATCACAACCCTTTGGCTGCATCCAGCCAGTCAATTCCTAATCCACTGAACAGTCCATCCTTCAAATCCACACCTCTCCAATTTAGAGAGAAGGATGTCGTGAGGGACCATGTCAAATGCTTTGCAGAAGTCCAGGTAGATGACATCCATTGCCCTTCCCCTGTTCACCAAAGCTGTCACTCCATCATAGAAGGCCACCAGATTGGTCAGTCACTATCTGCCCTTGGTGAAGCCATGCTGGCTGTCTTGAATCACCTCTTTATCTCATATATGCCTTAACATATCTTCTAGGATTATCTGTTCCATGATCTTCCCAGGCACAGAGGTGAGGCTCAGCAGCCTGTAGTTCGCCAGGTTTTCCTTTCTTCCTTCCTTAAAAATGGGAGTAACATTTCCCTTTTTCCAGTCACCTGGAACTTCACCAAACAGCCATGATTTTTCAAATATGAAGGAGAACGGCTCAGACAACCACATCAGCCATCTCTTTCAGAACATAGGATATCATCCAGCACCATGGACTTACGCATGTTCTGTTTCATGAGGAGGTCTCAGACATATTCCACTGTTACAGAGGGACGGAATCTGCTCCTTTCACTCACACCCAGGACCTTGTCCTGGCAGATAAGGGGATGAGCCTGAACACCGGTGAAGACCGAAGCAAAGCACTTATTGAGCATCTCAGCTTTTTCCATGTCTGAGGAAGCAAGTTCTCATCCTCATTTATCAGAGGGGGAACACTATCCATGATCTATCTCCTCCTGCTTATGTACCTGTAGAAGCCCTTCTTGTTATTTTTCATATCCCTAGCAAAGTTCATTTCTATCTGTGCCTTGGCTTTCCTGATCTTATTTCCACACATGCTGACAATGTCCCTATATTCTTCCCAGGCTACACAACCCTGCTTCCACTTCTTGTACATTTCCCTCTTTTTCTTCAGTTTAAGTTGCATGTCCTTGCTTAGCCATGCCGGTCACCCACCTCCTCTCCTCAGTTTCCTCTGCTGGGGGATGGAGAGCTCTTGCACTCTCAGAAAGGTGACCTTTAAAAGCTGCCAGCTCTGTTCTGTTCCTATGCCCTCAATGAACAATTTCCCACAAGATTCTACCCAGCAGTTCCTTGAGCAGCTGAAAGTTTGTTCTCCTGAAGTTCAGGGTCCTGACTCTAAAACACAAAGTGCTATTTGAAATCCTACCATTGTATCTGAGATATCCTCAAGGCTCTGCCAGACATACTATAGGATTTAAGGCAGACCCTTCTGGAGCAGGAGATGGAAAGTAGAAAAACACTGATGCATACTAAATGGCACTAGACACCCAAGTAAATATGTGCCTGCACCTAAGTCATCCCTTGTGAGATACTGTGACTTAAAACATCAGTGAAACTGCTTTATCTCTCTTCTTACTTCGAAAATGAGTTGAAGTAAGAGCATACAAATGGGTTGTCACTTATGTTAAGTTTCCTTCATTTTGTCTAAGTTGCCACACTGGCCATTTGTCATTATCAGAAAATCACAAAATGAAGTCTAGGTCTCTTATGAACAAATTTTGTTACTTCTTCTTTTTCATTCTTTTTCTAAATACCATCTGATTCTATTTCTTTAATGTGACAAAATATGCACAATCCATTTGGCAGACAAAAGGGTTATTTTTCTGTCAATTCTTTAATGAAGCATACAGGCAAAAATGTTATTTTTTATTTGCTAGTAGACACATATCTCAGTAAAACACCGGCTTCAAAGAATCAAACAATAACAAGAACTTGTCTTTAATTAAGCATTACACTAAATGGAATAGTAGGAAAAAGAATCTGAGGGAGCCATCATTAAATTTAATGAGACTGATAATCTGAACTCTACCCCACTCAGACAGCAACGATACAACTATGTCAGTGCCAAGAATGAAAGTATAAAAAATAGTCATTATTTGTCCAAAGTGAAAAATATATGCATATATTCCTTTTTTTTTTTTTTTTTTTTTTTGATGGGATATTGATACTGATGGGATACATGATAACATGTTAACAATATACAAGCATTGCACAACCTGTCACAAAAGTGCCACGCTTTACCCTGACAAGGAAGAACTTTCTGAAAAAAAGGTATTTCAGACAGGACATCTGAGAGGAACCAGCTGTCTTACCTTTCTGTCTCCCACACACCGCATGCTTTAATTGTTCCAGTAGAGAGATGACAGAAATCTATGATCAACTTCATTGTCAATATGGGGGAGTTTTTCTCTCTTTTTCCTAAAACTGTGACTAGCCACTGAGTGAGATTACCAGCCATTTCAGAAGACACGCTATTTTTGCAGCCAACACAGTATCTATAGGTGCAGATCAGTACCTTCTCCGTGAGATGACCTGAAAATAAAATCTAGCACTTATATACTCATATTCATCTGCAGTGATGTTTTTCTAATGGCATCCTCATACCGCATCCAAAGAAAATGGCGCATCTATGGACTGACTTGAGAGAAGTCAGTTAGGTAGCAGTGGGAAAAATCTCTGGTTCTCATGTGTTCACTTGTCTCTGAGAAAAGTGGGTATTAAAAGTCACAAACTGTTTTCAGTTGCAGTAAAGGACTGTAAGGCAAAAAATAACAGAATATCTACTATGACATTTAAGTGTGACTTGAAAGAATACTTTGAAATAGGTTGAGGTTAGATAAAGTGCTGTATTATCCTCCAGTAACTTTCATATGCATTAGAGTACAGTGATAGTGCATTCACTGTCCTACTTTCTTAATCCTCTTGCTTGTGGAGCTGTGGTGTGGGTGGATATCAAGATTAAAAGATAGGAGCCAAGATAACTGTGCATGGCTAAGACCTGAAAATATTAATTTTTGTCTTTGAACTGTGCTAGTTGTGGTAGGGAGTAAATGAATGCAGGATTAGAAATACAAGATATTTATAAAAGATGTGATATAGGGCCAAAATGAAGAGCCCTATTCCCTGTTAATTAAACCACAGAGCTCATATTGTTCAGAAATAACGATTTGAGGAGCAGAACTGCAAATTAGAAAATATTTTCATCTGCTTGTGTTTAATTTTAATTAACTGGAGACATACTAATTTGACAAGTGTTTCACAACACAGAACCTCTAAAGGGAGAGTTGAAGGTTATGTTTCATTTGTAGACTATATTCTATGTACAACTATATTGAAAAAATCTTAAATACATGGTCTAATATTACCACACAAGACATTTAGAACTACTGTAGGCTATTCCTTAAACAAATGTTTTTCTTCATCATAAAATTGTTGTTAAAACATTTGTGAACTTCCCTGGTCTATTCTTCAATAAACGGAAGTGAATACTTCGCTTTCTTTCAGTCTGAATACTTGAAACAACAAACAGAATAGAATACAGCTGACTTATAGGCAATATAGCTGACATATAGGCAAATACAAAATTTACTTTCCATAGAAATTTCAAGATAATTTTGCTCTTTAAAGAATTATTTACAGATAAGCATGAGAAGATACACAATTCTTTTCACAATGGACACTAAATGATTTTTTTTTTAATACGTAAAGCCAGTAGGACAGGCACTAATGCTTAAGTGAAAAAAATGATTAACTTCACTAAGAGATGTCAAATCTTCTTGGAAAAGAATTCTTAAATGTAAATTTGATATATGACTAAAGATTTGGTGAAGGTCTGTTAATTTAAAGGAGATTAAGTCCTTTCTGACAGTCTTTTGAAGCAGGATATCTTGATCAAGGCAGACTGCGAAGCCAGGGAGCTGGAAAAGGCTTGTCTTTTGACAATAGACCAAAACAGGGAAAGTGAAAACAGAGTAGGAGGTTTGGAAGTTGAGAAGAGCTGCCCAGGAACTGTGAAACGAAAAGGAGCAGACTTAGCAACTCACTCACTCTCAGTACCATCAGCAACTATTCCTCTGCTAATAGGATCAACAGAGTTTCATATTTTCTTTAAGGAGAAGATCTTGCCATGCAAAGGCTGGAAGAATCAAATTGTTTTCAAGTGGGACATGACTCTCAAGAAGTCTGAGAAATACTTTTAGTTAGGACTTAGCAGTGGGTTGAGCAGCATCAGGGATATGTGAGGAATGGGCATTTCCTCCAGCTTGTGAATATCACCATTTCCCAGAGGGTATGTGATAGCACTCTGGGGCTTTGTGGATGTCCTTCAGAAAACATCCCTGTCTGTTTTTCATATCCTGAATTGGTGGAAGGATGTTACGGTGAGACAATTAGTGACTGACGTAAGGGGTACAGGGTTTCTCTATTTTTTTTATTTTTTTTTTTTTTTGGGGGGGGGGGGGTGGGAGGGAAGGAAAAAAATCTATTCCATAATTGAGTATTATAACTTAACTTTTCTATTTTGATCTGTATATGCATACTTTGATTTTGAAACAAGATTCTTTTTTTCCTGATATGGCCACAACCAGAAGATGAATGTGGCTTTTACTAGGTCAGATGAACTTCAGACCTACACAAGAGAATAATCTGGAATGAATATGACATTTTTAACTGCATATTAGTCTTACCTGCTTTTTTTTTTTTTTTTTTTTTTAATGTAAACAACATGTAATTTATTGAGGGAGTTCTGTTTGAATACCTTTGCACTGTCATTGGGAATGTTAAATCTGTATCTACAGTAGCGAGTTAAATGTGTCTGCAGTCATGCTGTGTCCACAGTTCTAGAGTTATTTTATTTCAGGATGAGAGGATGCCTACAAATGATCTGTGATAACTCCTGCTTCATGCCTAGACTCTGCTGAGATGCAGCTAGTTGGTGAAGTTCAAAGGAGTGTCATGGCTTAACAATAAAATACTCACCTGCCAGTGCTTTGGCACTGCTTAATATGCAAGCATAAACACATTTTTAGAGAATTCAAGTCCTAAGACAACGTTGTTTGCTTTTTCTCTGATGTCCTGACTTCTGAGAATGACTGAACTTAACTATGACCAGGGATAGTTTGTTGTACTCACCAATAGCTGAGAAGACCGTACTACTGTACAAGATTATACACAGTGTTTTAGTATATACATGTATCTTGTAGTCTGCCCAAGTAAGGACGCAAAATTGCAAAATTCCCTATACAATCAACAGGGGGAAAAGCAACTGCCCAAGGTGCTTAGAGGCATGCAAATCAGCCTGTGCTCTGTACTTCCCTCTAGAGGAGGTAATCCTACTACCCTGCAATGTATCCTGCTCCTTGATAATCACAGAATTACAAAATTATAGAATGCCTTGGCTTGGAAAGGACACCAAGGACATCAAGTTCCAACTCCCTTGCCAAAGGCAGAGAAAATGAAGTTTCCTTCCCTCATTTCCCTGAAATCTACAGAAAATTTGCTGAAAAAATCCAAGTGACAGGTTGATTGTGACCTAGAATCTTCAGAAAAAAAAAAAAGCACTGATTAAAATATACATTTCACTGAATTTCTCTGGGAGCAGAAGGCACAGAAAAAAGTGGTGATACTTATTCAGAAAAGAAAAAACATTTGTGATGAAGTGCACCTAATTCTGGAAAAGGACACTGGACACAGATGCAGAATGATCTGTGCAAGACCAGGAGAAACTGATCAACAATGCAACTTAGCTGCCTGGGAAGTGAGAATATGATACTGGATAATAAGCACACCACAAGTAACAGTCAAGAGAAGAATAACTTTGGATCGACTGACAGGTGATGCGATGTACCAGGCCAAAAGAGCAAAAAGAGATAGAAAATTGCCAATATGAAAACTGCTCATTTTTGGTTGTATGAATGTATGGAATAAAAAGAAACAAAGAAAAAAAAAAAGTAAACTACATTGATAGTGGGAGCCATTTTCTTGATCTGACATTAATGTGACTGTGCACCATTATTTCACATGAAATATCTGCTGTGAGCAATATCTAATCTATAAAATAGTTTCAAAATAGATTGTCAGAGGCAGTGGATTCTTATACTGTTCAAAGAACAGAAACAACATCAAAAGTATGCAGTAAGCCTTCAAAAAGATGTGAAAGACAGTGATACACAGAATGCATGAGAATGAGGAGGAAGGAAAGAAAAGTGAGAAGTTTTTTCCAACTCTAGTCTTATTTTATTAAAAAAGAAAAATTTCTTCTAAGAGAAATTTCAGTCCACATGTGAGACATTGTATAACACATTGCAATAGAAAAAGGACTTTAAGCACATATTCTCAATGCTATGCTTAAATCCCCAGGTAAAATGGAGAAAAAAAAAAAAAGAAGAAATGTATTTTATTCATTGTAACGAACAGTATCACACACAGAGCTTTTCAAAGCAGTGTAAATATTTAAGCAGGTGAAATAGAAAAAATCTCACATTACCTGAGAACGAAAACATATTTCTGGAATCAGATATCTTTGACTTCCTGACTGGAATAAAACTTCAGCTTTTCCATTCTAACTTTCCTCAAGACAGACTTTCATCCATCCATCATCCATCATCCGTCCCCATTCCTTTACTAACCATTTCCAAACCACCTCACAGAGCAGATAACTAGTGGGCAGTCTGAGTCCCCTTTCAGTACACTTAATGTTAACTAGAACAGGGATTTGAACAAATCAAATGTTAGGACAATACTTGTAAAGGGCTTTAAATACAATGCTTTTATTGTGGTTGAGTTTGTTCTAGGAGTTTAAATTGTGTTCTGTCATTGAATTTCTGAGACCAAATTGTGGTCACTTCTTGCTTTATGCCTCAATTTCCAACTTCAAATAACTAAAATGCCTTCATTATTCTCATGTGTTTTCCCTGCCTTATCATTATTTAATACCAAGATGGGAGGACCAGAGGGTACTACTCATTTGTACAGGTGAAAAAACAACTGTTTTAATGCCCCTACAAGAAAGAATCATGATTTCATTATACTTTGTATTTTTTTCACTCTCCTATTCCTCTGCAAATTCTCTTTATTCCTGCTTTCTCAGTCTTTTGTAGAACATGTTGCCACCTGCTTATCTGAATATTGTCTTCTGTCAGTAGAAATTCAAAGGACGTAAATAAAAATAAATAAATAAATAAAATAGCCCACCAGCAAAAGAACACAATTCTGCTCTGGAATGATACTATGAACAACAGCTGAATTAAATTGTACGTTTTAAGAAATGAACAAAAAACAATAAAGGGAGAAGCATCCTTGCCCCAGAGACATTTACTGGTCTAAATATATCACTATCACTTGGAGGCAAGTGGCATGGGATGAAAGAAATTATTACTTCACTGAAATATGTACCCTACGTAAATCCAGTGCAGAAGCTTGTGACAGGACTGAGGTGCCCAGAAATCAGCTGTTTTGAGCAACTGTGCCCATTATAGTTGTTCTGAGTTCCTCTTCACATCTCTGGGCACATGCAATTGCCCAGACTCTGACCCAGTACAACTTCTTGCTGTGAAAATGGGCACAGGCTCTGGGAGCATGCTATATGTCCCAGGATGGAGACAGGTGTACAAAACAGGACCTCTCAGACGAGATCATATAGTTCCTGTAGCATACAGCACATCCTTACTTGACAGAGGCGACAAGATATGGCCACAGTCAACTCTCAAGAGGCAATTCATTAAATGATTTGTTCATAACCAGGCTTTTTCTTCTCAATGAGCTGCAATTGTCCAAGAATATGTGCCCTCAGAAAATCTCTTTGTAGGCACTGTAGCCTGAATACCTTCCATTTATTTATTTATTTAGCTATTCTTGTGACTTTCCAAGACTTTTCTTCTACTTTGATATGTCTCAGAGGTGTTTGGGAAAGCAGGAAAGGTTTAGACAACGGTTGTTCTGCTTGAGGCTTTGAGTGCTCTGTCAGAGGGCATCAGATGGAATCATTGCTTTCAGACAGATTTTCTACCTATGGACCAATGAACTGAAGATTTGCACACAGTGTTTTTGAACTCAGCTTGTAGCACATTCTGCCAGTCTGGGAGCTGTTTATCAGTACTTTCAATACTCCTGGTACTCATGAAAGCAGAGTATGGTATTTCTGGATATGCACTCATATACTCATGGAACAGAATTTGAAAAACTGAAATCAGAGAAAGAGGAATTAAAAGCCTGAATAATCTTAAATATGACATTAGCATTATGAAAAAAATCAGGACATGGGAGTTTCAAAGAAATGACTAAGGACAACAAATAGACAGTTAATTTCCCCCAGAACAATCAATCAAAACATTAATTACAGCACCTTACTAAATTCTGTCTCTGAGCACACTGAAATCAATCCTTTAAAAGTCACACCTTTTGATTGCAATAGTAAAATTGTAAAATTACTACCAGCCCTGGTAACAGAGTAAGGTTGTTTTATGCTAGAATCTTGCAAATCTGTTGAAATTTTCAAAACTATTTGCTGTTCCACAAAGCATCACATCTGTGTCAAATACTAAACCTGAGAGAACTGAAAAAGAAGGTAATCAATATATCACCAGTTTATCAACATTTTTCAGACTGTTTAGTAGAAAGAATGAAAGATTTGAGTACAAATGCTTAGGTTTGAACCACATCTACCACACTTTTGGAAACCCATGCTTGTCCATAAGAGAAAGAGTGGAGTTCATGTTACAAATGGCTTGTTAAAATGAGCCAGGCAGAGTTAATATTTTCTGGCTGAAGAGAATCACAGGCTCACAGAATTGGAGGAGTTGGAAGGGACCTCTGGATATCATAGAGTCCAACCTCCTGTTAATCCAAGTTCCCTACAGTATGTTACACAGGAAAGAAGAGAAGGAGATTCCAGCTTGTTCTACAGCCAGCCTGTTCTGGGCAGCCTGTTCCAGTGCTCTGAATCCTTTCTCATGTTCTGATGGAACTTCCTGTGCTTCAGTTTGTGCACATCGCCTCTTGTCCTGTCGGTAGACAGCACTGAAGTGAGCCTGTCCCTGTCTCCACTTCACTTCCACATTTCAGATATTTATAATCATTGATAAGATCCCCCTCAGCCTTCTTGTGGTTGAACAACCCCAGCTCTCTCAGCTTTCCTCATACAGGATATCTAATGAAAGCCAAAGAAGCTACACACTTACATAGATCAAAAGAACCAAAATAAGCCCATTAAATCTCACAATGAAATATCATTCAATGCAAAACTAGAGTGCGTGGGACCAGAAACAGGCACTGGCAAGAACTTGTCATTGGAAACTGTTTCATTAGTAGGACAATTGCTTCATCTTGGATATTAAACATAGCTATATAGTTGGCCAGATCACCTGGAAGCACATCTCTGTGAAGAGCATCTATGTGGCATGCAGGAAGGTTTTCCAGAGTTGCAACTGACACCAGTGTTTGTAACAGAAAATAGTGCTGGGGAAATGCGGCAGATCACATCCATCACCTTGCTTATCTCCTAAGGCCTATATCTGACCTGGATCAGACATGAGTCAGGCCACAAAGTAGAGTCGTATCTAGGAAATACTAAAAAGTAAATAAACCAAACACTAACTATCAACATCTTTCCTTGAGCTGCCTGCATAGTCTGAGTTTATTAGTTGACACCCAGACAAGGAGGACATAGAGATATTGCTATCTTCACACATTTCAGCGTGTAGCAAAGGCCTGCAAAACAACAGTGCAAACTACAACCACTTCTGTGCGAACAGATAAGGCACATTACCTGGTGATGGAGTGAGGGACCCTGGGCCGTGACCCTGCCAGATCCATTCTCACTGGCAGGTAGAAGGTGTTGTCCACACAAAAAGGAATGTGTGCTGTCAGTGAGAACTTCAGCTAGAACACTCACACGCAGAACACCAGTGTACTCCAACTGGGAAGATTTTCCAAGTTGCATGTTCTTGATAGTGTCCTATCATCTATTTATACTAAAGAGCAAAAACTACAGCTGATAAGAGAGGGCTGGAGATGTATAAAGGTTCTTTCCAAAGCGATGAGAAGCATGCAAATTTTAATTCTGTGCATGCTCTGTATCCTCCAGTAATTTTCATCATAATTTCCAGCACTGATGAAAGCTGTGAAGCAGGCAAAACAAAAGAAAGAGATAATATACTGGCATTGTGCAACCAGTAGACCTCAGAACAAAGCAGAAGCAAATATTTTGACTAATTACTTCTCTCGCTGCCTCAATATTGCAAACCTCTGCTACTCCAGTTTCTGCAAAGTAAGCAGTTTGTCAGACAGTGTCAAAACAGCCATCAGAGACAAAGCACAGTGAGGCTTTTCCAGCAGTCCTGACATCCCAGCCTGTTTTGTTTCAGGTGGCAAATGGCAGCTTACTGTTTAGCAGCTTGTATCATTTACCAGCAATCAGAATTCTCTCACAGCACAGCATCACTGTTCCACAGCCAGTCAAATGTCAACGCTGAATTTGCAGCTGTAATGACTGAGACTCTGTTAAAGAAAGCTGCCAGCATCAAAGAAAACTTATGACAGGCTACCCCTTACTGTAGAAACACAGTCAGAAGAAGTATTCCTTAACAACAGCTATGCAATATCTGATGTCAAGATGCTGTTACATATTGGTGCTTGCAACTCCAACAGTAACAAAAACGAGAACGGAAAAAGTGTAGAACAAACGAAAGATGCACAATGACAAGCTAAAGACCTCTCACATGTGCACTCTGGAGGACCTCAAGAGCAGACTATTTTCTCAGAATAAAATGCACATATGCAAAAGAATTCTGTAACAAGACCGTGAAGGGGCATTTAATCCACTCAAATTCTCACTATTGCAAATGCAACTGAAAAACAGGCGTGGAGATGGTACAAGATGCCCTCCATTAAACTTCAGTTAACAAGCATGAGTGAACCCATGAGCAGTTGATCGTGGATATAAGAAGGCACTTGAAATATTTAGTTTACAATGGGCTCAAGGGCAAGTCTCCTTGGAATTGGAAAGTTTCTACCTAACGCCAGTATCAAACTGCCTCCACTACTCAGAAAAGTCCTGAGATACTAAAGGACTTCCCTAGATTCCAAGAAAGCTAAAAGTTAGATAACAAAAATAAAAGTTAGTGTTAACGATTGATAAGATATATATACAATGAACTTTTATTATCCAAAGTGCATATGAGAAGCAATTTATTTGGATGCAGTTTCCCAAAGCAGTAGAAAAACTGCTGTTACAGAGAGGGCTGCAGTGAAATGTTCATTATATTAGGACAGTATTTTGAGAAGAAAGGCTGAAAGCTGTGCTGTCTTGGCGCTTTTATTTCTACCCTCGCTGCCTGAATACCAAACTGGTGGAATGTAAAATATTTCAATTAGTGGCAGCTACCATTTAAGTGAGTAAACATTTTGGGAACAAACCAGTGTTTTTTACAATGACTATATTTTAAATACAAACAGTTCTTCTTTGAGGCACAGAAGCTCATTTTTATAGTAGTTTTCTGTTTATATCTTTTAATCTAAGATTATAAAGAACATGCATGATAGTGCGTTTGGCCTGCCAGATTCCTAGTGAGGCAACTGATATGTTTGTCACAAGACTTGCTTGACTGGAGTCATGTCAGGCAACTCTGGGACACATACAGAAGAAAGGAAAAGTGACAGAGTAACTGACAGCTCTCACAAGAGATTGTAGAATTAACTGCACTGTACTTTGCTGTAGGAAAATGACTTAAAACTTACAGTTAACTCTAAACACCCCTGAGTAGCATGTGATCCTCCACTGAGAATAATTATATTGTCAAAAACATTAGCAGAAAGCAGAGGTACTACCAATGTGTGACTGAGTTGTTCAGTGTTTCTACCATATTCAAGGATATATAGTTCAGAGCCAATGGTCACTCTACAGAGCACAGGCTGCAGCCAGCTTTCTCCCTCCCATTCATGAAACATTTGACTTCCTTCTTCAATATATTGCTGACATTTTCTCTGAAGTTGGGATCAAAAAAAAAAAAAAAAACAACTTCCTTTTATGTTCTCTCTGTGAATGAACTCAGACGGAGAAACTCTGCATCAACAAGCAAGAAAAAGGAAAATCTTGCATATGATGAAGGAGTATAAACATACGTAAAAATCTCAGCTCAAGTGAAAAGTGCAGTTTTAAGATTTTCCCCTTTTTCTCTTCTAGGTCTAAAGCTTATGTAAGACTGTAGGGGTGTTTGCTTTTATGTGGAGGTGTATTAACTTCGTGATATGCTCTTTACAAAGAAATCACCGAAATTTGATATCTGGAAAATTTGATTTCATGTTCTTCATATCTACTTGCTTTTTCTCTTGCAGTGTTTCCAAAGGGAAGTTTTCACTGGTATCAATAAGCTTCGATTTGGGCTATTAAATCATATTTTGCCCTCCAATATATCTACTGACATTTTATTCTTTCTATGGAAATAAAACCTTTTATTGTTGAGTGAATCTGAAAGCATTTTCTGCCTTAAGGTGTTTTTCCATTATACAAGGGAAGGGATGGGAAGAAACAAAGATGCTCTTATGAAAAAAGACATTTGATCTGTTAAAAAAATAACTAAGTGCAAGTGCTAAGCACTCGTTTTATAACATTATCCTTTGAATTAAAACATCCAGCTCCATTGTTTTATAACTAAGGGGAAGAGAGGCTTGGATTGAGGTCTGCTTTCTCTGTGTCTTGCTGAAGAAGAGGAATGAGAGAGTGGCTGGTAGGGATTTTGTCCCTAACCAAGGTTAACCTGCCTTAGTCAGATTGGAGAATTCTCACAAAGGTTTCATGAAGCATCTCAATTTTAGTCAATTACAGTGACCCTAAAAATCACAATTAAGCAAGAAAAGAGTAAAAGGGTACATTTACTAAATTAGAAACAGGAACTTCTGCAAAGCTTTACATATGTGTAAAGAAGAGAGGACTTTGAGCTTAGAGATAACCTCTGAACATTTCTTTTCCTTCAATGGCACAAAATTTCAGCAGTCATCAACAGCTGACCAGTAAGACTGCACATTCAGACATATAGGGCACAACTTTTTTCTTAATTGTTCTGACCCATCTGCTGGTATCGTTTTACTTCCTGTACAGTGTCTCTGACCCAAATGAAAAAAAGGAAACAGCTGCTCTTCATCACACATGCTTGAATACACTAGTACCTGTGAGACTGGCATGAACAATCTAATCTGTGATGCCAGGTGGCTAATTATAAGCATCATGCTTTGCTAAATTTCTAGCAGGTTTCTAATGTAGAGTGAAGCACTGTGCCCTTTTCAAATAGGTGAGAAGTTTCATGCCTCAGACTGATGGCTTTTCAGAGTCATCTCTAGTATTTCACATATCACATGTAGACCAACAGGTTGTTATGGAGATGAACATATGAGGTCATTACTGGCAATCTGTGCGATCAAATACTAAGGATTTGGGGGGTTAAAGTTTTGTAAATTTTGAAAGATAACATGACAGTCTGCCAGAGGAGATCTATACAGAGAGAGAGCAAAAGAAAAAAGGTAGGACACGGTGAACTGATGACTGTTGCATATAGCATCAGCAGCTCTTGCTGAACTTGTGTTCCTCATAAAGCTGCACTTGAGACCATTAACCACTGAAACCATTGGGCTGCAGATAGAAAGTGATACTGAACTATTTCTAAGAGCAATGGGGCTGACCAGGTTTTGCTGCCAGTGTGGTGATTAGAGCACAGCCTGTTGAGTTACAACAGTGATCAAAACATTTGCCTTCACCACAGCATCTGTTCAGAATGACGTTTTCCCAGGCTGTATATACTATTAATATATTATTTAACAAACACTTGAAGGGGTGTGATGGTGTCAGGAACATTTTGGATAACAACACTTATTCCTCCCACTCTGCTGTCACTTCATTTGTTTCCCACAAGGATACTTCTCAACTCAGCATTTGATCCCTGTTATCTATGAAACAAAGAAAAGAAAACATTAAAAACACATTTTTTTTCCTTTATTTGTTTCAAATCAGCCAAAAGTAAATGGCTGATATACAATAAATAAATCTTCTTCAAACTCAAGCAAAATTTCTTTGTTTGTAGTCATTTTAATTTTAGTGACAGGTCAACCATTTTCAGAAATCATATATCATCATATATCCCTTTCTTTGTTTACTACTGAAGAACATGAAGCTGTATGTCCAATGATTCTCACTTATCTAAACTGTGAAAAAATACAGGGAGGCAACTGCATGCTCAGCACTTGTATATTTATTTAATGTCCATATTTCTTCCACCTGTGGTGTCATTCTTCACCTCTTCATTTTGCCAGGCAGCATTCCCTAAAAAGGTTTATATTCTCTGTCCTTAAATACCTAATGCAGAAACCACACTTTGTTTGTAGGGTTGACTGACAAGCATTGTTAGAAAGAATTAACGCCTACAGAAAACACCAAAGAATATTATTAGAAAGGAGAGGAATGAGAAAGATGGAGAATTAGAAGAAATTATGAGTATCCAATTGATTTCTAGAGGTGGACAGACTGAGTTAAAGCCACAGAAAATCTAGTAAAAAGTTATCAAGAGAAAAGAATCATGGAATCATAGAATGGTTTAGGTTGAAGCAGTCCTTAAAGATCATCTGGTTCCAAACTCCCTTCTGCGGGCAGGGTTGCCACCCACTAGAAGAATCAGTAGAGAAAGGAGGAAACCAAGGGATATAAAACGCTGCTTCTCCTGAGTTGGAGAGAAATTCCTTGGTAAGAGAAAAGTAGCAGGACCAAAAGTATGTCGCCTTTTTCACACTTCATTTCATTCTGATCCCAGATGAAATGAAGCTATGACAGGTTATTTACAACACTTGGGACTTTGTAAGTTCTTTTAACTTTTCCCTTCAGAGACTTTAGGTTAAAGTTACAGAGAAGGATACAGAAAAGTTGTTGGTTTAAATTTTTTTACTGTTCTGTAAAAAATGGTTAAAATATCTTTGAATTCCTTCGATTTTTCTTTATTTTTTTTTAATCTCAGTCCTTCCCTTGACATTATTTTATTGAGTCCTGTGTTCCTGTATGTTCTTTTTTTTTTCTTTCTTTCTTTTTTTTTTTTTTTAAATTCTGCTATGGATAACTTCTTGGTATTATTATCATTTACTTTGCCACTATTCTGAGATTCATTTGGCTTTCTTTATTTCCAATTCATACCAGACCTGGCATCTGTCTTATTTGGACACAATCTGTCTTATATTGTGTTATTTACACAAGATTCCCATATGTTTTTTAAGAGGGCTTCTTTAGCCTCAGAAAATGTGCTCATTTTTCTGCTTAATCATATGGGCATCCTTTTTTTCCCTTACTATTCATTGTCTTTGGAATTGGTCCTTACACACTTTCTATGTCAAATTTGTAGAGAGTAAGGTGTTCCTTTTGTATTACATTCTTCAGCATGCTGTTAACCTTTTCTATCAGCATTTAGAGTTTGCCCTTTCACAGTTCGTTGTCACAACATTTGCCTTCTGGGAGATACTCTTAGCTGTAATATCAAATCTAATTTTGTCCTGATGCCCAATGGAACCTATGTAACCTTTGTAGATAGGTGTAATAAATATAATTTTACCAGGACTCAATGCAGGAAATTAAAGTCTACTTTTTACAGCTCTTGCCATTACTGGCAAATGCTCCTTCCAGTCTGATTTCTTTTTCTTAGTTAAGATGATGACTTGCAAAGCTTTGGCCCTATCTAGGAAGAGATTTCTAAATTAATGCAATACTCTGATAAGAATTCTGATATACACAGCTCAAGTTTGCATTTATTGAACAAAGTAGCTAAATTCAAACAAGTTCAAGACAGCCACAGAATGTATATTTGTTGTTCCAAATGTAGTGCTTCCTACTTATTTCCATGGAAACTACAAATACAAAGAGCACAGTTACACTATTTGATAAAGCTGCAAAATATTCATTTTCAACATAGTCAACAACATTTGCTGTGCGTTTTCACCAGCAGGGAACAAGAGCCTGCATGCTACCCCGTAAAAATAAGTACCAGCAGAGGTGACCCACTGTTGTCACCATTGAAATGCACCTACCACCTCCATCAGTGTTCATCAAATGTCAGTGGAAGTCAGTGAGTGTATTTATTCTGCATGGAGGAATTCAATTCCATGCCTGTGCTTCATATGCACTTCCATGTGAGATACTGTTTTGTCAGACTGCCCTTCTGCTGCCATCTGTCACATGCAACAACATGTAATGGAATATCGGTGGGAAGGTTCAGTCTCTACTGCTGTATCACCAGCTCTGGCCTCTGAAGTTGTGGGCCAACATAGTAAAATAGGAGGCATTGCTTTCAGAGCAGCCATCATTTATCTCATATAGGTACAAACCACAGAAACCACGATAAGTAAGTGAGAGCATACAATAACGTAATCTAAGATAAATGCAGATACAAATTTATTTATCAGATAGAAGCAGAAAATATATAGAACATTTGACATCTGCATTTACAATTTACGGAAAGTGGGGATATAAAGGGTATTGACAGATAAGTGAAGGGACATAAATGTGTACCTAATATACATGTTTTGTCCCAACACATAGCTCATAAACATATTTTTTGGGGTGTATTCTTCCTTCTCCTGAGCCATATATCATTGTGAAACAGTCCTGCAGCCTTTTGTATATTTTATCATTTTATTTTTGTCTGTAAAAATCTTGATAGTTGAAATGTTGGGAAATGCAGTCATTAGACACAACATTGGCTCCAGCAGGGGGGTTGACTGGAAAATATGATCACTGAACTGTTTACAGGAATTGAAATTTGAACCTTAGATGAGAAAGATGAGGTAGAGTTCTATGCTATTGCCATCACTCTGAATGGGTGTGCTGGAAAAATTAAAAGCAAATCAGGAGATGTTACATAAATATTCATAATCTCCTGCTTCTTTGCCTTCCTAAATGATGGACAAAGTTTTTGAGAAGAGGAAAGGTTCCAAATATTAATTGGTGGTGAGTTCACAAAGAAAAAAGTGTTTATTTCAAGGAACTTAATCTTCAAATAAAATGAGAGATGACAAGGTAGACAAAAAAAGCTGCTGGAGGAGAGATGAGGATTATAAACAGGGGAGGTTATTACAGATGCTATGTTAAACACTTACAACTGCCTTCACATTTCTTTACTTTTTAAAGCAAGACATCTGTGAAACTCTGGAATTCTTTTTTTTTTCTCAGTTGGTATTGGAACTTGCATAGAAACAGTAAAAATTGAACTTGTTGGTGCTATTTACTGTGCTGCAGCCCACAAGTGGTAATTAATGAAATCACAGTTACCTTTTTTCTTTATTTCACCAACAGCAGTACTTCATTTAAAAAAAAAAAAATTACCTACCAATGATATAGGAAACCCAATTTGAAATCCAACTGGGAAACGGAAATTCAGACATTGAAGTTTTTGTCCTGCAGCTGGAATACATGCAGCTTCTGGTAGAACCGCTGTGAGAACTGTTCATCTGCTTTGTCTTCCTCAAGCTCTGGACACTTGCAAATAACCGTTGCCTCAAGAGTTCCAAAGCTACCAGACAACTCACAAAGGGCCAAGAATTCATCACATAATCCTAAATTACTACAGAGATGGCATGACACAGGTTTATAAATGTAAATATTCCCAGAGCTTTTAATTTCCCAGATATTTTCTAGGTTCTACCAGATATAGTATGAGGATATGAAAATAATACCTAATTAGAATAAATGATTCCATGTTAAATATTAGGTTTGTAGCCCAACATATTTGCTTATTAAAAATCATGATGTTCTATGTTTTGTAAATCATTTTAAGCGCTTAGAGTACAGACATTTGTGTTAAGTAACTGGAGTCACCAGTGTCTCCTATGCCATTCTGATCTTGGAAGCCCTTATCAATCAACCAACCTGCATTTCTTCCACTGAGCTTGTCTTTTCTTCTAGACTGAACTTTTTCCTCTGGATCCCTTGGAACCAGATGAATTCCTTCACAGAAAGACAGCAAGCTCTGGGAGAGTGAAACTCAGTAGAAGCCTAGGAAAAATGATAAGCTTGGATCATCTTACAGTGGCCTCATCCACTGTGTTTTGAGTGTCTGCTGAAAAACCTTAGACTGCCTGAAATATCCATATCACAGCAGGCAGAGAAGGCTGACACTTTGATATATTTTGCATACACTTCTGAGCATTTTCCTTCACAGTAACAGTAAGAGCCAGAAAGGTTATTAACAAATGCCAGAAAATGTGAATTTAATTACAGTATGTTGCAAAATCAGACAGACGTCAAGAGGATTTACAAGGCACAGATGTATGTTTAGTCCAAGTAAAAATGTTGAATATAATTGTCCTTTTATAGAATGAATGACAAAAAGAAGGGTTAAATTTTTGTGTTGTGGTTTTTTGCTTTTTGTTTGTTTGTTTGTTTGTTTGTTTTTGTGCATTTCATGCTCAGAATCAGAAACCACTGGGCATTATTGAAAGAAGAGCTCACTGAAGATTTTTTTTAATGAGAAACTATACTTCAATCCCTACACATTTTAGGAATTATTTGAATGATTTTGAAAAGTCAGTGAATAACAAGGTACAATTTGAAAAAAAGAAAAAAGAATATTAAAAAAATATATTATATAAACTGCTACCAGCTGGAATCACAAGCAATAGAGACCATAGGTATCTTATATGTTCTTCTGGCATCAAGAGTAGTTGTGTTTGGTTTCTTTTTTATAATTAATAGGAAAGACATTCATCTGTTGGACTCAAACAGTAATTTTCACCCTTGGATATCCTCAGGCAGGATGATGAGAACTTAGTGAACAGCAAAGTTCTCCATAACCTTTCCAAGGTTACAGTTTTTAAACAATAAATCAGCCCAAGCCATGTTTATCAGTACTGGGTGGTAAAAGAATATTATGTTATACACTTACATTGCTCCTACTACTGTGACAGCACTACAGCACCACTAAATGTTATGTTCTTCTTTCACTAGAAGAACTTCACAGCTAAGTTGTCATCATGCATTCAAGGGCTACCCTAATGATAATTTTTAAAATATTTCTTCTGTTTGTACAAACAGCAAACCCATGAGCCTATTAACACACGTAGCAAGAGAATATTTGGTCAGATACTGACCTGAGTCCTGCCTGGGGTCATAGGGAATATCTGCAGACTCACCTGTAGAGTTTAGATGTAGATGAGATATGTAGATTCATTTGGATGGATTAGGGAATTAAAGAACCTAAATCCCGTTGAACAAAAGTCCTTATGTACCTTAAACAGAAAGATCAGCCCATGTTGAGTAAAATCTTACCTATTTGTAAAATGCAAATATGTGTATTTCTCCCCTCACTACGCAATGTATTCACAGAATCACAGAATCACCAAGGTTGGAAAAGACCTTCAAGATCATCCAGTCCAACCATCCACTCATCACCAATAGTTCTCACTAAACCATGTCCCTCAACACAAAATCCAAATATTCCTTGAACACCTCCAGGGTCAGTGACTCCACCACCTCCCTGGGCAGCCCTGGCTGACCACTGCCTGACCACTCTCTCAGAAAAGTAGTATTTCCTAACGTCCAGCCTAAATCTCCTCTGGTGCAGCCTGAAGCCATTCCATCTAGTTCTACCACTAGTTACATGTGAGAAGAGGCCAACCTCCAGCTCTCTACAACCTCCCTTCAGGTAGTTATAGAGAGCAATAAGGTCTCCCCTGAGCCTCATCTTCTCCAGACTGAACAATCCCAGCTCCTTCAGCCGCTCCTCATAAGGCCTGTGCTCCAGACCCCTCACCAGCTTTGTTGCCCTCCTTTGAACCCACTCCAGGTCCTCAATGTCTTTCTTGCAGTGAGAGGCCCAAAGTGGACACAGTACTTGAGGTGTGGCCTCACCAGAGCTGAGTACAGGGGGACAATCACTTCCATTTCCTGCTGGCAACACTGTTCCTGATGCAAGCCAGTATGTCATTGGCCTTCTTGGCCACCCAGGCACACTGCTGGCTCATGTTCAGCCGAGCATCAATTAACACCTCCAGGTCCATTTCCTCTATGCAGTCTTCCAACCACTCTGCCCCAAGCCTGTAGTGTTGTCTGGGGTTGTTGCAGCCAAAGTGCAGGACCTGGCATTTGGCCTTGTTGAACCTCATCCCATAGGCTTCAGCCCAGCTATCCAGCCTGTCCAGATCTAGATCCCTCTGTACAGACTTGCTACCCCCAGGCAGATCGACACTTCCAACCAACTTGGTGTCATCCGCAAACTTACTGAGGGTGCACGCAATGCCCTCATCCGGGTCGTCAATAAAGATGTTGAAGAGGACAGGCCCCAGCACCAAACCCTGGGGAACACCACTCGTGACAGATCACCAGCTGGATTTAGCTCCATTCACCACCATCCTCTGGGCCCAGCCCTCCAGCCTATTCCTTATCCAGCCAAGAGTGTACCTGTCCAAGCCACGGGCTGCCAACTTCTGCAGGAGAATGCTGTGGGAGACAGTGTCAAAGACTTTGCTGAAGTCTAGGTAGACTACATCAACAGCCTTTCCTTCATCTACCAGATGGTCACTAGATCATAGAAGGAGATCAGATTGGTCAAGCAGGACCTGCCCTTCGTGAACCCATGGTGAACCCTAGGCCTGATCCCCCAGTTGTCCCGCACATGCCACGTGATCTCCCTCAAGACAACCTGCTCCATAACCTTCCCTGGCACTGAGGTTAGGCTAACAAGCCTGTAGTTCCCCGGATCCTCCTTACAACCCTTCTTGTAGATGGGAGTCACACTGGAAAGTCTCCAGTCTTCTGGGACCTCACCAGTCAACAAGGAGTGCTGATTGATAATGGCAAGCAGCTCGGCTATCACCTCCACAAGTTCCCTCAGCACTCTCGAGTGGATCCCATCCAGCCCCATGGACTTGTGGCAGTCCAGATGGAGTAGTAGATCTCTGACTCCATCCTCCCGAATCGCAGAGGGTTCTGTCCGCACTCCAGCCGATACTACTAGGTCAGAGAGCAAAGTACCCCAAGGATAACTGGTGTGACCTTTAAAGACAGACATAAAGAAGGCACTCAGAACCTCTGTCTTTTCTTTATCCTCAGTGGTCATATTCCCAGTCTCATCCAGTAAAGAATGGAGATTCTCCTGAGTCCTCCTCTTACCATTGATGTATTTGTTCTACAGATAGAAGGGTTTCTTGTCCCTTTTAACCCCAGCGGCCAGGTTGAGTTCAAGCTGGGCTTTTGCCTTTCTGATTTTCTCTCTACACATCTTAAAAACTTGCCTGTACTCTTTCTGAGTTGCCCGTCCCTTCTTCCACAGGAGGTAGATACCCTTTTTCTCCCGGAGCCTGAAGAATAGCTCCCTGTTCATCCATGCAGGTCTTTCTCCCCACCAGCTCATTTTGCTGCTCAGGGGGACAGCCAGCTTCTGCGTCTTTAAGACTTCCTTCTTGAAGAGCGACCAACCACCTTGGACCCTTTTACTCTCTAAAACTGAAATCCAAGGGATTCCTCCTACTAGATGTCTGAATAATTCAAAGTCCGCCCACTGGAAGTCCAAGGTGGCAGTTTTGCTGTTCCCCTCCTGGCTCCACCAAGAATTGAGAACTCTACCATTTCATGGTCACTCTGTCCAAGACAGCCCCTGACCTCCACATCTCTCACCAGACCTTCTCTGTTTGCAAAAAGCAGGTCAAGTGGGGCAGATCCTCTTGTCAGCTCTCTCACTAGCTATATTTATTTTATATGTTTTCTTGTGGTGCTTTTATATAATTTGCACTGGACCAAAAAAAAAGGTGCTAACAGTCCTTACACAGCACAGACAAGAATGGTCTGAGCCACGGTTTTCCTGTACATGGCCATTCACATTTACAAAGAACCAAGATTCACAAAATACCAAGATTCAAGTGTGGTTTGGCAAAATACAAGGCCTCTGATGGGTTTGTCAGTCTCAATGTGTTTAGGCTTATCTAGTTTATGTTCAGTATTTAGTTTATGTTATGGCAATTCCTGATGAGCAGGTAACTGTTACCTAATTTCTGTTAGATTTACTTTACTTTATGAAACTGCAGTGTAAATCTTATTGCAAAAATAATTTTGATATATTATCTGTAAGAGACTGGCAGTGTTAACAAATTCATAATGTTTTCAGAATGATCTACCAGGATAATGATGTGGTACAGAGGAGAGAAGTGGGCCCATGGAAACATAATGACGTTTAACATGGCCAACTGCAGGTTGCTGCACATGGGTCAGGGCAATCCCAGGTGTTTATACAGACTGGGAGAAGAACTCCTTGAGAACAGCCCTGTAGACAAGGATTTGTGGGTACTGGTGGACGAGAAGCTGGACATGAGCCAGCAGTGTGCGCTTGCAGCCTGGAAGGCCAACTTTGTTCTGGGCTGCATTAAAAAAGGGGTGGCCAGCAGGGACAGGGAGGTGATTGTCCCCTCCAGTACTCAGTTCTTGTGAGGCCCCATCTGCAGTACTGCGTTCAGGCCTCGGGTCCCCAGTACAGGAAGGACATGGAGCTCTTGGAGCGGGTCCAGAGGAGGGCCACGAAGATGATCAGAGGGCTGGAGCACCTCTCCTATGAGGAACGGTTGAGGGAACTGGGCTTGTTTAGCTTGGAGAAGAGAAGGCTCCAGGGAGACCTCATTGTGGCCTTCCAGTACTTGAAGGCAGCATATAAATAGGAGGGGGAACAGCTGTTTATGAGGGTGGATAGTGATAGGACAAGGGGGAATGGTTTTAAACTGAGACAGGGGAGGTTTACATTAGATATTAGGAGGAAGTTTTTCACACAGAGGGTGGTGATGCACTGGAACATATTGCCCAAGGAGGTTGTGGATGTCCCATCCCTGGAGGCATTCAAGGCCAGGCTGGATGTGGCTCTGGGCAACCTGGTCTGGTGGTTGGAAACCCTGCATATAGCAAGGAGGTTGAAACTAGATGGTCATTGTGGTCCTTTTCAACCCAGGCCATTCTATGATTTCTATGAATTAGATAATTTGTTCTGTGACTATCAGTATCAATAGACTAGTAACAAGTGTTTGCTCTGCTTTTATTAAATTGCAATTTTTAACTAAACAGATAATGGATTCTCAGCATTGCCTGTTAAATGTGTTTCTCATTGTTTCCTTTACAAGTTTCCTAATATAAAAGCAGATGTTTACACAGCAATTGTTATATGAATATGTAGTGCAGCTGAAGTTTTTCCTTTGCTCTTCAAGAGTCACTTAAGAGCTGGATTATCAAAAGCCAACCACAATAACTACAATGATTTGTTAGGATAACTGAAGAGCATATACAGAAAACACACATTGCTCAACTTATCTTCTGCCTAGGAAGTGTTATAAAACCCAAACACAAATGAGTAATCATTACTGTTTAAAATGAGTTGCTTAAAAAAAAAAAAAACAGGAGCACAAGAGGAGTGCTTGAACTTTGACAAGGATGAAAAATCCATAAAATGATGAGCCCTGACTTAGAAGTACAACTTTTATTCAATAATGATTTATCTTGCTAGTGCTCCCAAACTTCACAAAAATTTCAGAGAGAAAATGTGTACTGTGAGAGATAGAATATGCAAGTCCCTGAAATCTTGATATAAACCCTCAGATGACAATGAATCCATACAAAGGCACTCATTGTAAAGGTAGTAATAGTTAATGATGATTAACAAGTTTGACTGTATCTTGGCTTCATAATTTGTTTGAAATAATTGTTGTTCCAATTATAAAATGGACTGCCAGTTCAGACATCAGCATTGGAGGTGAGTTATCAATCTTCTCCTAAATCAATGAAAGATATTAAATAAAGTACAGATGGTCTAGTAAATACTGCCATGCAAATACATCCTAATGCTAATTTATAAAAAACAGAAGTTATCAAAAATGAACTTAATCACGAATAATTTCATCTGTCTGGCAAATTAAGTCTTGAAAATTGTTAATATTTTTAAATCCTGGAGCTGTGCCATTAGAACACAGGTGATTGCAGCCTGTGAGACCTAAAAAAAGCAAATTCTGTTTTAGTCACATTAGTAATTGCAGCATTGGTGTCCATCTTCTGTTCCTAGCAAGCAGCCTGTAGGCAAATAGAACATGTATTTTTGCAGGTGTGCTTACCTACTATTAATCCATGGTAACAAGGCTTCAGGTGGGCCTGAAATTATATCTGCATGTTCAATGGACTTGATAGATAAATCTCATTTTGAAGACAGACAAAATAAGGAAAAGGTTAGATATCAAACATAGCTATCTAATAACATGAGAAAGATAGAAAGACAAACATGATCTCTCTGGAGAATAAGAATGATCATCAATATAAGCTATATCTTTGGTATATTCAGGTCAAGGAAAGAAAGTTCTTCCCACATGGGCAATGGTCAGAATGGTTAAAATATGATCATGAAAATAAGAAAATTAACTCTGTTGTGTCAAGTAATGACAAATTGAATACCTTCTGAAGTGGGAGAGCATGGCAAGCAGAAAGCCCTCTGTTTGGAGGAACCTCTGAAGCCCCTCACAGGGCAGCTAATCCCTGAATTCCATAACCAGTCTATGAAGTAAAATGACTGTTGGCACTGTCAGGATGTTGGATAAGCAGTGGCAGGTTAGTCAATATGGGTTTCACTCAATTGGCTTTCTAATTAATAGCAAAAGAAGACTGATAATTGAACTGCTGAGAGGTAGGCTGTTTATCTGCTTGTTTTTTAGAGAAGTACCTGGGTCATCCTCTGCATTACAAGGAGAAATTAGGGAGCTCCCTCTGCGACCACTTTCATCATATTTCCTTGCATCTGCAAATACCACCATGATTTCAGCTGCTTCCCCACCTTCTTGCTTAGTAACCATTGGGCTGGAAGGAGAAGGAAATGCTGACTACTCCCTTTGGCAGCTTTTTCCTTGTGGTTTTTTTTTTTGTTTTTTTTTTTTTCCTGGAAATAGCAGGGTGGAAGACTGGCTGTTCCCAAACCTAGTCTACAAAGGATCAGATGAAGGATCTCTTCACAAAGTGGTACCACTCAGGAGAGGGGAAGATGAGGTGATCAGATCTGGCAACCAAATGTCATTCTTGTTTTACCTCTCTATTGCAAGTTACAGCTTCTCAATCATAAAACTCTTTAAGGTGTGTCTCTATCATTGAGAGGGATAGCTCAGCTCAGTGTCTTGTGTACAGATTCTCTCTGTCTGTGCATTACTGCAACACCTGTTAGTAGTATGTTGGGTATGTAGAAACGTTCCCCTTATGGTCTTATTTTAACATCAGCAGAATGCTCAATATAGCACCTATGACAAGTTTCTCACTTTGTGAAACTTCAGTAGTTTAATGGAGTTAAATGCTCCAAAGCACCTTCTCCATTGATCATGTAAATGCTAAAATTGGGAATGTTTGCCTTATATAGCCTTCAAAACAGCTTCTCCTAGAAAACTTCTCTTCCAGAAGAATATCAGATAATTCTTCAGCTCTGTCAGAAGTCCATCAGTTATGGATGTGGATATCCTTCTATCCACTAGAAAAAGCACAGATCATCCAGTAGACTGATTTCGGACTGAGATGCATTGATTTTTGCACCTCAGTGAAGAAAGTGGTGCATAAGGATTTTCTATTAATCCCAAAAGAAATACATGTTTCAGTCTCTCATTAGTTCATTTTTTAACAAATTCATCAGTTTCAGCTCAGCAGTCTGTCTATGGATAGTAGTTACTTATTGTACAGTATTAATTTCTGCTGTTGATTAGCAGGGAAAGTCAGAGGTATGATTCGGTCAATGACTCAAGTTAAAATCACAAATAAATAAGTGCTCATTTGCTATTTATGCCTGTAATGAGTTATCATAAACTATTTTTTCTTTGTTTTTAGGAGCTTTAGTAGTCATAAAATTCAATGCATCAGCCTTTAGTAGCTAAGCCTACTAACCCTGTAATCATAAGAATTTTCAAAGAAATTGGTATTCTTTATACTAATTTTCAAGATATTCAGTCTTGAGTTAGTTTAAATTATATTTTTAAGTTTTTCCCATCATCAGGAGGCTGGAATTTATTTTATTTTTAAAGATACCTGAGATTTCTATCAAATTAAAATAAACAAACAAAAAAAAAACCAAAAAATTTTCTAAATGTAGCAATAAATATGAAGAATTGACAAAATAATTTCCTCTTCCTTTTCCCCTCTTTTTTTTTTTTTTTCTTAGTATCTGTCAGTAGACAATATATAATATTTTATTCTGGATCAAACTCTACAATCCATTATCTTCATTTGTTTCTAATCTAATAAAACAGGTTTTCTGACTTCAGCACTTTGTTTGTATCCACAAATACTATAAGTCCAATTCAAGACATTTGGAAGAGATCACACAAACCTTTCACTTCACATTTGCCTTAGAGTTTCTTTCTGTAATGAGTAAAAAAAATAATAATAATAATCAACAAATTTTAGTATTAATGCATTTGGACTTGCATGGGTAGAGTAAAAATAGAACCTAACAATTAAATATTCATTTATGCATACTATTTCTTCATTTTGTAGGCAATCTCATGGTATTTGTTCCAATTTGATGTATGGAGGCACATTCTGCTTTCTTTTTCACCTTCAACAAAATTCTGTTGAAGACAAAGTGATTGAAAGGACTTTAAAAAAAAAAAAAAGACAAGGATAACACTTTCATTGAAATATAAAAAGACTGCAGATAAGCATATGTCTTATAATTTGGGATTTGTTTTCAAGCAATAGATGCACTTGTCTGGAGGGGTTGTTTTTTTCTGTTCTGAATTGGAAAGGTTCTTGGAAAGTGTAAATGTGTAAATGGAAATTACAGTTCACATTTCAGACTATTCCAGTTGTAAGAGCACATAGGTCTCAAGTCTTTGGATTGATACTCTCATATATAAATAAAACTAGGACTGGCAGCATCTATTATGTAGTTGAACAATAAATAAAACGTAACATAAATCAAGGTTTTAAGTATTCCAGATAAGGTAAAAAGAAGTGACTGAACTCTTCATGCTCTAAGCAGAAGTGCATAAATGCAATTTACTATGCTTTTGAGGATATAGAAATAAACTGCAGCACAAAAAAATATGTTTTACTACTGCATCTTTTTGCTAATATTTAGAAGCAAAAAAATAATTTACAAGAATACAGGAAGCAGTATGTGGAATAGTATTAATGAAATTGGGGTCATTTCGAGTGGGCTGGAGAGTGATTCTTGATATTGAAATCAACTATTTAACTTTCAAATTCGTGTTGCTGCATTTCTTTCTATACTTCACTTTGAAATATAGGAGATGTAGAACAGAAATATTGCATTGGCAGATTTCATGTCTTAAAGTGAGTAAGACTTTCTGTCCTATTTAAGTGTTCTAATGACTACATTTTAAATCTTCAAGAATCTCAAGTGGAAATTATATTTCAAAGTTTGACAAAATTCTAAAATAACTGTTATTTTGTTATAAGCAGCAGTATACGACTACTTCTTGCTGTATTAACATTTCATAAGTTTTGGTTCAATACTGGGCCCCTGCCAGACAAGCTGCCTATATTCCTTATTTTGTGAGTTTCAATTTGCACAGCTGCTGTATCTTCATGGTGTTATGAAATGTGAACATCAGCTGGAATGTGTCAAAACGAATCATATTTTCATTTTACTGGGTAAAAATCTTGAATTTTTCTGAAAAAGACTATTACGCTCTCATGAAAACTCTTTCAAAGTGGAAAAAAAATACAGTATTGTCAATAAAGTTACTTCCAAAGGTATGTTAAGATGCTTCCAATAGTAAACTTAATAAACAACATGAGTGCAAAGATATATTCTTTCTAAAATGATGTTCCCAACTGATCTGTCTTCTTATTGGGAAATAAATGATTTACTGATATGTTGATGTTTCTTTTGCTTTTAGAATAAGTTGAATATGTCTGGTGTCGCAGAATATACAATATATAATAGTGTGTTATTAAATCAAAAGACGGTTCTGGTAGGAGTGACATATTTAATTCATCTAGTCTGGTATTGCAGATGTTCAGATTTTTGTTGCAGAAGAGCAACTGAAGAATTCAGAATATCTCCTCTGGCACTGACAAGAAGGTGTAAAGAGGATGCAAGGAGTTATATATACAAGAAAATATTCTGGATATGCTGAGAAAATAGATGGGAGGAGCCATTAGATCCAAGAATTTTCTCACTTTTGTTGTGGTGGTGTTTTTTCTCTTATCCAAAGTAGGTCCAACAAAAAGTTCAGAAACAGTACATAAAAGCACATAAATGAAGGGAGCTTTGGTCCCTCCCATCTTAAAGCAATATCTTCTTACTAAAGTTACCATCTTCTGAGAGAATTAGACTCATCATTCTTATCCAGCTGCCAATTTTCATGGAACTGGTGAACATCAGTGGATACAAAATAGTTGGTGATGATGAGGTTATTTTTTGTTTCTCACTCACTCTTGAGTTGACAGCTACATATTTCACTTATCTTGAATGCCAGCCTGGGGTGCTAGATTCTGAACTGGTGTGTAAACCCTGCAAATCTTATTCACATGTGACAAATTATTTTTATTTTCCAATTAGCTATACTGCCTTCAGTAAGAGTGGGAGAAGTGGCTCAGGGAAGAGAGATTTCCAAGAGAAAGTGTAGCATTTTTATAGTTTTCTCATTTCTGTTATGAAAATAGTCTTCCATCATTCCCTTTTTTTTTTTTTTTTTTTTTAAGATAGCTTTTTAAAAGATTCAGAGTGCTTCCTAGTAAATATGTTGGTTGCCTTGTTGACTTCATATACAGCTTCTTTCTTATAAAAATATAAATAAAAAATAACAACAACAGTATATTTAAGCTTTATGCATATCTGATTTCTTGGGAGTAATGAAGCATTAAAAGTTTCACTGCATGTGTCTACTTGACATGACACAAAGACTTCCAAGGGAGGTTGGTTATGAAGTTCTAATATAGCTAGCAGCAGGGCTTACATAGAAGGTGTTTGGTTCCAGAAAAAAAGAAAGAAACCCTAACTTAGGAGACATATTTTACACCCTGTATCAGCCATTAAAACTGAAGGCAACATATAGCAGGTAATAACTAGGGATATGGATGGATGCTAACAGTCTCATTGGCAAAGGAATGGACGCAAGCTGACAGTTTGAAGTCTGGAGATAAAGTACAACCAGACTGGAGAAGTACAATTCTGTAGGAGGTAGATTCAAAACTGATTCATTGTTATGTGACATGCTAGTGATTTTTGATGTCATTGCTGTTTCATTTGCTGAACACCTGGAATTTTTAATGGCAAGAATTGAAAACCAAATACCGCAGCTGAGGCTTAGTACTGGGTTCTGGGGTAATGATGAAATGAATAAAGTCTCTGAAAGTGAAATATTACTGAAGAATATTTACACACCCAGTCAGCTCAGATTCAACAATCAGTAGAAATATGCATGAAAAAAAACAATGATTCTCCTGTGACTTTATTAAACTCAATAAAAGTTCAGTTCCTGGAAAGAATGAAGGTATTTTCCTCACGGGTTCCTACTACTACTCTTTTAAATGCAATCAACCATGAAACATATTATGCGCCTCTATAGAAGATACATGTGCTTTTAAAACATATGTCATTCTTAATTTTGTTATAAGACTGCTTTAAACTGAATCTAGTGTTACATAGGTATGCCATCCTGGAAAGCTGATGAATGCCTTGAGATAGTTCAACATCTTGATTAAAGCCAAGAATATCTTGAAAACCTGAGACCTTCACATTGATAGTTTACGTTTGCCTGCTCTAAAAATATTCTTGAACTCGGAAAGGTAAGTAGGTAAGTTCAGGAATAGTGGCCATAAAGGGTAAACAGTGGATCAAGTCTTCCTGTTCAAAAGAATTGGGACTATGACCTAATAAGCTTTACTTCTAACTCCCTACAAAATATATGAGTGCTGTGTATTGTTCAATGTTATTTTCTGACTTGTATTTGAACTCTCAAGTAATCGTCCACTTCAGTTTCAGGACATTGAAAACAGCTGCAGAAACCCATGAGACTGAAACATGATTTTTGAGACAAATGTTACTTATTCTGACACCTTTATCAATCCTTGATTTATTTTAATTGACATGAGTGGTGATTTTCCTTCTACTACGTGTTTTCTGGCTTCTGGTACAAGAATATTGGAGTAAATATTGATAAAATCACTCTTCTGAATTTTACTGCACATATATTTGCTTAAAAATACATTTCTACTTTAACAAGTAAATTAAAAAGAAAATGACATGGAGATCCATATCTTTTAGCAAACTCATGATCATAGACTCTCACTTTCCTAATAAATTAAGTCATCACTAATACTACTTTTTTGAAAATCAAACAAAACATCATTTCTAGACTTCCACGACTGCACTGAAGTGCTTCCATTTTCACCTCACTACCAAAACTGAAGTTTTATAAAGATACATCTCAATTATGCCCCCAGTGATTTTCTTAATAATCTTCTGCAGTATTAAACTAATTGGAAAGCAGACATGTTCTTTGCTGTTCTGTTCAGTACATTGATCATTTGTATGTTAAAAAACTTTTTGTCAGCACAAGAATACTAAGGTGGTGTAATAATTCCTTTAAGGTCTTGCAAAACACAATCTTGCCAAATGCAGTCTACTGAAAAACAAATGCTCTTTTGAAATATTTTTTTTCCAAATTAAGCTGTTTTCAAATTTGCAAACTATAGTAAGGAGGTTTTTCAATGAAATGGATCTTATTCTGATTTTCTTTTGCCTCATCATAACTGTTGCCTTCCATCCTGTCTTCTAATCACAGAATTCTAGTTAGGGCTGGGGAAGCTGTAACCCTGATAAAATTTACAGATTACAGTAACAATTTGATCAGATATAAACCCAGCTGACATTTTAAAATTCACACTCATTCACATCTCAAAATTAAGTGAAAAGATTTTTATTAGTCAACACCTAAAGGCAAAGCCATTTGTTTATAAGTATTTGTAGAAACTGTGAAGCCTGAAGTGTTCTAGGATAGTCATAGTTAAAGCAAAAAAAAAAACAAACAAAAGACCCTAAAAAGTCTGCATTTCAAAATATCTCAGACTTCTCTGTTGACAATATCAAGTGGCACAAATCTGAGTGCCTTTGGTGCCCTTTTATTAATTATACAGAATAAATGAATTAGTTTTGATGTAGTCCCTGTGCTTCTGTGTGTGTGTGTGTAAATGGCCTGAAGAGCATTTGTTTAAGAACCAGTGTTTCGTGATTGCACAACTATGTAAAGAGAATCATAGTATGATAGAATTTTTTAAGTTGGAAATGACCATTACGGGTCATCTTGTCCAATTCTCTTTCAATGAACAGGAACACCTATAGCTCAAATACATTGCTCGGAAACCCATCTATCCCAACCTCAAGTGTCTCCAAGACTGGACAACCACCACTTCTCTGGGCAACATGTGCCAGTGCTTCACTACCCTTATTAAGGTGAATGATTCACTATGCAGTCCCAAACTTCATAATAATTACTTAATGAGGGGTTATAATTTTAATTTCAGGTGATTCACATTCACTGCCATTTCTCAGATTATTTCTATAACTGCCTCAGTCTAAAGCACATCCTGCTACTAATCGTCACTTCTGCTCTCAAACTGTGTTGTCACCAATGCTTGTTATTTGGCCTTTTGTCTGTGCAGAGATGTATTTTCACAGAGAAGTGGAATCTAGTAGTAGTGAAGATGCTTGGATGAGAAAGAGTTTTCCATTCTCAAACTCCCAATATTGAATACCTTGATATAAAATAAATGGAATCTGTCTAAAGTTTTGGTTTGATGCTTATGACTTAGTCACTGAACATTTTCCATGTTCTCATGGCTGCCCCTATCCTGATTCATCTCTCTCCACAGCTTCTTTATGTGCAAAATTAAACAATTAAACATACATGTACTCATGCTTCTCCTTTTGAAACTCTTCCGAATATCTATGTCATCAACATTCATCATCATAATTCAGCCTTGCCATCTTTGAAAGCACATTTACCTCCTGCCTCTCTTTTCCTACAGCTTTCCACTAGATGCTATTGCCTTTTTTCTTTCTCAGTCTCTTTTTTCTCTATTTTTTGGAAAAATGTTCCTCTTTTTTTTTTCCTTGAGGAGCATAGAATCCCTCTCTGCAAAATTCCCTAACAAAATATGTCTCTATGGTTGTTTGACTTTTTCTGCACCAGTCTACTAGCTTTTCTCTTATCTTTTAAAATCGTACTTTAAACTCACTTCTTTTTGTTAGACTGACGTGTTTTAACTGGTCACAGAAACGAGTGCATTAGAAAGTCTCATTAATAAATACTCAAACACCTTCTGAGCATAAGATTTGAATGGTATTTTTAGTTTGTAGTCCAACAAACGCATCATGACTTTGTGAAGAAAAGGAATGTTACTGACCTGAATAAATGGCCATATTGGAGCAATGAATGTAAAGCATCTTGGATATGGCTGTCATAGCTCTTTGATCTTTTCAGAACAAAAAGAACAATCCCAAAGAAACTAGGCCTTTGCTTAGTGAGACATGTGGACATATAACATGTCTACAAGTTTCAGCTTGCTTGAAACTGTATGGTGCATTTTGAGACTTGTAGGCTGAAAGCAATTTTTTTTTTTTTTCAAGAAAAGTACATTAAAAAATAGAATAGTGCTAGAGTGAGGTCATCAAACACCTCAGAATACATATATATATATGTACGTATTTATGTTTTAACCTGGCAGGCAGCTGAGCACCACACTGCCATTTGTTCACTCCCCCACAGTGGGATGGGGGAGAATATCAGAAAAGATAAAAAGTGAGAGAACTCGTTGGCTGAGATAAGGACAGTTTATTAAGAAAAAGAAAGAAATAGCAAAGGAAAGAATAAAACAACCACTGATCACTCACTACCAGCTGCCTGATGCCAAATTAGTTCCCAAACAACAGCAGAGTCCCCAGTCAACTCTCCTAGCTTTATTGCTAAACTTGACACCATATGGTCAGAGATATCCCTTTGGTCAGTTAGGATCAACTGTCCTGGTTCTGTCCCTTCCCATCTCCTCGTGCACCTTCAGCCTGCTCCCCAGAAGGGCAGCATAAGAAGCATGAAAGTCCTTGATACTGTAAGTACTACTCAGCAACTACTAAAATATTGGTGTATTATCAGTGCTAGTTCCATCCTAAATCTAAAACCCAGTATGATACTAGCTGCTATGAAGAAAGCTAATTCTCTTCCAGGCAAAACCAGGACAATATGTTTTAGATGAACATCTCTGTGGTAAGATGAATAAGGTGAAGTAGATTAACCACCAGGTGATAAAGTACCTATCATCCATCTTACAGACTTCTGAATTGAGAGTTATAATTCTCTGCCCCCTGTAAAACTGGAAGCCATCAAGGTTAGATGACCTTTTTTCCTCTTGTTGATCTCCACAGTCATTTTAGAATATGCTTCTCATGGCTGAGTACCCCAGCCCATACATGTTGCATGCTGCAGACTTGGCAAAGGTGTCACCTAGATGATACATAAATGGATGTGTAAGAACTCCTTTCTAGTAAGTGGGCCTTTTGTTCTTCGGCTTGTTGTTGTAGCCAACAGTATTAGGCACTCCTTAAATACATAGCATGGGTTGGTGCATCCTTCTGATATGAAGATATTAGTTTTGCTTCTCAGAGTGCACAGGAACCCAAGGTAAGAGCAGGCAGGTGTATCTGAATACAATTATTGAGGGCAGAGATGTTTCCTTGTTTTTGATGCCTTTTCAAAATTAATAGAAAGAACTGTAGAGCCTAACCTGCTGTGTGTACTTAATTCACCATGAGAATTCTGTTTTCTGAAAAGCTAAGAGTCTAGATTGCATGTGTTTCCACTTGAATTGGAACTACAGTACTGCTATAGTGCATTCAAAGTATTATTTTTACAAAATACTCCCTTCTGATTTTAATTGTCTTCTTCACCATGCTCATACTATTAATTTAGCTTGTTTGCATTCCACCTACTGTTATGTGAAATTATTTCATGGATGGAGTGAATTCCCAATAAAATGTGCATGAAATTAACTACCTTCTTTCTCTCATTAATTGTAATAACACTTTTAGCAAATCATTCCCCATCCAGTAAGATTATAACAACAATAATAAAAATACCCAACCTGATTTTGTTAAGAGGTTCCATCTTCTTTACAATTTTTGTAGAATTGATATATGAGTATCTGAATAGATGGTTTTCCGTCTGTGTGTTTGTTCATATGACTACTCACTCTGGCATGCTGATTTGATTTACTAATTGTAATCATTCCAAAGTTTATTTTCTAAGGTAAATTGCCCTTCAGAAAGAGACTGTCAGTTGCTTCTTTTGTGTTTCTTTTGATACGAAATGGTTGCAGGATAGCCAAACCTGAACAAAGTGACAGTTTAACACTTCACTTTACTCCAAATTTATGTTAACATGTTGAAGAAAGTTCAAAAGCTGAAAATATTTTCTAAAAATTCTCATTAGTCTGGCATGCTAAGCTTTACTTTTAGAGTAAAAGGTGTTCAGGATTTTGAGAAATTCAGATTTAGCGATAGCATGCAAATGTGGTCATGGAGGACTTAGGTTAAACGTTGTGTTGCTCCTTTCTTAATTTTATAGAACAACAGAATTGTTTGAGTTGGAAGGGACCATTAAAAATCTATTCCAAATCTTCCATGGACAGGGGGAAACCTACAGCTAGAACAGGTTGCTGAGGGCCTTGTTCAGCCTGACCTTGAATGAATCCAAGGACGGGGCATCCACCACATCTCTGCTCAGTCTGTGCTATTGCTTCACCACCCTTATTGTAAAAGCTTTTTCCTTATATCCAATCTAAATCTTCTCTGTTTTAGTTTGAAACCATTTCCCCTTGTCCTATCACAATAGACCCTGCTGAGGAGGCCTCATTCTTTCTTGTAGGCCCCTGTTTAGACATTGAAAGGCCATCCTCAGATTGCCCTGGAGCCTTCTCTTCTCTAGGCTGAGCAACCTCAGTTCTTTCAGGCTGTCCTTGTCAGGAATGTGTTCCATCCTTTTGGTCATTTTTGTGGCAGGTCTATGTCTCCTCTCTACTGAGGACTTCACATCTGGATGTAGTACTCCAGATGAGGTCTCATCTGAGCAGAGTAGATGGGCAGGATCTACTACCTACTGACCAGCCTTCTTTTGATGCAGCCCAGATGTTTAGCATAAGGAGAAAGATAAAAAATTTGGACTGATCTGTGCCAGGCATAGCTTGAACTGTTACTATTCCCTAGAGAGGTCTGTATCAAATAGGCCCCTTGGAGGCAAGTAAAATGCAGGAGGCGGTGTTTTCCTAACAGAGTCCAGAAGGAGTCTGGACACATTCTTCTTGGCTTTGCTCTTAATATTATTAATTGTGCTATGACACTGTCTACAAGACTTTTTCTGTGCTCTGGAGTCCCTCGAGAAACACATTGCCAAGGCACAGATTCCAAATATGCCATTCCTAACGAATGTATGAAAAAAATGAAGCAGACTCAAGCAATAGGGAGCACAAATGAGTGAATACTGGATGATGTGATTTACCACTGGTCAGTGCCTTGAAGAAGAGGGATTTACTAGCACCTGGCTCTGTGGAACAGCAGCTACCATGTACTTGTGCATGTGGGATTAGGTAGGCATTAGACCATCACACAACAGTCCTTTCAGAATTTAAATAGGTGGCAATAGAAAGATGGTGCACGTCAAGACAGAATGTTGAACCAGTTAAGTTAGTTATTTTTCAAAATGTTTATTAGTGTCAAGTTCAAAATACTAGTTTTCCTGACGTTGTTGGGGTTAAAATTGCATTCATGGATGAGTCAGTAAGATGATGTAGAACAAAACCTTTAACATCTCAAAGAAATCCATTAATTGAAATTGTTCATTGCATGCAGGTACTGAACTTTTACAATCTCAGACCTGTTATTGGGAAAAATGTTAGCAGTTTGGTTTTATTTTGGTGGAAGAGAGCAGAGAGTTTTGTTTGTAAGAATACGTTTGTCTGAAAATGCAGCCCTTGATTTGCTACTAGCACTACGCAGTGTCTTGCTGCAGCAACAAATATTCCTAGTGGCATTAACAAGAACTTTTGGTAGAAGGAAAAAATAGACTGAAAATGATCAAGTCCTTTATGGCATTGAGTGTCATTTTACAAAAGCTTTCCATTGTGCTGCATTTTAGAGAAACAAGACTGCTCTGCTTTTGTGTGTCATGATGACTGGGTTGGTATACGAGAAACAACAGTCCACTAGAATATACTGTGACAGTGCCTTAATATTGGCTCAACTGGCCAGAAACTTGTAATCTTAACTCTCCAGATTTAGTGAGATACCACCTTAATAGGAAGATAAATTTATCCTGAAAGCAAGTAATTATATTGTCTTGGTATCCTTCTGTAAACAGTGATGAAGATAAGAAATCTGGTAAGGCCCTCAACCTGCAATGGTATATGTTATATCCACAGCTGCTGTGATGCTACATATTCTTGCAGATGACAAGTCAAAATTGTTTTGCGTAATTAATGTTAGGAGTAAATTTTAGTTTACAATTACCTTGTCTTAGCTATATTATGTGCAGTCATATGAAGCTCATGGGCATTTCATGTTTGTCTATTTTTTGGCATTGTTATTGTATCACACAATATCCCATATATTTCTGTGCTATTACACTGCAATGTAACATTTGTTATTCAAGTGAACTCTAATAAAAAAGAGATTGTTTAAGAGATTATTAATCATTAATACAGGCAGCAAATTAAAACAAATTGACGACAGAAACTACTCTTTGAGAAAGAAAATGAGTTTAGTGACTCTCCATTAACTGTTTTTCACAGCCAGTGGATGGCTAAGTGCCCATTTGTCCTTGGAAATAAGTGTGACAAAAGAGGTTACCACACAGCAATTCTTTGGGGAAGTTTCTGCCTAACGCTTAATGAGAAAGAAAATAAGTAAATGAATCCATTTGAGATGGTGTTTAGCAATGGGAAGCCACCTGGCATCCTGTAAAAATGTAACAGTTAAACATTTCAAGTTCTTGAAAATAGACACGTGACTTCTCTAGAAGCAGGATTTTTCCAGACCTCTTCCCGACTTCTTTGTCTTTTTCCTTTTTCACTAAGTCTGCCTTAAAGAAAAGACGTCTTAAAAACAGGATTTTCATATAGTTAGATTAGTTATGGAAATATGAAACTTGTGCAACATTTTACGTTTTACAGATTTGTTAAATGCAAATAGAGTGGTAAGTGCCCCCTCCCCCAAAAAAAGACAACAGTGGTGATCTCTCTTTTTCTTTCGCTGTCTGTATAAACATGGCTGAGTTCTGTGGAGGGCAGCAGTGTGTGTACATACACAAATAGCAAATGTGCATATAAGAAAAATATGTAAAATTACTGGTATTGTATAGAAATCCTGGCAGGAGATCTTATTTACTTGACTAGTTGTTTGATTATTCTCTTAGTTTTTAATAGGTATTCTGGCTGGTTTTTTGTTTTGTTTTGTTTTGTTTTGTTTTTTTCCTTCTTTTTTTTCAAGAACAATTAAAGATAGCAGGACAGAACATTACTGCCAGAGCTATTAAAAATATCACCCCAACATATACAGGAATCTTGACAGCACTAATGAACTATATTTGTTAATCAGTGCACTTCAGGATGCAAATCTCTGCTTTCCGGTCACCCTCTTGAAATAGTTTTGGCAAATAAAATGTTACTTACATACAAGAAAATCAAAAGGAAAGTGGTGAACTGGACATTTTGTTCCAGAGAAGCTGCGAATGCTCTGTCTCTGGAGACATTCAGGGTACCAGGTTTAGTGGGTGGATACCCTGCCCACAGCAGGGGTTGGAAATGGATGGGCTTCGAGGTCTCTTCTAAGCCAAGCCATTCTGTGATTCTATGATTCGTTGGAGAGCTTTGAAATTTGTAAACTTTCCTTTCATTACCAATAGTTCACTGCTATGAAGCCGAGTGGAATCACATAAAAATACTAGAATCTTCTATAAATCTGAAATTAGTCCTTAATTAATGATGAGTGTTCAGTTGTTTATGAGCTGTTTGTAAGCAAACTAGAATATTCCAGTCTATGTGTTGGGAATTCTCATGAAAATGTATAGTTGATCAATGCTGATACGGATTAATTCAGGTTGTGACAGAGCCTTCCTCCATCTCTTATCCTTAGCATTTTGTTATTTCTTAACACAGTCACGTTGTGGTGTTTCAGATCTGGCAGTGTGATTAAGAAGTAGGAGTACATACCTTGTAGCTAATATTTTATTATAGTTCTTTGATTTAAGCTCTTAATTAAATTGTAAGTCTGACTCAACAGCTTTCCAAATATATCTTCTATATAGAGAAATGTGGGCTGTTTCTGTAGCTTAATGAGGAGAATGCAGTGTGTGACAGCTTTACTGCTCCTTTTATTCCAGTTTTTCCAAGGAGAGATATCATCTGTGTGGATATTTTGTGTTTTATAGGGGGCATTGGCCCTATTTCCCAATCAGTGATAGATCAAGTGCAGAGCAAGCCAAGTTCCAATGAAAAAGTGATCACTGGCTGTGCTTTATCACAATTATGCCATGGTATGAAACAAATTTTAAAAGTACTTGATTTTTCTTGGCTGTCCTGGCAAATTTCAGGTGTGGTATTCCTTTTAGTTGACTGGGCAGACCAAACTGTATCAGAGATTGCTGTTGAGGCACCACTTGCAGCTAATGAGGATGCAGCCAACACTGTTAATGGAAGTAAGGAATCAATTTGTCTGATCACAAAGTTTTCTACTTTAAGATTTAATAAATTGATTTAATAAATACAATCCTACCATAGATGTAGGGAGTTTCAAGTTCAATCACATGTCTATCAAGATAAGCCATTAAGAAACAGCAATTCACTCCCTCATTCTCCCTCATATGCTCACTTTCTCTAATTCAGCACTGGACACTATAACTCTTCCCTTGGGAAGATTTTTCCAGAAACAAGAATTAATTTTCAAAAGACATGACAGGAATCAATAGAAGACATGATTACACTTAATATTCTCTCACAGCAACACACACACACTCATTGTCAGATATATATTCTCTCACTAATTCTCTTTGTAATGAAACTAACAAAAATTCAACGTAAAACACATCTCCATGTCTTTCTCAGTAACACATAAAAACATTCAGATTTACTGTTTCAGTGATACCAAAGATAGAAGGTTTCACTGATAATAGATAACTGAACAATACATTGAAAAGAAATATAATACTCCAATACAGATCTAATCTTATCCCAGTCAATAATGGGATACAATATGGATGTATTAAGAAAGATGGATGCATCAATATTTGTTAGTCTTAAAAGAAATATCGTACTGTTAATTTTGAATTGCAGATCTTGTAAAATAGATTATAAGTATTAGAAAACTACTTATTGGATGTTCTATTGCCAAATATGCTTGCAACTTGGGCTTGCAGCCCAGAAGACCAACCATATCCTGAGCTGCATCAAGGGAAGCATGACCAGCAATTCAAGGGAGGTGATTCTGCCCCTCTACTCTGCTCTTGTGAGACCCCACCAGGAGTACTGCCTTCAGTTCTGGAGCCCCCAAAACAAGAAGGACATGGAGCTGTTGGAGCATGTCCAGAGGAAAGCCACAAAGATGATCAGAGGGCTGGAGTATTTCCTTTATGAGGACAGGCTAAGGGAGCTGGAGCTCTTCAATCTATAGCTGCTTTCCAGTACCCAAAGGGAGCCTACAGGAAAGTTGAGGAGGGATGGGGATGTTTTATAAGGGCAGGTAGTGACAGGACAAGGGGAAGTGGTTTTAAACTGGAAGAGGGCAGATTTAGATTAGATATTAGGAAGAAATTCTTTACTGTGAGGGTGGTGAGACCCTGGAGCAGGTTGACAAGAAAGATCGTGGATGCCCTCTCCCTGGAAGTATTCAAGGCCAGGGTGGATGGGGCTTTGAGCAACCTGGTCTAGAGGGAGGTGTCCCTGCCTATAGCAGGGGGTTGGAACTAGATGATCGTAAAGGTCCCTTTCAACCTAAACCATTCTATGATTCTATGATGATTCTATGAAATACACATCCTATTATCTGCTCTTTTATGTTATTGTTTAAATAATACCTAGAGGTGAAATATCTAGCTAAAGGATGTGTGTATTCCCCTAACTTTGTTTCCAAACTTAAAAATCTATTACCTCCTGAAGGGAAATAGATTATCACTATTTAATTTGACCTTTTGAGTTTGATTTGTAATATAATCAAATGCATCCAGCACACGCATACAAACATTGCATTTGCTTACTGATCAAGATCAAGATGTGCAAATTTTTCTAAAATTTTGTATATCCTCGTGATATTTTGTACAGACTGTTGCCTGTAATTCCCTGGATGCCACTTCAGCAAACAACATTTCCTACATTCACAAAGGACAAAACAGAGTGTTCTGAGATGCATAAATGCCTATTAAATGGTATCTCTCTGCCTCTGTAGATCTTACGTTATCTATTGTTTTAGAGAAACAGAGAAAGGGGAAAAATCTTGATGCATTACTGATCTCTCTCCTCCAAAGAAATTATCTGCAATTATACACACACAGAGTGAGCAACATATTGGCAGCACATTTCATGTTATCCAGCTCTACCACTCTGGCTAAAATCAGAGGAAACATTTAAGTAGATATATATTTCTTTTCAGCCTCAATGGAGCCAACATGGACTAATAGGTAGATATATCTATGTGTGTGTGCATTGAAGAGCATTCAATTAAAGTGTGCTTTGGCAATGTCAAAACATGTTGTTCCATCGTGGCCTGACACTCATCAGCTTCCTTGACAGCTGGAGTACCTCAAGGGAGTTTTGCTTTGAATGCTTCAGGCTCTTTATCTTTTCTGTGGCTTTGACTTTCCAGATGGACCACAAATCCAGGATACACCATAATCTTATCGCTCCAGGGTTCAAACAAAGCAGGTCAGTGTATTGTAGCATACTGTGAATGTGATTCAGGCCAAGAACCTTACCTGTAGTATTTACTGAGTGTAAATTTAGTGACCTTCATCTTCCATGCAGGTGGATGTCCAGAGGGCTGCAGATACTGAATTGACACAGAAAATTTCAGCTCAGTGTGACAAGGCAAATGTTTCAGTTCAGACTGACTTAACCAAAAAGAGTAACAAGGTAAAAACACCAAACTTTATTTTTCAGTGGAGTGGGCAAGCAAAGAAATATCACGTAGTATTCCCCATCATCATCCATCATCACTTTTTACAAATCCAGCAGCTCCTCAGACATCATTCTTTCAGATTTTCAGTTCCTTGATTTCTGGACAGCTGGCAGGAAAAGGCAGTGAACAGCTTCTCTCAGTGAGTCTTTCAAACTCCAAATCAGTCTAACAGCAGTAGCAGCATTTAATTTCCTAGATGTGAGTAGTCATATTTTCCTGATCTTTTTCTTTTTTCCAGCTTCCTTAGTTTCTCTCATTCACACATATTCACAGACATACGCTCTTGGCTTTCCATTTTGCTGATCTGCTTCTGCAATTTCCAGTCTCGCCTTTTATTTATTTACTTGTTTATTTATAGCACAGGTTCGCACACATAAATACACACATATAATCCTCTACACTGAGCAAAGCTTTTCTACTTTTCCTCACTCTCTTTTTCTCTTAATGGTACCTAAATCCTGTCAGATGAAAGATGCTCTCTCTGGGGATAACTGAGCAGTGCAATAACATGTGCAGCTCACATATCTCTCTGCATTTTTCATGGAGAAGATTAAGATGGTGGCAACTATATCATTTTCACTGAAAGCAACAGCAGCATGGGAGATACAAAGCCTTTTCTCTCTCTCTTCTCCCTCTCTCTCTCTCTTTCTCTCTCTTTCTCTCTCTTCTTTTTTTTTTTTTTCAAATGCGGTTCTCCAGGATTTAACCCAATTAGAATATGATCACTTCTTAAGCATTCTGATCATTATTTTTTTTTTTAACCTCTTCATACCTTCAGTTGCCAACTTCTTGGACTGATCTCCTTTTTTTTTTTTTTTTTTTTTTTCCCAAGGCCTGTTTCGATCATGTTTATTACAACCTATTCAATCAAAACCTGACTGTTTCTTCTACACATCTGAGCAAGCAACCAAAGCTGATATCCTCCCTGCCTGATCCCAGAGATGCTTTTTCAGCATCCTGGCCATTGTCTCAAGCATGCCTGGCTCAATGTGAGCACTCAGAGGCTCTCACTGATGAGTGTCAGGAAGTGACATACACTTGCTAGCCTATCAGATCTTGCTTAAAGAAGCAAAGCTGACATGGCTATGTCTATATTCCACACGTGGTCTCACCTAAACACTCGTGACAGACAGCATTTAATCCTATCTCTTCATATGACAGCACTGGCTTGTTTCTAGGGAGGACTGCCCATCTCCACCATCCAAAGCACAGCACTGTGCTCCCTCTCTAGCATATCTACTCAAAACGTTTATAGCATATGCTAACTGCTGTCAAGACTATATCTACAGACTGGTTTACCATCACAGTTATGAGGCAAGAGCTGTCCTAACTATCTAGATGAAATCTGGGAGGTAAAGGTAAGAGCTCTGGAGCTCTTTAGGTCATTCCAAAGATCGCTAATTTCCTTTTTTGCTATAGCATACATCTATACAATGATTTAAATAAACTATTTAATTTGCTGGCTCATTATTTAGTTTGCTTTTGTCTTCCAAACTAAACACATCTTGCTTCTTCCATTTATATGCCTTTGTTTACAGCCTTGTAGTTTGCTTTACAAAAAGAAAGAAATAAAAGAAATAACCATCAAGCACTGATGTTCAGAGGTTTACTAGCAACATATAAATATTTATATATAGTCTGTTCTGAAGACTTTCCCTTGAGTTCAGATACATGTATAATGCAGACATTTATATATTTTCATATGAAAGGTTCAATAGAGATGAGACAGTTTCTTGCTGTCTTTCATTTAGTACACTGAGCTTGAAGGTCAATGCTCTTTTGGTTTGCCTTTGAAGATTTGAATTTGTGTTGGCTTTTTGTCTTTGTGTTTAGGGATCAATCATGAAGATACTTAACAACAGCAGCCCTTTACCTCAGGATATGGGGTTCAAGTCCTAATCTAGCTCAGACACTGAGAGGTTAGTGGTGTCATCATGCTCTCTAGTGGCTGCTTCTTTGCTGAGCAGCTGCCATGCTGCAGGGAGGGCCATCACAGGCCTATGATTGCCACCACAAACCACTCGACCTGAAGCATAGAAGGGAGAACTGAGGGTTGTTTGGACTTGTCACTAGTCTCTTGTAAACCATAACTTAATCTCTCATCTCAAGGAAATGGTGAATAAGTGTCTTAATGACAATAATGCCGTTATTTTGAATATTTTTTGTGTCCATTATTTTCTTCCTGGCTATAAACCGTTCACTTGAAATCTAGAATAAAAAATGATCAAACTGACAAGAAAAAAAAAAAAAGTCAAACAAATCCAAAATTTTGACTAATTGCCTCAAATGTCCCTAAAAACTGCAATAAAAAGAACTGCAGATGATTGTGAGAATGGCCTGGCTGACCTCAGCGGGCTTTGAGCCTCAAGGCAAACATACTGAGGTTTATCATTGGCAGTAAATTTCTTGATTTTGTAAATTGACACAGGGCCTTTCCAGAGGAAGTGTTTTCTTACATTTTAGTATTATAAATTTTCTGCTGAGTTGGTCCATGAAGTACAAAATAACCTACAATGTTCATAAAGAGACTGGAATTGAAACCTATATAAATCTCAGAGAAGATTTAGTCCAAGTTGGAAGTGGCAATGAATAATTATTTTCTTAGGCCAAAAATCTGCAGTGGAATTAAAATGAGATTCATCAAAAACAAGTGAATCACCCTTTCTGATCATACCTCTAGCAGAAAGTAAACTATTATCTTAAGAAGATGATAGTATTTCTTTTCAAGTTTATTCAGTTAAAATATCAAGCTAGCAATATGGATTGACATCTTGATGAAGTGATTTGGTTGTGACTCTAGTCCTGGACAGTCACTTTGCATACTCACTCTAGCATCCTGTTCATACACACATTTTACCTCTCAAACCAAACATTCTTCACCATTTTTAGGCACGTGGTGCTGGGAAGTCATCCCTTCTCCTCAGGCTGCAAACAAAAGGGTTTGTTGACTTTGTTCGCTCTACAGTGGGGGTGATGATGTGGGGGCTAATGAGAAAAAATCAAAGCGACACTTTCCGTTTGTGGGATGTAGGAGGTCAAGGGAAACAAAAGCCCCTGTAGATGTTGTACAGGAGATGCACAGATGGCTTCGGGGGTGTGGCAGACTCTGTTGATGTTAAAAGGAAGGAAGCCAAAAAAGAATTGTGACAGATGCTCTCAAGAAATGAAGTATTTAAAGAGGATTGCATTAACTTTAAAAATGTTAGAAATGTTGTTTACCTAACTTCAAGTTTTTGTCAGTAGATGTGTTCCCAGTTGAATAAAATATATTTCCTTCAAAATTAAATATATAGAGAAATTACTGCCTTTGACTTTTGAACAATTTCAGTTGGAAAAACTTGAAGCCTATTCTCCATGGGATGTACCACAGAGACTAATTTGGCCTAATGGCAGCCAAAGGAAGATTCAATCATTTATAATAGTAATAATCTTGACAGGAGAGAGAGATTTCTCCTAAAATCTTACCATGACTTAGAGAGGCAAGTACTTCAAAGGCCTAAAGGTTCATAAAGCCTTAGATTACCACCACTTTGGAAGACAGAGGACCACCAAGCAGATTCACAGAGTGGCTGTTGCTTAAAGATCAATTTCACAGAATCATAGAATCATAGAATGGCTCAGGTTGGAAGGGACTTTAGAGATTGTCTATTTCCAAACCCCTGCCATGGCAAGGTTGTCACTCACAAGACCTGGCTGCCTAGGGCCCCATCCAACCTGGCCTCTCCAGGGATGGGGTGTCCGCTATGGAATTTCCTATGGAATGATTTTATTTTGGTTAAATATTTCATAAGTTCCAGATGAGCTGGAGGGATGGGATGAAGGTTGCAGGGGAGATACTGCAAATTAGGAGGTTACAGGAGGGTGTTCAGCAAAGTCCACCTGTAAGGAGTTGTGCTGTGGGATCATGCCACAAAAAAGCAAACAAGTTGGGAAATTATAAGGAACTAGAAGTGTGGTTACCTTAGAAACTGAAGTAAGAACTTCACTAAATTATTGATGTGCCTGAAAAATTAAGAAAAACCAAGATTTCTAGTAATTAGCAAATTAAGCTTAAGGATTTCTCTTCTGAAATGAAGACAGTTTTAATATTTAGCAAGCTGAGATATTTTCTTCAATCTTTTTTGCCATAGTGAGAGAAAGGTTCTTAAGGAGCATCCAAACAGCAGTAAAAATCAAATAAATACATTTTTAACTGAAATTACCCAAGAGTGTTTCCTTCCTATTTTTTTTTTTTTTTATTGTTTTCATGGATTTTGCCTCCTTCTCTTTTTTCCCCCGGTGTCACTGAACTGGACACTAACTGCAGTTCTTTTTTGTCTTTTGCAGGGATTACTCTCTTTCAGGAAAATGCTTTGAGCAGAAGTTTTGCCTTGGTGAGTGCTATATGCTGTGGAAAAGGGAGACTATGAAAACATTTGAGGTTCAAAAAAGCTTTGTTAATTTTTTTCTTAAAAGTGCACTTAACTTTAGAAGGGCAGAAATGCTATATCAAACCCTCAAATATCTCACCAAATAGGAGGATATTATTTTTGGACATAGTTCAGAAGCAGGAAAACTTGATTTGTTTTTATCCACAAGGAATAAAATAATTTTAGAATATTTTACATGATGGAAGTATATATGTTTGTAAGTTTTGCCTCTCAAGAGCAAAAAAAATAAAATCAAATCAAATAGAGCTGTCTCTGAAGCCCCAGCTTTGATAGATATCCACCCTACTGGCTAAGCTAAAATAATAGGTTTGATATAAGAGTACTTTGGGGTCAGACATAGAGGACTGGTATCTCCAGAAAGAAGAAAGAGGAAGCCTGTGTCTGCCTGAGAAATGCTAGGCTGATAATCAACAAAGAAGCCTAAATATTTGCTTGGAAATGTTTTCACAGCTTGATAATGTCATGCTGGGAAGTCCATGCTCTGAGTCTCTCTTTCCAAAAGCGAACTTGGTGCATGAGTGTGCATCTTGCTGCCAATGAGTCACCTGGAAAATCTGTCGTTTGGTTAAAGTACTGAGAAAAGGGGTGACTGCAGTTTACACTACGCAAGAGTACTTTAATGCCATCATTTGGGCAAATAATTCAAAGTGTGTTGCCTGAAGCAATGGGTTGCTACATTGCTCACTAGTTGTTTTTATTGCTTACTTGCCTGCTGGATGCATGTTTACAAAAGCTAATTAGAGTGGACTATGTTATTTACAGTGTTAGACTTTAACAGAAGAAAGCTTACTGTATAATCTCTTTGCCTCAAGTGTGTTTGAGCAGCAATTACTTCAGGGAACCTAAGGGGAGCCAGCAGGAAAAAAAAATTAGCAATTATTTTTACACCACAAAGCATTCCTCTCCCTAAGTGGCAGTTTGAAGTATTCCCATGCTGTTTACCTGATACTGGATTATACCAAATGGAGTCTTCTCTGTGTACATACCATATCACTTTGGAGTGCAGTTTGTTTCAGACCAATGTGTTCCACACTGGATTTCAATGTGAGTAACATCTGTAACAGAAAACAGAACTAGAACTGATCACAGCTTTTCCTTTTTGTCCTTCCTCTATAATGCCTAGAATTTAGGTATTGATGTGGCTCCAGCAGCCATTTTTAAATTGCTTTTGTGCTTTCATATAATTTCTTCCACATTAGTGAATGCTAAATCCAACTCTGGCAGGCTAAAGCCTTTAACTCCTTTTATGCTAAAACATCAAGAATCTGCAATATGAATCATTTCCTTGATGGACAAGAACCCTAGCGATGATACAGCTACCTGTCATCTCCAACAGGGGGTGGGTATATTTATCAACCCTAAGTCTTTACTTGGGTTATTCATAGAAATGTAGAATGACAATGGCTTGGGTTGGAAGGGACCTTAAAGATCATTGAGCTCCAATGACTGGAATGAAATTCACTGGAATGGACTGCCCAGGGAGGTGGTGGAGTCACTGACCCTGGAGGTGTTCAAGGAACATTTGGATTTTGTGTTGGGGGATATGGTTTAGTGAGAACTATTGGTGATAGGTGGATGGTTGGACCAGATGATCTTGTAGATCTTTTCCAACTTTGGTGATTCTGTATAATTCTGTGAATCCACTTGCTGTGATCTGGTGGCACCCACCAGTTGAAGCTGCCCAGGACCCCATCCAACCTGGTCTTGACCCCCTCCAGAGATGGACCACCTACAGCTCTCTGGGCAGCCTTTGCCAGTGCCTCACCGTCTTCTGAATAAAGAATTTTCAGTCAGACATTTTAGACAAAATAGGGAGCTAATAAACATTGGGGGCAGATTTATTCCTCACTTGCAAACACATTAATTAAGGCTCATGTCCCAGATGAAATTCTTTAAAATTTTAGGTCTCTGCAATGTATCCCAGGTACGGTAATATCATTCCTACCCACATTGTTTTGTGAAAATGATGGAGAGGTTTATGCTTGCCAGAAAGCTCTTTTATCAAATAATACCATAGATTTTTCACAAGGGCCTTTGCAAGCACACAAAAGCAAACTAAAGAGGTTAGAGGGATTTGGCAGCCATGCTGGCACTACAGCTCAGTGGAAAGCCAGTTGAACTGGAATCACACAAAGCGATTCAGGATATTCCCTATATCTCAGCCCACATGTTCAGTCTCAGAACCAAATAGGATGACTGTACCCAGCACAGGGAGGTGTCTGAGGAGGAATGTAGGGAAGAAATAAAAATTTCCCTTCTTCATGACTTCATTTTGATAATCCAGATTTCTGTTCCAAATTTACTCCTTGCTGCGGAGGTTGTAGCACAGAATGACATATCCAAGGGAGGGAAAAAAAATCTGCTACTAAGTCCATACAAAGGAGGAAACCTACACTTTGATGAGTAGGGATTTGTTCATGTTTTTGCTTTTAGCACTTCACTCCACTGAATTCAGTGTCAAGGAAGTCTATTTTAGCAGGGTCTCACATTCTGCTTTGTGTTATTAGGTGCATGGGGGCAGGGGATCAGAAAATTTGGGAAGATTTTTGTTTGGAGCTCTTTTGGAGCTCTCCTGGAAGCCTGTTAAGATACTTTTGTTGATTAAGAATGTTGTTTTTGTTTTTGTGTGTGTGTGTGTTTAAGGATTCAATTTCAATTACTTGGTTGTTTATATATTTCCATATCTGTTAAGATGAATTTTTCTAGTATTTAAGGCTGATTTGCAAGAGCAAATTTAACAGTTTACTAGCATTCATTGAGTTGCTTCAGCACATTTTGTGAGAGTAAGAGAATATTCCAAAGACACTTTTGCTCCCTGAGAACTGCCTTTTGAACATGATCTGTGATAAGTGATGGCACAGATAAAGCAAAAATCCTCTGCCATTCTATGGAGAGATTCCCCCTAACAAGTATATATACGTACCTAAATGCATATATAAAATTATATATATATACACCTTTTACATATCATAGAATGATAGAATGAGAGTCATAGATTCATAGAATCACATAGAATCATAGAATGGCTTGAGTAGGAAAGGGCCTTAAATATATCATCTAGTTTCATGCCGTGGGCAGAGTTGCCACTCACCAGAGCAGGCTGTCCAGGGTCCCACTCAACCTGCAAAGATAACCATATATTAGGAAAAATGGTCTCTTGGGTGCCTTATGAAATTCTGTACCCAGAAACTATGTGTAAATGAGAGGGCATCAGAGCCTTTCCTCATGTGTCAAAAACATGTTGAAGTGCCATCCATTTACTCCTGGTAAATGTAGCACAAATGTTGCAGTAATGACTTGCAGTAATGACTTTCTTCGAGTGTCTGTGTGGAGCTCTGTGAGCATGGTTCCAATTCAATAACAAAGTAATAAATAGAACTGCTGCTTGGAGGACAGCTTCCTTAGCCAGTGAATACCAGAGAGTGATGAAGAAAAAGGTTTGAATCAGGATCAGCTTGCTACCAAGTTTGTCTACATGTGGAGGCACAGTGCAATCTTCAGACCTTCTGGAACCATTTGGTTTGCAGCCTTTGAGTCTGTGTGCCCCAGCTGTTGCTCCATAGATGCTGTTCATTGTGTTTTCCTCAGTCTCATTTAGATATTCAGACAGCTTTAACATCCCTCAGCCTCAAAACCTCCATGTCAGAATATTTCTGTGGGTTTTTTCAGCGTCTGTCCAGCTCTGACACAGCCGCTCAGGCTGACACACATTGCTGTTGGCAGCAGTGTGAATTAGTGCTGCAGTGACAGCCACTCCGCGACAGAAATGCCTCTGCAACTTCGGATGCTCAGAGATCTGTAAGCCCGGGGAAAGCACAGCCTGGAGAGTGTGAGCTGAGAGAGGCGAGTACAACTGGAAAACCCGACAAGAAACATCAAAAGAGAAAATATGAAGCTGAGATTTGAAAAGGTAAATTTCAAAGCCGTTTCCATCTGGCTGCGCTGATTGCACTGAGTGAAGCAAATTGAGAGCAAGCTCTTTCCAAAGAATAATGAGACTTGCAAGGCACAATGCAGGCCAGGGACGTGGTGCCAATTGTTTGGGAATACAGAGGTCTGCCTGAAATCCCTGCCTGAGAGGATGACAAATAAGGAGATAGGGGGATAAGAGGGTTAAATACTCACAAGTGTGCCTCTATCATGGGATTGTCATGCTCCTTCTTCCAGAACATTATTGCCTGCAGTATGTAGATACAGAGTCCCTGACCAATAGGAGAAAAGATAAATGAGCACCTCTGGAGTGGGGCTGTGCCTTAGAGTAAGGGATTAAATTCTCTCCTTTCTATGTCAGCTCTAAATCTAACTTTTCTTCAAGCATGAGCTTAAGTATTACTATCATAACTCAGTCTCACCTTGGAAATCACAATCCATGTCTCTAAGCTGTTACTGAGCTTTGCATTTGAACAGAAACGTTTCCTTCCTATATACATCACAACGACTTCATCTTCAAAGGCAGTGACACCACAGTGTTGTCAGAACTCTACTCTTTGAGGCTGATTTGGAGTTGGGGGATCCTGCAGGAGAGAAATCTCCATACAACAGGATATATTCTCCAGCTTCTTTTTCTCTGATCGCCACTGGAGAGCTCTGCAACGAAACTCAGAACAGAAGGCAGCACCTTTAAATTGGGTGAAATGACTGCTTACTCTCCAAAATTTGATTTTATTATTATTTGGTATTTTTTTAAATTGATTTCTTAAAGACAAAATCTAGATATTCATACTTCTGGCAAATGTTTGTTATATTAAAGGTACTGTGAAGAGAGGGAAAGCAGGCAACAGGTAGGAATAAGAGATGCTTGCACAAAAAAAAAGAAATTGAATGCAGTAGTGTTGAAAAGTAAAAGCAATTAAATGAAAGAGCTGCACTGAAAACTGAACTGTCAGTAGTTTAGTGTCTGAGCGGCTGTGCTTGGATGTTATTGGTGTGTATCCAGCAGAAATAAACTGTGGAAGTTCCATTTGGAAAGCCACAAGTTTAGTTTCTAATCACAGGAGTGCATCTTAAAAGATATTCTTGTGAGTATAATAAATAAAGACACTGAGAGCAATGGAAAGAGATCATCTCCTTTTTCTTTATTTTCATATTTTATTTTATTTTTTTAAAGGGAGGCATTTTTAATCGACTGTCAGGAATTCCAGTGCAGCTCACCACCCCAACCCATTGCCATCTGTCACTGAGCTCTGCATACCCATACCAAACTGGCCTTTATAGCCAATGAATTTGGATACTTCTAGTTACTCTCCTGGTGAAAAAAAAAATTGTCCAGCACATTCTCACAGCCACACTAAAAACAGTTCTGTGCGGGCCCTACACTTTGAGCTCCTCAGCATGAAGAATTTCCTTTTATATATCAAAATCGTTTCAAATCCAAGGATTACTTGTTAAGTAATTAAAGTCCAAATTCAGGCTGAAGTTTCCCTCTCGTTGTGCAAGCTAAATGGAGGACTAAGAAGGGATAAGCAACCTTACATCTCTCTAAAAAGATAGGTGATGAAACTGAAAACATACATAATAGAAGCTAAAGAAGCAGAAAAGTTCTGAAGGTACTAAGGAAGCAGTAGATTCAGTCCTGTACATCAAAATCATCTTTAAACATCTTTAAAAGTTTTCTCCATGCTGTGAGCAGATACCTTTTGGACTACTTGTAAAGAACTGAAGCTGCAGTCCGTGTACAAGCCCTTCTATTTTCAGTAACATGATTTTGGTGAAGCTTGTTGAATTGTGATGAACATCAGTAGCAATGACTACTCCAAGTAACAGCTATTTCCCCATATAGTGTTCTCTGTGCTGTTCTGGATTCCCTCCACTTAGCCCTTGTCCCTACTGAATTGAAGGCAGTGATTCAGACACAACTTCCCCGGAAGACATTAGTTCACTGAGCCTCAAAAGGAGCTACAAGCCCATTGACCTTTAGAAGCTGCAAGGCAGCATGACAGCACCTCCTCCCCCCTGCAATGTGTACCACGGACAGATACGATGGAAAAGGCAGTCTGTATACACAAAGATTTATAAATATGAGGATTCACAACTGGCAGAAAATTAGAATACAAGTGCTAGTGGGCCAGGGTAACCAAGAGGAGACATAGCACTGGATGAGTGTTTGTTCTCAGCTTCTTCTCTATAGGCTTCTTAATTGGCATTTCCATTTAGAATTAAATTTCTTTTGTGAAAATGACTTTCTCAGTAGTAAAACTGCATTTTTTAACAACTTTCTTGACCTCAAACAAGAATGATTGTGGTCTGCTGTGTCAGTCTGGGGGAGAAGTTCTGGCTCCAAGAACTCTGCATTCTATAGCAGTTGTGAAACCAAGCAAGAGACTGAGAATCAAGTGTTGTAGATATAGAGACAGAAATATATATGTTGTGTATATACTTACATGTAACTTGTGTATAAATCTTGCTCAATTATGTATTAATGTATATGGATAAATTCTATGAATATAAATATTTCATAAAGATAAGCAGAGATTACATGTAAGAGGCTTTATCTACATGTCACATATATGTATCACACATATAAAGTACGCAAAAATAAGTTTCCATATAACAGATCTGTTTCCCAGATCCCTCTACCAGTGTATCTTGAAATTAATACAAGGAGCAGCATATTTTAAGAACACATAAATATGGCATCAAGAGAGACTGAACCGGTGTGCTAGTAACATGTAGAGCAAGCCAGCCAGCAGCAAAGGGGTGATTGTATTGTGGCTCACTGAGAGCAGACTTGCAGACTTGGAGAGAGAAAAAAATCCAATGTTTTTTTGGACTATGAAAAAAAAAAAAAAAGTTTTCATTCCATTCATGTATTCATTTGTGTGCTGTTTCTAGTTGCATCTTTCAGAAACAAAGACACTCAGCTATGCATACTCTCATGAGCATTTCACCATCAGTTGTGGCAGAAGGTGCAGAACTGTTAAAAATGAATAGTAGAAAAGAGAGGTGACTGGTGGACAACCCAGGTAGAAAGTAATAGGTTCTGACAGCAATGCTCACAGCTGCCTTCACAGTAACCAGAATGTAATGTGACTTCCTTGACACCTGCATTGTGCTTTTTCTTTTGGTAATAGCCTAGCTCAATGTCAGACAGCAGGTGCTGGCCTCTGGACCAATCATCTTGCTTTATAATAAAGGAGGTATGGGAAGTCCATTTCTCCCAGGTGAGGGAAGTGGCAGGATTTTCCTTTCTTTTCTATAGCTTAGCAACAAGGAAAAGTGTGCATCTCTGTACTTACAGACAGGCACTGCCTCCTCTGGCTCTGAGCCACAGGCTGTGGGATGCTGTGGTCTTTGTGTAACTTCTTTGTGAAGAGAGAAGGGGTTCTAAGTAGTAACCTTTCCAATAAGGAACTGATACCCCAACCACACTGTAGTTCTTTCTATCTTCCCCCTCCATAGCACCGAGGTTCACAAATATTAAGAGCATTATGTAATTAGTAGCTCGTAATTTTCATCAAGCACTCATTTCATCAAAGTACTCATTTTCCTTAGATATCCAGCTTCAGTCTCTTGATTTACTTTATGTAATGCAAAATAGCATTTGAAGGAAGAGAGTTCATGCAGTATTAATGCCTGGTGCCTGATTGACTGCAGTGATTTCAAAGGACTTACGGAGTATCAATTTGAGGGCAGAAATGAGCTCTTTCAACTTCTAAAACTTATTCCCACTAAGTCAAGCTGGGTTCAGAGCTCCCAACATCCTTCTTGTAGTTTGCAGTTTACAGTGCTGGACTGTAGTTCTACAGTTTACAATTATCTGTGAACTGGGAGAGAGTTAAACAAGAAGTTCTGACGAATTCAGCTTATGAATAAGTCATTCTTCTGCACTTAAAATAAAACAGCATTTTTTCCCTTTGTCTGTGTAAAATTTTTCTATTAGTATCTGGGTTTGTATTTTCTGAAGACTATTTCTGTGTGTCTGTTATAAATATTTATGTGATAAGAAAAAATGTTGGAACTCCGTCAAGAAAATCAAATGAGAACATGTCCACACACTTCAAAAATAAATGCATAAAGTGTTCAAACGGTGCTATTATTGAATCAGTACATCCCATGATCTTAGTGCAAGATGGTTGTGGTGAGAATGGATTAGATATTGCTACCTGGATGTCATTTCAAAATTACATTCCATCAACAAAATGCAAACTTTACATAAAAAAGCAACAATAAGAGTTGCTTATCTATAAATCTATCAGTACGATCCCTCACAGATTACATGGTTTACTTACAAGACTTGCATTACACTTAATAAAAGAGTCTCCAGAAAACCCACGATAATCTCTCATTTAAACTGCTGCATTTAAAGACTCTGTGCATAAAACAGTGTACAGAGATGCTGATGGAACTGATTAAAAGAGCAATGTTAAGATTGGTTCAAAAATTTTTTTACTCTTCCAGTACATATATACAGGTGGATTGCTTTATTTAAATAAACTTTATTTCATATAAGTTTTACCTGTGTCAAAGAAAAAGATGACACTGCAGGTAACAGTTGAGAGTAGACCATAAATTATTCCTTTGAATTTTTGCCTTCCTCTCTTCTCTATAAATCAATGATAAATCTGTTTAATAGAGCCAAAGTCCGCCTTCAAATGTGGGTGTGCATCTCACTTAAATGTCAGGTGGAGTCAGGTGCTCGAATTAGAGGAAAGAATTTCACATTGTGATGAGAAAAATGTTGGGGAATGGAGTCCTGTGGGGAAAAGCTCTGTGGCTATTTTTAGAAGAATAACTTTAAAGCCAGATTTGAAGCTGGAAAATAGAAAGGAAAGAAAATCCATTTGAAGAAAGAACTTACTAGTGGATAACTATTTTTCAGTTCTGACTTCTTTTTTATTGTTTTGCTGCTCAATATTAAGCAAAGTAGTCTAGAAATAGAGTTCAAGAAAAGCCAAACTTGTACAAGCGAGGTGAATGACAATTTTGCTTTAAAAGGTATTTCCTACATTCCTCTAAGATGCTTGCTCTCGCCGTCAGCTATAAGTCCTGTGGACATGTCAGAGTCAAGTCATTTTTATCGAGCCCAGCCCTCTATGGGATAAAAACAGTGAAAACCATTCTGTTTGGTTTAATCTTCAGTATTCAGGTTGAGGAAAGCTTAACAGGATGTCACCAACTGATGTTAACTGTCAGAGTGACCTAAATAAAAATGAGTGTCAGAACAACTAGGATCTGAAATCTGAATCTTTCTGAATTTTATTATGTCTCTGAAAATGAGGAGTCAAAGAGAGTTTATTGGGACCAATGTAAATGGTTCTGATGGATAATTTTGGCTAACACAAGGCCAGGTGCATATTAACCTGTGCTACCAACCAAATTCTTCACTTCCATTGGTTTACATGTTATTGGAATATTAATATTGACAGTCATAAAACGAAGGTTGGTCTGTTGGGAAGCACAGAAGAAAGAAAGAGGATCAGCAGTTTATTTTGAACAGTTTAAAGAGTCATTTCTCAAAACTGTTTCTATTAAGAGTCCCTGCACAATGTCTGTGAATGTACATGTAATTCATACAGCTCAGTTTACTTTCATAATGCCTCTCAGGTTCAAGTTCATTAAGGTTTTTGCTTGCTTGTTGGTTGGTTGGACTTTCTTGGTTCTCATTCTTACTATTATGGTTTAGTGTGATTTATTTTGTATAATTCAGATAGGAGAATTTCTCTAACTAAATTGTCCATTAAGTTGTGCTTCTTCTAGACAAATATCTAATCTTGTTTTATACTATTAGACAATGATAGAAAGCTCAATCTTTTCCTGAATAAAGAGCTCCAAAGTTTAACTCCAAGAAAAAAAAAAATAATAAAAAATAAAAAATAAAAAATAATGAAGTAAATTATGCCTAATGTCTCACCTCATTTCATCTCACTTCAGCTTTCAGCCTTGGGATTTGCTCTTGCACTTTTAAATGTTGGAGATGTGTAGCATCAGAAAAATCTTCACTCAGAGGTACTTATGCACAGTGCTCAGGACACCTCCTAATCATCTCATCACCTAAATAATGGATTGAATTACTTGAATTACCTCCAAAAGGTATTATTTTCATATCTATAACCATTTAACTTTTATACTGCTTTCCAAAGAATTTATACATTTTTCTAGTGGATCTGCTTAAAGGCAAATTCCACATATGTCTTATTTTGCTAACTGCGACGTGAAATATTTCCTTCTTTCTGCATAAATCAGGAAACCTGCCACAAGAGTGCGAATACTACAGAACCCATGCATTCCTAGTGCCTCAGATTGCCAGAACATGAGAGCAGAACAACTTACGCAAAGATGACAGCTAAGCAATCATGAGATTGATTTATTATTAAGAAAGCACTAGATACATACTCCATATCAGAAAGCATTTTATGTTGAACACAGAATAGAAGAATTAAAGAAAACAAACAACATTGTTACATAAAATGAAGGTAAGATTTGACCTTCAAACTCATCAAGAAGAAACTTGTAATGCTGTTGGGGAAGAAAACCTGTCATGTGGACATATTTCTAGACATCATCAACTTGTTTGGAAATATGTTTTGTAAGAAAGCAAAGCATAAATTCTCCATGTCATTTTTTTTACCATCTCTATGCCTAATGCTGTGCAATGTTAGTGATGTTTGCCTTACTTTACGTCCTCTGAGTTTTACAGGACAATGCAGCATTTCAGCTGACAAATTTCTTCAGCAAACAGACATGATTGTCCTGATAAATGACGATCATAGAGCTACTTACTCTTGACATTTGCAACTTTGTTCCTTCCTTACTGTGCACCCCAGATACTGCCCAAAGTGCTTTATGGTTTTTTTTTTTTTTTTTTTTTTTTTTTTTTTTTTTGTAAATAAAGACAGAATTGTCTGTGGTTGTTTAAATGCTTGCAATGAGACACTTGAGGTTAGATTCATTGTACATGATTTGAAGTGTTTTCAATGATGATCCACCTGAGACAGTTGCACAGGAACAACTTTGTAGTCAGTGGAAGAAATTTGCAACATTAGGGAACATTTATCCCATCTTAGCTGTTCCTACCAGCTTACTTCTGGTGACACTCCACTGACTTTAGATCTTTAAATATGGTTAGATGTCATGACTGGTTATTAGAAATTTCTACCTTAATATGTGGAGTCATATGTTCCTCACATATTTTAATATAGCTTCTTATTATACTAGAAATATCAAACCCAATTGAACTGCTACCTCATTCTCTTCCAGTGCTTTGTCACTACAGACATCGCATTGTTTTTGTCAACTACCTGGTTTGAGAAGACCAGGTCAGAGCCATACTGCCATGTATCTTTCTGGTGTTACTTGAGCAGTGTAGATATTTGCTGTTGGCACAGTGGCTGCTGTCTTCCATTCCACCAAGTCTAAGTACAGGATCAAACTAATTGAGGCCATTTTGGGATTGACTTTGATGATAACATCACTTTTTCAAGCTATAGGTATGGAAGGCAAAATGGCACGCTTCACAACTACAAAAAGTACATGGGTTTGGCCAAAACTAGTTGGACGCAGTAATGTGCCATTCTATTTTCCCCTGTAATACTGTTTTCATTATGAAAAATCTTGGCACATAGATGATTTTTGTATCTGTGACAGGGCTTTATAAGTCTTTCTGTATTAGGAACACAAAAACCAGCACAAAGTTTTGTTTATTAGCAATGGCAGAAGATGGTTTCACCTTGCTCTATCTGGGCAGTTTTCCTGCCCCTTACTACTTAAATGATATAGGAAATACGTGCCAGCCACACAAGACATTTCACTAAGTGCCTTTGTTCTTGGTAGTTCTAATGGCTAGAGCCTACCAAATCCTATAAATAAAGTTGTTTTTCAGCCAGGAAAGACTGATTTATAAAGGTCACTAAATGCTTCCCTGCTGGAGTGTGAAATCAATGAAAAGTTTAATCTGGTATGATTTGGCAGTTTGTCAAGTTTAGAAGAGCCAATGTGAGCTAAGGATATAGAACATAGCAATGAAAAAAGCAAAGGAGAAATAAAGTCTGGACTTGGAAACCACAAGCCACCACTTTCAGGCCTGAAAAACAGAAAAGAGAAGCTGAACTATCTGTGTAAGCAGCAATGCTATGAAATAGCTATTTGGATTTTTCTTCACCATCATACTTCTTTTTGATGTCTTCTGCTAACTAGTGTCTGTAAGAGAAGTTAAGCACTGTGCACTAAAATCACTAAGAGATAGGTATTTTGCAGAATGGCTGCTTCCCTCTGGATAGAGGGTATGCTGATATTTATAAACCAGATGGTATTATTGGAGTATACATGGACTTAAGATTGTGAGGCCATCTGAAAGGTTTTAAAAACAGAGGAAATCTTTGTATTCAGCAGGATTTACTCTAACTAACCCATGAACAGCACGGTTTATCAATGAAGCAATAGAACTTCTTTATCACCTTTGGCTCTTGTACAACATCCCATACACTGAGATGTAGCTGCCCAGACAGCAACTGGGTAAGAAGTACCATGAATGGGTATTGGCTTTGAGTTGCCTTCTACCTACTTAAGTTTCATGGAAATTGGTTACAAAGTTTGATGCAAAAATATCCTACTTGGAAGAAACAGAACTTTAACAGTAGGAAAGATTTTACTCCTGATAAAATTACTCGTCTTCAATTAATTTTTAAGTTCTTTGGGGAACACTTCTAGTCTGTTTTTCTAAGAAAGTAGACTTTGAAATTCTCAATCTCTTTATACATGAATGCTTCTACAATCCCGAAATAACTTCTGAACTAGTTAGCTAGCTTCAATAAAGTTAAGAGACTCATAAAAATCCCAAAGAAAATTAAGTTATTTTGACTTCTATGAAAACAGGGCATGCAAAGAGCAGATTCCTGTTAAGCATTTTATTTGAGAGAAATCCTTCATCAGTATTAGCCCTTAGAGACTTTGCATGGGAAAGAGAAAAGATCTTATAAATATTTCAACTTCCAAGAAATTTTCAAATGGACCCAGAAATGAACCATAACACATTTCATACAGGCTCATAAGGTCCAGCACACAGAGGGCTATTTATCTTGTTTCTTGTTAATACAGAACACAGGGTAGTCAAGGCTTGGTCCAGAATGGGTTTTTGAATAACTTTGACTTACTGTATATAGGTGCAGATACTGGTACCAAGACAGGAGACAAGCCAAGTCTGGGGTGAGTCTTCCACTTATCTAACAATTCTACTTCTTCCATTATACATTTCAATTTCAGGTTTATGCTTTGTTTATTTCTCTTTTTAGTGCTATCACATCATTTTCTTTATTGTGAAGTGAAAGTAATAATATATCATAGGATAATAATTTACATAATTGCTAATGGTCTAAATTCAGCACTACACAATGATGCAGGATCCTTGAGGACTTTAGATTATATTAAGAGGATTTATTTGGAAGTTGGATGAGAACTGATAATCAAGTATGCTCTGTGGATCTGCTGATCCATTCTTTATGAAAATTAGCAAAGAAGATTCCTCTTGTTTTCATCGCCCGTGGTATCATGTCCTCACTCAGGTGATGGCACACAGAACATGAGTCTCTTACATAGACTCAAGTACACCAGTTTGTCCAGTTTTTCATATTTTGTTTTGGTTGGTTGGCTTCTGATTGATTTTTTTTTATTTTTTTTATTATTATTTTTTTTTTAAGAAATTTAGCCAAGATGCACTTTTTGCCAGCTCTCAGACTAAACAACCAGGAATAATAAACTTCACATATTTTTTTCTTGAAAGTGTCACAAAAGAGTTATCTACCCACTTTCTGACCTGTTAGTGTAAAAAATAAACAACACACACACACACAAAGGAAAAAGAAAAACAAAACAAACAAAAAAACCCACTTGTTTTATTAAAGATCATGCCTTTTCAGTATCTCATAAACAGACAGTTCAGCATGCCAGCTCTCCTGTGTACTTCCATACACATTTTCTATTCAAGAAAAAGGTGATGTCTGGTAAATTGGATATAATGCTGTGTGACAACTATCATTCTATGATTTTAAATAATAATACTAACATATTACTTTTACAGAATATATTCATTAAAAGAAAACTAATTTTTTTTTTCCATGGCTACTTTATTCAGTATCATGTAATTGCTTTTGGTAACAAAAGCACAGCAAGTTGATTAATGTTTGAATATCAAAGAGACATGAACATCCTCTTTGAAGCAATTCCAGTTTTAATTTGCATATTTAAATGCTTTTTTAGATTAATAGTAGTGCAAATGACCTTCCATTTGTTCAGGAGTAAAATGGCAGCAAGTGACTCACATGACCGAGAAAAGCAATTAAAAGGGGAACAGATTGGAAACTGGAAAATAAGTTTTGTTGTTTATATTTTCCTAAGATCTTTGCAATATTTTTTTATATGTTTGCTAATGTTGATTTGTCATTATTTCTCAATAGCACATACCATCCAGAAGTCATTATATTCCTCATAAATTTGTATTCTATGATGATATCCTAGTATTTATCTTCATGAGAAATTAGTATTAAAATTTATGGTGATATATCCATTATGGATGTATGTGAGTCATACTTCATGAAACATTTTTTAAAATATGAATAGTACCAATGGGATATAATATCTGATTTTGAGAAAATTTCTCTGTGAAATTCAGTTTATATTAAAAAATTAATTATTGAATTTTATATTATCAGTAATGATTTTTATTTTTTGGACTACTGAAAATAATTGGTCATAAAATTAGGCCTAATTTTACTTGGAAAAAAAAAAAAGTTAAGTTATTTGGGCAGTACTTGAGAGCACAAACATTGAATAGATAAAGGATTAATGTTTTTTCTTATTAAAAAAATATATATATCTTAGTAAAAACTCTAATCTCCATACACAGATGCAGTAGTTTTTCATCTGAAGAGAGATGTTTTGCAGTAAGTACTGTGTCCAGACATGGAGTCCTCAATACAGGGCAGACATGAAACTGTTGGAGTGCATCCAGAGAAGGGCCACAAAATCATCCAAGGATGAAACAGCTCTCTCACAGGAACAGGCTGAGAGACCTGGTGCTGTTCAGCCTGGAGAAGAGAATGTTCTTGAGTGACCTGAGAGCGGCCTTTCTGTATCTAGCAAGGGCTATAAGAAAGAGGGAGATACTCTTCAGCAGGGTCTGGATATAAGGAAAAAGTTTTTTACAATAAGGTCTGTGAAGCACTGAAGCACTGGAACAGGTTGCCCAGAGAGATGGTGGATGCCTCATGCCTGGGAGCACTCAAAGTCAGGCTGGATGGGCCTCTGAGCACCTGATGGAGCTGTAGGTGTCCCTGCTCAGTGCAGGGAAATTGAACTAGATCACCTTTAAGTGTCTCTTTCAATTCAAATGATTCTATGAGTCTACTTTCTGACTGGAACAGTACTATCGAAAGTAAGGATCAGCCACACAAAACTGTGGACATCTTTTAAATTAATTTACTTTGTAATTATTATGCTCATGAGTAAAACAGTGCTTCATTAGAAAAGCACTGAAAAAGCATCAAACAATAAATTACTGAGTCTATAATTAATCCTTTTAATGCCATTTGTCAGCAGTAGGTGATGAACAAGACACAGTCCCAAAGCACCAGAACTGGTCTTATCAGTGAAAGCTGAAAGCTATTATATTAACATTGTTCCCAGCTGAGGTAAAGCGGCACACCCTTAAGTTTAATCATTGTTAAATGTCACCTGTGAGCATCTGGAGACAGGAGGCATCTGGACAGACTTTTGCTGCAAACTCCAGCATTGCTACTGATGCACTGGGAGAGATTCCTTTCAGTAAATGTGTCTAAACAGAGCGAAAAATCTTGTATAATCTCATTAAATTTTTCAGTTACTTTTTCCCTCTCACCAGAGTCTTCAAACCCACCTCAGTGAATGCCTCAACATGAGTGTTGTGGTCTGGCAAAGCACCAAATGTGCCCAGAGCACTACTGCAAATTGAGTCAGTCACAGAATCACAGAATTGTAGGGGTTGGAAGGGACCTCGAGAGATCATCGAGACCAACCTCCCTGCCAAAGCAGGTTCCCTACACCAGGTTGCACAGGTAGGCGTCCAGGCGAGACTTGAATATCTCCAGAGAAGGAGACTCCACAACCTCCCTGGGCAGCCTGTTCCAGTGCTCCGTCACCCTCACCATGAAGAAGTTCTTACGCACATTCGTGCGAAACTTCCTATGCTGTAGCTTATGTCCGTTTCCCCTCCAGAGTCCTGGATCTCTAATCCAAATCGGGGGGCGTCCCCCCCGCCCAGACCATGCTCGGCTCCCCAGGTGCCTCTGCGGAATAGATTTGAGGCCCTGGAACCTGTGGGAGAGATGTGTGCAGGTGTGGAGGGAGGCCCACCCGTGAGGGTGCCTTGGGGAAGCGGTCACCCCCGCGCCTCAAGACTTCTTCCGCCTGGAAGGATAGAAGGGTGGTTGTCATAGGCTGCAAGGAACCGAAGGCCCTATATGCCGGCCTGACCCTACCCGCAGAGAGGTGTGCTGCCTCCCTGGGGTCAGGGACATTGCTAGGAGACTTCCCAGACTGATCTGCCCTTCTGACTACTATCCACTATTGATAGTACAGGCTGGCAGTGAAGAAGTTGGTGAGAAAAGCCTGAAGGCTATCAAAGATGACTTCAGGGGACTGGGGCGGGTAGTTGAAGGAACAGGTGTGCAGGTGGTTATATCATCTGTACCTTCAGTGGCAGGAAACGATACTGGGATGAGCCTAAAAACCCATCTCTTGAACAAATGGCTTAGGAGTTGGTGCAAACGCAGGAGTTTTGTTTTTTTTGATCATGGGGCAGTTTACTCAGCACCTGGGATGATGGCTGCAAATGGAAGCAGCCTGTCTCCATGGGGAAAGAGTGTTCTAGCCGAGGAACTGGCGGGACTTATTGACAGGTGTTTAAACTAGGTATGAAGGGGGAAGGGGACAAAATGAGGACCGCTGGGACTGAGGGGGCAGTTCGAGGCTCCAAACAGAACTTGATGGGTGGAGACAGTGGAGTTCAAAGGCTTGGAGAGGGATGGGGGGATGCTGCTTCTCTTAAATGCCTGTATACTAATGCGCGTAGCATGGGAAACAAACAGGAAGAGCTGGAGTTCTGCGTGCGGTCGCGAGGTCATGATCTCATTGCGATCACGGAGACGTGGTGGGACAGCTCACATGACTGGAATGTTGTCATGGAGGGCTATGTGCTTTTTAGGAAAGATCGGCTGGCTAGGCGGGGTGGTGGAGTTGCTCTTTATGTGAGAGAGCAGCTAGAATGTATTGAACTTCACTTGGGGGAGAGTGATGTAGCAGTGGAGAGCTTATGGGTGAGAATCAAGGGGCAGGCTGGTAAGGGTGACACTGTTGTGGGTGTGTACCACAGGCCCCCTGATCAGGATGAGGAGGCTGATGAGGCCTTCCAAAAGCAACTGGATGTAGCGTCACGTTCCCAGGCACTGGTGCTTATGGGGGACTTCAATTATCCAGATATTTGCTGGATGACCAACATGGCCAGGCACGCACGGTCCAGACGGTTCTTGCAGTGTGTTGAAGACAACTTTCTGATGCAGGTGGTGGAGGAACCAATGCGGGGAGGGGTGTTACTGGACCTTATTCTCACCAACAGGGATGGACTTGTTAAGGAAGTAAAGCTGGGGGCAGCTTGGGTTGTAGTGATCATGAGATGGTGGAGTTCAAGATCCTGAGTGGAAGAAGCAAAGCAATAAGTAGGATTGCTACCCTGGACTTTAGGAGAGCCAACTTCAATCTATTCCAGGACCTACTTGGAGCTATCCCATGGGCTCGGGTGTTAGAAGGTAAGGGGGCCTTTGAGAAGTGGTCAGCATTTAAACAGCTCTTCTTCCAAGCTCAGGATCGGTGCGTCCCTGTGAACAAGAAATCGGGGAAAGGTGGCAGGAGACCTGTGTGGATGAGCAAGGAGCTCATGCGCAAGCTCAAAGGAAAGAAGAAGGTCCATGAAATGTGGAAAAAGGGTCTGACCACTTGAGAAGAATATAGGAATGTAGTCAGGGCCTGCAGGGATGCAATGAGGAAGGCTAAAGCCCACCTGGAATTGAATCTGGCTAAAGTGATAAAGGATAATAAAAAAGGCCTCTTTAAGTATGTTAACAGCAAAAGGAAAACTAGAGAGAATGTGGGCCCCTTACTAAGTGAGGGGGGGATTCTGGTAACGGGGGATGCTGAGAAGGCAGAGATACTGAATGCCTTCTTTACTTCCATCTTCAGTGAAAAGGCTCTCCCGCAGGAATCCCACACCCTGGAGGTTAGTGAGAGGGTCTGGGGAATGGGAGACTTCCCTTTAGTCAGGAAAGAGGACGTGTGTGAGCGCCTAGGCAGCACTAAGGTCCACAAGTCCATGGGACCTGATGGGGTGCATCCACGTGTGCTGAGGGAGCTGGCGGAGGTCATTGCCGAACCACTCTCCATCATTTTTGAGAGGTCTTGGATAACAGGGGAGGTCTCTGAAGACTGGAGGATAGCCAATGTCACTCCGGTCTTCAAGAAGAGCAAGAAGGAAGATCCAGGTAATTATAGGCCTGTCAGCCTCACCTCCGTCCCTGGAAAGGTGATGGAACAGCTTGTGCTGGATACCATCCCAGACAACTGGGAGAAAAGGTGGTTATCAGGAGTAGTCAGCATGGGTTCACCAAGGGGAGGTCGTGCTCGACCAACTTGGTGGCCTTCTATGATACTGTCACATGCTGGGTGGATGGGGGAAGAGCGGTAGATGTAGTCTACCTTGATTTTAGAAAGGCATTTGATACTGTCTCCCACGACATCCTTATAACAAAGCTGAGGAAGTGTGGGATAGACGAGTGGACAGTGAGGTGGGTTGAGAACTGGCTGACTGGCAGAGCGCAGAGGGTCGTCGTTGGTGGTGCAGAGTCTGGCTGGAGACCTGTGACCAGTGGTGTCCCCCAGGGCTCTGTGCTGGGTCCGGTCTTGTTCAACATCTTCATCAATGACCTTGATGAGGGGATAGTGGCCACCCTCAGCAAGTTTGCTGATGATACAAAGTTGGGAGGATTGGCTGACACGCCTGAAGGCTGTGCTGCCATTCAGCAAGACCTGGACAGGCTGGAGAGATGGGCAGTAAGAAACCGGATGAGTTCAACACAAGCAAGTGTAGGGTCTTACACCTAGGGAGGAATAATTGCATGCACCAATACAGGCTGGGGGATGAGCTGCTGGAGAGGAGCTCTGCAGAGAGGGACCTGGGGTCCTGGTGGACGGCAGGTTGGCCATGAGCTAGCAGTGTGCCCTCGTGGCCAAAAAGGCCAATGGCATTCTGGGGTGCATTAAGAAGAGCGTGTCCAGCAGGTAGAGGGAGGTGATCCTCCCCCTCTACTCTGCCCTGGTAAGGCCTCATCTGGAGTACTGTGTCCAGTTCTGGGCTCCCCAGTACAAAAAAGACAGGGATCTCTTGGAAAGAGTCCAGCGGAGGGCCACAAAGATGGTGAAGGGCCTGGAGCATCTCCCCTATGAAGAAAGGCTAAGTGAACTGGGACTGTTTAGCCTTGAGAAAAGAAGACTGAGAGGGGACCTGATCCAGGTTTATAAATATCTGAGGTGTGGAGGGCAGAGTGGTGAGGCAGAGTACCACTTTTCAGTGGTACGTGGAGACAGGACGAGGGGAAACGGACATCAGCTGCAGCATAGGAAGTTTCGCACGAATGTGTGTAAGAACTTCTTCACGGTGAGGGTGACGGAGCACTGGAACAGGCTGCCCAGGGAGGTTGTGGAGTCTCCTTCTCTGGAGATATTCAAGTCTCGCCTGGACGCCTACCTGTGCAACCTGGTGTAGGGAACCTGCTTTGGCAGGGGGGTTGGTCTCGATGATCTCTCGAGGTCCCTTCCAACCCCTACAATTCTGTGATTCTGTGATTCATAAGCTTCCAAGCTGACCTAGAAGGAAAGCTGATTCAAGTTCTATAAAGGATATATGTAAGCTTAGAGTGACATTCTAGCAGCTTTTCCTGGAATAGCAATATTCACAGTCACACCACCTGAACCTAAGCTCCTAACACTCCTAAGTGCATGTGCAACCTACTGTAGGGAACCTGATTTAGCAGGGGGTTGGATTTGATGATCTCCAGAGGTCCCTTCCAACCCCTACAGATCTGTGATTCTGTGTTTCTGTGAAACTTTCACCAGTCTTCTGTGTGTATATATCAAAAGTGCCAGGGGCATCTTCAGTTGAACTGCTTAGAGTAAAACATGGGAAAAACCAAGACACAGAGAGGTACTTGGGACATGTCTTAACTGCAGTCATTTTATTCTTAATACTACTTCAAATAACCACTGAAATTTTAAAAAATCACTTATTTTTAAGACGCTCTGTCCATATCTGATTCTGCCTACAGCTGGAGATCAAGATTGTCACTATTCAGTCAAGCTTAAGTCTCTCTAGCCCATTTTCTCCTGCAGTAGTCTGCAGCATTACCATTTCTTCCTCACCTACAATGAACATGATTCTTTATTATAGAGTATCTTTCTGCTGATCTCTTTGACCTTTCTAGAAGTAACCACTAAACCACATCTCCACCAGCCTCTAAAACTAGTGCCTTATTTATTGTTTGGCAACCCTGCCTGCAGCAAGGGGGTTGGAACTAAAAGATCTTTGAGGTCCCTTCCAACCCAGGCAATTCTATGCTTCTAAGTATCAGGGCAATATCTTGGCAATATGTGTGTATGGCTAGTCCATTTCCTAGACAGATGAGCTGATTATTGTGGGCTGGCTGAGCCCACTGAGATGGGCAGCCATCAGCATCAGCAAGTCACAAATTTCGTCTTAGCTCTGAAATGAAAAATGTAAGCCTGTGGTAGGGCTTATCAGACTTAAAATACCATTGCTGATTTTTAGCAATTGGACAACACCCTTTCTAAGCCATCCATCATCCTTCATGAAAGCAAGAATCATTGAATAAAGAGTTTAGTTCACTATTTCCCATAGATTTGCTGCTGCATTATGAACTTCAGAATTTACTGAAGTTCTGAAGTAGAAGCATGTAGAAAGACACAGAAGCAGAGGTAGTATTTACATAAAGATATTGTCTGCCCTCTCCCCATTTTCTAACAAGGAGAAAGCCTGCCTGAGTTTTGTCATAGCACTGATTCATTCTTATATGTCTACACATTTATATGGAAGATTAGGCTAGAAAAAAATAGTGTCATTTTTTTCTTCCCCATCAGAAGGGAAGTAGAGAATTTTTCAGTGTAGTACTTTAGTCATTTAGATAAAAACACACCAGTAGCTATTCCTTTTACACAAACCGACTCTATGACTCCATCATTTAGAATGATGTAGTGGGCATATTACAGTGTTGCATTTTAGGAGCTAGGTGTGCTGATGAGCTTTTTAAAATTAAAAAGTAAATAGAACACGGCTATCTTTATTCCTGTCTGGGGAAAAAAAAAAAAAAAAAAAAGGGGGAAATTTTACCAAGTATATTGTGAATGTATTTGCCTTAAAGAACAAGAAAAAAGGAAAACTTGAGCACGTGTATTTATTTGTAATGAAAATGATAGAAATATAACTCATACACAATTCATATCTTGTTGCTAAATCTGGTGGAATATAAAAGGGCTTTAGTGTGAATAAGTAATAGAAATCTTACAGTTTAAGAAGAGATGATTTAAGAAAGATAATGCATTCTTTCCTGTCATTGTTTTAAGCTTTTATAATGCATATATCATTAAATTTTCTATTTCAGCCTAGACTCTACAAGTGAATCTTAAAGTTAATGTTAGAGTCTTAAAGAAAATCTGCATCAGATATTCAATAAGGGGAACTTAAGTCTAAACTGCAGAGGCTTCATTGAATTAAGGTTTTCCCGAACTTTTCATAAGAACTCCACAAGCAAGATTTTTTTTTTTTTTTTTGGTCTGAATATGACATAATGAAAATATGAATGGCACAGCTAAAACAGCAATGAAGAGATAAGGGAAGTCCAAGCCTGAGTGCTAGCTGGTTTGTGGCTCATACACATCATGTGAAAACAATGGAAACAGGTGAATGTTCTTCCACCAGAGAGCCTGAACCCTTGTAGAAGCTCCAGAATCACTTTATGCCATGTAAAGTTTTCCAAGTTATGTTTAATATGAACAGACTTAATGGAATATGCTTCCATTGTTATTAGGCCATTTCTCTGCTGTGAGTGAAAGTGCTAAAATATGAAGATAAATAGCTGCAGAGGATGCAGATCATATATTTGAACAAGATCTAAGATCTGATTGTAAAAGCAAAGCACCCAAAGCCACAATTTATGGCACAACTGAAAATAGATTTTTTACAGGATGTAGAATTGATTTTCAAGCAGTCCTATGGAAGAAGAGATTCTACTTTTTAACAAGCAACTATTGCTAAGCTAAATGTATAATTTGGACACTGTGTGATACAAATGCTGAATGCAGAAAGAAGCTGACTCAGAATACACTTCCTCGTATGGACTCATTCCCCCTAATAAGACCAGAGAGCTTTAAGAGCTGAATGATGGCTTTACAGACCTGCGTAAGTATTCTTTCCTTAGTGCCAATATTTCTTCAGTATTTCAGAGCTATGGATTCTTCCTCAGTTGTATATAACCCCAATTTTTACC